>NW_027507790.1:199892284-200587284 GCF_037356315.1 Lithobates pipiens | reverse complement strand
ACACTTTACACAAAACACGTACATCGATCCCCCATGAAGGGAGATAATGCATGTTTACACACTCTGTGCATCTTCCAAATTTAGAATTTTGAGAAATACAACATCTTGTTAGTAAAATTCCAAAAATAGGACCCTATCTAGTTTGGGGTGTTTCACACTCTCCCCAAAACATCAACGATGTTCTTCAAATTTCAATTAACATCATTGATGTTTTGCAGGATATGTTCCCAATCCCGATTGCACCCCATTATCTCCCCGATCTGGGCACTTTCACTGGTAAAACGGGAATCTTCTTCCACATCACATACAAAACAAAGCAAAAAAAAAACAACATGTCATATAAATATGGTGACATACATTGATGAGCTTACTGGAAGCTGTGTTCTCCGACACTCACCTGTTGTGGTGACAATTTGCCCAACCTGCACGATCTCTCCTTCCTCCTCCTCCTCCTCCTGCTCCTCTGTTTCTGCTTTTGGAAGTTGTCCTTCTTTGTGAGGGGTGGGGTCCCTAGTGTCCTCATACTTGCCGAGTCTTCTCCCCCCTTTGAGATTTTGAAAAAATAAAGAATTAGCACACAGAGGGAAGAATTAACAATATGAAACATTGTTTGGAAGTGTTGTTCAATTGTTTATTTTGGCCGAGCTTCAAGGTCATAACATTATTGGGGACACTGTGTTCAGCTAGAATACTTACTGGAAGAATGATGTTTCCTATGAACGAATGAAACCATGAACTTGAAAGTGGCCATTTTAAAATGCACAACATGAACTCAAAGCACATGGAGCAGTATGCAAGCAATAATAATGATATAGAAAAAAAGGGGAAACAAACTGCGCTAAGGTGAAAGATTGTGAAGTGTGTGAAATAATTGTGAATTTCTTAAATAATAAAAAGTATCAAAGGTGTTCAGCTGCGGCTTCACTGTATCACATACAAGCAAAATAGGTAAACGAAAAAACATAAGCCGCGCTTAAACAAAGAAAAATGTGACCAACTACTTGTACAGTAGTATTAAGATATACACTATACAGGGTACAACAACCCTATAAAAATGTGTGCGTAATGTAGAACACATATGTATTAATGTTCCAGATTCAAAACCTCACTACTGTGATTCACTATATATAATAAGAATACATGACATAACTTATAAATACGAGAAATATATAAAACATCAACACCCAGTGTATAAACAATAAGTCCGTGTATAGAACGCCAAAATGATTGACGTAAGGCTGTAAATATAAAACCTCTAAAAATAAAACATAATGTTCATGTAATCCAAACTGAGAAAAAGTCGTGTTCAATCCACCACCAACATGTGTTGAGATTTGCTGCTTACCAGACGAATATGACCCCCCACTACAGAGGGTCACACAGAGCTCTATGAAATTGTGCACCACTTCCAGCCACGGGGGAGGGGATTCCACGATGTCCTCCTGACCTTGCTGCTTCAAAGGCTCTTGGGAAGAAAAGCTCGCTCCCGTATACTTGGCTCAAGGTCCAAAAGAAGGACTCAAAGGCAGGGGCATCAAAATCATAAAGGGAGATAAAACTCAAAATAGTGTAAAACCCTTTTATTTTGGGATAAAAAATATAAAAATACACTTACAGATGTGTAAAAGAAAATACGCCTTAAGTCCGTGGCGCCGGCCGGACGCACACGGACAGACCCGTTCTCCTGGAACCCGTCACAAACACGAGGTGATAAGTAGCGTACCGCTCAGCCCTACGCGTTTCGCAACAAAATTGCGTCATCCAGGGGCACGAGCGGCACGCTGTGTCACCTCCATTTATATGTCTCCAATCATTCAAGCCTCACTCTGGGCACCTGGCTTTTCCCGCCAAAACCAAGCCTCAAAATGAAGTCAGCACCCGATTCGTCAGGCGCTTGATATCAAAGGTCAATCCCACCCAAATAACCGCCCCCATAGGTAGCCTGTCATGTCAAATCAACTGAGTCATGTTAGACAAGTAATAATGGTGTCTTACTGCAATACATAGACCAAGTTTATAGATATATACCTCTATTCCAGCAGGAAAATAAGGAAGGAGGAAGGGAAATGCACGTGAATTGCCAAAAGCGATCTCTGACCCCACTTCCGGTTCATGACCAAGCCTCATTATCATCCCTATACAACTTCCTGTCCTGCATGAACTGGCCTATCAACCGTTGTTATTCGACAGAAGGCTGCCCAAATATATCCCCCCTCAGTGCATATACATAACACCCACCTTTTTAAATGACAGAAACCAGATGAGCATCCAGTACAGACCTGGGACACCCCGTCCGGACCGCCTATGCCCCACTTCCGGTTCCTGGCACTCGGACGTATGCCCCACTTCCTGTCCTCACTACCTCCGCCTATGCCCCACTTCCGGTGTGTGGCATCCAAGAGTGTGCCCCACTTCCTGTCATGGTAAGCTTCCGGTCTCAGGTACCCAATGAGACCATGCGCCCGAAGTAGCCAATCCTCACTCGCATCTAGTGAGGTCACTTCCGGTGCGCGGCCATGGCGATCCCGCCCCCACAGCCTCACGTCGCATCCGACGTATAGCCAGACAGGGCAAGATCCTCCGTATACCGGTACCGTCGGCCCACACCTTTGCAGTGCGCAGCCTCCGGTGATCTCCCGCCTGCCGCGCACGCGCAGCACCGCCGCCGACAGTGGCAATACATGCCTTCAATCCCAATATTGACAGCTATAAATGCGCCCCCCAGTGTCCAAATGTTACAATTACATCACAAACAACATACATATATTTCCAATCCATGTAGGTGACATCCAGAACACCCTACTGCAAACCAGTACACCAGGTCCAGTGCTCTTAGAGGGTACATTCAAAAATAAAAGATGAGTCCCTACAACCCAGCATCATACATCTCCCACATTGCAACCATGAACTCGGGGTACATTAAAAATCACCCACACTCCCAACCCCAGGTGCACCATCAAAAATGTCCCCAGAGTTATTTTGGAGCCGCCGGCCCAGAGCGGGGGTCTGATGAAAGGAGCTCACAGTGTCATGGGAGGAATAAAGACAATAAGACGGAATACCTATTATTTAGCCCTACTAAACTAATGATGGAAATTACGTCCATCATTTTTGAAATCATATCCATCAAAAAATAATATAACAGAATTACTAATAGGCACATTGTAGTAGATGACCGAGATGAATCTGATATAGACTCCGATATTGACCCCACACTCTATGTGGCACCCAACCCCCCAAGGGGGCCCATGGGGTGACCAGGAGCCGGAAGAATGTAGCAAGGATGGGAGCGCCCTCATGAATTATTAATGAAGGCGTTCACATCCGTGTCAACATTCAAACCAAAGGGAACGTAGGTTTTAAGTCTATAAATCCAGGCCATTTCCTGTCTGGAAATTTCCCTGACCAATAACCCACCCCTCCAATGGGGTCTGTACTTGTCAATACCCACAAATAGTGAGTTGGAGGGGTCTCTGTTGTGTACTTGGTCAAAATGACGTGATACCGGATGTTTGTCGAAACCTCTCCTGATATTGCCAATATGTTCATTGAGCCTCGTCTTTAGTGCCCTTTTGGTCCTCCCTACATATTGGAGGCCGCAAGGGCACTGTATCAGGTACACAACCCCCTCAGATGAACAGGTGATGAATGATTCAATATCATAGGATCTTGATGTACTTGTAGATGAAAACTTATAAATCCTCCTATCTTTGCAACCATTCAAAGTACAAATTTGGCAATTCCTGCACTTATAATAGCCTTTCATATCCTGAAAGAATGATCTAATCGCCCTTGGTGGGTCGTGTACGCTTGGTGCCACACGGCTCCCCAAGGACGACGCTCCCTTAAAAATCACCTGTGGTTTGGGTGGTAAAATAGTGCCTAGAACTGAATCACTTGTTAGTAGGTGCCAGTGTTTTTGTATCAATTGTTTGATGTTACGGTGCTGCACTGAAAAAGTGGTGATGAATGGAACCCCATTTGTTGCCACCGTGTTGGCAGATCTGCTCTCCCCTAACAGTGCTGCCCTATCCTTGGCTCGAACCGTTTGGAGGGCTTTTGACAGGTCCTCACTGCTATATAAAAAAAAGAAAAAAGAGGGAAAACCGCGCTTAACAAACAAAAATTATAGAAAAGCAGCAACCCAAATGTTATACTACATTTGGCATAAAGGAAAAAAGGGTGGGTTGCGCTACAAAAAATTAAGAAAATACGTTTACATGAAAAGACTCATAAAAACATTGACTTAATGGTGTATCTATCCTATATAGAAAAAATAACAAATACACCTTAATATAGTTTCCCAAAAGAACCCTAAATGACAGTGAATGTTCAAAGAGAAAATATATTAATTAAACCTAAACAAATAAATATGGATACAAAATATATATGTATACCAACTATACCTAAAAATAAAAATCGTATTAGGTATCAGAATAATGAATGAAGACCCTTAAGTAATATAAACAATCATATTATGATGTTAACCCTGCGAAAATAGCAAACAATATAAAATCCACTGTTCCGTTGTCTTAAACCATTAGGGAAACATGGATATAGAAATTAATTGTGAACATAACATAAAGTGTTTGCAATGTTCAAAAAGTCCATATACAGTCTCTATTTGCAAGGTATTCCGCAGTGAAATGGTGACAGCATAAAGATCCAAAACGAACGTGACTCGTGCTTAACCTAGGGAGGAGGAGCGACGTCCTGACGCCACCATCTCGTGTTGTATGTTTACGGTATAACGGGCGCGAATCGAGTCCGGCCGGCTCGGTTTCGCTGAAACGATCGTTTTTATCTTCATTTCTGTAAGTGCGCATTTGTCTCTTACGTTCGATTAAAGATATATTTGGGTTTTACACTATTGTGAGTCTTTTACCTTTTATTCTAATCTGTGAACGGGAGCAAATCGAGAGGCGAACGGATTCTGGAGTTTCTTCACATCCATCCGTGGAAACCCTGGACTGGGGGAATCAGTCACCTGCTCTATATGGTTCTCTATGACAAAGAACCACTCATTTTTGGTAAGCGGCAGTAATATCTTTGGTGGAGGTTAAGCACGAGTCACGTTCGTTTTGGATCTTTATGCTGTCACCATTTCACTGCGGAATACCTTGCAAATAGAGACTGTATATGGACTTTTTGAACATTGCAAACACTTTATGTTATGTTCACAATTAATTTCTATATCCATGTTTCCCTAATGGTTTAAGACAACGGAACAGTGGATTTTATATTGTTTGCTATTTTCGCAGGGTTAACATCATAATATGATTGTTTATATTACTTAAGGGTCTTCATTCATTATTCTGATACCTAATACGATTTTTATTTTTAGGTATAGTTGGTATACATATATATTTTGTATCCATATTTATTTGTTTAGGTTTAATTAATATATTTTCTCTTTGAACATTCACTGTCATTTAGGGTTCTTTTGGGAAACTATATTAAGGTGTATTTGTTATTTTTTCTATATAGGATAGATACACAATTAAGTCAATGTTTTTATGAGTCTTTTCATGTAAACGTATTTTCTTAATTTTTTGTAGCGCAACCCACCCTTTTTTCCTCACTGCTATATCCCTTTTCCAAAAATCTATTTGAAAGAAGAGCTGCCTGGTCCTCAAAAACGTTTATTTCGGTGCAATTGCGTCTCAGGCGGGTAAACTGTCCCTTGGGTACAGCCCTCAACCAGGGTTCGTGATGACAGCTGTCTAAGGGGATGTAGGAATTCCGATCAGTTGTTTTAAAAAAAGTTGATGTTATAAAGCGGTCATCCTCTATCTTAATTCTGAGATCCAAAAAACAGATCTCCGTTTGACTGGCCTCAAAATTGAACCTAATGCCCCTATCGTTAACATTAAGGTTGGCCATGAAGGATTTCAGTTCAGTCTCTGTTCCGTCCCACAGGAGGAGGACGTCATTAATATACCGTGCCCATAGGGCCACTTCCGGTCTCCTAGGGGCATCGATGACGTCCTCCTCCCACTTGGCCATGAACAGATTGGCTCGAACGCAACAAGGCCCCCACCAGTCTCCTAGAAGGGGTAACACATACAATAGACCAAATTTAGAATCAAGGCCACCTAATAGAGGGATGGGACAACGCCATTCCGGTGTTCCACCCCATGGTTGGAGAAGGGATACGACCTATGGTCCCGACGTATACCAACATCCAAACATGAGGTGGACACAAAGTGGCCCTCAAAATAGACGTCCCCCACATAATTCGGTACAGGGACCTGATTGGACTCAGGTGCCATTTCAAAATAGGGTGAGAGACAATTACGATGTTGGGATTAATACCCAAAATCGTTTTTTCCCCCTGTCCGATTTAGAAACATCTGACAATTTCCAGATTCTCCCAGGATGAGAGGTGGTCACAGTCTGGATTTTCCCAGGGACAACAGGGGCGTAAAAAGGCCCGTAGAATGAAGAGAGGAAGCAGAGGGGGGAGGAGAATCCAGTCAGCTAAAAAGAAGGAGACCATAGGGTCAGGGATTTTCAATTTGAGCAAACAGATTCTGTCGGACTCCGAGAAAAAATTATTGGACAAAGGTTTAAAATTTGCCCCACCTAGGAACATGAGTAAGTTTCAGACTTATATGGATATTCACAAATACGTCCGTAAACTTAATATTAAAAGATATATGCTCAATAATCCAATCTCTGATGGAGGGAGAACCAGGTCTGAGTTTCAACACTCTAACCTTTCCAACGCATCTCTTTTCAACCCCCCCGGCCCTATACCACCTAATATCAAGGTCTTTAGGGATGTGATGCTGCGCGACCTGGAGTCCCTTAAAGTGAGGAAGGTCAGGATGCAGAGGGACCTTGAGGCTGGGCTGGATTCACTGTGTACTAACAAGGCTTTAGTCATTCGGCCAGCAGATAAGGGGGGGGGGATTGTTGTGTTGGACCGTGAGGATTATTTAAAGGAGATGTACCGTATCTTGGAGGATAATGATACATATACCATTTTGAACAGAAACCCTGTTCTGCAGTATAAAAAGACTCTTGAAAACATTGTGGCCCAGGGTTTCCGTAAGGGCATTCTTAATGATAAGGAGAGGCTGTTTTTGGTACCACGGGCCCCTCGTACGCCCATTATCTACTATCTCCCCAAGATACACAAGAGTGTTACTTGCCTGTGCATGCTTGCCCCCCGGGACGCCCGATAGTGAGCGGTATCGATTCCGTCACGTCCCGGGTGGGCAAGTACATTGATCATTTTTTACAGCCATTAGTTCACACCATGCCGTCCTATATTAAGGACACGAAACAAGTTATTAATATCTTGGCCGGCCTAACCCCCAAGAGGGGTTTATGGCTGGTAACAGCTGATGTAACGTCACTTTACACCATTATCCCTCACCAATTAGGCCTGGAAGCGGTTAAGCTGTACTTAGAGAGGGGATCGGGCCTTGTACCCACACAGATCAAGTTAATTATGGAACTTTTGGAATATGCAGCAAGTCACAACTATTTTTGGTTCGATAACCAATTTTATCGGCAAGATAGGGGAGTGGCCATGGGGGCCAAATATGCCCCCAGCCTGGCCAATCTGTTCATGGCCAAGTGGGAGGAGGACGTCATCGATGCCCCTAGGAGACCGGAAGTGGCCCTATGGGCACGGTATATTGATGACGTCCTCCTCCTGTGGGACGGAACAGAGACTGAACTGAAATCCTTCATGGCCAACCTTAATGTTAACGATAGGGGCATTAGGTTCAATTTTGAGGCCAGTCAAACGGAGATCTGTTTTTTGGATCTCAGAATTAAGATAGAGGATGACCGCTTTATAACATCAACTTTTTTTAAAACAACTGATCGGAATTCCTACATCCCCTTAGACAGCTGTCATCACGAACCCTGGTTGAGGGCTGTACCCAAGGGACAGTTTACCCGCCTGAGACGCAATTGCACCGAAATAAACGTTTTTGAGGACCAGGCAGCTCTTCTTTCAAATAGATTTTTGGAAAAGGGATATAGCAGTGAGGACCTGTCAAAAGCCCTCCAAACGGTTCGAGCCAAGGATAGGGCAGCACTGTTAGGGGAGAGCAGATCTGCCAACACGGTGGCAACAAATGGGGTTCCATTCATCACCACTTTTTCAGTGCAGCACCGTAACATCAAACAATTGATACAAAAACACTGGCACCTACTAACAAGTGATTCAGTTCTAGGCACTATTTTACCACCCAAACCACAGGTGATTTTTAAGGGAGCGTCATCCTTGGGGAGCCATGTGGCACCAAGCGTACACGACCCACCAAGGGCGATTAGATCATTCTTTCAGGATATGAAAGGCTATTATAAGTGCAGGAATTGCCAAATTTGTACTTTGAATGGTTGCAAAGATAGGAGGATTTATAAGTTTTCATCTACGAGTACATCAAGATCCTATGATATTGAATCATTCATCACCTGTTCATCTGAGGGGGTTGTGCACCTGATACAGTGCCCTTGCGGCCTCCAATATGTAGGGAGGACCAAAAGGGCACTAAAGACGAGGCTCAATGAACATATTGGCAATATCAGGAGAGGTTTCGACAAACATCCGGTATCACGTCATTTTGACCAAGTACACAACAGAGACCCCTCCAACTCACTATTTGTGGGTATTGACAAGTACAGACCCCATTGGAGGGGTGGGTTATTGGTCAGGGAAATTTCCAGACAGGAAATGGCCTGGATTTATAGACTTAAAACCTACGTTCCCTTTGGTTTGAATGTTGACACGGATGTGAACGCCTTCATTAATAATTCATGAGGGCGCTCCCATCCTTGCTACATTCTTCCGGCTCCTGGTCACCCCATGGGCCCCCTTGGGGGGTTGGGTGCCACATAGAGTGTGGGGTCAATATCGGAGTCTATATCAGATTCATCTCGGTCATCTACTACAATGTGCCTATTAGTAATTCTGTTATATTATTTTTTGATGGATATGATTTCAAAAATGATGGACGTAATTTCCATCATTAGTTTAGTAGGGCTAAATAATAGGTATTCCGTCTTATTGTCTTTATTCCTCCCATGACACTGTGAGCTCCTTTCATCAGACCCCCGCTCTGGGCCGGCGGCTCCAAAATAACTCTGGGGACATTTTTGATGGTGCACCTGGGGTTGGGAGTGTGGGTGATTTTTAATGTACCCCGAGTTCATGGTTGCAATGTGGGAGATGTATGATGCTGGGTTGTAGTGACTCATCTTTTATTTTTGAATGTACCCTCTAAGAGCACTGGACCTGGTGTACTGGTTTGCAGTAGGGTGTTCTGGATGTCACCTACATGGATTGGAAATATATGTATGTTGTTTGTGATGTAATTGTAACATTTGGACACTGGGGGGCGCAGTTATAGCTGTCAATATTGGGATTGAAGGCATGTATTGCCACTGTCGGCGGCGGTGCTGCGCGTGCGCGGCAGGCGGGAGATCACCGGAGGCTGCGCACTGCAAAGGTGTGGGCCGACGGTACCGGTATACGGAGGATCTTGCCCCGTCTGGCTATACGTCGGAAGTGACCTCACTAGATGCGAGTGAGGATTGGCTACTTCGGGCGCATGGTCTCATTGGGTACCTGAGACCGGAAGCTTACCATGACAGGAAGTGGGGCACACTCTTGGATGCCACACACCGGAAGTGGGGCATAGGCGGAGGTAGTGAGGACAGGAAGTGGGGCATACGTCCGAGTGCCAGGAACCGGAAGTGGGGCATAGGCGGTCCGGACGGGGTGTCCCAGGTCTGTACTGGATGCTCATCTGGTTTCTGTCATTTAAAAAGGTGGGTGTTATGTATATGCACTGAGGGGGGATATATTTGGGCAGCCTTCTGTCGAATAACAACGGTTGATAGGCCAGTTCATGCAGGACAGGAAGTTGTATAGGGATGATAATGAGGCTTGGTCATGAACCGGAAGTGGGGTCAGAGATCGCTTTTGGCAATTCACGTGCATTTCCCTTCCTCCTTCCTTATTTTCCTGCTGGAATAGAGGTATATATCTATAAACTTGGTCTATGTATTGCAGTAAGACACCATTATTACTTGTCTAACATGACTCAGTTGATTTGACATGACAGGCTACCTATGGGGGCGGTTATTTGGGTGGGATTGACCTTTGATATCAAGCGCCTGACGAATCGGGTGCTGACTTCATTTTGAGGCTTGGTTTTGGCGGGAAAAGCCAGGTGCCCAGAGTGAGGCTTGAATGATTGGAGACATATAAATGGAGGTGACACAGCGTGCCGCTCGTGCCCCTGGATGACGCAATTTTGTTGCGAAACGCGTAGGGCTGAGCGGTACGCTACTTATCACCTCGTGTTTGTGACGGGTTCCAGGAGAACGGGTCTGTCCGTGTGCGTCCGGCCGGCGCCACGGACTTAAGGCGTATTTTCTTTTACACATCTGTAAGTGTATTTTTATATTTTTTATCCCAAAATAAAAGGGTTTTACACTATTTTGAGTTTTATCTCCCTTTATGATTTTGATGCCCCTGCCTTTGAGTCCTTCTTTTGGACCTTGAGCCAAGTATACGGGAGCGAGCTTTTCTTCCCAAGAGCCTTTGAAGCAGCAAGGTCAGGAGGACATCGTGGAATCCCCTCCCCCGTGGCTGGAAGTGGTGCACAATTTCATAGAGCTCTGTGTGACCCTCTGTAGTGGGGGGTCATATTCGTCTGGTAAGCAGCAAATCTCAACACATGTTGGTGGTGGATTGAACACGACTTTTTCTCAGTTTGGATTACATGAACATTATGTTTTATTTTTAGAGGTTTTATATTTACAGCCTTACGTCAATCATTTTGGCGTTCTATACACAGACTTATTGTTTATACAATGGGTGTTGATGTTTTATATATTTCTCGTATTTATAAGTTATGTCATGTATTCTTATTATATATAGTGAATCACAGTAGTGAGGTTTTGAATCTGGAACATTAATACATATGTGTTCTACATTACGCACACATTTTTATAGGGTTGTTGTACCCTGTATAGTGTATATCTTAATACTACTGTACAAGTAGTTGGTCACATTTTTCTTTGTTTAAGCGCGGCTTATGTTTTTTCGTTTAATAATAATGATATGAACACAAGACAACTACTTACTTTTGTCAAGAACACGCTTGATCCTTATGTACTGCTCGTGCTCCCTCGGTTTCAGGTCTGACCAGCATTTTCTCAGGTGATCCATGGATCAGTGTACCCCAAAATTATGCAGAAGAATCTTCAAAACTTTATTCATGATCTTGGCCTTTCTGATATTTGGGTTTGGGTAAGGTCCATACTTTCCATCATAGTCGGTCCTGTTCAATATGTCCACCATCTCCAACATCTCTCCAAAATACATATTTGCGGCCTTAAATTTTGTCTTCCTGGATCGGGACGTTTCAGGCTCCGGGCTTTCCTCACCCTCCTCCTCGTTAGTGTAATTATTAGTGCGCACCTGTGTTCTCTCCGCCATGTGCTCTCCCCACTGCGCCGGAAGCGAAGGGGCGGGGAATAGTCTGGAAAGAACGTCAGGGGCGGGTGGAGTTGCACGCATGCGCACTGTATATAAAACGTAACATGCGTGTGTCATCCATACGATCTGTAAACAGAGGGAGAAGCTGAGGCGACGAACGCGCAAACGAAGGTAAAATTTGGAACTTGGCACATCACTAGGCTACACTGCTTCTAGATGAGGCCTGCATTAGTGGAGTTTAGCCTGACATTAGGGTTTGTCTTGTGTTGTGTCTTGCAGACATTATGGACGGGTTTAATGATTATAGCTTCCTCCCTCTGTTCATCGATAAATACCGAGACATGCCAATCCTGTGGCAAACCACGCACCCTCTGTATAGTAACAGACCAAAGAGGAAGGCAGCACTGTTGGAACTGGTTGAGTTTGTGAAGCCCGTGGTCCACAGGGCAGATGACAAATATATCAAAAAGAAAATTGGGAACCTCAGGAGTACATATATGAAGGAGAGGAATAAGGTGCTGATGTCCATGAAATCTGGAGCTTCAGCAGCTGAGGTTTATGTCCCCACCCTGTGGTATTATGACAGGATGCATTTTCTGGCAGACCAGGCTGAGGCCAGAGAATCCCTCTCTACTCTTCCTTCCACGCGTCTTTCTATGCTACATTCCACACCCACTGAGTCTTCCGACGCACAACCTGGGCCTTCCACTCGGGAAGAACTGGAGGAGCCCAGCTTGAGCCAGGTATAGTATTGTTGTACATATTTGTGGAGTCAAAATGAATGATGTTAACTTGATTTCTGCTCCCTAATTGGTGAGTTTTGAAAGTGTTTTAAATATCAATAGACAGTAATGGCCAAAACCTTTGGGACAAGAAAGAAAAATGCTGGGCTCAGAATGATAGTCTTTTCTATTGGTTAACAATTTGCAACAGTGTTGATGTGAAAATTGTGTGTGTTTGATGAACCAAAAACTCAAACTATGTCCCTTTTTCATTCACAGTAAGAACTCAGCCATGACCAGGAGGGTGTGGAATGCAGCAGCCAGGAGGTGGCTGTGGAAAGTGTCAGCCAGGAGGAGGGGGGGTAAGCATCAGCTAGGCGGTGGGCAGCCAAAGGAATGTATATCTGTGGGCTTCCGCGCTCTATGAAAAATAGGGAAAGGTGGATGAAAAAGAAGCAGCAATCACTGTATGAGTTAACTCTCAATGTATAGACTAAAATAAAGTGGGGGTGTGTGCGCTAGCTTTTAAAAAACAAAAATATCAAAAAATACCCTAAATAGCAACCAGGTGTAAATACTTTTACACTTTCTATTTATATTTTAATTATTTGTGTTGGTTCACAAATTTTACGTATATTTACACCTGGTTGCTATTTAGGGTATTTTTTGATATTTTTGGTTTTTAAAAGCTAGCGCACACATCCCCACTTTATTTTGAGCAGCCAAAGGAGCCTCACCGAATGCCAGGTCCCTCCCCTCCGCCTTCCACGCAGAAGGGTGAGAAAGGGGGGGAATGTTGAGGAGTCGGTCCTGAGGCTGATTGGTGAGGCTTCTGCGGCACTCCAAGCCAAACCCACCTACCAAGAGGCCTTTGCCGCCTTGGTTGCATGCAAGCTTGAGAAAATGGAGCAGGGGCAACAGATCTTGTGTGAGCAGGTTATTCTCCAAACCCTCAACACGGGTCTGTTGGGCCAAATGACACCAGAAACACACTTGTGTCGTTTGGCCCATGCCCCTGCTCCTCCTCCTCCTTCTGCCACACCTCCAGCACCACAGCCACAGCCTGGAAAGAAGCGTGGAAGGAAGACCAGAGAGTGATGACCTGGGAACATAGATGTCATCTGCTGCTGTTCCGGGTTTCATGGACTTCAGGACCAGACTTCTCTCCCTCAGATATGTACTCCTCAGGCCACCAATTTTTGCGTTGAAATAGCTGATGTGTGCCCTGGGGGCCCAAGGCTTCACGAATATCCCCAGTTTCGACATTGCTGCCTCCCTCTTTATCTGTTACTGACCGAAATAAAGGTATTTTTTGTTTGGATG
The DNA here is from genome assembly GCF_037356315.1 of Lithobates pipiens. Lineage (NCBI taxonomy): Eukaryota > Metazoa > Chordata > Amphibia > Anura > Ranidae > Lithobates > Lithobates pipiens. The sequence continues at coordinate 200,573,769 of NW_027507790.1, read as the reverse complement.
AAATACTTGCGTATGTGTTTTCCTTCCAAAAGTACAGTTTATTTGTGAGCAGGCAGGTACATTTCCAAAAAACAAAGTGAAATAAATAACAAGGTGTGCCAACACTAAACAACCTCCTGTAGATTAAAAAAGAAAAACAAAATCTAAAAAATAGAATAATGTTGTTGTTGTAAGTTTACACACAAAAAAATAAAAATAAAAAATAAGGAGAAATGAGCAAAGTGTCTTTAAAGGAGATTTTTAGGGAATCCCCCCCCAAAAACATCCAAAAAATAAAAAATAAATCTAAAATTGTGTAGATGTGACGCAAACTAAAATTGTATTGCTGAAATGGTTAAAAAAGAGTAATGAAATCCGTTCGGAGAAGTGTGTGTGACTATGAGCATCAAAAGAAGTTGGTTCTTACAGCATTGTAAAGAACAAGAGAATGCGCTTCATGAAAGAATTTTTAACATTGCGGCGTGATGAATGTGCTATATCGTTTACGAGCAGTAGTTTTACCTGAACGAGCGCTTCCGTGTCGGAATTTGAATGTGAGCATGCGTGGCACTTGGTCCGATCAAAATGCTCTACACATGATCGGATTAGGTCCGACCGGCCAAGTTGGTCGGGAAAATTGGGTCCGATGGAGATTCCGACGGAATCAGTCCGATGCATACCACACACAGTCGGATTATCTGACGACACGGTCCGATAGGACACATTCCGACGGATTCTCCAACCGTGTGTACAAGGCTTTACAGGCATTTGGCATTTCACTGCCCCTCAACAACCGTCTGAACCCATTTTTTTTGCATTCCAAAAAAATGCTTCTAAACTCAACTGCCTAGAAACAACTATAAATGACCTTGTGTACATGTACTGATAAGATAACTTAGAGGAGAGTTCAGGGGCAGCTGAAAAAAATGCCCAACTGCTCCTTATCGTCTGTTTACCAGCAGCTGTGTACATGAGGCCTTAGGCCAAACTATGCTGAAAGAAAACACAGCCTGCTAGTGTAACTTCTAAGTTACTGACCAAGAACAAATAAAGGTCAGGGTGACTTCAATGGCTGCTTGCTTGTTGCAGATAGAGCCATGCAACAAACATGTTTAACAAATAGAAGTGGGTAACAGCGCTAAAAAAACACAATGCAAAAAAACACCAGCATAGTTCGTTGATCATCAAACTCGATAAAATATAGTCCAGAGTGAAGCGCTTATTCAAATTCAATCATTGAAGAGACTGCTGTAGAAAATACTTTATGATAGTGAGGAAGCATCCACCATTTCCAAGGAGTGCAGGGAAAGTCACACAACACCCATGTGTATCAAATCTGCTTACCAGAACACAAATAGAGAAGAGCATCAGAAAATTATTGACACAACTTCCACTCTCTCTCAGATGGGCAGATGATAATCAGGATACGGACAATTTTAGTTGATGTCAATCTCTCTCAACCACCATACATTAATCCAAAGAAGCAATCAGGATGACTGATTAAACTTCAGGCTCCAGCAATCCAAATAGTTTACACATAACATGTAAAGCAAAAAGGTGAAGCGACAAAACATAGTGAAGCCCGTAGATAAAAAATATAAAAACTTTATTGTACTGCACTTACAGTGTTGAAGTTACACACGAGTGTCTAAAATAGCAGTAGATATCGTCAGAATTCCATATTCAGCATGCTTGCATCGGTCAGCCTTACATGTTTCATCCAAGAGGGATATCGTCCAGATAGACAGTGCTCAATCAAGGGGAATCAGTGATGGCCGCCGAACTAAACCTTGGATATGGTGGCGTGATGTCAGTACGTAAGGCCCCTCTACACGTCTTCAGAGGATACGCCTGAAGACGTATCCACTGAAGATGTAGGCACATCCCCTGAGAACGTGCATGCACAAAAAAAGCGTTGGGAGGGGCCTTTACGTGCTGACGTCACGTTGCCATATCTGAGGCTCGATTCAGCGTCTATCACCGATTCTCCTTGATATTAGATTTATATCCAATGCTGTTTACCATTGGCAATCTGGTGAGAGCATATTAATGAGGGATGAGAACTGGAGTCACTTTCTATGTAAGAGCATTGGAGTCACTTTATACGGAAGAGCACTGGAGTCACTAAACTGGGAAGTGTCACTTTAGAGGATTTTTCTTTGATTTGTTAGAACACATTTTCACTTTGTGGACTTTTTGATATCTATGGGATTTTTTATGAACACTTTATAACCATGTGCATGATGTCTTGATAATAGATACTGGTATATATTTTTTTCTCTTCTATGCTTGGTATATGATTGCTAAATATTTTCAGTGCTGCACTTTGAGTTTTTATTGTTTATTAAGTTGGTCACCTTTTGTGCTAGCAGCTCTGCCTTGCAAGCACTCACTGATTTCTTAACATGAAACAGAAAGGTTTGGGACTTTAAATTAGGTGAGTAAGTGAGGCAAAGGAACAGTTACCATTGTAAACAAATATTTTATTGAGAGGCAATAATATGGTATTGTAATAAACACCCAGGTATAAAATAAGTCAAATCATACAGTATATAAACAATGATTAATACAGATAATACAGGGAAAAAATCATTGATAGGTGATGCACTCATTCTAAAATGACAAAATCACAAAAGTTCTAAAAACACACTGGTATATAAACCTGGGACAGGGGTTAATTGTTTGGAGCATGTCGTAAAACCGATGCGTTTCGTGTATCAAAACACTCTTCATGTGTAGTTTGCACCAAAATCTAGAAAAGAATAAGGTTCAATAAATACAATTCAGAGTGTGGGAAGGATATACATATGGGGAAGAGAAAAGTCACTCATTCACGATGGATTCTTTCATGCCAATAAAGAGTGAACCCCATGAGGTCCGCAGCCGCAGGCCACCAAAAGGAGCCAAGTCTGGAAACTGAGGGAGGAACAGGCACACAGAAAAGTCCCCATAAGCAGGACAGTTTTTAAGGCAGGGCAAAAGGGGCAGCTGCCCTGGGCCCCATCATTGTAGTGGGGCCCAAAGCAGCTGCCTCATACTTGCCAACTATCCCAGTTTAAATTCCTTTATTCCTTGAAGTTTTAGTCCAGTGCTGTGTCCCGATATCTCAGTGTAAACTTCTGCTACTGCTGCCCAGATGCCCTATTGCCATGTACAGATGGCTCACCTGCAGACCCTATGTTTACATGTAAATAACCTGCATTGATATGTCAATAGTGGTGGCATTAATATATAAATAGTCGTGGACGACGGCATTGATATTTAAATAGAGGCAGCATTCATATGTATATCATGTCCCTCTGAGGTCACATCCACCATCACTTCTGCTGAATGCTGCCCACTGTGGAGGTAATGAAGCATGCTTGAAAATTCTGCCTACAATTGTGGTCATTAAGCCTTTACATCATGTTCTGCAAAAGTAAGCAAATTATAGGTAGAACCCTTCTTCAAAAAAACATGGTGCCATAGCACCCTGAAATTTGGTAACCAATCAGTGAGCAGTAATGCTGTGCACTAACCTTTTGCTACCAATCAGTGTGCAGTAGTAATATGCAGTAACCTCTAAAAAAAACAATTAATGAGTGGTATACATGTTCAGTAACCTCTAGCAATCAATCAGTGAGCAGTACTGATGTACAGTAATCTCTGGCAACCAATCAACAAGCAGAAGTCATGCGCTGTAACCTCTAGAAAGTAACAGGGAGCCATAATGTGTGCCGTAACCTCTGGCAGCCAGTCAGTGAGCGGTAATGATAAACTGTAACCTCTGGCAACCAATCACAATCGCTTCCGGATCTGATTCAGTAAACTGATTTTGAGTCTAGCTGCTATTTATTGTATGTCTCAAAGCATGTGGAGGAGGAGGAGGGCCCAAGAAAATGTTTGCCCAGGGTCCAATCAATATTAAAGACGGCCCTGGCCATAAGGTGAACATGTCCACACTGCTGATAAATAGTAATAATGATACTGTGATTGGTGGGGATGATGTAAAAAGAGAGGAAGCTGTCACCACTAAGGGACCATCCACCTTATTACCAGGGACCACAGTGAGTAGCTGAAGCAAGTATCAGAGCAGTATTCTCACCAACTGGGGACAGTGAAGAATTGGGAAACTTCAGCAGGAGTCAAGCCAGAGACCCAGCCAGTGGAGGGGACACTTGCAGAGCAGCCTTGTGTGTCAAGCCAGGGACTGAGCAGGGCAGTGGGGTGACGCTTGAGGAGTATCTTGGATGCCAAGCTAGGGACCCAGCAGGGAAAAAAGGGTGATGCTTGAGGAAGATACTGAGAGAGAAGGTTGGAAGAGCTCAGGAGATCCAGTGGCAGTGGATCAGCAAGTCTAATGAGAGAGACTGGGAGCTCAGTTGAGTGAAGATCTACAATAGGAGATTGTAGAGGAAGTGAAAGGCTCAATTTACCTTTGTTAGGAACTGTTCAAGATTGTTGCCATAGGAGACAGCATGTCTACACATGCAAATATGGTGTCCGGCTGGGTGCCTTTCCCTGCGTGGCTGTCTACCTATATAAGTCTTGGAGTCTGCCAATTAACATTCAAAAATATAGAAAATACTAATGCGCACAACCAATACCTATAAAAGAACGCCGGGAAGCTGCTAACATATAAAAGTGATCTCTGCACAGTATCAAGAATATTAATAAATGATATGTGGCGCTACCTCACCTGCTACACTCCTTGAATTTTATAAAAAAATACCAATATGTGAAAAATAGTGATACCATTAATCCTCACATAAAACGAATGAAATGCAATATATAAAACATTAATAATATAAATAAAGTGCAAATAGTGATAAATGTGCAAACATATACCAAAATAATGTGCAAAACAGCTTATAAAGTGCAATATGCTTCTAAAGTGCCAAAAACTTTTCAAAGTGCAATCCGTGTTCCACATTAATTGGATTCGTCAATAATGTGACCATCAAGCAAATTATAAATCAAGTCCCATAATGTAGTAATGATTAATTAACTTAAAATAATATATAATAATAATAATAATACTTAATAAAAGTTCAGTCAATTGAAAGTGCAAAAACTGGGTGCAATCCATTTCAAGTAGTGCAAATCCACCAATGCTCTGTGCTCAGTGTAATCCGGGGTGCGCCCCTTGTTTCTGCCAGCCTCTCACCTCTATTAACGGCCACTATAGGCCATATGACGCTGTATGAGCGATGGCTGTCACTCTCTCATCCACTCCTCACAGTTTCAGCCCACCATCGATATTCATAGCCATAAATAAATAATGAGGTAGAGAAAAGAAGGGGCTCCAATGTGTAGCATGAATAAAAATCGTTTTTAATAATCCACATAAACACTTACAATTAAGCAGAGTTTCAAGCGCTGTAAACAATGGGTACTTCCGGTCTTGGCCAGAAGTGACGACGATGACACCTGGCTCCTCCTTGCTGTGTCACCGCTCACGTGACTTTTTCAAAGGTTCAACACCCTTTAACCCTTTGAAAAAGTCACGTGAGCGGTGACGCAGCGCGTCAGAGAGGAGCCAGGTGTCATCGCCGTCACTTCCGGTCGCGGCCGAGACCAGAAGTACCCATTGTTTACAGTGCTTGAAACTCTGCTTAACTGTGTTTGTGTGGATTATTAAAAACTATTTTTATTCATACTACGCATTGGAGCCCCTTCTCTTCTCTCCCTCGTTATTTATTTATGGCTATGAATATCGATGGCATGTGTTTATATATGGTGGATGAGAGAGTGACGGCCATCGCTCATACAGCGCCATATGGCCTATAGTGGCCGTTCATAGAGGTGAGAGGCTGGGGAAACAAGGGGCGCACCCTGGATTACACTGAACACAGAGCATTGGTGGATTTGCACTATTTGAAGTGGATTGCACCCAGTTTTTGCACTTTCAATTGACTGAACTTTTATTCCATTATTTTTCATTACTATATTATGGGACTTGATTTATAATTTGCTTGATGGTCACATTATTAAAGCATCCAATTTGCGTGAAACAGGGATTGCACTTTGGAACGTTTTTGGCACTTTAGAAGCATATTGCACTTTATAAGCTGTTTTGCACATTATTTTGGTATATGTTTGTACATTTATCACTATTTGCACTTTATTTATATTATTAATGTTATATATTACATTTCATTCGTTTTATGTGAGGATTAATGGTATCACTATTTTTCACATATTGGTATTTTTTATAAAATCCAAGGAGTGTAGTAGGTGAGGTAGCGCCACATATTATTTTTATATTATTTATATTATATTTATTATATTATTTAATATGCCAATTAACTTTGCAACTACTAAAGGGTGTCCTGGCCCTAAACCCTCTCTCCCACAGTCCTGTTTAACCCCCCTGACGGTATTCCCGAGTCTGACTCGGGGTGGATTTTTCATACCAAAAGCGGTATCCCCGAGTCAGACTCGGGACAGCGTCGCTGGATCCAGGAGGAGGTTTACTTACCTTCTCCTTCGGATCCAGCGTTGTCTCCCCGCTGTATGAGCGAGCCGTGTCTCGCTCGATGCATCACATCGCCGATCTCCGTGCCCTGCGAGCGTTGCGACGCACGGGCACGGAGATCGGCGCCAAATTCAAAAAGTGAAACAAACAGTATACATACAGTATAATGTAATCTTACAGATTACATTGCTGTATGTAAATATTTCACATCCCCGTTGTCCCTAGTGGTCTGCCCAGTGTCCTGCATGCAGTTTTATATAATAAAAACTGTTCTTTATGCCTGGAAACTGGAGATTGTCCATAGCAACCAAAACTGTCCCTTTACATCAAAAATGATTTTAGACCAGCTGGAAAACAGCGATAATAAATTGGAATCACTCGCAGAATTGAGCGATAGCGATTTGTGGGGAGATCCGTCATCAAATACTGAAAAGTAATGACAGTGACAATTCTGCAACTGAGCAAATTTCAGTGTTTTTGATTTGATTACATTATTGAATAATTTTTATTATTGTTATATTATTATTTGGTACAATTATTTATAATTATTTATTATATTATAATTTATGATTTAATTTTTCAAACTTTATCATACCCGGGATGTCTGCTAGACTCTGGTTTGGACAGATTTAAGAGAGTTATTCCTAAGAATTGCAGGACTACAATATAAAACGCCAAATTTTCATGCAAAATAATGGTACCGCTTTTAGCACCTAAAATCCGAAATAATCGTACCGCCAGGGAGGTTAAGAGGCAATAAATCTCTTTGAATTCAAGAAGTGTCTGGGGCCCGTGAATCCACCTTGCATTACACCATGTCAATGCCTCCTAACCCACTCTACAACTCTGGAGGTTCTCATTAGGCCAAAGGGGACCCAGGACATGGCTAGACAAGAAAAAAAAATACATTATATATTGCGCCCTATACATAATTATGTAGTATGCTTCAGCTAAGTTCACCTTAAAAAATGGTTTCAATTGTTTAAAAATTGTTAGGAAAACAAACAAGCATACAGTATTACCACTACAAAATAACTGACTGCGAGTAGCTGTTCCAAGCATTCTCTATTGCTTTGCAGGTACATTAATCTGTGCAGAGTAATATATTTAGAGAATGAACAACATGCTGCATATGACACAACAATGTAATTGCATTTCCAAAGTTAAGTGGAGGGTTCATTTTGTGCTTGTAAATGACCTGATACGCACAATTAGAGTATTCGTGCAGGACATAAAATGAGCGAAGGACAGAAATGAACTTTTCATGCACATACCAATGTGGATGGAAGAGATTGGAGTTAATGAAAAATAATGTCATTCTAGCCCAGACCACAGCTGACTCTAATCAGAACACGGGTTATATAGGCTTTACTTACACACTCTAATATTGTAATTTTCCTCCAGAGGGGTTAATCAAGGACACAAGTGTTGTTTTTGTTTGTTTTCCAACAAAGGGTGGTACTCACCACATTCGGTGCCAGGAACACCATCACATTATTGTACTTTGAAAGGTCAGCCTACAAAAGAAATGTTTAGCATATATTAACTTGTCAAGAGGACCAGTAACCTTATTGTAGTCATAAATCTTCATAAGAGAATTACAAAGGGTGTACTAGACAATGATATTTATTATGAAGGTTTTAAATTTGTAAACAGTGAAATTAGGACTGACTAAACCCATGGGTTCACTTCCTGTATGTAAATGACCTTGAAAGCATTAAAAAGTTGGGTTAAGAAAGTGGTAAGAATAATGAACTGGTGATCTCCTGAGAATGTAGAGTAAAAGCTGTAAAAAGGATTTGTGAAAAGTTAAAAAACAAGTGAAGAGGAAAGATTGGCTAATGCTTGGGGGTGGCGGGGAGGTAGGGATAGCCAATGAGTGTAACTACCTCACACACCTTAATCCCTTTGCTCTAGCACAGTTGTCTCCAAATTACAGCCCTGGGGACAAATGTGCCCTTTGCTTGCCTGTATCTTGCCCTTAAAGTGGATGTAAACCCAATGTCATCCTTTCTAAACTACTGCCATAGGGGTTATCTAGAAGGATATACATGCCTCCTAAATGTATCTTTACCTGTTAAATGTCTCCCCTCTGTCTGCTATGAGACCCGAAAAACTGCATATTCTGTGGGTGGGTCTGTTGTCTGGAGCTCGGTGGGTGGAGTCATGGTGTCAGTAGACTCCCCGCCCACCTCTACACTCCCCTTGTAAATATGCATTTTCTCCTGTGTATTTATTACACTGAACTTCTGCTATGATCTCTAACATCCAGTGAAAAGACAGGAACGTAACCACATGACTTCAGCAAGCCCAATCATGCTGAGTTGTTCAACATCCAGTCCTGGTAGAGCAGCAGAAGAATGGAGTGGGAGGGAATTAAAAAATAATGCATGTCTCTTAGGCTAGTGCACGAGATATGTAAATCACCTGTCACTCATAGCAAGGGGAAGGATTTGACAAAGTTTTTCTCTGTCAAGATTTATCTCACTGAACAATAAAAGAGGATTGCTCAGAGCTGGATTAACTCTTTGTGGCAAGACTGGGCTCAAATGATAGGAAATCTTATACTCTACATTATGACATAAAATAAATAAATAATTTGGGTTTACATCCACTTTTAGGCATTATTCCTTCCACTGACATCAACAATGGGGCATAATTCATTCGACTGACAACAAAAATGGGGCACTATTCCACCCACTGACACCAACTATCACTCCACCTAATAAAAACTCTAAATAGGGGAGATGGCGCTGTTCAATAAAAAATAAGATAAAGAAAAATAAAGTATATGTATATACAGTGCAAGTGCCAGCACCTGTGTTTGAAAAGTGAACCAGTGCATATGCCAAAACCTATGAGACAAACTGATGGGAATATATAAATAAAAAATATATATAATACTTGAAGTGCAAACCATATATATGTGCAATATGTATAACCAACAGTATATATATATATAAATATATATATATATATATATGGTTGGAGCCCTCAGCTCTAAGAGATATGAAAGAACACATAAACACGTCACAAGACTAACAACATAAAATAGACCTGAAGTGTGGGCCCTTGGCCTGCTGTAAGGTAAGCCCTCATGAGCTGGGCGATATGCCAAGAGAAGGCCGCATACCTTAAGAAAGTAAATGGATGTTTCTGTAGAGAAGCGTGTTTTAAGAAAAGTACTCTAAAAAGGGAAATGGGTGGGTGGGTACCTTGCACTGGATCCGACACAGACCGTTGTGGGTGGTCTGATTAAATACCCTCCAGGCTCCTCCCATAATTACAGGCCACCATACTGGCCCTCTTATTTATGGTCGGAGCCCTCCACTCTAAGAGATATGAAAAAACACATAAACACGTCACAAGACTAACAACATAAAATAGACCTGAAGTGTGCCCTTGGCCTGCTGTAAGGTAAGCCCTCATGAGCTGGGCGGTGAGCCCTGGTCGTCTGGGCGATATGCCAAGAGAAGGCCGCAAAAGGACTTGGTTAGGGAGGTAATTATTAATTTATGTACAATAAGACACTACAGGGCAAAATTGCTGAAGGCTCATGACATTTCCACTTGTGGATTGGGGATGTATCGAGTAAATCAGGTGGATTCCCGCCTGCCCATCTTTTGATCACGTGGTCTAGGACCCCGTTTCGTGAGGCTGCTGATGCTGCTCCAATGCGAAAGAATGTCCAAGAAAATGGCCAGGGTCCAGGCCTAATTTACTCAAAAGGATCCTGACGTGACTAATGAACTGGTTGCTGCCTGGGGTACTGGTAGGGAACGGTAGTAATGGACTGTCCTGCGAGGGATCAGAAAGGTGAGTCAAAAACTGATCTAGAATAGACATGGGGCACCAGGCTTTGAGAGTTTGGAAAGGTTTGATGTCAACCCCTGGACCGGACTGTTGTGTTTTGGTGCAAGATGAAGTAAGTCTGATGGCGTGTGAGGTGGCGTCTACGTAACACTTTACAACTTGGACGGTGACTGAATTCACTGGGGCGTAAGAAGCTGTAGAAAGCCAGGTAGATGGCTGCTTGAATGACCAGGCTGAATTGAACCAAAAGGGGAATGTGACAGGATGAAAGACACGTCTCGAAATATGGCGCTGGTGATGGGTAGCCGTTTGATAATGATTTGAGGTCATTGCCTGTGAATACCACACAACATGGTCTTGACCGTATGGGCGGCAAACAAGACGGTTTGTTAGGATCTCGTAAGGGGATGAAATACTGGATGTCAGCTGAGTAGAGTCTAAGGTATTGTGTGACAATGCCAACTGTGTGTGGTGGCATGATATGAAGGCCAGAATGTGATGGAGATCTCCTGGTATTGCTCTGGGGTTTGAGGCTAGTAACCTGTCATAGATCCTCTAGGCTGTACGGTAGGCCTTCAGGGTGTTGTGAGATAATGAAAGATTAATAAGGCAGGTAGCGTCGTGAAAGTGTTGTTTGAATCCGAGGTTAGCTACGACCAGTGTGGGATAAGAGACATGGTCGGGTCGGTTCCAGGTTCCTGCAAAAATAATGAAGCAAAGTTGACGGGTAGTGCGTCGGCCAGATTATTGCGTTTGTCTGGGATGTAGAAGCATAGGACGTTAGATTGGTGCTGTGGGGATAGTGGCACCAGCCTGCGCAGGAAGGCCATGATGTCAGTGACTAGGACCTCCTTTATTTATAATACTGGCTGTGGCTTGGTTGTCTGTGGTGAACGTCACTGTTTGTCCTGCCCAATTGTTGCACCAGACTTGAGCTTCTGCGACAATGGGGTAGAGGTCGAACAAAGAGGAGGACTAACTGAACCTAGGAATCAAGAGGATTTCTGACGGCCATGTCACTATAAACCCAAGTTGGCCAAAAATTGAGGCGAGGACCTGTGGAGGCTGTGGTGTCCATGACTACCTGAGGTGAAGAGAGAGATGCTGAGGGAATGAACATTGGCATGCCATTCCAATTTGTGAGAAATTCGTCTCCCATGGGCAGATCCGCTATAGCTGGCACATCTTAATTTAAGGATTTAGTCAGGGTCTTGTACCTGGGAGAGAAACACTAAAAGGTGGAAGATAAAGGATCACCTTGAGTCTGGCTGCTGCCTTGGCTGAAAATGAGCGGTGATAGTCAAAGGATGGGCACCCTGCGTACTTGTGACCTGCTGCATGCAGATACGGGTCCAATTCTACCCTCCTGTTGGGGTTGCCCTGCATAGCACGTCTCTGACTGTCCCCAAGGCCAGCACAAACTCTGTGATAGTGAGCTTGCGATTAAGTAAAGGGTCTCTGGCTTTCAGGATGACGGAGACGTCTCCCCATGAATATGACTTGTTCTAGGCCAAGTTGTGTACTGCTATGAGGAGGGATGCTAAGTTAACGTCATTGTCGTCCAAGATGTCCTCCTAGATGCCCTGCTAGGACAAGGTGTGCAGGGAAGACAGTGGTGCAGATGTTGGGTGTACCTGTAAGTGAAGGTACGGGAATGACGGTGGTGACTGGAGCTGGTAGGGGCACGGCTGGGCGTACCTCCAGGGCTGTCACTCTGCTTGGACTTCAGCGACTGCTGTTGACAGTGTGGTCACCCAGGAGTGCAGCTGAGTAGTCACAAAGAAGATAGACTGAAGTGGTGCCTGGAAGGGCTGCCACTGGCGGTGGAAACAGTAGCCTAAAAGCTTGGTTTCCTGGCTTTTTTTTGTTTTGTTTTTTATTTAATCGTCCAAGCTCTTGTGAGACTGTAAACCGCTGCTTGCTGAGCCCGCAAAGGGTGATGGCAGGGCTGAGGCAAAGTCCTCACCGTTTGCCTGCGACATGGCGTCAGCTAAAAGCAAGGGAGGGGGGGTGCGTATGTTTGAGGTAAGTTGCGAAGGTAGGAGGGGATAGTTGCGTTTGGGTAGATAAGATGAAAGGCGGAAGGTATAATAGTGACAGTTTGTTTGCGCTCGAGCGCTGTTGAGTGTGACTTTAGAAAACTCAAAAGAATGCGTGACAACCGAGGTTAGCCAGGAGGTGACTGGCTAGGTAACCAATAGCTCAGGTGTCCATCTGTGCTCGACACAGACTAATAAACCAGAGAGCCCCAGGGCGGACTGGGGTGGGTAACTGAAGTCTGGTATACTAAGTAGGAATGTTGCAATCTGTAGTTAATTGACGTGGGTTCGGTCTACTAATGCTTGCACTGCCAGAAAGTATGGAGATAGGCGACCTTGTCTGCGTATTGAAGGCTTGTGCTTCAAAAACAGAGTGAAGTGCACATAAGTATGTGACCAAGTGCACAGAAGTGTGACCAATACCAAATAGATTACCTAGATCTGCAGATCTTTAAAGAGGGTGACGAATTCCTTACAAAAAACTTTTTTTTTTTAAAACAGATCGTAATGGTAATGGGTATATACTGATCTCCAGCTGTCACCACCCCAAGTGGAAGGAAACTATTCCTAAGGGGCAACTGTTGAGAATACGTAGGAACTGTTTTAATATACAGGACTATCATGCTCAGGCTGATACCCTAATTAGAAAGTTTGTGGATAAGGGCTACCTTGAGGAACCTTTGATGAAATTGAAAAAGGAAATAGAAAATCTGGATCGGAACATCTGGATAGGGAAAATGCTTACTAAAAAACCTTGTTTCATTTATAGGAGAGCCCCTACCCTCAGAAACCATTTGGTCCACAATGCTATTGATCCCCCCAGGGCAGTTAAGTTGTTCTCCCACATGAAAGGCTTTTACAAATGTCAGAGATGCCTAGCTTGCCGTGTTAGTAAAAATCAGGCAAGGAAAAAAGTTTCTTTCAAATCTAGGTCTGGTGTAGAATTTGACATCAGAGAATTAATTACGTGCAACAGCACTCATGAGACTTATGTCATAGAGTGCCCATGCCGGTTGCAATACGTGGGCAGAACCACCAGGCCTCTTTGTGTACGCATTAGAGAACACATTAATAATATAAAAAAGGGGTTTCCCAAACATAACCTTTCTAGGCACTTTGATGAATTCCACAATAGGATTCCCTTTGGATTGATTTTTTATGGCATCGATATGATCAATGACCATTGGGGAGGGGGGAACAAGAAGATTGCCATACCTCAAAATGAAACCAAATGGATATACCGTTTGGGGTCCCTGGTGCCGAAAGGGTTAAATGTGGATATCGATCTCAACTGTTTTTTATCCAATTTCTGATGGCCTTCTTAGTTAGTTCTTTTGAACTTATGTATTACTGTTTCTATACATTAGCATTTAATCAACTTTTTAGAGTTGAAATTTTTCATGCTATGTATATCTTAATTTATATTTTTTATTTTTTCATTTTTATTGATTTTTCCTTATTTCTTTTTCATTTTTATATTAATATTTTCATTTTTGTTAATATTTTTTATACTCATTATAATTTTTTATACTTACCACTTAATTGGTTTTTGACCATACTTATTGGTGTTTTTTACATATCCCATATGAATACCTCTTTAACATACATTAATTTGTAGCCACTCCAGTCACTCTTAGCCCTTGTACACATGGTCGGAGAATCTGTCGGAATGAGTCTTATCGGACCGCGTCGTCAGATAATCCGACTTTTTTTTTCTCCTCACGCTGACAGCAGAAGAGAAAAAAAAAGCAGATCACGGCTCATCTTAAAGGGACATTGGTCCCGAAAAGGAAGAGGCAATTATGCCTCATTTATGCCATCTAACAGTGCCCACAAGTGCCACCTATCAATGCCCACAAGTGCCACCTATCAATGCCCACCAGTTGTGCCAATCAGTGCCACCTAGAAGTGTAACCGATCAGTGCCCATCACTGCCACTCATCAGTGCTCATCACTGCCACCCATCAGTGCCCATCAGTGCTGCCTCATCAGCGTACATCAATGACAGACAAAAATTACCCGTTTAAAAAAACAAAAATTACATTTGGTCTTTTTACATTTTTTTAAAAAAATAATAAAAATCGCACAGGTGATCAAATGCAACCAAAAGAAAGCTCTATTTGGGGAAAAAAAATGATAAAAATGCATTTGGGTACAGTGTTGTATGACCATGCAATTGTCATTCAAAGTGCATCAGCACTGATAGCTGAAAATTGGTCTGGATAGGAGGGGGTTTAAGTGCCCAGTAAGCAAGTGGTTAATAAAATGGCTGCTATGGCCTTTAAAATCCCTAAAGGAGAACGGTTGTCTGTTGTTTATGGGGGTTACAAATATAGGGTTGGAGTAAAAGAAGCCGTAATATCTGCAATACCTCAGTCATGAGTGGAAACCTCAGCCTGGGCTTCGGTCAGACCACGCCCCAACATGGTTACATTCCTTTTTTTTTTTTTTTTATGGTAGCTGTATAAAGCACCCCGGTTTGATTTAGTATGAACCTCTATCAGTCTGCAAACAGTTCTTAGACTGGAAAAGGGAGAAGCAACACAAGGATCCAAAAGGTTATGATGCAGTGCTTATGTGCCAACAAGGAACATGCTTATAGGAGGAAGGATCAGAGATGAGCTCATTAGTGTTCTGCTTCTCCTTTCAATGTCCAGTCACAGGCTGGACCAGAGAGAGCTGTGCTGTGTAGCAGGGCTGTGTAAATCTCTCAAATGGATGGACAGAAATATACATTTATATTATATGTGTATTTTATGTATGTATTTCTTTAATGTATTCAGCTGTTTCTTAAAGTTCATCTTTAAGCTAACACAGTCACAAGATATCTGCAAATACCTTTTTAATGCATATGCAATATGAGCTCAGGCTCTATATCTTCCTCTTCTCTGCATCCTAAATGGCAATACATGGGCTTTGGCGACCTACAGGGAGGTGCACACCTTGTGCTGGGTGTGTGCAAGAGTGCTAAAGTAATAATTGTATATAGGGCATTCCTTGCTTTGGGCTCCTGGGGTGCTTAGAACATTTCTCAGGAAAAAAAGCTGTTATGTCAACTAGATGTATAGGCAATTTTAATGGCGATTAAAGTGAAAAAAAGAGTGAAATATTCCGGTAAAAGTCGTGCCTGGGGGGTGTCTATAGTATGCCTGTGAAGTGCCACGTGTTTCCCGTGTTTAGAACAGTCCCTTCACAAAATTACATTTAACGGAAAAAAAAGTCATTTAAAACTGCTTGCGGTTTTAATGTAATATCTGGTTCCGGCAATACAGATGAAAATCATTAAGAAAAATGGCATGGGTAGCCCCCCCTGCCCATTACCAGCCCCTTTGGGTCTTGTACGGATATTAAGGGGAACCCCGTACCCCCCCAAAAAAGGAAAGGCGTGGGGCCCCCAGGCCCTATATACACAGAACAGCAGTATGCAGGCGGTGCAAACAAGACAGGGACTGTGTAGGTTTATTGTGTTAAGTAGAATCTGTTTGTAATTTTGAACTGGTACATTTTTAAAGTGTAACTCTAGTCAAAAAATCTATTTTTAAGCTTTTTGTAAAACATAGAGAAGCGTTATCATCCCTGTATAATTTTTTTGGCCGCCCGTCTTTTTTCATCTCGCTTCCTGTTTCCTTACGTTTGCAAGTAGGACATGTTTGTAAGTTGGATGTTTGAAAGTAGGGGCCTGTCCTATATGCTCTGCAGAAATGGCGGCCTAAGGTGTTGGTATTGCCACAACACTGTAAGTCCTCAAAGTGACTTTTGGTGGGCGCTGGAGCGCCCTGATGTGAACGATTATATCAAGAATTGTAATTACATGCCATTGTTGAACAGTGGTATAAAAATTAGGCCTTTGGTGGTTGTGGTGCTGGTGCCACAACACTATAAGTCCTCACAGTTACTCTCGGTGGGCGCAGGAACGGGACCTGCTGTGAAATATTATATCAAGAATTGTAATTACATGCCCCTGTTAAACAGGGGCTGAAAAATTGGGCCTTAGGCACTGCTTACTGGTGCTACAACACTGCAACCTCTCCCAGATACTCTAGTTGGAGTGCAGCAATGAGCCCTGCTGCAAAGCATTGCATCAAAAATTGTATTACATGCCCCTTTTAAACAGGGGCTGAAAAATTGGGCCTATACACTGCAACCTCTACTATATACTCTAGTTGGAGTGCAGGAATGAGCCCTGCTGCAAAGCATTGCATCAAAAATTGTATTACATGCCCCTGTTAAACAGGGGCTGAAAAATTGGGCCTATACACTGCAACCTCTACCATATACTCTAGTTGGAGTGCAGGAATGAGCCCTGCTGCAATGCATTGCATCAAAAATTGTATTACATGCCCCCGTTAAACAGGGGCTGAAAAATTGGGCCTTAGGCACCAGTGCTAGTGCCACGACACTGTAACTTCTACCATATACTCTAGTTGGATTGCAGGAATGATCCCTGCTGCAAAGCATTGCATCAAAAATTGTATTACATACCCTTGATAAACAAAGGCTGAAAAATTGAGCCTTAGGCACTGGTACTGGTGCCACGACACTGCAACCTCTCCCATATACTCTATTTGGAGTGCAGGAATGAGCCCTGCTGCAAAGCATTGCATCAAAAATTGGAATTACACGCCCCTGTTAAACAGGGGCTGAAAGATTGGGCTGGTGGCATCACCCAGAGCCAAAAATGTTCTTCCAAGATATCAGCGGGATCATTGAGGAGGAAGAGGATAGTCAGTCAACATAACAGGACAGTCACTCAGCATAACACTGTGCATAGACATCTTTAGCTTATACCATTTCCAGAAATCCTATTGCTTGCAACTACACCTTATTGGATATAGTTAATGAGCTCCGACTGCTGGTGAAGACCATCAGATCTGCAACGGGAACATTGTTGTTATTACTGCTATAAGGACCCGCTTACCATTGTTATTAAATCAAACCTCTAACTATGGTTAAAGGTTTATAGGCTGGCCAGGGTTCACCCTTTTAGAAGTTGACATTACTTAATTAAATACTTTTTTTTATTAAGTACTTAACACTTAATTTCTTGCTTATCGTTTCAGGTGCAAGCAGTACTCTACTGTATATATGTGTTATTCGGAGGAATTCCTCTTTTGAGTTAGCGCTGTTACTCAAAACTCAGATCTATTGCTTCCTCTTTTGGACAATATCCTCTTTGAATTGTTCCAGTAAACATTATTATAACATAAAAGCAAAACGTTGTTTGACTTATTGCTTTAAGGTGGTGCAAAATGTCTGAACCAGAGAGTCAGGTGCATTGGAATGTTCACCGGGTCCTGGCGGTGCAAATGAGCAGGAAAATTCAAGCAGCCTCCTAGGAGGTCATGCTACGTTTGGGGGCTCGTCTGGGATTCTATCTGCAGCCAGCTCTAACCAACCTAGACAAGAGCCACAACCCATGTGGGAAGCCGATTCGATGGCCGTGGTAGCTTGGGGCGGGAGTCAGGGAGCTCCAACGGAGAAGAGCATTGTTCTCGAGATCTCAGGAAGTGAGCACACAGAGAGAGATCAGAAGGTAGCTGAGAACTCTGGTCCTAGGGCACCGGGCTTACATTGTGGAAACTAAAGCCACATATATATTTACATAGTAGGTGAGGTTGAAAAAAGACACAAGTCCATCAAGTCCAACCTATGTGTGTGATTATATATCAGTATTGCATTGTATATCCCTGTATGTTGCGGTCGTTCAGGTGCTTATCTAATAGTTTTTTGAGTCTCTCGATGGTCCCCTCTGAGACCACCTCCTATGGAAGGGAAAGCCACATCCTTGCTGCTCCTACTGTAAAAAACCCTCTACGTAGTTTAAGGTTAAACCTTTTTTCTTATAATTTTAATAGGTGACCACGTGTCTTGTTAAACTCCCTTCCACAAAATGTTTTTATCCCTATTGTGGGGTCACCAGTATGGTATTTGTAAATTTAAATGATATCCTCTCTCAAGCATCTCTTCTCCAGAGAGAATAAGTTCTGTGCTCACAACCTTTCTTCATAACTAATGTCCTCCAGACCCTTTATTAGCTTTTTTGCCCTTTTTTGCACTTGCTCTATTTCCAGTACATCCTTCCTGAGTTGGATCAAGTCAGGATGCTATTAGAATGGCAGGAAGAGGTACCTGTTTGTTTCCAGGAGGAAGAGGTATGTCTGGCTGAAGGGGTGATTGCTAAAGTGTTCCCACTCAAAGTAGGGAGAGAGCAGACTTAGAAGCAGCCATCGACATGGGCTCAGAAGGGTCCAGTACCTATGGGAGCCGACTCTCAAAGGGCCTGTGCCCCATCTCTCTTTCTACGTGGACATGAGCCAGCTAGTCGATAGCTTAGTGAAAAATGGATCTGGAAATGCCAACCAGACCTATAGGAGACTCAGGTTCTTCTCAGGGCAAATGTCGCCTCCTGTGGGGAAGATGAGTTTGAAACGTGGATGAGTCAGGCCCTTCAGTCCATAAAAATATGGAGTGTTCCAGAGGCTGTGAGACGGCAACGACTCAGTGGGAGCCTTCAAGACCCAGCGGCTGATGTGATCCGTAATCTGAGAATGGGCAAGAAAACTTGTGTTGCCATGGATTACATAGATGCTTTGTATGCTGTATTTGGAAGGGTTGAAACTACCGCAGACCTGATGTACAAGTTCAACCACACTCACCAACAGAAGGGGGAAAGTCTGTCTGAAAACACATCTCAAGTAGACAGATGCTGCATCAAATTATCCTCAAGTTGGGCATTAACCTCAAAGATGTTGATCAGGCCTGCCTGGACTGGTTCTGCAAGGGGCTTGGCCAAACCATCCTATTGTATTAAAGTTGCTACTGAAGAGAACCCAAGTGGTGCCCACATATCCTGAACTGATGAGAGAAGTACGAGAGGAGGAGGCTGTATTAGACGATAAAAACCAAAGATCGAGAGAATTGTGTTCTATTGCTGGGAACAAAGAGGAGGTGATGGCTCGAGCTGTTCATGCAGAAATGGATTTCTCGGATGAAGATAGTGAAACTGAGTCTGAACCTGTGGGATTGGTTATTCCTGACCTTAACAAGCCATTAGCTGAACTCGGGCCAACCAAATTGATGGCTCAGGTAGGTCAGGCACAAATCCAAATGTATCATGCTCTGATGTGAGTGATGGAGACCCAAGCGAAGGTCCAGGAACAAGGGACTCATTAAGGCGATCAAAAACTGTACCAGGGTCGAGAGAAGAGTCAAACTCCTCACTGCGGATCACTTTTCAGAGGGGCAGCAAGGGCTCTCACCCATGTGAACAAGCCCTAAAAACTGTGAACTTGGTTTAACTTCTTAAGATTCAGAATGTACTTGATATGTCCAAAGAGCTTACAGCTGTATTAAACCCAAAAGCAAACATTTATTATAT
Source organism: Lithobates pipiens (assembly GCF_037356315.1). Lineage (NCBI taxonomy): Eukaryota > Metazoa > Chordata > Amphibia > Anura > Ranidae > Lithobates > Lithobates pipiens. The sequence continues at coordinate 200,554,103 of NW_027507790.1, read as the reverse complement.
TACAGCTTACCAATTCTATATTATATTATATTAATATTATGAAAATATATCAATTAAAAGTGTTGAGACTGTTGCTGTAACTGCTTGTGTAACTGCAGCTTGAGCTAGAGTTTGGCTTCAATCTTTTAGTGTATCTAAACCTGCTAGTCCATCTAACAGTCCCCTCCCCCCAGATTGGTTGTGCATTTAATATCACTTTAACATGGAAAGTAGAGCAGTCGATGGTGTCAGTTGGGCAGTGGACAGTGTCAATAGAGCAATGGATAGTGTCAGATTTAAAGAAATTTTTTTTTACAATTGTATTTATTTATTTTTACAATTTATTTTTGTATTTTTTGTTTTTCCCAATGATGGTGGTAGTGGACAGTGTCAGGAGAGCAGTGGACGGTTTATGTATTTTTTTTGTTTTTATTATTTTATCAATTATTTTTTACAGTTTTGTTGTATATTTATTTTTTAAAATCATTTTGTTTATATATTTTTACAGTGCTTCTGGGAAGGGGGTGGGGAGTATGGGGCAGTGGATGGTGTCAGTAAGGCAGTAAACAGTGTCAGTAGGGCAGTGGACAGTGTCAATAAGGCAGTGTTTGGTGTTAGTAGTTTTTTAAGTATTGATTTTTTTTACAATTTAATTTGTTTTTAATTTTTTCACAATACTTTTTTTTTTTTGGGGGGGGGGGGGTTGGGGCAGTAGACAGTGTTGGTAGGGCAGGGGGGAGTGGTTCCAGTCATTTTTTATTTTATATATTTTTTTTACAATTCAATTTTTTAAATTTTCTTACAATTTAATTTTTTCATGTTTATTGTTTTTTTTTCCTTCTTATCAACTCTGTTGGGGGGCTTTGGTGAGATATCAGGGGTCTAAACAGACCTCTGACATCTCCCTTTTGAGACAGAGAAAAGGACTGAGGACACAGATTCCCCAGTCCCTTTCTCAGCACTGAAGATGAATGGACAAGAAACACAGTCTCCTGTCCATTCATAAACTGAAGCAAAGTAATCAAAGGTTACTCTGCTCAGTTATTACAGGACACAGGAGTGATCGCTGACTGTGTCCAATTCAGAAAAGGAAGTGACCCTTCCTCCACTCTCCATCCTGACAGATTCCCCCCACAGCCCACGGGAGAGGAGAGGAGGGAAGTCAGCTGCGGGAGAGGAGAGGGGCGAAGGAGGAGGGCAGCGGCTGGGGGAGAAAGGAGGAGGGGCAGAGAACAGAGGGGGGGTTGAGGAGGAGGACAGTGGGCCGGAGAACAGAGGGGGGCAGAGAAGGAGAACAGCGGACCAGAGGAGAGCGGTGGGGGGACGGAGAAGGAGAGCAGTGGGCCAAAGGAGAACAGGGGGACACATGGATTGATGACACGACTGCTGCCCAGGATCAGTCCTGCAGCCGGGAGATCGCAGGGCACACGCGGGTGTCTGGGAACTCGCTACCGTGGGAGACTTGGGATGTCTGAAGATCTCTCAGCAGACTGTACTCACAAATGTTCATGGACAGTTGATTGCGTCCTTCCAACTTCTAAGCAACACATTTCTCAAGTGATACCAGACTAGATATTGAGCAGAAGGCCCCTCAGTCAGCTCTCTGTAGTTTCAACATCCAGATCCTCAGTTCGCCCACGCAAGGCCTCTAGAACAGCAATCACATGTCAGCACTGCCCTGGAGGACAACAAGCCTTCCAGACTGGACTGATCCTCTCTAGTAAAAGACCCAGAGCTCAGTGTGCTCAGAGTATTTATGTAAACTCCCAGCCTGCCTTCAGGGCCCTGCTCCCTGGGATTGGCCAGAGCTGCATAAATATTCATACTGCCATCTGCATAGCTCCACACCTATGTTCCAGAGAGTTCTCACAGCTCTCTGGAAAGCAGAGGTAGCCATCAGACTGACAGCAGCTGAGAACAATAAACTGACCTGATTTATCACCTGCACTGGCTACAGTCAGAACTAAATGTATCTAACACAGCAATTACAGCCACACTGGTTACAGTGAGGCAAGTTCAATTTACCTAACAAAACACACCCAGCTCCACTGAACACATTGAGCCAGCACTAAATCCAACTAATCCTAGCACCAATCTAGGAACTACAGAAGTAATGCCGCGTACACACGAGCGGACTGTATGGCCTACATAGTCCGCCGAAACACATTTCAGCGGACAGTCCGCTCGTGTGTGGGCTTCAGTGGACTTTTTCAGCGTGCAGTCCGGCGTACTAAGAATTTCGTTTTTTTCGAAATTCTGTCTGTCGTACTCGCATTTCGGCGGACAATCCGGCCGTGTGTATGCCAGTCCGCCGTACTTTTGAAATGAGCGGACTTTTCCCGCCCGGAGAAAAGTCCGCTCATTTCGAGCGGGTATCCAGGTAGGCGGGGCCCGCGAAGGAGACGTCGCTGGCCCCGCCGCCTGGTATGGACTTAAAGGGGAACCCCAACGCCGAAAAAAATCGGCGTGGGGGTCCCCCCCAAGTCCACAACAGACCCTTGTCCGAGCACGCTACCCAGCCGGCCAGGAAAGGGGGGCGAGCGAGCGCCCCCCCTCCTGAGCCGTACCAGGCCGCGTGCCCTCAACATGGGGGGGTCTTCCGTCTTCGGGGGTCTTCTCGACGGACTCCTCCGCTATCTTCTTGTAGCTCTTTTGCTAGCGGAGGAGTCCGGCTTTCTTCCTCGCCGCCGGCCTCTTCTCCCGACTTCGGGGGTCTTGTCCCCCTCTTCGGTTCTTCTGCCGGGCCACCGCGCCTTCTTATAGCTCTTTTACAGGCGGTGGCCCGGTCTTCTGTCGCCGCCGCCGCCGCCGCCTTCCGCTCTTCTTCTTCTTCTTCTTCTCCTTCTTCTCCAGGAGATGTTGACTCGACGCTCTCTCCGGCCACAATGCCAGGGCCGCGCTGCGCGGCCACTTATATAGGGACAAGGGGCGGTGTCACATGGCTTTATGTCACATGGGTTGGTCACATGGGTTGATGTCACATGAGGACTATGACATCGTAAGGGGGCGGGGTCACCATGTGACACCAACCCATGTGACATAAAGCCATGTGACACCGCCCCTTGTCCCTATATAAGTGGCCGCGCAGCGTGGCCCTGGCATTGTGGCCGGAGAGATCGTCGAGTCAACATCTCCTGGAGAAGAAGGAGAAGAAGAAGAAGAAGAAGAAGAGCGGAAGGCGGCGGCGGCGGCGACAGAAGACCGGGCCACCGCCTGTAAAAGAGCTATAAGAAGGCGCGGTGGCCCGGCAGAAGAACCGAAGAGGGGGACAAGACCCCCAAAGTCGGGAGAAGAGGCCGGCGGCGAGGAAGAAAGCCCCCGGAGCTGTGCAATAAAGTATTTTATCTCGTGTGTTGTGTTTTTTTTTTGTACTTTTATTTTACAGGTGAATGGGTAGGGGTACATTGTACCCCATACTCATTCACATAGGGTGGGGGGCCGGTTATCCGGGGGCCCCCTTATTAAAGGGGGCTCCCGGATTCCGATAAGCCCCCCGCCCGCAGACCCCGACAACCAACGGCCAGGGTTGTCGGGAAGAGGCCCTTGTCCTCATCAACATGGGGACAAGGTGCTTTGGGGTGGGGGGGCCGCGTGGCCCCCCCTTCCCCAAGGCACCCCCCCATGTTGAGGGCACGCGGCCTGGTACGGCTCAGGAGGGGGCGCTCGCTCACCCCCCTTTCCTGGCCGGCCGGTTAGCGTGCTCAGACAAGGGTCTGTTGTGGACTTGGGGGGGACCCCCACGCCGATTTTTTTCGGCGTTGGGGTTCCCCTTTAAGTCCATACCAGGCGGCGGGGCCAGCGACGTCTCCCTCGCGGGCCCCGCCTACCTAGAGACACGCTCGAAATGAGCGGACTTTCCTCCGCGTGTGTGGGCGAGTCCGTTCATTTCAAAAGTAGGGCGGATAGTACGGCGGACTTAGTACGCCGTATTAGTCCGCTCAAAAAGTGCCGTGTGTGGGCAAGTAGCCCGTTCGGAAATTCCGACGGACAGTCTGGCGTACTTTTCCGCCAGACTAAGTACGTCATACAGTTTGACAGTGTGTACGCGGCATAAGAATCATTCAAAAGAGGCTTCTCTGACTGGGGGTAAGCACATCAGTCTTTGTCCACTCCTGCCCACAGAGGATAAAGTCACAGAGTCTGGTCAAACGCAGAGGGCCTCAGTATGTTCCAATGCTAACAACTCTAGGTTCCCTTGGGATTTTAGAACAATCATATTATACACCAGTGACTCTGGGAAAGATTGTCTCCCAATCCAGTAAGGGCAGGGTTCCTACTTGCTACCCCTCCTTGGAATTATTGATGAGTACTCTATCCACTGGCCACAGAGGCAGTAAGGCAAAAGCTGTGTCATCTTTGAGATGCCGATGTCCCTCCAACATCACTTTTTTAATGCTCCTGCACCCATTCATTAGGTATCGTTTGGAACACTGGCTCAGGCTTTCTAGAAAAAAGTATAGCCACTCTGTCCTAAACAGGGGCTACTCGTCTAATTTAACTTTGCTGAGTGATAGACAACCTAGTTGATTTATAGTCTATTTGTTAATTTGTTTTTTCCCCTAAATTCAATGGAACTGTAGTTTCTCCCTTTTGTCAGTAGGTGTTACTTGAACCTTTGGTATTAGTATGAGAAACTACAGTAAAACTGATTTATGCATATTCACACTTCCCCAAGCCAACCAGTTGGAGGTTTATGGCCATTGGTGAATGCTTGGGGTGAGTATACATATTTGTGGAAGGCCATGTGCCTACTGTGCAATGTACTTGTATGAAAAAGTATCGTATCCTCTTTGTATTGCTTAATTTGTGTGAAATCCCTGGTGTTCCTGTCAGTCCCTCTGCTTTCCTATTTAAAACTGACTACACTAAGCAGGAGAGCACAATGTGGTCAGTTCTCTAGCTATGCTGGGAACTCAGTATACTCTCCTCCAATTATCATACTTGCCCTGACATGCCCCCCGCTGCACAGCCATTCATTGAGAATATCGGTTTGCCTGATTTTATGCAGCTGAGAACAGAGGAAAAGTAATCACTTATAAAAAAATATAAAAAATTAAAAAAGGTATTTATATTGTTTTTTTTTTTGTAGCTATACAAAAATGTTTTGTATTTAATTTCTATTTTAAATTGATTTTTTATTTTTTTTGCAAGGTGATCGTTTACAATCATTTTAGTTAATCTATACCCTGAGGTGAAATGTTAGCTCACCCTGTTTCTTGGGGTTACCACCATGTTTCAAGGGGTCTCGGGGTTCCTACAAGTCAATAGGCACCTTCTCACACCACTCAAACATAAAAAAATGACTATGTCTTGTCTCCCTTTGGACTGTGTTGCTGTAGTCCCATGCTACATCACTCCCATATTGTGACCAACAATCCCTATGCCTTTGTTCCACAGTGCCCAGCAGGGTTTGGTTGAAGTGCTCACATGCATCATTCCCTTGTGGATGGTATGGAGCAGTGCATGACTTCTTAATCCCACCCAGCCAACACTACTCTATATAGACTTGGGACTCACAATTAGGGCTTTGATCAAGTAGAATCTGCTTCAGGCACCCATACGTTTAAACAACATGCATCCAGATAGAATTGGCTATAGGGACAGCTGTTTGATCATGGCTGGGGAAGCTTTGAAGCTTTGAAAACTGGTCCATGAATACAGGAGCATATTGACACCCTGAGGTCGACTCCACCACCTTTAAAAAGTCCATGGTTAGCAACTCTAATAGCTCTGTCATTTTTCCAAGAGAGTGGTGTGCTGAGCTGATGCCTTGTGGAGTCCACAGTTTAGACACTCTTGACAGGGCTGGCCATACCCAGTTGGCTAACCCTGGGTAGTAGAAGTATCATCCAGCATAGGCCTCTACCCGATCTGCACCAAAAGGTCCATTTGTGTTGTGTAGAATTTAATAGACCCCTAAGGTGATGGACTGTGGGATCACCGGTTTGTAGATGTCACTCTGCTCTGTGAGCATAAGGGCTCAACAGTAAAAAAAACTCTGTCCCGTACCTCTAGGCTGTCCCATTGTCAGAGCAGCTGCCTGATGGTATTCAAAAGTCTATTCTCCTCTGGCATACAAGGCTTTGATATAGTCTGAGGCTAGAAAGTCTTGTTTTCCCAGATTTCAATTATAAATCACTTCAGTGGCAGGCCCTCTTTAGGCTCTTACTGATGCTTTGTTTCTTTAGGTTCTCTTGGATATGCCACTCTGCTAATGTCCAAGAAGCCGGATCCATTCATGTTTCAAAATCCTCTTCTTTGGATGGAGCAGGCACTCTAACTGAAAAGAACCACAGTTTCCTGTACCCATGGCTAATGAGGATGGTACTTCACAAAGTATTCCACAAGCCTTCCTACATCCATAAAGAAGGAGACCAGGCTAACCCAGAGGTTGAGGTAGGGGCCATAGCAACTGCTTCTAGTCCTGATGCAGTCTGACTTGGACTTGTGTAGTGCAGTGGGAATAGGCGAGCCTCAACTTCATTGGTCTAGTGAAGGCTAACCCCTGGAATGTCTCTCCTCCACTGCAAGAGCACATATGTGTGAGGGGTAGCTTGCTTCACTTTGAAGTCCATCACGAACACTTGATGATCAGTGGTCGTTGTCATCACTGCTTGTCCAACCTGTTCCTCAGTCCAATTGTCACTAGGGATTTCGGCCACCCCACCTAACTCCAGTTGTTATTTTTGGTACCGCTTGATGGCTGTGACAGGGTCCATGTTCTCAGTCACTGGCTTATTGTCTTAGTTACTTTCACTCAGAAAAGATTTCCCAGATGAGCCCCCACATGTAGTGCCATGCCAGGAAGGAGCCGCTCGGTAACCTGGATTGACTGTTCTGCACCTCGACTCCAGAAACACCCACTGGCAAACTTGGTAGAATCGAAATCACTGTGGACACTCAAAGAGTCACAAGGACAGATATCTTTGATTTGGTAGTGGGCTAATACTAAGAAATGAACACAAAACAGTTTAATGGTAAAGGAACGCAATGTATTAGTATGAGTTAAAGTAAAGGGTGGTCTGAGAAAAATGTACAGAGGGTGGGTTTACACACAGACTACTAGACAGTGGAATTACTATGCCCAAAGAAGCTTAGATTAGAATTATGTACCACTAGACTGGAATTAATGCATAAATTGGCAAAATCAGCAGCAAACAGTACATATAAATATTAACTCTGTTGTGAATAAGAATATTAAAGCTATTTAGGGTGCACCCAAAGAGAATGACTAAGTCCTGTGTGGTATCCCTTGAAAGGCACCCCTGAACTAAGCAACAGTAAATGGACATTAGTCCTGAATCTTCAGCTGGCTGATGTTCGTGCCCAAATATACTATTGATGCACATGCAAACAGTCATATTAAGCCCTGCAGGCAGGAATGGGCTATAGAGCAGCTGTGTAATCAATTTCTAAGAGCTCAGCCTCTCTCTTGTGGTAATACATCATGGCTGCAAGGCCCTCTCACTCGACCAGTGCTCTAGCTACAAGCAGATCTTATGGTGAGATATGTTCACTTCAGCTTCCTGCTGCAGAAAGACTGTGTGATTCAAAGACAGCCTGGGTAAATACTGCTCCTATCTACTCCCCTGACCTGGCCTCCTCTGGGAGCTGTAGTCCATTGAGTAATAGAGATGCACAATAATACTCCCTACTCCCTGCTTGGACTTCAACTCCCACCTTCCACTGCAGTCAACATCACAGTCCATTGGGTGCTGCCACACCCACTCCCCCTGCTTTTGGGAGTCGATAGTGCATTAAAGCCCAGCTTGTCTGTTTGCTTTCACTACACATACAATTGCAGATAATATCATAGCCTAATCATATGTAGCTCTGGCTCCTGACGAGCAGGCGCTATGGTTTTTTCAAAGGTAACTTTACTGAAACACATTTGGGTTTTGGGGCTAATTTTCTAAATTTCTGGTTTCAGTACCAGTCTAGCTGGGTTGTACTGGGTTCTCCTTGAAAGCAGGTGTCATTGTCACCGCTGGCAAGGTTAAGAACGCAGTCTAGCTGGGTGTATTGAATGCCACTGTTCTTTCGGAACCAGCCCAGTGGGCGTGTTCTCCTGCTGTGCATGCTGACAGGTAGTATTTAAGGTACTGACATCATCCCATGGCTGGGGTTATGAGAATATGTTCTGTCTGTTTGGTTATGGTCCTCCTGACCAGCCCCCATGGCCCTCCTGGCCTGGGGTGCAGAACCATGCAATTCGAGTTTCGGGCCTGGCTAGCTCGAGGCAGCGCAGCTGCAGGGACAGGCCTAAATGGATTTCAGGGCCTATTGATCCAAAGGTGGTCCGGTGCCGTGTCATCCAAGGGAGAGGCCCAGCAACTGGAGAAACCCCAGGGGAGGACTCTTCAGGAGAAGGCTGTGCGCAAGGCTGGCTTCTCTGAAGGAGCCTGGAGGCTTAGTTGAAGGACACTACATGGATCTACACTCATACGGTATCGCCGGATCGGCTGAGAGATACTGGTACCGTATGATAGCTCTTTAAATTTGTCTATGTCCCTCAGTAACGCTAAAGTCTGTGGTAGAGACTTTTCTCAAATATTCTATGCTCAAGTCTGTGGCAGAGACTTTGCTTAACATCCTACCGGCTGCTAGGGCTAGTGAGAGGAGGTCTATCCTTGGATTGTAAAATCCAGCTGTGAAACGGTTGCTACTCTCTGGATTTTTCCTATACGAGACTTTCCATTTTTGCAGTCTAAAGTACCTGAGCTTAATCCTAACCCTCTACCCTTGTCTAAAGACTCTGTTTCTAATTCAAATAAATAACCCAAAAGAAGATTCAATGTCAGTTTCCACATTTCTTTGGGCCATGTACCCCGGGAACCCCTAGACGGAGAAGAGGTCAAGAAGGTAACGGTAAGCCCAACTAAAAAAGCAGCTCCTTCAGGGGTCAGTGCTACACATACTTGGCTACACAAACATCTAGCTTTATTTTTGCACACAGTCACCGTCCTGTGTCAGGTGGCTTCCAGTTTTTTTTCCCTCCTTCAGGAAGCAGGAGACTGATCTTCCCTCACCCCTGCCAGAACAGCATGAGAACCCAAAGATGAAGCTGATACCACCCCTGGGACCCTCATTAACAACTGTGGGACAACAGAGAAATCTCCAGAGCCATAGCGAGGCCTGCAAGATACCTCCTTCACACCCTGGATACACCTTTCCAACATCACCCAGACAATGTCTACCTTCTTCCTTTCTAGATTTCCCAAGTTCCATATGGTTTGTCTCCTCTCCCCATCACATTGGCTGCTCTGCTGGGTCTTATAAAGGAAGCTGAAAAATAACAGACTTACTGCCCGGATCACAAGACATTAAAACCATAGCTCCCAACTGTCCCGGATTTCAAGGGATTGTCCCTGATTTGGAGCAATGTCCTTCTGTCCCTCTTTCCTCCTTATTTGTCCCTCATTTTGGTCTGATCTATATAGATGTATATAAAATGCACTTTTTAACTTTCAAAAAGTGTTTCCCAGTGCTAAACCTTTCATTCAAATTCTAAATGGCTGCATTTGTAAATGTTAAAAGCAAATATAAAGCAATAGTAGTGGTAAAAAAATGCCCTTGTGGATTTAATTAATCTTTTTTTGGTTAATTCTCTTTTAAGATGGTGTGGCAGGGGGTGTGTCCTATGCCTACATACTTTGCAAGTAGGTGTCCCTCATTCCTCAAAATGTTGGGAGGTATGTTAAAACTGTGTACATGGAGCCATATAGAAGTATTGCATTTGTCTCAGCGTTTTAATGCACTTGGGAGAAACATGTGTAGCACCCTGTCCTGCAGCTTGTCAATGTCTATTGCAGGTTGTGACAGGACAGGGCTGAAGGTTCTAATTCTTCCCTAACATACAAAATAGAAAAATCTAAATACACAACAAATTGTCTGCTGTTTAAGTACTCGCCAGCAGAGGGCTCCTTATCTTCACAATTTCCAGTTTCAGCACAAAGGACAGCTCTGTAATGATAATGTCAGCTGATATGTTCCTGAATTATTTTAACATACAACAGCTGGAGGAAAAACTAACATTGTCTGTAGTTGTACCCCTAATTAACTATTACATTCAATGCAATTCAAATTTGCAGTAAACCCTCCCTTTCCCTGGATTGTCATTTTGTCGTTCAAGAGAAACTGACCTGCAATCTTAAGGGTCCGTTCACACAGGGGCAACACGACTTTCAACACGACTTTTGGAGGCAACTTGGACATGACCTGAACACGACTTGGGGCGACTTACAACACGACTTTAAGTCGCCTCTGGCCAGGCGACTTTTGCCGCGGCCAATCAGAGAATGAGCTCTCAAGAGGGAACTCCACACCAAATTTATGAAAAAAAATTGGTGTGGGTTCCCCCTCCGAGAGCATACCAGGCCCTTAGGTCTGGTATGAATATTAAGGGGAACCCCCCCAGATCCCCCCCAGATCCATACCAGACCCTTATCCGAGCACGCTACCCGGCCGGCCAGGAAAGGGGGTGGGGACGAGCGTGCACCCCCCCTCCTGAGCCGTACCAGGCCTCAACATGGGGGGGTGCCTTGGGGAAGGGGGGGCCGCGCGGCCCCACCACCCCAAAGCACCTTGTCCCCATGTCGATGAGGACAAGGGCCTCTTCCCGACAACCCTGGCCATTGGTTGTTGGGGTCTGTGGGCGAGGGGCTTACCGGAATCCGGGAGCCCCCTTTAATAAGGGGGCCCCTGGATACCAGCCCCCCACCCTATGTGAATGAGTATGGGGTACAATGTACCCCTACCCATTCACCTGTGAAAAAAGTACAAAAAAAATACAACACAGGGTAAAAATAGTTTATTGCACAGCTCCGGGGGTCTTCTGTCTTCGGGGGTCTTCTCGCCGGACTCCTTCGCTATCTTCTTCTAGCTCTTTTGCTAGCGGAGGAGCCCGGCTTTCTTCCTCGCCGCCGCCCTCTTCTTCCGACTTCGGGGGTCTTGTCCCCCTCTTCGGTTCTTCTGCCGGGCCACCGCGCCTTCTTATAGCTCTTTTACAGGCGGTGGCCCGGTCTTCTGTCGCCGCCGCCGCTGCCTTCCGCTCTTCTTCTTCTTCTTCTCCTTCTTCTCCAGGAGATGTTGACTCGACGATCTCTCCGGCCACAATGCCAGGGCCACGCTGCGCGGCCACTTATATAGGGACAAGGGGCGGTGTCACATGGCTTTATGTCACATGGGTTGGTGTCACATGGTGACCCCGCCCCCTTACGATGTCATAGTCCTCATGTGACATCAACCCATGTGACCAACCCATGTGACACCGCCCCTTGTCCCTATATAAGTGGCCCGGTCTTCTGTCGCCGCCGCCTTCCATTCTTCTTCTTCTTATTCTCCTTCTTCTCCTGGAGATGTTGACTCGACGCTCTCCCCGGCCGCAATGCCAGGGACGTGCTGCGTGGCGACTTATATAGGGACAAGGGGCAGGGTCGCCGGTTGATGTCACATGGTGCCACGATGTCACAGTCCCAGGGGATGCTGGGACTGTGACATCGTAAGGGGGCGGGGTCACCATGTGACATCAAACGGCGACCCCGCCCCTTGTCCCTATATAAGTCGCCGCGCACCGCATCTCTGGCATTGCGGCCGGAGAGAGCGTTGAGTCAACATCTCCAGGAGAAGAAGAAGAACGGAAGGCGGCGGTGACAGAAGACCGGGCCACCGCTAGTAAAAGAGCTGAAAGAAGAAGCGGTGGCCCGGCAAGAAGAACCGAAGAGGGGGACAAGACCCCCGAAGGAAGAGGGTGGCGACGAAGAAGAAAGCCGGGCTCCTCCGCTAGCAAAAGAGCTAGCAGAAGATAGCGGAGGAGTCCGGTGAGAAGACCCCCGAAGACGGAAGACCCCCGGAGCTGTGCAATAAACTATTTTAACCCTGTGTTGTGTTTTTTTTTTACATTTTTTTCACAGGTGAATGGGTAGGGGTACGTTGTACCCCATACTCATTCACATAGGGTGGGGGGCCGGTATCCGGGGGATAAGGGGGCTCCCGGATTCCGATAAGCCCCCTGCCCGCAGACCCCGACAACCAACGGCCAGGGTTGTCGGGAAGAGGCCCTTGTCCTCATCAACATGGGGACAAGGTGCTTTGGGGTGGGGGGGCCGCGCTTTGGGGTGGGGGGCATGCTCGTCCTCACCCCCTTTCCTGGCCGGCCGGGTAGCGTGCTCGGATAAGGGTCTGGTATGGATCTGGGGGGGACCCCCACATCGTTTTTTCGGCGTAGGGGTTCCCCTTAATATTTATACAAGACCTAAGGGCCTGGTATGCTCTCGGAGGGGGAACCCACGCCAAATTTTTATTCATAAATTTGGCGCGGAGTGCCCTCTTGATAATTCTGTCAGAGTCGCCTCCATATAGACGGAGATCCGACTTGGAGGCCACCTCCATTGAAATCAATGGGTACCAGTCGCCTACAAGTCGGATTCAAGTAGTACAGGAACCTTTTCTGAAGTCGGAGCGACTTCAGTAGTGTGCATTAAGACGGCTCTCATTCACTTACATTGCTTTTTAAATGTTGTCCGACCTGAGGCGACTAGGGGCGACCTGAAGTCGGATCAGAGTTGCCCCTGTGTGAACGGACCCTTAGGTACAACACTGCTCAATCTTACAAATAGAACAAATACCCAGCACAAATACTTTATTCTTTAGGTTTTCCAATAATTAATGTCCTTTAACAGAAAGCTACAGGCAAATGACCAATTGAAGAATGAAAACCCAGGCATTTTGTTTTTTAATTCCCTTTTTTTTATTTTTTTTTAGTAAAACTCCAGAACTCCGGGGGGGCTTCTGTGTGTATGCTCAGAACTTGCTACTGGGCTCTTCCGTATGTATACTTAGGACCCCACTACTAAGGCTTCTGTCATTATGCTGAGGATCCCCAACTGGGGACTTCTGTGTGTATCATTAGGACCTTGCTCCTGGAGACATTGCTTCTGGGGTCTCAAGATCCAGCTACCGAAGCTTCTGTCAGTATGCACAGGATCCTGCTACTGAAGCTTCTGTCAGTATGCACAGGACCCTTCTATCGACACTTCTGTCAGTATGCACAGGAATCTGCTAGTGAGGCTTCTGTCAGTATGCACAGGGCCCTTTTAATGTGGCTTCTCAGAGTATGCACAAAACCCTGCTATTGAGACTTCTTGGAGTATGCACAGGACCCTACTACTGAGGCTTCTCAAAGTATGCACAGCACAGGGCTCTGCTGCTGAGGCTTTGCGGAATATGCACAGGGCTCTGCTACTGAGGCTTCTGTCAGTATGCACAGAACCCTTCTACTGAGGCTTCTGTCAGTATGCACAGGAACCATCTAGGGCTCCGCTACTGAGGCTTCTTGGAGTATCCACAGGGCTCTGCTACTGAGACTTTGCAGAGTATGCACAGGGCTCTGCTACTGAGACTTTGTGGAGTATGCACAGGGCTCTGATGCTGAGGCTTTTCGGAGTATGCACAGGACCCTGCTACTAAGGCTTCTTGGAGTATGCACAGGACCCTGCTACTGAGGCTTCTCGGAGTATGCACAGGGCTCTGCTACTGAGGCTTCTCGGAGTATGCACAGGGCTCTGCTACTGAGGCTTCTTGGAGTATGCACAGGGCACTGCTATTGATGCTTTACGGAGAATGCACAGGGCACTGCTACTGAGGCTTCACGGAGAATGCACAGGGCCCTGCTACTGAGGATTTGCGGAGTATCTATAGCACAGGGCTCTGCTGCTGAGGCTTCTGTCAGTATGCACAGAACCATTCTACTGAGGCTTCTCGGAGTATTCACAGGACCCTGCTACTGAGGTTTTGCGGAGTATGCACAGGGCCCTGCTACTGAGGCTTCTCGGCATATGCACAGGACCCTGCTACTGAAGCTTCTGTCAGCATTCACAGGACCCTTCTACTAAGGTTTCTCGGCGTATGCACAGGGTCCTGCTACTGAGGCTTCTGGGAGTATGCAAAGGGCTCTTCTACTGGGAGCTTCTATGTGTATTTTCAGGACTCAGCTACTGGGAACTGCTGTATGTATGTTCAGGACTCCCTATTTCATTGTATTTTTTGCTTAGGATTATGCTAATGGGAGCTTCTGTGAGTATGTTCTAGACCCCACTCCGGGGCCTCTGTGTGTATGCTCAGGAATCTGCTAATGTAGGCTTTTGTATGTATGCTCAACCCCTCCCCCCCCCCACTGGGGCTTTTGTGTATGTTCAGGACCCCACTACTGCTGGCTTCTGTGTGTATATGTTTAGGACCTTACTACTGGGGGCTTCTGTATATACGCTCAGGACCCTGCTACTGTATAATATGTCGCAGAGAACTATGTGATCTGATCAGAAAGTAGAGAGTCAACTGACTTACAGACATCGTAAGGAGGAGCAGTAAAGCACAACCACTGTGTGGCAATACAAAACAGCAAACAATGCCTGTATATAATGAGAAAAATAATGGCTCCATGTAAATGCAGTATATCTGTACAAAACTATACAGTAAACAAGGTTTATCCCCTACTCTGGACTTCTGGAAGTCTAGGGGATGCCCTTACAAATTTTCTAAGGTATGGGCCATCTGGACAGAGTCCAAGGACACTGTTTTCTCCACAGCAACACCCCAATAATTAACATTGATCTATTTCCCTTTCTAATAAAAGCTTTTTCATTGTGGTGTGGGAGGGTTTTTTCTTTTTTCATAACCACTTAAGGACCAGGCCTCTTTTTCAGATTTGGTGTTTACATGTTTAAAACATTTTTTTTGCTAGAACATTACTTAGAACCCCCAAATATTATATATTGTTTTTTTTCTAACACCCTAGAGAATAAAATGGCAGTTATTGCAATACTTTTTTTCACACCGTATTTGCGCAGCGGTCTTACAAGCACACTTTTTTTGGAAAAAAATTCACTTTTTTTAATAAAAAAATAAAATGAGCCCAATTTTTTTTATATTGTGAATGATAATGTTATGCCGAGTAAATTGATACCCAACATGTCATGCTTCAAAATTGCGCCCGCTCGTGGAATGGCGTCAAACTTTTACCCTCAAAAATCTCCATAAGCAACATTGAAAAAATTCTACAGGTTGCATGTTTTGCGTTACAGAGGAGGTCTAGGGCTAGAATTATTGCTCTTGCTCTACGGATCGCGGTGATACCTCACATGTGTGGTTTGGATACAGTTTTCATATGCGGGTGCTACTCACATATGCATTCGCTTCTGTGCGCGAGCTCGTCGGGACGGGGTGTTTAAAAAAAAAAAAATTCTCTTATTTATTTTACTTGATTTTATTTATTTTTACACTTTAAAAAAAAGGATCACTTTTATTCCTATTACAAGGAATGTAAACATCCCTTGTAATAGAAAAAAGCATGGCAAAAAGTCCTCAGATCTCATATTTGGACTTAAATGCAATAATAAAAAAAAAAATTTATTTGAAAAAATGACATTGAAAAAAATGTACCTTTAAGAGGTATGGGCGGAAGTGACGTTTTGACATCGCTTCCGCCCTCCTATGGTATAGAGATGAGTGGGGGCCATCTTAGCCTCATACCCAGCAGCAGAAAGGACCCGATCGCCTCCGCCGCTACCGATGGCTCCGGTAAGCAGTGGAGGGCACGGGAGAATGGTGGGGGGGGTGGCACCTCTCCCCCCGCCGATAACGGTGATCTCGCGGCGAATCTGCTGCGGAGACCACCGTTATCGCACACAGGGTCGCCTCCTGTAAAGAGGGATATCTCAGTTGTGGCAGCAGCAGCTGCCGTTACCGAGATATCCCTCTTCAATGTACCGATGTACAGTGGTGTGAAAAAGTGTTTGCCCCCTTCCTCATTTCCTGTTCCTTTGCATGTTTGTCACACTTAAGTGTTTCGGAACATCAAACCAATTTAAACAATAGTCAAGGACAACACAAGTAAACACAAAATGCAATTTGTAAATGAAGGTGTTTATTATTAAAGGTGAAAAAAAATCCAAACCATCATGGCCGTGTGTGAAAAAGTGATTGCCCCCTAAACCTAATAACTGGTTGGGCCACCCTTAGCAGCAACAACTGCAACCAAGCGTTTGCGATAACGTGCAATGAGGCTTTTACAGCGTCCTGGAGGAATTTTGGCCCACTCATCTTTGCAGAATTGTCCTAATTCAGTTACATTAGAGGGTTTTCGAGCATGAACGGCCTTTTTAAGGTCATACCACAACATCTCAATAGGATTCAGGTCAGGACTTTGGCTAGGCCACTCCAAAGTCTTCATTTTGTTTTTCTTCAGCCATTCGGTGGTGGACTTGCTGGTGTGTTTAGGATCATTGTCCTGCTGCAGAACCCAAGTTCGTTTCAGCTTGAGTACACGAACAGATGGTCGGACATTCTCCTTCAGGATCTCTTGGTAGACAGCAGAATTCATAGTTCCTTTTATCACGGCAAGTCTTCCAGGTCCTGAAGCAGCAAAACAGCCCCAGACCATCACACTACCACCACCATATTTTACTGTTGGTATAATGTTCTTTTTATGAAATGCAGTGTTCCTTCTACGCCAGATATACTTGGACACACACCTTCCAAAGAGTTCCACTTTTGTCTCATCGGTCCACAGAATGTTGTCCCAAAAGTCTTGGGGATCATCAAGATGTGTTGTGGAGAAATTGAGACGAGCTTTGATGTTCTTTTTGCTCAGCAGTGGTTTTCTCCTTGGAACTCTGCCATGCAGGCCATTTTTGCCCAGTCTTTTCCTGATGGTGGAGGCATGAACGCTGACCTTAACTGAGGCAAGTGAGGCCTGCAGTTCCTTGGACGTTGTTGTGGGGTCTTTTGTGACCTCTTGGATGAGTCGTCGCTGCGCTCTTGGGGTAATTTTGGGCGGCCGGCCACTCCTGGGAAGGTTCACCACTGTTCCATGTCTTCGCCATTTGTGGATAATGGCTCTCACTGTGGTTCGCTGGATTCCCAAAGCTTTGGAAATGGCTTTATAACCCTTTCCAGACTGATAGATCTCAATTACTTTCTTTCTCAATTGTTCCTGAATTTCTTTGGGTCTCGGCATGATGTGTAGCTTTTAAGGATCTTCTGGTGGACCTTACTGTGTCAAGCAGCTCCTATTTAAGTGATGCCTTGATTGTGAACAGGTGTGGCAATAATCAGGCCTGGGTGTGGCTAGAGAAATTGAACTCAGGTGTGGCCAACCACAGTTATAGTATGTTTTAACAAGGGGGGCAATCACTTTTTCACACAGGGCCATGATGGTTTGGATTTTTTTTCACCTTTAATAATAAACACCTTCATTTACAAATTGCATTTTATGTTTACTTGTGTTGTCCTTGACTATTGTTTAAATTGGTTTGATGTTCCGAAACACTTAAGTGTGACAAACATGCAAAGGAACAGGAAATGAGGAAGGGGGCAAACACTTTTTCACACCACTGTATATGTACATGAGGCGGTCCTTAAGTAGATAACATCTACTTAGTGCCTACCAGCAAGTTTAAATAAGGTTACTTTTGGCTTTGGTTGCCAACCATGTAAGTTTAGTGTGCCTTGTATTGTTATTGTTTTGTGTTTTTAAGCCTGGGAATGCCAAACAGGCTTTGTTTTATATACTTACTTATCTAAAATTCAATAAAAAAGAATTTTCAAAAAAATAAATAAAAAAACACAGCTTTTAAAGCCATAACATACAATGATAGTACAATAGTAATTATAGCAAGGTGATCTTTTTTTACATGCATATCTAAAATTCATTAAAGAATTCCACATTCTCTTTAGGGTGGACTACTGTTGCAGTGCAGTGATGTACATTGCAATAAGACAGCCTATTCATTTTGAAAAGGCTTTTGTCACAATGCAACATGGGGCTTCAAAATGCATGTTTGTTGTACTGGGCAAAATAAATCCTGCCTTGAAGAGCAAGCATTTAGAAAAGGACTGAAGTGTGCCCCCGTGCAGACCTGCTCTGCCTCTCATCTTCTTCACATGCTGCTGGAACTGTAAGATTGATGACATAGAGGGTCCTCTGATGTATAGAGGGGACTCATGTAATGGAAGCATTCCGTGATGAGGAGATGATGTGATGAGAGAATTGCATAATGTGGGAACTCAAAAGTGATGAGGAGACACTATGAAGGGGGGGAGTCTCATGTGATGGGGAGTTCTCATATATTGGGGGGACTCTGATTTGATGGGAAGACTTTGATGTGATGGGGACCTCTGATTTGAAAAGGGCTTCTGGTATGCAGGTCATTTCATTAGGCGGTTGTGTTCATCATCCCATGCTAAGGCTTTTCATTGATGATAAGTAACATTTATTTATTTTTTAGACTGAGTGCCTTGAGATTTTGAATACTTCTGTATGTTTTTGTGGCTGAAAAAAGGTTGAGCAACGTTGCCTTAGAATCAATGATGGTGAACCTTGGCACTCTAGATGTTTTGGAACTACATTTCCCAAGATGCTCATGCACTCTGCAGTGTAGTTGAGCATCATGGGGAATGTTGTTCTAAAACATCTGGGGTGCCAAGGTTCGCAATAACTACCTTAGATGATCTCGCACTGCAGATACACAGCTATCAGGGTTGCCTAGGTATCATTTTCATATATCAGGAAGTGCACTACTATTGTTCTTGAGGAAAATGTAAATCTCTGAGTTCTGCTTAGTCTTCAGGTTCAATTTATTGCCATCAGGCAATAAAAGATCACATGTAGTAATTCAGGGGCATGGCCTTTATCAGTTTAATAACCAGCTGATATTGAGTTGTACTCATTGTTATTTAACCATGTCACTCTCAAAATAAAATTTGGTATTGCTTTTATCCTCTTTGATTATGGCCACATAGGATTGTTTTCCAGGACTGCACATGTACAATGTGTTATATTACATGATTTAAAAGCTGTATGGTGTAAGGGTTAAATCTGCTTGGACCTGATAATTCTTTCAGAGCTCTGGAAGCATCCAATGCACACAAGAGAGTCCTTCAAGGAATGCTTATTTTAATGGCAGGTGAGCAGATTTATATACAGGATATGGACAAAGAATATTGCACAACTTAAAGAGAAAGGAGGGAGGGAGGGAGGACAGAGTTTATCACATGAGGCATAAATCCTATATAAACATATAGCATCTGACATATTCTAAACTAGTATTTAGCTGATGGTTGATATTATCTAAAAACATAATTTAAACTATTTAATACTGACGTTTTGACTTCGTCTGAAGACATCATTTCAAAACCAGTTCTTACCAGACCTTATCTAACCTGTGGTCATCATGACAAACAAGACCCTAAAATAAAGATATTCATCTGTCAACTATTTTAAAGTTTTAATCATGTTAACTCTTTCTCCTCCTTCAATCCCCTCTTAAATCACAACATGATTTTACCATGATCACTTAATGTTCTCTGTGTGGGGTCATTTTGTTGCATTGTATGATTACAGAAACATTGAATAAACTTGATATAAATATATATATTTATATAAAAAATAAAGAAAAAAAACAGGCACATTAAAGCTGCGCTAGGAATGTCTGTAAACATTGCAGCCTGGAGCGTAGAGCGATTGTCTTGACCTTTTCATGCTGACTTTTCTTTTGTCCTCCTCGTAGCTGTCCAGGCATTGACAGGAAATAGATGGATTGCGATTACTATACTAAGATAGAAGTGAACTTGGCTTTCGGCTGTCTTGTTAGAAAATGCCACAATGCTGCAAAGTCTACATGACGTTCTATGTACTGTAAGTATAATGTACATGCAAATTTAGATTTTACAACATAAGAAAAAAAAAACATCATATTCAAAAAAAGATAACAAATGAAGGACCATGCTATAAAAGCAGCCCTTGTCTTCAACCTTCATTCCAGGACACAGCACTGACGTAGCGGTCAATGGATGGCACACATTTGGGAACGCAGGCATCCAGCACTTGGGGAGGATAAAGGAGACATAGGTCACCACAGAGGTACGCTTAAATATTCTTTTTTTGCAGAGAACTTTATTTTAGTTTTTTTTTTAAATCATCAGGGTTGTTTTAAAGAAGGACTCAGCTAAGCAGTACTTTCATCTAAATTGGCCAAATAACATTACCTAGAAAAGACAGCAACCCCACAGTGAAAGATACTGAATCTAGCCACGGGCAGTAGATAGTGGTCAGACATGTGGGCATAGTAAGCCAGTATTAAAAAAATCTGGCAAAAGGTTCTGCTTAATGACTCCAGGCAATGAAGATAAAAAAAATCATAAGTTATCTGAAAAATTTAAACCAGACAGTCCTTAGTTCTACCAGGAACCATTGGCTTGAGAGAATTGCCAAGATAAACCACATGTTTACCTTTAAATGGTATGAAGATCCTAATCCCCTAACAGTCATGTACCTGTTGAAGAATTTAAATAAGTCAGGACCTGCATGTGGCCACTCTCTCTGCATCTCATAGTTGAGTAGGTGTCATTCAGTAAGGCCTGTTTCACATGGGCTTCAGCTTGTATAAGAGCAGTGTGAACAGCAAGCTTTGACAAAGCATTTTCAGAGCTTTCCTTTGTTGAGGCTAGGTTCAAACTAGTGTGAATTGGATGCGGGCTCCAGAGCGCTTTGCACAGGGGTCCTGTGCGTCTTTGGCTCAGGGCCGAATTCAGGCAAAAATTCAGCCCTGATTTGTCCCTGAAATGGTGAACAGGGACAGGGACGTACCAGACTCCTGCTGTGAGCCGCATCCAGCATCAGTGTGAGTCACACGACTGGACTTTTCGACGGACTAGGTCCGATGGTCTTCCCAACGGACTTTTGGCGGAGGTCCGACGGACTTTCCGAATGAGCGGACTTGCATTTTGAAAGTCCATCGGGAAGTCTGTCAGACCTAGTCTGTGGGAAAGTCCGTTCACGTGAGCGGACTTTCCCGCAGACTAGGTCTGACGGACTTCCCGACGGACTTTCAAAATGAACGGACTTGCCCACACACAGACTAAAGTCCTTTCATTTGGGACTGTGACGTCACCGGGTGACATCACCTGGTGACCCTGCCCCTTATGCCTATATAAGTCGCCGCGCACCTTCCACGGCATTACAGAGAGAGCGAGCGCTGTGTCAACATTGGAAGAACAGAAGAAGAAGAAGGCGATGACGACGGCGATGACGAAGGAGAAAGCCGGGCCATCGCTAGCAAAAGAGTGTCAAAAGAGCAGAAGAAAGCGGAGGAGCCCAGCAGAAGAACCGGAGAGCAGGAGAAGAGGCCAGAGAGCGGAAGAAGAACCGGAAAGCGCAGAGAAGTCTGAAGAGACCCCCGAAGTCGGAAGAAGACCCCCGGAGCTGCCTAATAAACTACTTTAAAAACCTAGTGTAGTGTGTTTTTTTATTGACAATTTTTCCCCCAGGTGATTGGGTAGGGGTACGATGTACCCCATACTTATTCACATAGGGTGGTGGGCCGGGATCTGGGGGCCCCCTTATTAAAGGGGGCTCCCGGATTCCGATAAGCCCCCCGCCTGCAGACCCCGACAACCAATGGCCAGGGTTGTCAGGAAGAGGCCCTTGTCCTCATCAACATGGGGACAAGGTGCTTTGGGGTGGGGGGCCACAGGGTGCCCCCCTTCCCCAAAGCACCCACCCCCCCATGTTGAGGGCATGCGACCTGTTATGGTTCAGGAGGGGGGCGCTCGCTTGTCCCCACCCCCTTTCCTGACCAGCCGGGCTGCGTGCTCGGATAAGGGTCTGATATGGACTTCGGGGGGACCCCCACGCCGTTTTTTTGGCATAGGAGGTTCCCCTTAAAATCCATACCAGACCTAAGGGACATTGCCGCCTATCTCTTGTGCTCGCTGCAATAGGAAAATGTGTTTTTCCTATTGCAGCGAGAGCGAGATGTACAGTATCCTGCAGCCAAGAACCAGTGCGATAGGATCGCAATGGAAACATTCTCGCGGGCAGGTGCTGTAACTGCTCTTGTTTCGTATTTTGTCCGTCGGACCAGCATTCAGACGAACGGGCTTCCCGATAGGAACTTGGTCCGGCGGACCAAGATTTAAAACATGTTCTATTTCTAGGTCCGTCTGACTTTTGGGAAAAGTCAGACAGAGCCCACACACTATCGAATTGTCCAAAGGATTCTGGTCTGCTGGACCAAGTCTGCCGGAAAGTCAGATCGTGTGTATGCAGCATAAAGCTTTTAAAGTACCATTCAGCTCCAGATTGTAAATGTTGAACACTGATTCTAATGCTGCGTACGCACGACCGAACTTTCTGGCAGACTAGGTCCGACTAGGAATCATTCCGTCGGATAGTCCGATCGTGTGTGGGATAGTCCGATCGTTTTTCTTTAAAAAAAAATCTGATGGACCTAGAAATAGAACATGTTTCAAATCTGTCAGACGGACTCAATTCCTATCGGGAAAACCGTCTGTATGCAGATCCAACAGACCAAATACGACGCAAGGGAAGCTATTGGCTACTGGCTATGGAACTTCTTTTTTTTAGTCCTGCCTTACGTCATCACGTTCAAAACTAACGGACTTTTTGAACGGACTTAGTCCGTTCATGTGTGGGCAAGTTTGTTTGTTCGGAAGTCTGTCGAAAGTCCGTTGGGAAGACCGTCGGACCTTTTCTGACAGAAAGTCCAGTCGTGTGTACGCGGCATCAGGGTTCCTATAGTGTTAATGAGCATTTAGAATGCATTGTTCATTTTGCGTCAGGCAACACTTCTCAAATGTCCTGTGTTGTTTTTTTCTTTTTTTTTTTAAACAAGGCTAAAATGGGAAATGATAACCTATGACGCTTTGCAACAACACCGTAAATGCACCATAGACACATGGTGTCCGTGTCTGCTCCGCTTATGCAAAGCAGGGATCAGCGGAGAGATCCCCTGCTGAGCATGTTGATCGCAGCCGCAGTCGCCCCTTGTGAAAGGGGCATTATATATCAGATTCAGCCCTTGTTCACACTGCCGCGACTTCAAAGTCATGCGACTTTGAATCCAACATCCCTGCGTGACTTCATCACGGCTTACATAAGACTTCTTTAACAGAAGTCAATGCAAGTCGTGTTGAGGTTGCACCAAAAGTAGTACAGGAACCTTTTTCTAAGTCAGAGAGTCTTGAGTCGGTTAGAACGGTTCCTTTGCAGTTAATGGGGTGTGACTTGCCATGTGACTTTGAACTCTCAAGTCGCATGACAAGTCGCAGCAGTGTGAACCAGGGCTTAGAGGGGAATCTGTTTACAGATCCCTTACTGATTAAAACAGATGTTGTCCATGGGTTCTAAGGAAAGTTCTACTTCTATGCAACCCAAGTTTCCTCGGTTTGATCTATATAACCTGAGCTCAGCATAATGCAGCAGTGGGTGTCAGCACAGACACAATATTTTCAATGTGTCATATGGTGGGCTGTGTATCAACTGCTACCCTGCTGTGAAGAAAGGAGGAAAAATTTAAATTGGTCATATTTAATGATTTCAACTTCTCATTTTAAAAACAATATTCGTCTTGTTCATTACCCTGGAGTTCTAATATGTTTGTATAATGCCTTCAACATTGCTGGATGTTTTACAGTTGTATGTGCATTCATCATCTGGTCCTGTATGTGATGGGCTGTACAAGTTTGCATATGATAAGTATATTCTCTTTTCATATTTTCCTGATGGTTCATGTGAAAACAATTTCTAGGCTGGTTTTAATGAGAAGTGATTTAGTAGTAGTTGTTTTTGTGCGTTGTCAATCAAACACAGACGCAGGCTTTTAATGAGTGATATAGACATCCACCTGTAAATGTAGTTTGTATTCAGGCACAGCTGCTAGCAGAAACTCCTTAATCTATATGCATTTGTTTTTCTCATGTTTGGATAGTGCACGCCTCTTTCACACAAGTGGACCAATAAGGTCCGCCTGTCCATTTTTCAAACGGAAACGATCGGACCACCCATTGTTCTCTATGGGGGGCCAGATTTTTTTGTGGGTTTAGTTTCACTAGTTCCCACTTGCCATGGTGGATGAAGTTTTAATGCTGTTTTTTCCCACCCCTTGTTTGGCACTGCTTGGGGACGTCCCATTTAGTTACAGAGAGGAGCTGTGTCGGTCGGTGAATATAAGAGAAAATAGGATTTTTGTACTCACCGTAAAATCCTTTTCTCTGTAATTCACCGACCGACACAGCACCCACCCCTCCTTTTCTTTACGTTACGTTCTACTGCTTGTTGACGTACTGAATCTGCTGGGAGCAGCAGGGAGGGTTGTTACCACAGGGTCCGCCCCCTGGGGCAGGACTGAAAGTTCTGTGTATTGCGTAACAATTTTGCTTAGTTCTCCTAATGGCAGGCTAAACAATCCATTTAGTTACAGAGAGGAGCTGTGTCGGTCGGTACCCTGGATGACCAGACTTAACACATCTTTACGATGGTGGTCATTCCAATGACAAGCCGCGTTGGTGGAATGGGTTTTCTCAATGTCATAGAGGTGGTCATAGAAACGATCCTTCAATCTACGTGTCCTCCTTCCCACATATTGAATGGGACATAATGTACATGTGATAACATGTACCTATTGCAATTAAAAAAGATTTCCCTGTTGTGACTGAAAGAACTGTGTCACCCCTCTTAATAAAGGAGCAATATGCACAACTATTTATGCCACATTTAAATGTACCCTTAAATTGTAGCCAATGTTTAGGTGCTGATGTATAAAGACTGGGAGATAACCATCTGCCAAGCGAAGGTGCCCTCCTAGAGATGGTCCGAATCCCATTGGAAAGTATCTGAGCATAAACAGGACCACCTGACAGTACAGGAAGATATTTAGTGATGACTTTCTTAATTCTGTTAAATTCTGCACTGTATGATGTTGAGAAGACTGCAAGTAGACTGATTGAACCTTCCATTTTGTGCACCCTTCAAAGAGGGTTTATCTGTTAATAATTTGCATAGTGAATTTTAAAGGTCCTCTTGCCTCAAACCTAGAGGCCATATGAATGGCCTCATGTTTGAAGTCCACATGTTTACTGCATAATTTTTTCAACCTGAAAAAATTGGCCTACTGGAATGCCTTTTATTGTATGTCCCGGGTGACTAGAATCTGCCCTAAATAGGGTATTCCCTGCAATGGGTTTCCTGTATAAGTTGGAGGTAATTCTATCGCCATCTCCAGTTAAAGGCACATCTAAAAACTCAATGGACACTGTGTCATGGCGTCCAGTGAATCTTAAATTTAATTGGTTATCATTCATGTTGGGCAACCATACATCAAGACAGCTGTCCAGAAACCACAAAAAGTAGATCATCAATATATCTACAGTAAAATACAGTATCTCTTTCGGCTGGGACTATCAGAGCCAAAAATGTGGGACTTTTCCCACCATCTCATGTATAGATTGGCCAGGGATGGTGAGAACTTGACCCCATGGAGGCCCTGTGCTTCTGGAGGTAATAGTCCCCGTCGAACTTAAAAAAATTGTGTGCTAGTAGATACTCCAAACTCATCAAAATAAACTCCTGTAAAACAAGTGAAAAACATCCTGATCTGTTCAAAAAATATGAATCCACCTGCAAACCTAAGGCATGTGGGATGGAGGAATAGAGGTTTGAAACATCACATGTAATCCAACTGTAATCACTTTTCCTCTCTAAATCTCCTAATTTTAGCAAAAGCTGTTTGGTGTCCCGGAGGAAGTCCATTAGATCCATCACTATTGGCTTCAGTTGTTGGTCAACCCATTGACCCAAAGGTTCATTTAATGAGCCTATTCCGGCATCAATGGGTCTACCTATGAGAGGATTTAACCCCTTATGTACTTTTGGACTGGCATTACTGGGAACTCAGTGGTGAATATTTATCTCTCATTAAGTGTAAATATCCCCACTGTTAGAGCTCTATCTATAAGATCAGAGAGTTATTTTGGAAAAGGCTCAATGGGGGTCACACTTCATTTCTGTAACTCGCTGAGTCAAGGACCACTACTGAGCCACCCTTGTCTGCATTCTTGATTACTATGCTGGAATATTTATTTAAACATTCTAGGGATACCTTTTCATCTACTGTAAGATTATCCATTACATTGTTTCTAAACCTACTTAGTGCTAGGTGAGTCAGGTCCCTCTCCACCAGTTCTTGTAAAAAATCCATGTCCTTACCCCTAGATCCCACAGGATAAAAATCCAATCTAAGTTTAAATGAAACCACAGGATGACCTAAATAGGGTTCAACAGGGTTAGTGCATGAGTCCAGGGCAAGATCAGTAAGATCTGATAACACACATACCTCAGGATAGAACTAGGGAGAGGGAGTAGACTCACCCACCAATGACTGTGCCGCAAGTGGCATGACTTCTTCATTCTCGAGTTCAACAAAATGTTTCCTCAAAGTTAGTGCAGGTACAAATTTATTGACATCCAGAATAGTCCCAAACAAATCAAAGTGGTTAGTGGGGCAAAAGTTCAGACCCCTCGATAGAAAAGATTGGCGTCACTCCAGCGCATGCGCACGGGAGCCGACACGCGCGGCAGCTCCGTCGTTGAAAATTCCGCACTCAGTGCGCCTGTGCGCCACTGTCTATGGCTCTGGGGCCATTGACAGCGGTGCCGGTCTTTGGGCAAATATCTCCTAAACTGTATAGGTTTAGGAGATATTTCTTGGACCTACAGGTAAGCCTTAATCTAGGCTTACCTGTAGGTCAAAGTGTGTTGTAAGGGTTTACAACCACTTTAACTTGCCTTTTCTTGTTTTTCTGCCATGTGCCTTTAACTGGACATTGTGTGTATATCCCTCTCTTTTTTCTTGTTTTTCTTATATTTTAATTAATTAATTCTTATTTTGGTCCTCAAAATAAAAATCTTTTTTATACATATTATTTGATAATTTATTTTGCACCTATTAAGTCCCAACTTTCTTGCATTTCCATCCTTCATATCGTTATTAACACATTAATTTTACAATGGTAGACATGCTATGTAGCATGATGGCCACTCGTTCAAATTCTCTTGCCCTTTTGTCCTTTTCCTTTTTCTTTTCAATCTCATATCATAAATTGTTGATTGATATAATTGATATGACCTGTAACATTATTGATTTTTTATTTATGTTATCTTTCTTCTTGTGTTTCATCTAGATTAGTAAATTAATTAAATAATCATATAAAAACATACTCATACTTTGTATGAGGTTACTTTTTCTCTTTCTGAATAAACAAAGGGTCTTTCTTATTTCTATTCACAAATTTATCAGAGGCCCCTCCCAGAAGTTAGGTTGTTCATGCATTTTATGCATTATTTGCAGTATGTTTACAACAATCCTCTGTTATTCTTCTTGTAAATATGTGATTGGAACAAGAACATTATTTTAACAATCATTTGAATTATATATTTTTGTTTTGCTTGTGATTTATGATCTGTATATCAAATACATTTATGATTTTTATATGTATTATCTCATTGAAACATTTTGATTTTTGAACTTTTTTTGTTATGAAAGTATCATTTATTCGTGGTTCTGTTGTTTAATGGGGGATGCTCTTCTATGGGGATGCAGGCTGTGGATGGTTTCCTTGGCAAGGTGACTCACAAG
Source organism: Lithobates pipiens (assembly GCF_037356315.1). Classification (NCBI taxonomy): domain Eukaryota; kingdom Metazoa; phylum Chordata; class Amphibia; order Anura; family Ranidae; genus Lithobates; species Lithobates pipiens. The sequence continues at coordinate 200,526,633 of NW_027507790.1, read as the reverse complement.
CCTGCACCTGCTTCGGAGCTCTCCTTCATGTGTTTCTCATTTTGATTAGATTTGATTGTGCGAAGGGGTGGTATCAGTGAAATTCTTTTGATTGGTCATTCACCCCTATTTATATGCACAGACAAACAATGCCACAAGCTACCATACATAGCCATATATAGATATAGAAAATTAGACGAGCTGAACAGCATCAACTGATTATTGACGTATCAACATAATAAAGTGCACTGTGCAAAAATATACTTTCATAAATAAAAATAAAAATACTTGAGGGACATGATCAACATCAGCAGTATAGTCAAATTGGTGATTCAAAACACTAGATCATTTACATAGATTGGTGAGAAGAAATCCAAGAGTATTGACTTAAGGAGTCACCACGGTATGTGCATCCACCACCCAGAAGTGGAATTTGAATACGCTTACCATAAGGCAGCATCAACCAAGCGTGTAGTATTAGAGATCCTAATGGTAATCATAATGGTATCCAAAAGTAAGGGCAGCAAAGTTCTCCTCCACAGTCGAAACCGCTTGTTAGGTTACAGATTGCAGCATCCATAAAAAAAAGACCTCCACATACTGTAAAACCGTTTGCCATGGGTTTTATTTAAAAATCATGGATATCAAACATCAATAAAAATGTCTCCTTATTGTGATCACAAAGGCATAGACTTAATTGAGACTCACTACAACGTATAACATCTAAGGGAAAGATATAACAGCAATATGTCAGAAAAATAAATAAATAAATAAAAAACAATGACTTGAGTTGTAAAAAGGATCACCCCCTTGTGTCAGTATTTTGTTGAACCACCTTTTTCTTTAATTACAGCCTTTAGTCTGTTGGGATATGTCTCTACTATCTTTGCACATCTAGACTTTGCAATATTTGCCCACATTGCTTTGCAGAACTGCTCAAGTTCAGTTACATTTGATAGTGACCATTTGTGGACTGCAGTCTTCAAGTCATTTCACAGTTTTTCAACGGAGTTTAAGTGTGGGCTCTGACTAGACCATGCAAGGACATTCACATTTCTCCCCGTTAACCACTGTGATAATTTTTGCTGTGTGCTTTGGGTCATTGTCATGTTGGAAGGTAATCCTTATTCCTATTGACAACTTCCTGGCAGAGAGCAGCAGATTTTCCTCAAGAATTTGATGCCATTTTGCCCCATCTGTTTTTAATTCTATCCTGACAAGCGTTCCATTCCCTGCTGAAGAGAAACACCACCATAACAGGATATTACCACCTCCATGCTTTGCTGTAGGAATTCAGTTATTTGTATGGTGAGCTGTATTGGATTTACACCAGACATACAGTATCATTTGGTTTTAAGGTCAAATCATTACATTTTAGTCTCATCTGACCATAATACCTTTTTCCATGTGACCTATTGTGACCATCCAAGCTCAGTTGTCACTACATGAACTACAATTTGTGATATTTTTGTCACATGCACACAATGACCACTCTGTCATAAATTCCTGCAACTGCTTCAGAGTTACTGTAGGCCTCTTGGTAGCCTCTCTGACCAGTTTTAGTCCTGGCTCTTTCATCCAATTTGGAGTGAAGTCCTTGCTCAGGGAGGGTCTGAGTTGTACCAAATACCTTCCACTTTGTAATATTAGACATCACTTTGCTTCTAAGCATTGATAACGCCTTTGAAATTATGACTTGTGCCTGTCCACAAATTTATCCCGGAGATCTTTTGACAGTGCCTTGTCACCCATAGTTGTTTTTTTGCTTCGTTGTACTACCAGGGAATGCTCCATCAAAGCTCTTTTCATGCTAAGCTAACCACAATGACCTCAGCTGATCACAGTTGAAAGTCAAATGGCTTTGTGTGCCATTGAGAAGGTGATTTTTAGGAGGGGGGGTGATCCTTTTACCAGCTCATTGATTCAGTTTTATTATTTTACTTTATGACATGTTGGTGTCATAGCTTTCATTTTGTAAGTTATAAGTTGCACTGTGTAAATACAGATGGATAAATCAAAAATTGTGTCTGTCTCCATTTCAGGCTGCTGCAGCAACACAATTTGATTATTTTAAAGGGGGTGATTCTTTTTTTATACCCACTGTATGTTTAATTATCACATTTATTTGTTATGTTGTTTATTTATTTGTACATTTATTTGTTATGTTGTTTAATAAAAGGCCGGACGGCCATTTAAATCCAGCTTGTGTCATGTGTTTTAATGGGAAAAGGGGATTGGAAGTATAGGGGCCATGTGGTAGTAGGATGGATACCTCTGAGATACCCCAGTCATATAGTTACACTTGGTAAGATGGTGACTTGTTTACTTTTGTCAATTATTTTTAATTATGTGAGGTGACTTATTGTTAGTTATGGCCAATTAACTGCAGCCAGTTTGTGTGTGGCCAGAAATGCAGCAGAATTGATGCCCGAGGATGCCAACTGTCTGTGTCCAGGGTTGTTCAGAGGCACTATTCACACGATGTAACCATTCAAATGAGTAGTTATATGCAAACAAGCCACATTGTGGCTGAGTATAAATCTGACAGCCACCGTTGACTGCTGCTGTCCGCACATAATAATATTTGGAACCGCTGGCGAGAATCTACTGGTTCTTGCCAGAAGCCAACCCATCTTCATTCTCAGGCATGTACAGTAGCCTAATGACTAGTACACATGGGCATAATCGGTAGACTTCGGCCGGTTCAATAAAAACCAGCCGACATTTGGCCCGTGTGTATGGCAGTGTCAGAAACCATGAATCAGGCTTAGACAGAAGTACAATTAAATCACACTTGTTTATTAATAAAAATAAAAAGGTAAATACAAAAAGTGCAGTCAAGCATAGCCAGAGTCCAGTAACCAGATCGGGTAGTCAGTCAGGCCAGAAGTCAGGAATCCAAGTAGAGCACAGCAAGCAGGATAAGGAGCCAGAAGGGATGTCAGAAAGCCAGTCTTTAAACAAACCGCAGGAGATGGTTTCAGTGATGTGACCAAGGCGAAGGCAGAGGTGAAGTGAGCTGGAAGGCTTTAAGTAGGCAGGTCAGACGAGCATCATCAGGAACAGCTTGTAACTGTGGAGAGAGAAGAGAGCTGGCAAATAGCCAACAGCTGAGTGGCCAGCCCAGAGAAGGAAGGGCTAAGCCAGCCCTGACAGGCAGCCAGCCTGACAGAAGCCAGCGTTCAGCTGGCTTCTATCAGATGTACATGTTGAAAAGCCAGCAGCCGACTGGCTCCCTATCACCACTCTCAGCCGATGACGGAGAACACTGACTGGAATGTTTTGACTGGGGGCCGCCCCCTGTCATATCATAAAAGCTCACCGGGGGAGATCGCTGTACTAACATTGGACTGTTAGTACAGTGGCTGCAACCGGAGCTGTCAGTCTTTTTTCATTCAAAACAAAAAAACTATTGGTGTGTATCAGGCTTTATTCTCACCTCAAGGAAGTCTTGGAGTGGACAAGATGAGAGGAGGGGTGGGATCTCCCCTTGTCCATTCACAGAGATACAAAGCATTTTGTGAGAGGACAAGGACAGAGGAAAGGGAGGGTGAACAGCAGGAACCCTTAACTGTGTGAGAGCCATAGCACCAGACGGTAAGAACTGACAGTAGTAACGAGCAGTTTACAATTTGAACCTACGGTTCGGATATAGAATTATCACCATAAGAGGTAACTTGTTTGTATAGAGTACAAATCAAAAAATATATTTTCCTTCAGCTCTGCTCTAAGTGTTTCAGTAGCTATTGGCTGCTGTACAGATCAAACAAATAACTCCCAAAGCAGTAATGCAGTAGCACCTTTTAGCACTTGAATAAAGAACTGTGTGACCTTGCAAGACTTATTGCCACTACATGCAACTAATGTAGCTTACTCCATAGGGAGCCATTTATTCCATTTACCTAGGTTTTTCCATCTGCTTAGTGATTTATTTGCCATTATGCCAAACAGTAATTACTAGTGATTTTTGAAACTACTAAAAATCGCTTGTGTAGCTTTCACCTAATTAAGCCAACAAATGTGTCAAATCATCAAAGGTAGCCAAAACAGTCACCTCAATGCTTTCTCACTGGTGTATGTGTCTAAAACTAAACCCTCCTTTCCATTTCAGACAAGAAAGCCGCCATCTTAGCCTCTGTTTGATTCTCAATTGCCATGGTGCTGCACATATGATCAGCTATGGCTCCAGCAATTGGACCATTCGGTTGAGATTGATCGCTTGATTAATTGATTGATTAGCCTAGAATGTAACTGTTTTTGTAAATGTTAAAGTCGTCGTAAAGCCACTTTGTTTTCTTCTTGGAAACCTCTGTGTTTGATTAAAGAGGAGGCCTGCCCCCCCCCCCCTCCAGCAAAAAATGGAAAGTCAGCAGCTACACATACTGCTAGCTGCTGACTTTTAATATTAGGGCACCTACCTGTCTTGGAATCCAGCAATGTTGGCACCCCAGCTGTGCTTTCTGAATGGCCCAGCGGCTGAGGAAGGAGGGGGTCGAACTTCCTCAGAAGTGGGGACAGGTACCTGTCAGATAAGCCGAGCTTTCACTTTTGGGTGGAACTCCACATTATGTTATGTGCCCCAGTGTATTTGCTTTATATTTGCTTTATAAAAAAAAATGCAGCTTCATACCTTATTTCAGTGCACCACTCAGTACTCATGTGACCGCCCACTGCTCTCCTCCTATACTCTCCCGATCTGAGAACTACAGCAGGAGGAGAGGAGGAGAGTGGCGGGCAGTCACGTGAGTGCCAAGCGGCGCTCTGAAAAAAAGGTGTTTTTTATGAAGCACATACACTGGGGCACATAACTTAATCAAACACAGGGGATTTTAGGGTGAAAACAAAGTTAATATATTGTAGCAGCAGGAGGGGAGGGGCGGGAAGCAGATTGGCACTAAGTCTAGCTGACAGGCAGGGGGAGAGGAGGAGAAATAGTGGGATGATGGAGGCAGGTAAACTAACCACAGTATCATAGATCAGCAGCCATAATAAATGTGGTCAGTTTACAGAGGGGGGGGGGGGGGGGGGGTAACACCAGGTAGGATCAATTGGGTATTTTAGATTATAGAAAGGGATAAATTACACAACAAGCACAAGTACTATAAACAAAGTAAAAAGTCCTGTGCAAATGGTGCCACTAAAAAATAAATATATAAAGAAATATAAATGTATAAAAAAATATAATATAAAAAGTCAATAAATCAAGGTGAACACACCGATGTGTGAAAACAGTGAAAAATAGGAGAAAAGGCGGGACCAGCTGTTCCAAAATAGATAAATCCAGGCTCTCAGAACTCTCACCTCAAAGATGGAATAATCAGGCAAAGTAACATAACCCCAGAGGATTCTCCTTAATATTTCTCTATGTAATAACCAAGGAATTATAGATGAAGCCTGTAGTACATCCTTCTGCCACTAGAGGGCCATTTCCAATACTTGAATACAACACTGCAGCTTGTAATTCCGTGGTATAGAGCTTGAAAAAAACACAGAGGAGAGGGGGAGAGGGAGAAAGAGAGGGGACTCCAATAGTGTAGTAGTTGAATGAATGGACAAATTTATTAAAGCATAAAAAATGGACTCTCACATAAGCAAAAAAAGGTAACACAGAGAAGATAAAAATGAAGACCTGGCGTTTTCAGCCAGTCTTACGCTGTTTCCGGTTGTCCTACGGCCACTCCCTACGCGTTACGTCACGTCATGTGACTTCTTCAATGGGGCTATTGAAGAAGTCACATGACGTGACGTAACGCGTAGGGAGTGGCCGTAGGACAACCGGAAACAGCGTAAGACTGGCTGAAAACGCCAGGTCTTCATTTTTATCTTCTCTGTGTTACCTTTTTTTGCTTATGTGAGAGTCCATTTTTTATGCTTTAATAAATTTGTCCATTCATTCAACTACTACACTATTGGAGTCCCCTCTCTTTCTCCCTCTCCCCCTCTCCTCTGTGTTTTTTTAAAGCTCTATACCACGGAATTACAAGCTGCAGTGTTGTATTCAAGTATTGGAAATGGCCCTCTAGTGGCAGAAGGATGTACTACAGGCTTCATCTATAATTCCTTGGTTATTACATAGAGAAATATTAAGGAGAATCCTCTGGGGTTATGTTACTTTGCCTGATTATTGCATCTTTGAGGTGAGAGTTCTGAGAGCCTGGATTTATCTATTTTGGAACAGCTGGTCCCGCCTTTTCTCCTATTTTTCACTGTTTTCACACATCGGTGTGTTCACCTTGATTTATTGACTTTTTATATTATATTTTTTTATACATTTATATTTCTTTATATATTTATTTTTTAGTGGCACCATTTGCGCAGGACTTTTTACTTTGTTTATTCTTATGTGATAGTTGGTGTTAACTATTTTGTCCCGCTGCATTTTTTAGCAACACTTGCACTTTTGTATCACTTTCACTGTGGATTTTGTATTGCTATAATTTTTACTTTTCCATTTTTTGACACGTATTTAGTCATTTCTGCACGTTTGAGCACTTAATAGCGCGAGGGTCCATCTTTCACATAAGCACAAGTACTATGCTGTTATTCATGCTTTAAAGGATCAGGATCATTTTTTTAGGGTTACAACCACTTTAAATTGATGGGTTTAGTTCCTCTTAAAATAAACCTTCCTGTATAGTTTTTTGTTCTTGCTCCAACTATACAACAAAGCTTTGCATTTGAATTCTGGCCAAAGGGGCCAAAGACTAATTTATGAAAGGAAGGATAAAATATACCTGTCAGTTTAACAACAAATCACATTCCTTGTTTAATTTAATCAATAATAGGGATGAGCCAAACACCCCCTGTTTGGTTTTCAGCAGAACATGCAAACAGGCAAAAACCGAACACCGTTAAAGTCTATGGGACACGAATGTGAAAAATCAAAAGTGCTAGTTTTAGAGGCTTTTATGCAAGTTATTTCCATAAAAAGTGTTTGGGGACCCAGGTCCTGGCCCAGGGGACATGTATCAATGCAAAAAAAAAGTAAAAAAAAAAATAAGTTTTTATGCCTCTGTTAAACAGGGGTAGAAAAATTGGGCCATGGGTGGTGGTGGTGCCACAACACTGTAACCTCTTACAGATACTCTTGTTGGGCACAGGAACGGGCCCTGCATTGAAATATTAGGTAAAAAATTGTAATTACATGCCCCTGATAAACAGGGGCAGAAAAATTGGGCCTTGGGTGGTGGTGTGGCCCTAAACCAAATATATTGTTGGAAGCTAGCATCATCAAGATTGAGGAGGAATAGGATAGTCAGTATAGGCAGTCTTCAAGGGATCCTACATTCATAGAAACTTCAATCAGTTACATCAGCATCAGGTGCTTGATAGCTGCTGATCCACAACGAATTCATTTTTATGAATGTGAGCCTATCAACAGAGTCTGTGGACACACGCACTCTATGATCCGTTACAAACCCTCCAGCAGCACTGAATATGCCTTCAGAAAGAACACTGGACGCAGGACAGGCTAGTAGCTCAATTGCATATTGAGAAAGTTCTGGACAGTGGTCCATCCCCAAGACCCAGTAACCCAGTGGATGCTTTGTTTAAAAGGTCTCCAAGTCTGCTCTTGCCCCTAGATATTCCTGCACCATGTAATGCAGACGCTGAAGATGGTTGCTTGAACCGATTAGACCTTGTCGTGAGGACTGAAAAATTGTTTAAAGGCATCGGTCAGCCGGTCACCACTTCCACCACTTTTCCTCTGACTGAACAAAGCCTCAGCAACATATTGTCCAACACCAGGAAATTCTAAGCTCCCAGGGTCTGGAAATGAATTGCACAAACCTTTCTTCGAGGCCTCCTGAAGATGTTTCATCCTCTGCTCCTTCTGCGAGGGCAGGATGAGTTCTGCAATCTTACCCTTGTTCTGCCTCAAGTGCAATGTCCATTATGCCACGAAACGTGTGCTCCAACAGGAAGACAAGAGGGACAGTGTCACTGATACATGCATTGTCGCTGCTCACCATCCTTGTGGCCTCCTCAAATGGTGACAGGACAGTGGCATGCAACCATTGACGTGGCAATAAGAAGCCAAGCTCCATTGACCCTGTCCTGGTGCCATACTCGCACAGGTACTCATTGATGGCCCTCTGCTGCATGTGCAGCCAATGCAGCATTGCCAACGTTGAGTTCCACCTGGTGGGCATGTCACAAATGAGGCGGTTGGTGGGCAGGTTGCATTCCCTTTGAATGTCAGCCAGCCAAGCACTGGCATTGTATGACCGTCGGAAATTACCACAGACTTTTCTGGCCTGGGTACCTGCTCAAAAACCACTGCACCACCAAATTCAGGATGTGTGCCAAACATGAAACATGGGTCAAGTGTCCCTGTTGGAGGGCAGAGAGAAGGTTGGTGCCATTGTCGCATACAACCATTCCTGGCTGAAGCTGGCATGGTGTCAACCACTTCTGAGTCTGCCCCTGCAAAGCTGACAGAATCTCTGCCCCAGTGTGGCTCCTGTCCCCTAAGCAGACCAACTCAAGCACCGCATAGCATCTTTTTGCCTGACTGCTTGCGTAATCCCTTGAACGCTCACAGAGCACTGCTGGTTCAGAGGACCAATCTGCAGAAGAGGCCAGAGGAAGAAGAAGAGGAGGTGGAGAAGAGAGCTGTGGCAGAGTCACCACTAGCATTTTGGAGGCGTGGTGGCGGAACAAACTGCAACAATACTGAACCCTGTCCTGCATCCTTCCCAGCTGCCAGCAGAGTTACCCAATGTGCCGTGAAGGAAAGGTAACATCCCTGCCCATGCCTGCTGGACCATGAGTCAGTGGTAATATGCACATTACTGGAGACCGCCCTGTCCAAGGAGGCCAAAACATTGCCTTCCACATGCTGGTAGAGAGCCGTAATGACCTTCCGTGAAAATAAATGGCGTTTTGGAACCTGCCACTGAGGTACAACACATGCCACAAATTCAGGAAAGGGGGCAGAGTCTACCAGCTTAAAAGGGAGCAGTTGCAGTACTAGCAATTTGGCCAAGCTAGCATTCAGATGCTGAGCATGTGGATGGCTGGGACCGAATTTATTTTTACGGTTCTACAACTGGGGTAGGGAAATTTGTCTGCTAAAATCAGATGGTGGTGTACTGCCAGCAGATTGGCTGCAAGTACTTGGGACACCTATTGCTATACCTTCTTTCCTCTCAGGCCGCGTACACACGCGCGGACTGTTGGCCCAACTTTGTCCGTCCAACAGTTTGAGCGAACAGTCCGCTCAAACTTAGCATGGACGGACATGGCCACACACGACGAACGAACAGTTTGCTGAAACCGTGCGCGATGACGTGAACGGCACGTACGACGGGACGCAAAATACGACGTCCTATACACTGCATTATAACTTTCGGCTTGAAAATCCTTTCTGAGCATGCGCGGAACTTAGTTTGACGAACAAGCCTACACACGGGCGGACTGTTCGTTGAAACAAGGTTTCAGCGGACAGTTTTTCGGAATTTCCGTAAAACCTTGTCCGTCCAACTGTCCGCTGAAACTGTCCGCTGAAAGCCCACACACGAGCGGACTGTCCGCCCAAACACTGTTCAGCGGACAAGGTTGGGCCAACAGTCCGCGCGTGTGTACGCGGCCTCAGGGCAGGTTTTTAAGAGGAATGGAGGTATAGTGGGGTTAGAGATCCCAGATGAGGAGCAATGAGAAGTCCGCCTTTTTCTTTGATGTGGGTCTTTCAAGTGCTGTTGCCAACAGACTGCATGGCAGGTCGTCATGTGTCTGGTCAAGCATGTGGTGCCTAAGAGGCTTCTGTTCTGGCTATGCTTGATCTGTTTCAGACATAGGTTGCAAACAGCAATGGCGCAATCTGCTACACACGTGTCAAAAAGGGCCCACACCAAGGAACTTTTAAAAGTCAGCGCGGCGTCAGCAGCGCCCTGCACCTGCAGAGCTCTATGGTGTGATGCAATAGGGTGGCTGCCCCCAAGTTACCCCCTAGAGAAGATCCTGTCTCATTGGAGTTGTGCCTCCTCCTCCTCTCTTCTCACAGGCACCCAAGTAGAGTCAGTGATCTCATCATCCCCTTCCTCCTCGTCACTGGATCAAACTTGGCAGTATGCTGTAGCTGGGGGAACATGACTGCCAGTTTCTTGTCCTTCTTGGGCACCCCCTCTCTCTAGGCTCACGTTACTCCCTTCCTCAACTTGGGAACCAACAATGGAGCCTTCAAATCACTGCTCATCCTCCAGCAGCATGTAACCGACACTGTGGTCAAATAGTTCTGGGGACTCCTCCATGCATGATGGTGGGGCTACGGAAGGAGTGGCTCTGGACAAGGAGACGGCCGAATAGGCCGCTTTGACAGCTGCATTGGAAGGGAAACTACTCTTAGCCTGGGTGGCAGAGGATGAGAAGGATGAGGATGGCTTTGTTATCCACTCCAACAGCTCTTCTGCATGTTTTGGCTCAATAACACTGCCAACAGCAGAAAAAAAAGGACAATCGTGCCCCACGGACACCTGCATAGGATGCACCATGTCCACGTCCAGCACTGTTGACACAGAGGCTGCATACCCTCTTTTAGTGACCTGTGAGCGTCTGCCTCTCCATGGTGGCCTTCTGGATATGATATATATTTTGTTTTGCAACACCACACTACACTGTATTAGATACTGTGTACACCACCAGAAGTGTAGTAGAAACTCTACACACTGTATGAGATACTGTGTACACCGCCTGCGCTGTATTAGCAACTGTACTATGGCTGAACTGTATTTTATACTGTGTACACCACCAGAAGTGTAGTAGACACTGTACACACTGTATTATATACTGTGTACACCGCCTGCACTGTATTAGCAACTGTACTATGGCTGAACTGTATTGTGGACTGTGTACACCACCAGAAGTGTAGTAGAAACTGTACACACTGTATTAGATACTATGTACACCACCAGAAAAGTAGTAGAAACTGTACTATGGCTGCACTGTATCATGTACTGTGTACACCACCGGAAGTGTAGTAAAAACTGCACACACTTTATTAGATAATGTGTTCACCGCCTGCACTGTATTAGCAACTGTGCTATGGCTGCACAGTATTTTATACTGTGTACACGACCAGAAGTGTAGTAGACAGGTACTGTGTACTCCGAGACTGTATACAAATATATATATATATATATATATATATATATATATATATATATATATATATATATATATATATATATATATATATATATACATATATATATATATATATATATATATATATATATACATATATATATATATATATATATATATATACACCGCCTGAAGTGTATTAGAAACAGTACACCACAGAATATAGTAGATATAGGCTACACTGGATGCAGAATATATATATATATATATATATACAGTATATATATATACAGTATATATATATATATACAGTATATATATATATATATATATATATATATATATATATATACATACACGAGACTGTATATGTATATTAAGACATGTTTGAATTTGCCTGGAATGCCCCATAATGTTCGCTCTTCAGCGCAGGGGCGAACACCTGATGTTCGAGTCGAACGTATGTTCGACCCGAACATCAAGCTCATCCCTAATAAATAACACCAGGTTGGCTAAAAAGGCAGTGGCTACACTTTTATTCTACACTGCCTATGGGCCAGTCTCTAGGCGGTTCATATATTTCAGAAACTAAAGCCGCGTACACACGGGCGGACTGTATGGCCTACTTAGTCCGTCGAAACACATTTCAGCGGACAGTCCGCTCGTGTGTGGGCTTCAGCGGACTTTTTCAGCGTGCAGTCTGGCGTACTAAGTATTTCAGAATTTTCGAAATACTGTCCGTCATACTTTGGTTTCAGCGGACAATCCGCTCGTCAGTAGGCTAGTTCGACGGACTAAGAATGGCGCATACTCAGAAAGGATTTACACGGCGAAAGGTTGCATTGCTGTGTATTGGACTTCCTATTTCTAGTCCCGTCGTACGTGCTGTACACGTCATTGCGCAAGCTTTTCGACGGACTGTTTGTGCATCCGTGTGTGGTCAAGTCCGTTCATTCGAAAGTAGGACGGACTGTCCGTCGAATTGTATGACGGACTAAGTAGGCCATACAATCCGCCCGTGTGTACGCGGCTTAACATACAGTGCTCATTGACTCTCATTTTGCTTCACAACCTTGTTCCTTATGTAACTGTCGGCTAACCTCTTACTGAAGTCCTATCTATTTTATGCGTAGTTCTCCATTTAGATGCAGTGTACTGTACTGCCATGGCCAAGTGATCAACAATTAGAATACATAAAAGCGTTTCCTGCTTAGCTCTGAATAGGAGAAGTGCACTTTGTAATGAAATTTATCAAAGAAAAAAGCATTGCATTGAAAGCAGAGGAAGAAAAATGCATTCTCTTGCATTTTTATCCTTACCATTTCAGATAAGGTATCATTGCCTGTCAAATAAATCCTTTTTATTTCTTTTTCCTGTAGAGGGTTTCCCTCGTGTCGCTCACACTGCTGATGCAGGTATCCAATTGTCTGCTTGTCAGAGATTATTTAATATACATTCCTGTAATTTCATTCTCAGGTAGATCTTGCCAGAGCCTATTCTCTTGTTTTTGAATAATTTGGTATATGCATAAGGGATGATGTCTCTGCATGCAAGAGAAGATTAACCAATTCAATACTGGATATTATCACCCCCTTCCTGCCCAGGCCAATTTTCCTTCTTTCAGCGCTGTCACACTTTGAATGACAATTGCACGGTCATGCAACACTACAAACATTTTTTACCATTTTTTTCACACAAATAGAGCTTTCTTTTGGTGGTAATCACTGTTGTTTTTTTTGTTTTTTTTTGTTTTGCTAAATAAATGAAAAAATACTGAACATTTAAAAAAAAAAATTTTTCTTTATTTCTGTTAGAACATTTTGCAAATAATTAATCTTTCTTCAGAAATTTAGGCCAAAATGTATTCCTCTAAATTTCTTTGGTGAAAATAACCCAAATCAGTATATGTTATTTAGGCCCTTTTCACACTGAGAGGTTTTGTAGGTGCTACATTGCTAAAAATAGCACCTGCAAAGCACCCTGAAAAAGCCACTGCTGTCTCTCCAGTGTGAAAGCCCGAGCGGTGCGCTTGCAGGATGGTCAAAGTCCTGCACATGGGCGTCCGCAGAACTTTTTTCAGGGGGGGGGCATCATTTTAGGGTCACCCATGCACCGCCCCTTTTCGACAATGTCATGATCACATTATCATGGTCAGAGACTGCAGACATAGTACAGTCCCTAGGATAAGTAATGGATAATGGCCAATAGTCCCTCTTACCAGACCCAGCAAAACTACAGCAGTGATCCCTCCGGCTGGATGATCGCTCACTCTGGGTTCCCCTGGGGCGACTCTGGTCAGTAGTGTAGCATGTCTGTACCCTGGTAGTGGCTCATTTTTTCTCTCTGGTGGCACTGGGCAGCGTTTCTCTCTCTGGTGGCACTGGGCAGTGTGTCTCTCGGGCAGGAAGCTGGGCGGGGAACCTGGTGAGAGCCGCCGTCTCTTGTCCCTGACAGGAGAAAGGGGGGGGCAAGTGGGGGAAACATTTGATAGCCCGCAGCACGCCTTTCTCCTGTCACAGTGACACTGAGTTCTCTGCTGGACTGAGCAAGGAAAAGAGCCCGAAGTCACACTACACTGATGGGGGGCTTGACAGCATCTTGATGGTGTTACCCCACTGGTGGATGGCACACGGATGCGGGCTGCCCGCACCCTGATAGCGATGCAACTGTGCTGAATTTAAGATCTGATCCCTGATTCCAGGGGGGGGGCACTTGACCCCCCTTGCCCCTACCTGCGGACGCCCATGGTCCTGCAAGCCGCATCTTTGGAGCTCTGAGTGGTGTATTTACCGTTCCTAAAGTGCCCCTTCCCATAGAAAACAATGGGGAAGCGCTGCAAACCGGTGCTTTGCGGGCAGTTTTAACCCTTTTTCAGCCACTAGTGGGGGTTAAAACTGCTGCTAAAACAACGGTTAAGCGCTGCTAAATATAGCGCCGATTTACCACCAGCGCCCGCAACACCCCAGTGTGAAAGTATCCTTAGTCTGTAGGAAAAATATAGAATCCACAAATTATGGTATATACCGTATGTATAATTGAAAATCAATCAATCCTGATGTACTGATGGCCGATGTCATTTCTTGAGGCCCAAAAATGCCAGAACAGTACAAATGCCCCCAAATTACCCTTTTTATAGAGTAGACAGCCCCTGGTATTTAGTAAGAGGCATGGTGAGTTTTTGGAGGCTGTAATCAATGCAGTATACCGTCATAAAATAACTGGTGTGGCAGTGATCAGGGACACTGACTGCTGAAAGTATGTAAAAAAAAGAAAAAAATTATCTTTTTTTTTTTTACATTTGTTAAATATGTTTTTCTTTTTTACATACAGGGACCAAAGCAATATAGTAACACAGTGCTACTTTGGGAAGGTCTTCTTTTTTTTTTTACACACTATGATTGCTTTTAATAGAATTTTACAGTTATGAGCAACCATTTTTTTCTGTATGAAATGTAGTATTTACTATTGTAATTAGCTGTGATTGGCCCTGTCTGTACCATGTGATCACTGTGACCCATCACCAAGCTTATACCAATAGTACACAGTAAAAGGCATGAATCAAAGCCTTTTATTGTGTACAATCATCATGTGAACTGCTGTGATTGGCCACAGTGATTAGCCACAGTGATCACATGGTACCATCAGCAGAAAGGTACAGTGGTCTGTCATTGTCTGTGTCCAGTGGACTCGGCAGATGACAGATCATGTCGGAGCGCGGTCCGTGGCACGACCCTGGGAGGACGTCATATGATGTCCTCCCAGGACAACTGGACTCCTGCTCGGCTGTCATATTACATAAATAGAGAAAATGCAGAGCTAAAACATTATATAACATGCCCCTGTAGAAGACCGATTGGTCAAAACGCGTAGGGTTTGGCGTTCATTCTCTTTCCTCATTGCCTTGTTTTTATTTATTTATCAATGATCACTTCATTTGTAATATCGGTTTTTAGAAATGAATCCCCATTTTGATCTATACCATGTGGAAGCCCTTTTTCTTTTTTCCACATATTATCCGGATGTGAATGTGTGTGGTGGTGTTCATCCTGGAACTTACCATAGATTTCCAGTTGTGATGGATACTGACCCTGCTTCGGGAACCGGGACCACCATGAGCACCTGACCTGGCATCGGGAACCGGGACCACCATGAGCACCTGACCCAGCATCGGGAACCGGGACCACCATGAGCACCTGACCCGGCATCGGGAACCGGGACCACCATGAGCACCTGTCATTTGTGACACATTGCCCGCTAGACTCTGTGTCACTGACATTGGAGTCCATCTGTTCCGGTAAGAGTATTCACATTTCCTTTGTGCAATAGATGATTGATGATCTGGATGGGTTTCCTGAAAAGGATAGAGTCTTTCTGTTCATCCATCTGAGAAGTGCCATCTTCTGGTGTTTGATGCCATACTTTTTGCCATATATTGCCGTTGTTGGGACATTATTTTGCACATTGTCCACATTTCATTATAGATGGACTTTTGGAGCTGTGTATATTTTATTAGCATTGACACTATTTTCACATATGACAATATTGTTATATAGTGTTTTAGCACTGCATTTTCTCTATTTATGTCTATTTGTGTTGGTCACATTTTTATGTAGCTGCATTTTTTGTTTTTTCTTTAACATATGCACTTGGGATCAGCGCAGTAATTTCTCTATTTTTCACATGCCATATTACAATAGGCTGGACAGGAGGGGATTAAATGGAGACCTTAATGTAAAACAAAAAAAAATAAGAAATGTGGATAGAGTTTGAAGGCCATAAATGATGCAATTTTTGTTTGTCCAACCAGCAGGTCGATTTCCCCCATCAACACACATTGTATTCTGACAATGGGGAGAGTTCCGCTCTGTCAGAATACAATGATCAGTGTTGCCGGCTCTAGCTAGTGGCACTAATCAAGCAAAAAAAAATTAACCTTGGCACGCTGGTTGTACAGAAGTCGTACAACCAGCTTGCCCATAGATGGATCAAAATTCGACCAGTCCCTGATGATTCTGACAAATTTCATTCCATCTATGGCTGAGTTATAAATCCTGGCAGATTTATTTTTTGTCATCTGTGACCCATTGGGGAGATTTCCCTTCACTTCCTTTCCCATCACCAAACAGGATGTGAGAGGAAATCCCTCCAAAGTGAGGGCATACCTGGTTTTCACCAGAACTAATGTGCCCATTGGAAGATTTCCCCCTCCAATGAATTCTCCCTAAGGAGAGCATAGACAGCAAAAAAAAGGATAGGTGTACTAATCCCTCTCCACTCTATACAAAAACAAAAGAAAAATGTCACAGAATGGAAAATTTGATGCTGAAACCCAAACCGAAAATGCAGGTGCACTTAGCCAAAAACTGGAACCAAAGAAAACAGCTTTTAAAAAATATTTACAATATATAATGCTCCTCCATCCCGGGTCCAATGAGACAAAGAGAGGGAAATTGGGACTTTAAATGAGGTGGTTGACTCGTGTAGATCAATGCAGAGAAATTTTATTGTAGGAGTAAGAATTTGTCAATACATAATGATTGATAATAAATTCCATAAGTAACCATTATCATATCTGTACATATACATTATATAGTATTATCAGTAGTAGATAAATTTCATGTGAAAAATTCATAAATAAATTTTATCATATTTGTACATAAGACCACTCCTACGGCTCCGATTCTGTTCCTGCTGCATGCCGTCGCTGTTTACCGGCATGTAAGTACTCAGGGTGTACTAGTATCATCATGTTCACAAATATATACATGATAAGCACATGGCAATCATATGACATAATAAATTCACATTAACACTGCCAGCCTAATTCGTAATTAAATATCTTAAAAAATATTTATATTTTTATATATAAGAAACAGATGGTAAAGTTGATGGACTTGCCAAGCATGCCTCAAGACCTAAACCCTATTGAACAACTGTGGGGCATCCTCAAAAGGAAGGTGGAGGAGCGCAAGGTCTCCAACATCCACCAGATCTGTGATGTTGTCATGGAGGAGTGGAAGAGGACTCCACCGGCAACAACCTGTGAAGCTCTGGTGAACTCCATGCCCAAGACGGTTAAGGCAGTGCTGGAAAATAATGGTGGCCACACAAAATATTGACACTTTGGGCCCAATTTAGACATTTTTCACGTAGGGGTTTAGACATTAATGGCTGTGTGTTGAGTTATTTTGAGGGGACAGCAAATTTACACTGTTGTACAAGCTGTACACTCACTACTTTACATTGTAGCAAAGTGTAATTTCTTCAGTGCTGTCACATGAAAAGATAGAATAAAATATTTACAAAAATGTGAGGGTTGTACTCACTTTTGTGAGATACTGTATGTCTGCACACTGTTCCATTGGGCTTCCATTGTGGTGTTTAAAATTCAGCTTGGTGCATTTTTGGTCAGTTAAAAAAAACGCACAAAAAGCGCACCTCACAGGTACGATTTTTGAGTCACTTGATCTATGAAAAACACACCATAAGCAGGAAAGACGGCCCAAAATCAGAGTAAAACTGTGGCAAAATCATTGTGAATTTGTGGTAAAATCACAGTGTGTTTTCCGTGCCATTATCGGCACCTTTTTCTCTTTCGGCGCCGAAATTTCGATGAAAAATGTTGCCTTTAAACATACTTTGAGGTCAAACATTTGTAATAATTATTATATTATTGAGCATAAACCTTAGTTCTTCAGCCCAGTGAATGCTGCAGCTCACTGCCCTGTGCGCACTCTCCCACCAGCACCCCCCCCTCCGCCACTGTCGTCAGACAGTAAATGCAGGCATTGTTTGCTAGGACCGCTAGACTAGTAGTCAGGGCTCGAGTCCTGCGGGAACGCATGGGAACGGCGTCCCTGCATTTTTTTCACAGCAGGAACACTGTTCCCTTTGCAGGGCTAGAGCCGCCCAAGCCGATCCTTCACTAAGCGGCGATGCCCAGCATTGCCACATAGTGAAGGATGGAAGGACACAGTGAAGGAAGGAAGTCGGCAGCCGCATCTGCTGATGCCCAGTCTGTAGTTCCAACCGCTGCTGCCCACAGCTACTGAGGTGTCTGAGCAGTGCCAGAGTGATCTCCAGCCTTGTGTGCTGCGCCGGAGTCTGGGAGGGGGGACGTGTCTGACAAGGGGAAATCCTGCCCACTGCCCCACCATGCAGTGTGACATGCCTCCCAGACTCTGGAGAGGGGCGGCCAGGAGATGGATACTATTGTAAGGGGAGAGTGGGGAGGAGTGTATGGGGGTGAAAGGCTGTGCGGTCTCCTCATGCTGTGTTTGGAGGACTGGTGATGGCCTGCTCTGCTGGGACTTGTAGTGCCCTCTGTTTGGGGCTGAGATATGGCAGCCTCCTATGTTGGGTCTTGTAGTGCCCTAGACTGTGGGGAGACTGAGGAATCCTCAGTCCCCCACAGAGAGCAATAAAAGTCCCAGCAGTGTAGGCTCCCATTCTTCAGTCCCTTATAATCTAGGACACTACAAGTCCCAGCATATCAGGCTGCTCTTACAGAACAGGAGAAGGAGCTGGGAGGGGGATTTCTACTGGAAGGGGAGAGAAGGAGGTACAGGTTTGAGATGGGGAGGATTTGTGATGAGAGGGGGGATTTTTGCTGGGAGGGGGAGATGGGGGGGTTTCTAAGAGGGGGAATATATGCTGGGAAGGGGAGATGGGGGAGGATTTATGCTGGGAGGGAAGAGAAGGAGGCACAGATTTGAGATGGGGGGGGGGGTTTGCTGAGAGGGGACATTTTTTTTTTGCTGAAAGGGGGGATGATTTTTGCTAAGAGGGGGGATTTATTCTGGGAGGGGGAGATGAGAGAGGATTTGTGATAAGAGAGAGAATTTATGCCGAGAGGGGGAGATGAGAGAATTTGTGATGAAAGGGAGAATTTATGCGGGAGGTGTGCTGGGAGGGAGAGATGGGGGAGGATGCGTGCTAGGAAAGAAGGCGAAGGCAAGGGTTTGTGCTGAGAAGGGGGGTTAGTACTAGAAGGGGTTATATGAGGGTGATGATTTGTGCTGAAAGGTGGGATTTTTGCTGCTAGGGGGAGATGAAGGGGACGGGGGTCTGTGCTGAGAGGGGGGATTGGGGGTAAGAAAATGTGTGGATTTATGTTGTAGGGGGGGTGTGGGGAGTGAGGATTTGTGCTGGAGGGTGGGGGGGGGGTATATGTGCTAGAAGGGGGCATATAAGGGTGAGGAGTTTTCCCTGGGCACTGGATGATCTTGTCCCAGCATTGGCACACTCTACAAATTGCAAGGGCAGAGCTGTGAAGAGAGAGCCAGGTGCCGACATGAGGACTGAATTGGAAGATGCTCCAGCCTGTACTGATGCGGTGGCGACTATGGCGGACAGGAATGGCAGACTCCTGAGTACCTGGTGGCCCTGCTGAGTGGAGTGACACACACACATGTGTTTCTTTGGTAAGATAGCCCCCACGGCTAGCTTAGGTGTATAGAGCGGCAGTGGGAGGAATAGTGTCCCATCATTTTTTATTTTTTTTTGGTGGGGGTTCCTACACTTAGGTGGGAGTTCCTACACTTTTTTCCACAGGACTTGACCCATGCTAGTAGTAACCAGTGATGCTTTTGAAGGTGCAAGAAAGCAGGGGATTTTATAGCCGCCTCCTGTTCACCCAACTCCACCCCCTAACTCAGGCTTTACGCACATGTCTTTGCAGTGGCTCCAGGAAGGTACGTTTTTTTGTCTCTCTCTCTCTAATGGAGGTCTCTATGGGGGGGGGGGGGGGCACTGAGATTTTAATCCAATGGGGGTCTGTATTCTGTAAAGAAGGGTGCTGATCAGTGACAGTCGCTATGGGGGGCTCTTTCACACCATAGTAGCCACTAGTGCTGGTATAAGGTGACTTTGAACAAATGGGGGGTCTCTAACGGAGAATGCTGAATGCTGATTTAATGGTTGCTGGCTCCACCTCTGCCCCCTCCACCATATACATGGGCAGGGCAAAGGTGGTGGAGTCAGAGATTAGGTTTAGCCTAGGGTGTCAAAAATCCTGTGCACCAGCACTGTTCGGGGGAACACATTTGTCCTTAACCAGACATATGACATGCAGACATCAGTGGACAGTGTCAGCCTGTCTGTAATTTGTAGAGGCCTCCTGTTTGCTGCTGATCATAAACAAATGGCCTTACCTGCTGCAGAAATATGCAGATCTGGATAGTATGTTGCCCTAATTGCCCATGTTCATGAATCCTTGTTCTTTGTGCAATCTGGTAGGGGCCAGTGTGATACCCATGTAGGACTGGACCAAAAGATATGAAACATGGTATCAAACTAAAGTTCGCAGATCTTGGGACTAGGGGGGTAAATGGAGTTAAGCAGTGCTAGGGTGTGATAACAGCAGGCAAGTTTTGTAGTTGGATTCCTAATACTTGTTACCAATCGATGGCTGATAAGAAGGTGTGAGTCTTTTGGCTTGTGCTGTTGGTGAGGCAGGGTTTTGAAGGTCTTTTTCCCATTGGTCTATGAAGTGGAGTTGGATGTGACATATCTCCAGGAGAGACAGTTTGTTGGAAAGTGCATGTCTAATTAGTCCAAAAGACCGGCATTAGCATTCAAATTGGATCAGGGGGCATTTGAAAAGATGAGCATTGGGTAGGAGTCTGAGGTAATGTGATAACTGGAGGCTCTGTAAAGGGCCTAAAGTGGAGAAGTTAGGGTCAGGTAGCATTTGGTAACCTGTTAACCAAGCAAAGTTCTTAAAGCGGTAGTAAACCGCTGCTGTTTTAAAATAAAATAAAAATAGCATAATGTGCTAGTATGCATCACATACTAGCACAATATGAAATACTTACCTTGGAACGAAGCCTTCCAGCGGCGTGCTGTCACCGCTGAGAGGGCTGACATCTTCCCGCGGTCTTACTTTAGAGTTTGTGCGCTCCAGCTATGTGATTGGCCAGAGCGGTGATGAGGTCACTCCCGCGAATGCATGCAAGAGCCCTTGGTTCCAGAATGAAGCTCTGAAGGTCCGGCAAGGCATTCCAGACCTTCAGGGTGCATGCCTTGGTGACATAACTGATTGCACCTAGGGTGAATATCTCCTAGATGGTGCATGCTTAGGATATATTTATTTTACCTACAGATAAAATCCTTGATGACGCCTTGTGGGAGGGGAAACACATTGATGTACCGAGTCCAATTGCCATCACTTCGGTGGAACATACGCTGCATGCCGCATTTCCTGGATTTTATCCCTGCATTTTGATATGCTTTCCTGGATTTTATCCCTGCATTTTGATATGCTTGTTTTACTTCTCAGTCTTGTAAGTACCTACGTACATTTTGCACAATAAAACACCTGCCAACTGTACTTCACTATCAGTCCCTTTTTTCTATTTTTGGGGTTTTTACCGACGTATTGCCATCACGTTGGGGGAGATCTTCATTGGACCCTTTCTGTAGATTGCCATTTCTGGCCAGCGGTTTCAGCTTGTATGACACCTAGACCAAAAAGCTAGGGGGTCCATTCTATTTGGTGATTGGGGACACAGGGAGGGGTGTGTGTCACACCTTGAAGTTTGGAGCACCATTGCACTTTTAAAGATTGGAGCACATAAGCACTTTATATTATGGGACGTTTCATTTGTCTTCACAATACTATTTGATTGAACTTTCTATTTCTACATTAATATAATGTAATATTTGTGATGTATTTTCCTAGGTGACAGTTTTGACACTTTTTTGGGGGTCCAGTGACACTAATACAATGATCAGTGCTAAGAATATATGTCACTGTATTAATAACACTGGGAGGGTAGAGGTTAAAGCGGAGCTCCACCCTAAAGTGGAGCTTCCGCTCATTGGAACCCTCCCACCCTCCGGCGCCACAATTGGCACCTTTCAGGGGGGAGGGGGGTGCAGGTACCTGCACCCACTTCCGGCATAGATATCTGCAGAATCTACGCCCCTTCCGCAGAATCTACGCCCCTTTCCGCATGTCCCCCGCTGTCTGCTGGGAAACAAACGGATCCCAGAGACAGAGGGGACCATCCTTATTGCGCAGCGCGACTCGCGCATGCGCAGTAGGAAACCGGGAAATGAAGCCGCAAGGCTCCACTTCCTGATTCCCATACCCAAGATGGCGGCGGCAGCACCCGAGAGACGATCGAGAGATCGGCTTCGGATGCCGACATCGCGGGCGCGCTGGGCGGGTAAGTGTCCTTATTTTAAAAGTCAGCAGCTGCAGTATTTGTAGCTGCTGGCTTTTAAAAAAAGAAATAAAACGGCGGAACTCCCGCTTTAACATCAGGGGGGATCAAAGGGTTAAATGTGATCCTAGGGAGTGCTTTCTAACTGTGGGGGAGGTGCTTGTACTGTAAGAAGGCAGAGATCGGTGTTCCTGTTTAGCAGAAATACAGGATTACCACCTTCCTTACTGACAGAATGGCAATCTGCCTTGTTTACATAGGAAGACCGCCATTCTGCTTCTCTCGGGAACGATAAGCGAGTCCCGGCGGACATAGAGTCCTGCTTGCTTGTGTGCCCCAGACCTTGAAGTGCAAAATCACGTACATGTACAAGATTTTGCACAGGAGAGCCACATTGCCGCCATATATGTACTGTATAAGGTCGGCAAGCGTTTAATACTATGTCTGAGTGTTATTTATGCACTTATATTACTGTACTGTAGACCTTTCCCTTGTTTTCTCTTCGTGGGTACGTGACAAGTGTAGGCCTACTGCCTAAGTGTAAGGTAGTATGCTATTATGTGACTGTATAAATAAAGACTGAATTAATATAATGTTTATGTGTGAGCTTTGTAGTGGTGTTTCTTAAAGTGACATTACTGACGCAGGGACATTTTTTCCTTCCAATGAAACTACGGACTCAGGAATATTGTTATTTCCAGTGATACCACGGATGCAGGAGCACCTTTTTCATCTTTTATTTATTTTTATTTTTTTACTTTTTAAAGATACCAAGGGACACTTTTTTCTTTTCAGTGACACCACCAACTCAGGGGCATTTTGGTATTCCAGTGACACCACTGACTAAGGGACTTTTCCTTCCATTGAAATCACCAGCTAAGCACATTTTTTTCACTCGGGTCACACCACCAACCATTTTTTCATTTCAATGATACTCCTGAGGCCATGACCAGAGGCATCTCTAGGCTTTGTGAGGCCTCAGGCAAAACTTAGACATGCGGTCCCACTCACACCCTTAATGAGAAAAATAAGCTCCAGAGCTCCAGAAGGTTACTTGAGAGGTGAGTGTGACAGGGCTCTTAATGCTGCCTGCGCACAGCAGTGTTAAGGTCCCGTCCCTCAAAACTGCAGTAATACGTTAGGCAAATGAAGCGGCCACGAGGCCCCTGTGAGCGTGAGGACAACCGCCTAATTTGCCTAATTAAAAGGGGGCCTCTGCCCGTGATGCAGAGATGTTTTTTTTTCCTTTCAGTGACACCACCAACCCAGGGGCATTTTTTATCTTCTGCCAATACTTATGCACCAATCTTAAACTTTTTAGTTTGCTGCAGTGTACTGAAAATATTGGTACTATTTCATTGCATGCTGCCATTAGCCTTGTCCATTTCTCCACCCAACAGGGGAAGTTTAGGGTGTCCAATAGCAGGGAGGTTGTGGGGTGTCTGTGGGAGGTGGGCAAAGTTTCTTATTTTCACCCTGAGCACTGGATGATCTTGCCTAGCACTGCCTGTACCTCTCTCTGAAAAGCGATCCACCAGACCACAAGTGTTTTATGGGTACTAGAACAGCGACAAATCTGTACAATGTTTATTGTAATTAGGCTCCAACTCTCTTTAACCACAGCTCTTTAAGTTACACCCAATATTTAGAGCAATATGTGTGGCCACACCCATTTTCCCCATAGTGTACCACATATCATCATACCTCCCAACTGTTCCTGATTTCAAGGGACGGTCTTTGATTTGGATCAATGTCCCTCTGTCCCTTTTTCCTCCTTGTTTGTCCCTCACTTTGGTATGATCTATAAAGTTGTATATAAAATGCCTTATTTATCTTTCAAAAAGTGCTTCCCAGTGCTAAATCTTTCATCCGATTTATAAATTGCTGCATTTGTAAATTTCAAAAGTCAGTATAAAGGCATAGTAGTGGTGAAAAAAAGCACTTGTGGGTTTAACAAATCGTTTTTTTTGTATAATTCTCATTTAAATGGGCGTGACATGGGGTGTGTCCTATGCCTAAATATATTTGCTAATAAGTGTCCCTTGTTCCCATCTCAAAGAGTTTGGAGGTATGTATCATAGCCAAGGGCAAGTTGTAAGTTAGGCAAGGTGTACCTTGTTTTCTCCTTGAATAGTTGAAGGATATTCTACACTAATACAATGGGAGTGTTCTTAGAAATTTTGCAATGCACTCCATCTCCTATCATGCGTTAACATGCTTTTTACCATGCATTACTGTAAAGCTTCTGTCTAAATGTGCCCTTAAAAAAATTTAATATGTATTGTCTGGGATACAAACATCTCTTTGTTTTATGATGACAGATCCATTATTTTTTGCTGTTGCCCCCACCCCCTTTTTTCATAATGTGGCTTTGCTGATTCCTCCCTCCCTTTTAAAACCTCCTCTATGCCAATAGCTGGGCAAAGCTACAGCTTGAGGTTCCAAAAATCAGCACAATTAATTCAAAATTATATATGCATGTTCTGTTGTCTCAGTAATATATGTGATCATTTGCAATAAGTGTTCCAATGTTATGCAGTAGATTAAAATAAAAAAGGAACTGCATGACCAAGAGCCTCTGTCTCCCCCGGTGATAAATAGACCTGCAGGTCTGAACTCTTTTAACCAGCTTCACTCATATATATTAAACCTTACTCAAGTGTTGTTAGCTGATTAGATTGAAGTCTGCGTAATTTGAAATCACTTGGCAAAGCACAATTTAATATTAGCAATGTCAATACTGCAGATAATTCATAGTTAGTACCCAGAAGAACATCATTAGGCCAGTGTGCAAGCCACTGAAATATAACTTCAGTCTATACAGCAGAATTTAATGATACTCTGTATTAACAGAACATGTGAGAACTGTTCAGGGTTAACCCTTAATCCGGGTGTGACAGACAAATCTTTAATGAGACACTAAGGGCTCATTCGCACAGAGGGTGGTGTATAAAAATTTGCAGTTACCACCCCTCCACCACGCCCCTTGAGCTGCAATGGTGGCCAGACAAGGTTGTACACATGATATAGCAAAAATCATGCCCTGTTCCATAACTGCGGCCAATGCGCACAGTTGCAGTATGGTGGTTTGGGCTTTTCAGGGTTAAAATAGGTGGTCAGACCCATTCATGGCTCCAGAGTGCAAACAATAATTTACACAAAACATTTGTGAATCAGACTCAATGCAGACAGGGACCAGTAGTTGGCGCTGTCATGGAATGCTAGCTCAGGCCCAGCTTGCAGTAGAGCACTGTTTGCATAGGCATCCAATCACAAACGAATAAGAGTGTATAATGAAGTGTAGCACCCTCTACCAATAGGTAGGTGCTAGTAAGGAAATTTTACTAGGTTGATCCAGCACAGGCAAATTTAAGGAGGCTTATGCTGCAAGCTAGACCTGTATGTTTTGATCTGGGGGCTGGGAGTGGTCAGAGTAGCTGTGGGCGCTACCACCTGTGCTCTAGCTCTGAGGCGCCTCCCCTGTTTCCAGAGAGAAGGTTCTGGAAAAGGGGCTGGGCCAAGAACTGGAATGGCAGGCAGCTTGCGTGTGCGTCCTGACCAATCCCCATCGAGATTGGCAGGGGACGGGCCTCGTATACAAGCAGAGGTGATTCACCACAGGGAGGGAGAAGTTGACTGAGTGAAGTGAGGAATGGCATATTAGGCAGTCGCAGGAGGCCATCCCCATCTGGGAGGGGGTGCACCGATCGCAGGAGAGGCCCAGGGAGAGGGAACATTGCCTCTACATGGTCATTGGCAATGTCTCTGCCACCACATGGTCGGATGGCAGGGAACTCCTGGAGCAGACGGGCAATTTTCAAGCCCCTTAAAGGGGAAAGTGCAAGTTGAACTGTGGAAGATCAAAAATGGAGGTGAGCACAGCTGCTCATTCTCTGTACTGTTTTACTAAAATATTAATTATCAGCTAAACTGCCTGTTGCTGTAGAGTCATATAGACATAGATTGCCCTAAATGAGTAACAATCAAACAACGTTGTGAAGAGTCCATATTTGTGCATCTTTCATAACCTTTTTTATATTGCTGAACCTCCCTGACCCCCAGAATAATGGCGGTACCCCCAGTGTCAGGGTGGGCTGACATTTCACTTAAGGGGTAGATCACTTAGTGGAGCATGTGAACAGATGGGCGCCAGTCACTTTTAGATTAAGCAAAAAAAAAAAATTTCTACTCAGATTCCATGAAAGAGGGTTAGGGTGCAAATGCTCCAGATTAAACCACAACTCCGTCACTTCACTTGTTACAGCACAGAAAAAGGGCCACTGATGCAAATCTGACACTCTTGTGTTTTAGAATTCTTCTGTGAGCAATGTGATTTGCAATCTACTTTCTGCAGGAAAGTCAACTAGCTTTTACACTTGAGGTTCCAGCATAAATGTCCTGCAGGCACCTCTAATAGGACCCTCCTCTGGGACTTCTTCTGTACGAGAGCCAACCAACCTCCATGAGCCTCCAGATAGGGTGAGCAGCAACAGACCTAAGCTCCACGCCAAACATATCCAGCCTCCAGGCAGGCAGGCCTAAAGAAGCAACTCCACCACATGCACCCTCTCCAGTCCAGAGCTTGGGGGAAGATAGCCTACATCAGTTAGCCCCATATATTTATACCCTTTCCCATAATTCAACACTGGCAAAAAAAAAAAATTATGGCTGAGAAAAGATATGAATATTTATGATCCAGACCCACTATGTGATCTCACACTAATACCAAAGGTGACAGTGCGCCCTACTGACAGAAGGGAGAAACGACAGTCAAGATGGACTTTGGGGAAACCAAAGAAGACAGATTTAACCCCTTGGAGCTGGCAGCTGACGCCCCCTTAAGGTGTTTACCATTCCGGGAGGTGGGGCAGGGCTTAAGGTCATGTTATTGCCATTATTGGCTGTCACATGAATGAAAAGCTTCCTATAGCAAGCAGCGATTGGAAGCTTCCCATTAGCCACAGGTAACTGTGACGTACAGCGCTATTTGCACTAATGCACACAAATATGCAGCCGCTGGGCGCCAAGGCCCACCCGCTGAGAAGCCGCATATTTCCATGTGGCCATTGCCAAGGAGTTAAAGGGGTTGGAAACCCTTGTGTTTTTTCACTTTAATGCATCCTATGCATTGAGGTGTGAAAGACTTCTGGCAGTGAACGGCCCCCCAGCCCCCACGTTTTACTTTCCTGAGCCCCGTAATTCCCTCGGAGGAGCCGCGCTTTCCCTCTCTGCACAGGGGTCCAGGCTCTTGATTGGATAGATTGATAGCAGGGGGAGTGGAGCCACTGAGGAACCCCAAAAGAGGAGGATCGGGGCCACTCTGTGCAGAACGAGCTGCACAGTGGAGGTAAGTATGACATGTTTGTTATTTTAAAAGAATAAAACACGAAGCCTTACAATCACTTCAAATTGGCATTGGCTGACTGCAGCCATGCAGACTAAATTTAAAGACAATCCTGCTTATGGCAGGGTGGCTAAATATTATTCTGCAATGTATGCATGCTCTTCATCATTCTGACCCTATTTTTCATCATTCATGATTGCATTTTTTTACATCCTGACCTTGTGATGATACCTACTAAACACACAATTTTAATTTACATTGACCCTTCTATTTCTGTATATGGATGATGGCACTGTAATTATTGTATTAAAAAAAAATTCTAAGTACCTTTTTCCTAATCAATAGATACAGATTTTTTCTAATTGATACAGTATACAGCTGTCACGTGACCCAGCTCTTTCCCAGCCTATTTGCAGAGAAACAAAAGCAGGAGGAAATTGTAGTCCTCTGATGCTGGTCACATGTTTAAAAAAACAGCCTTGGAATACAGTAAGTAAAAAGAAATCATTTATATCAATAAACTGTTTTAAATCATCATATAAATATATATTTGGCAGTAACATTGAGTGTGGATGGATTTCTGCCATTCACAGGCTGTGTCACACCCCTCCAGCTAGTGTCTTAGAATAAGATGGAGGTGATGCCTCCATAAATCTACATGTAATATTCCACCCCCATTGTCTTTAGTTGGTTAGTGGGCATGGAGGAGGAGGAGGGAGGGAGTGGGCTGTCATTTACCACTGTGTATACACCCACATGTGTGACTCTATAGTCATATGGGCTGCTGAGATGTGATAGGGAGGAAATGCTCAGCATGGAAACTCATTGAAAACTGAGCATGTGCAGAACTGCTAACACTGCTCTGCAAAATCCACAGCTGCATTGGGGACTTGGACAGAAGAGGGAGATAGAGAACAGCAGGATTAATCAGGTTTTTTGCAAAATACAGAAAACGAATCTCATAGTGACCGAACGGCATGTAATACACCATTTATTGAGAGTTTTTTTTATAATGTGGGTTTAGTGTCACTTTAATTGCTTATAACTTTATGCCTGTTTAGTAAACTGCAAGTTCATGTTACTCTTTGTCTGATCATTACCTATTCTGTTAAATACATATCTGGTAGTAATCCTCTTTTAATACTGGCAGAGGGATATTCCTAAACTTTTGTGGCCTAATATTTTTTACCCCAAATGATATATTTGTTTGGAGAACATTAAAATAACATTAGCCCCGTGCACTCTATTAAACAACATGTTTCCTGGGTATTTACTGTACTGTGAAATGAAAGTATGAGTTTAAATTGCTTTTAAAGCACGGTAAAATTAAAAACACCGCCTTGCATGAACATTAATGGGTTATAGTGTAGTGCACTTTGAGTTAGAGGAAATAATTACTTTTTGCTGGGAGAAGTGTAATGGGATTTCTAATAAACAAGATCATTACAGTATGTGGCATCACTCTTCGTGAAAAACATCTGTCCTCATTATCACATGTATTCAGTTGGAAGCCTTTTAAACAATGGTCTAGTGGGTGTAGTGAGTTTATTGCGTGGGTGAGCCAGATAAAAAAAAAAAAAAAAAAATGTAGACCGCCCAGCAGAATGAGCAGTTGGAATTGATGGAAGTGAAGTCGGAGATTATACAGCGCGGCCAGGTATAATTAGTTCTTGCTCTTTGCAGTGAGAACACAAGATGATGGTGCACCTGTAGAATAATGATTGCATTACATAGCGTATTGCCCCATCTCTGCGGTGGACTGGGAATTGGCACTGGAAAAGTACAAGATTTTGAGAAAATGTCTTACTTGCGGGCTCTTCCAGCTTCCTGAGATAATAATAGAGACTGAAATAGCTGATTGCTGCTTCATTTTCTTTCTTTAGGAGACTTGTGAAAATGAACTATTTACTGTCGAGCAAGCTGCTTCTTGGCCAGGATTATCAATTGCAAAGGTTTAAACCAACACGGTCTAAGTTCTTTCAAAATGTACCTGTCATTTTGCTGAAAATTTCATTCTATAAGCCCTTGTACACACGGTCGGACATTCCGACAACAAAATCCATCGGATTTTTTCAGACAGATTTTGTCTGAAACTGGTGTTGCATACACATGGTTGGACAAAGTTGTCAGAAAATCCGATCGTTCAGAACGTGATGACGTTTGTTTGTTACGGTGGGACTACGTTCAGGTTAGTAGCCAATAGCTTTGGTCTCGTAATTTGATCTGAGCATGTGTGGAACTTTGTCCGATCGGAATTCTCCACAAACGATCGGACAAAGTCCGATTGTATCATGTTGTCGGAAAATTCTTTCTTGTTGGTCGGACATTCTGACGGAAAAAGTCCGATGGAGCCCACACACGGTTGGATTATCTGATAACGCGGTCCGATCTGACATTTTCCATCTGAATTTACGACTGTGTGTATAAGGGCTAAAAGGGGAACAAGACAGGGACACCCAGAAATGAAGCAAGGTTGTCCTGCACTTGTATTCAGCAATGCAGCAAACAAACACAGTTTCAAGGGATCTTTGTGCAGCAAGTCCACAGCATAAACACATTTGCTTGTCTGAGAAACAAATTAAACTCATGTCAGGTCCTGAAACCTAATAGGTTTCCCAAAGCAAACAGGCAGCACTTGTTTCTTTATAGTGTTCTGTCAGCACTCAGCCTTTTTACCCAGCAGCAGGCTGTTCCAGCAGAAGAGAGAGAGAGAATAAGCCCAGAACAGCAGTCAGCTCACATATACACCATATTACCAAAAGTATTCGGACACCTGCCTTTACACGCACATGAACTTTAATGGAATCCCAGTCTTAGTCCGTAGGGTTCAATATTGAGTTGGCCCACCCATTGCATCTATAACAGCTTCAAATCTTCTGGGAAGGTTGTCCACAAGGTTTAGGAGTGTCTATGGGAATGTTTGACCATTCTTCCAGAAGCGCATATGTGAGGTCAGGCATTTATGTTGGATGAGAAGGACTGGCTCGCAGTCTCGCTATTGGTGCTGTAAGCATGGTGTGCACACGAGTAGCTTTATTTTCTAGGTTTAGTTTATAATAATTTAACCCTTTTTGTACCAGTTGCTGTAGTTAGATTTGTTTGGCAGTTTATAGGCCAGTGCACATTTATCTGGCACAGCATCTTTAGACCTGTTTAACTGCCTGAACATTGATTAATGCATTGTTTGACTGCATTACTTTAATAAATCCATTTAACTTATTAAACATTGCTTGGCTTATTTTCTGTGTATGGTTTAGAGGGGTAGCATACTAATGCTAAGTTACTCAGGTGAAAATCAACCTACAGTAAAAAACAACACAAAAAGCGCTTATTTGTTAATGAATGATATATGCACAATCTCCCTTAACATGAATTTAGGGGATAGAAATTACCCTTTTATAAATCTGCCCAAATAATCGTGATAATAAACATAATGAAATCCAAAAAAATTGTGGTATAAATTATATATAGAATCCTTCAATAAAAAGTTTACAACTAATACAGTGCCAAAGTCCATGTACAAAGTGTCTATCCAGCATGCTCAACACTGTTCGTGCAAAAGAGACCCCCTGTCTCCAGTCAGTGCTCCTCCATGCACCCCGTTCCCCTGTGCAATTCAGACTCACCAGATCCCTTGACCTAAATGAGATGGGTCTAGTAACGCTTTTTTGGGAGCCTTAGACTTGGACAGCAGGTTAGATCAGTGTCTACTATTTTCCTCTGCAGATCCTCATATATAAAAGTAAACCGCAGACAGCAAAATCATAGTGCAATCCACAGAAAGTATAAAATTATCCACTCACATTTCATCAAGCCCAACCAGCACTAGCAGGATTCAGCAGTGTATTTCTAACTCTCTGTCACCGTCCTAGCTCACCAACAAAATGGCGGCTCAGCGCAGGTTCCACTGGACATGGCGTCAGATGTGGCGTGTCCCTGCTCCAACCTGCTTTGCCACCCACAGCGTCATCAGGAAGCTCAGGAAGGGCAGTGCCTGGACTGAGCCTCAAATCCAATTGATGGTACGTTCCGGTTAAGCAGACTTCATCTCCATATTTTCTCTTGATGATATGCAAAAGGAACCTATAATGGTGCATTACCATTTTTACACCAATTATTATAGTTAACTAATTATTCTTTAACATTGCCTACGCACACACATTACCTACCACACCACTACACACATTTATTAAACATTTACAGGCAATTAGAGATAAGAATAAATATAAATGTGAATGTGACTCCTTGCGGTTATTAAACTTCCACCACCACCTGTGAAGCTGCACCCCCTTCAGATGTGCTCTCACCTGGTAAAATGTGGTTAAAGTCTTTATTAAGGTTCACAGGATGTGTTTCTCCTTTAACCACTTCAGCTCCAGACCAATAAACACCTTAAGGACCAGAGGTCTTTTTGCAATTTCGCACTGCGCTGCTTTAACTGGTAATTGCGCGGTCATGCAATATTGCACCCAAACGAAAATTTGCGTCCTTTTCTTCCCACAATAGAGCTTTCTTTGATGGTATTTGATTGCCTCTGCGATTTTTTTTTTTGCGATATAAATGGAAAAAGAGCGAAAATTTTGAAAAAAAAAGATATTTTCTTCTTTTTGTTATAAGAAAAATCGAATAAACTAAATTTTAGTCATACATTGAGGGCAAAATTTATTCAGCCACATGTCTTTAGTAAAAAAAATGTCAATAAGCGTATATTTTTTGGTTTGCGCAAAAGTTATAGCGTCTACAAACTAGAGTACATTTTCTGGAATTTACACAGCTTTTAATTTATGACTGCCGATCTCATTTCTTGAGGTGCTAAAATGGCAGGGCAGTACAAATCCCCCCCAAATGACCCCATTTTGGAAAGTAGACACCCCAAGGAAATTGCTGATGGGTATGTTGAGCCCATTGAATATTTATTTTTTTTGTCCTAAGGGATTGAATAATGACAAAAAAAAAAAAAAATTTTTTTTTACAAAAGTTGTCACTAAATGATATATTGCTCACACATGCCATGGTTATATGTGGAATTGCACCCCAAAATATATTCCGCTACTTCTCCCGAGTATGGGGATACCACATGTGTGGGACTTTTTGGGAGTCTAGTCGCGCACGGCACCCCGAAAACCAATCACCACCTTCAGGATTTCTAAGGGTGCAAATTTTTGATTTAACTCCTCACTACCTATCACAGTTTCGAAGGCCATAAAATGCCAAAATAGCACAAAACCCCCCAAAATGACCCCATTTTGGAAAGTAGACACCCCAAGCTATTTACTGAGAGGCATGTTGAGTCCATGGAATATTTTATATTTTGCCACAAGTTGCGGGAATATTACAAACTTTTTTTTTTTTGCACCAAGTTGTCACTAAATGATATATTGCTCACACATGCTATGGGCATATGTGAAATGACACCCCAAAATACATTCTGCTGCTTCTCCTGAGTACGGGGATACCACATGTGTGGGACTTTTTGGGAGTCTAGTCGCGCACGGCACCCCGAAAACCAATCACCACCTTCAGGATTTCTAAGGGTGCAAATTTTTGATTTAACTCCTCACTACCTATCACAGTTTCGAAGGCCATAAAATGCCAAAATAGCACAAAACCCCCCCAAATGACCCCATTTTGGAAAGTAGACACCCCAAGCTATTTACTGAGAGGCATGTTGAGTCCATGGAATATTTTATATTTTGCCAAAAGTTGCGGGAATATTACAAACTTTTTTTTTTTTGCACAAAGTTGTCACTAAATGATATATTGCTCACACATGCTATGGGCAGAAGTCAAATTACACCCCAAAATAAATTCTGCTGCTTCTCCCGTACGGGGATACCACATGTGGGGGACTTTTTGGGAGCCTAGCCACGTACGGGACCCCGAAAACCAAGCACTGCCTTCCGGATTATATATAAAAAACAAACTAACCAGAGTCACCCGTAACACTTATACGGTGATCAGTGGTGAAAGGGTTAACTAGGGGCAATCAGGGGGTTCAAATTTTTATTAGGTAGTATATGGGGGTCCCTGGCGCTATATAAAAACCTGACGGGGAACCTAAATAACTGGCTAACCAGCGTCACCAGTGACACTTATACTGTGATCGCTGGTGAAAGGGGGTGAAAGGGTTAACTAGCAGCAATCAGGGGGTTAAAACCATTATTGGGTAGTATATCGGGGTACCTAGCGCTATAAAAACCTGGCGGTGAACCTAAAAAAATAACTAGCTACCTAGCGACACTAGCGACACTGATGCAGCGTTCAGAAAAATTATCGCTTAGTGACACTGGCAAAAGGGGGTGAAAGGGTTAACTAGCGGAAATCAGGGGGTTAAAACCATTATTGGGTAGTATATCGGGGTACCTAGCGCTATAAAAAACCTGGCGGTGAACCTAAAAAAATAACTAGCTACCTAGCGACTGTAGCGACACTAATGCAGCGATCAGAAAAACGATCGCTTAGTGACACTGGCAAAAGGGGGTGAAAGGGTTAAACTAGCGGCAATCAGGGGGTTAAAACCATTATTGGGTAGTATATCGGGGTACCTAGCGATTTAAAAACCTGGCGGTGAACCTAAAAAAATAACTAGCTACCTAGCGACACATGCAGCGATCAGAAAATGATCGCTTAGTGACACTGGCAAAAGGGGGTGAAAGGGTTAACTCTAGGGGCAATCAGGGGGTTAAATCTTTATTGGGGGGTGATAGGGGGCTACCCTGGACCTAACACTAACTGTCCTGACAGTTTTTACTGTCACAACTGACACTGAATGCATTGATCAGTAAAGAAATGATCAATGCAATCAGTGACACTGTGACTGGGGGGGAGGGGGGGTGGGGGGGGGGATCGGGGGGCGATCGGGGGGGGGATCGGGGGGGGGTTTGTGTGCCTGTGTGTACCTACATGTCAGTGTAGTGTTGGTGCACACTTACTATTAGTCTTCTCCTCGTAGTCCGGTCAAAAAGACCGCCCCGAGGAGAATGACATCACTTCCTCCTTCCTGTGTAAACAATACACAGGGGAGGAAGCTTCTCATTGGCCAGGAGCGATCCAGAGGGGGTGGCCGAAAACCAACGGCCATCCCCTCATCACGGAGCGCTCCTGGACCGAATCGGACCGCCGTAAACAGCGGGAGGAGGTCCGATCGGACCCCCCACCCGCTGGAAGGCAATCACGTAAATCTACGTGATTGTGCCTGCCTGTGCCATTGTGTTGACGTACAATGGCAATACGGCGGTCCTGAAGTGGTTAAATTAAATCATACCACTTGCTCTTTCTACTCCTGATCTCTGCTCTTTTTCTCCACACCATCACATGAAAAAGAAACATATTCCACATAGTGCTTTATTCTTTAAAACACTTTATTTGCTCCCAACCCTCTTTTAAAATGCCATTCACTTAACCACTTTATTATAAGACACATCATATATCCAGTATAATGGCTATAAATCACATCTATAGTCACTCAGTGCTTTTAACGCTCAAATACCAGTATCTTTGCAATCTTGGTACTCCTAGTGTGATGACGTCATCCAACTGTAGCCCGGACCCAATGCGTTTCATCACCGAGTCCTGGGAAGTCATGGTACCCAGTGATGAAATGCGTAGTGGAAGGGCTAAACTTGACACTTCCAAGACTGTAAAGGAAAAAAAACTTAACTGCACTCTTATGAACATATATAATATCAAATAAGCAATTAAAAAATGTGCAATAAGTCCATAGTTTGCCGTCCTAATTAAATTGTTCAGTGCAAATGAATGCATCCAATCATGAAGGAAGGTGACACCCAGGAGAATAGTGCTCTTACTTATTTTCCCAGTAGAAGCACACCACACTTACCAAAAAAAAAATTACCTCTTTTAAAGAAGTTCACAACTCGCTTAAAATATCCCCAATGGGTGTTCCATGCATCTATTAGGTTCTCAATCAGCTGATGGTATGCTGTACAGGAGCGACTGAATCTCACCATGTACTTGATAGTATTCATGCACCTTTAAGAGACTCTGTACAGAGTACTCACTTGCAAGGGGACAAGTTAGAGAAACCTCTTACAGTGTACTAATATCCAGTTCTATTAAAAATGTATAAAAATGCACGTAAATCAATGTAAAATACTCAGGTTTATATCAGCATAAAAATGGAAACAGAAAAGGTTGGTGTGAGCTCCACCTGCACTCCAACGAGCAGAAATGACATGTCCCAGAAGCCCTGCCCAACGTGTTTCATCAGCAATGTCTGACGTCTTCACGGGTTAGACGTCAGACTTTGCCGGATATTAGAAGAAAAACATGCTTTGTGTCCATGAAAACAACGTCTCTATCACATTTTCTATTAAAAGTAACTTATATTATTATATATTCAATTGGAGCATGAGATCAGTGGCCATTTAGTTTTATACTATATAATCAGGTAGGTCCCTAAAACGCACAGTTGTTGAAAAATATAAATGTAACATAAGATCAGTGGCCATTTTGTTTATATGACAAATTTAAAGGGGATTGTAAAGTCAGATTGTACCATGGGTGGGCAGCTTTATGAGAACTACCTGGGTCCCACAGACACCGATAAGGCTCCAACTTTTATCTCTAGTGGCTATTTCCAAGGTAGGTTTAATTATGACCATGGACACCAAATTGATGTTCTGCACTAATACAGGTACTATTATTTTAAGTGTAACTTCATATTTTCAATAATGTGAGTCATAGTAGTTATCCTGTATGATAAAAACGGTAAAATTTTACAGAAATGTCAAGATGTATTGCAATTTTTTGGCTCACCTTTTTCATAGCTGGCTATAGAAAGAAAATAAAAAATAATTGGATTTAATCTAATAGAGACTTGCCATTCCATCTGCTCCTTCATGTAAAATGTGTTCTGATTATGGCTGGGTCACGCGATAATTAGGATCACCGAGCCCGGATTTTCATTTAGTTGCAAAAAAACTGGCAAAAAACCCTGCTGGGAACTAATTAGATCACGACTAGCCAATGATGCCTTCATGGCATTATGATTTCACTGTCAGGAGTCGGGAGATGGTTTGCCAGCGTAAATGGCATTCTTCTGCATAATAATGCTGGGTTTTGATTACATAGGATTGGCTTCATTTTAATGAGATATTAAAAATATTAACTTAAATATTTGTACACATTTGTAAAACGAATTTATCTTATGTTTTAGGCATATATGAAATTCAGTAGTAAACACAATGCAGCGAAGTGGGAAGGTAATTAAAATCTGCACTCGTTGTATTAAGACCCCTGTCACACTGAGGCAGTTTTCAGGCGTTTTAGCTCTAGAAATTGGGCCTTAAAGTGGTTGTAAACCCT
Source organism: Lithobates pipiens (assembly GCF_037356315.1). Lineage (NCBI taxonomy): Eukaryota > Metazoa > Chordata > Amphibia > Anura > Ranidae > Lithobates > Lithobates pipiens. Next base: position 200,489,730 of record NW_027507790.1, on the reverse strand, counting down.
TACAAACCACTTTGACCTACAGGTAAGCCTAGATTAAAGCTTACCTGTAGGTCCAAGAAATATCTCCCAAACCTATACGGTTTAGGAGATATTTGCCCGAAGACGGGCACCGCTGTCTACGGCGCATGTGGCATAGACAGCGGCGCGCAGGCGCACTGAGTGTTGCATCCTCGATAACGAAGATGCCGCGCGTCTCGGCTCCCGTGCGCATGCGCGGGAGTGACGTCATCGCGGCTTCGCCGAATGACAGCGGCGGAGCTGCAAGACCCACCGAGAAGATGGATGCGGCGGACTACAGGGGACAGCGGTGATTTCGCTGGCTCCTGTGTCAGGTAAGTGACACTTAATGGACTACTATGCGATGCATAGTAGTCCATTATGCTTTGCCTTTGCAGGGAATGGAAGAGGAAGTAAACTCATCAGGGTTTACTTCCTCTTTAAAGTGCCTGAAAACTGCCTCCCATTCGCTTCAATGTGTGCTTTTACACTTGGACAGTGCACTTGCAGGATGTTAGAAAAAGTCCTGCAAGCAGCACAAATAGCGCTCCCAAAATGCTTCCAAAGTGCCTTAAAAGTGGTTTGAAATCGCCACAAAACTGGTCTTTTTTCAGTTTCATTTAAGGTCCTGCAACCTTAAAAGGTCTCGTGACCTTAAAAAAACAGCCCATTAGTGCTCCAAAAGCGCCACAAAAGAGCCAATAAAATGCTGCTAAAGCATCGCAAAAATGACCAGCGCTTTAGCGCTGTTTTAGGGGCACTGCAGTGTGAAAGGGGTCTTAATGAGGACTGTTTTTAATGTATTATAGAGGTGTCATATTTGAAGTTTATCTTGTAGTCTTCAGTGACTCCCTGTAGCATGCCATTTATCATGGCATCACCAGTAGGTAAGTCTGTGGAACATATAGGTTCAACTGTCATTCATCTTCAGAATATACTTGTAACGTACAAAGTAATGTTTTAATTAAAGTGGAACTGAACTTAACTTGTAAAATGTAAACAGGCAGCTTTTTATTGCATAAGAGACATGCCATGTCTCTCCTGCAACAACACACACCTACCTGCCTGCTCACAGTCTTCTACTGAATGTACATTGAACAGTCTGGCTGCACCAGAATAACTGTTTCGATTGTACATATGCAGGATGACGTCATTCATCCACCTGCCGAACAAGAGGCTGAAAACTCAGCACCCAGAAGTAGTCATGGGGAAAATCACAGTGGCCATAGAGGGATGTAACCACTGCATTTCAGGGAGGTAAAGATTAATATTTTGGGGGGGGGGGGGGGGTTCAATTATGCTTTAAGTTTAACTAGCTCATTATAAGATTCTGCGTTGATTTGGGCTTGTGTTGTTGGCATCAAGGTAGCATTCATTTGAGAAGCTTATGACATCATTCAGAATATGACAGATGTATTTGAGTCGCAGTTGACCACTTCTTGACCTGCATTTGACCTGCTTCAAGCGGAATTTGCATTCCTATAGATTTGTATAGAAATGCAAAACACATCAGACACAAACAAAAGCTCTTCAATACAAGCCCCAAAACATGTCAGCTATAATCAATTCCAGATTTTCACAGAGATTACAGTACATGACCCTGTCAGGTACATGGATAAGGAGCCTGAGGGTGGCCTCCAATACTGCTCACGTCAAAGCACCCCTGGGTAGGAGAACAGGGACTGTAAGGAAGGAGTGGCATGAGTGGATGTGCGATGTTGCCCTCACTGCATTTTGAGGTTGCTGTCATCAGTGACCGGATTGATGGGGAGATGTCAACCAGTACCTTGTGGACAGCAAGGAATCAGAGCATCAGTCAGATATCGTAGTTGGTGAAACAAACTGGGGTCAGTATAAAAACAGTTGAGCAAACAAGATAGAGTCATAGATGGGTCTATGAACAAGTTGGGTCCGTAACAGGAATCAGCAGAGTCAAGTTGCAGGATCACAGAAAGACCTTTCATTACTGAGGCCTGGCAGGAAAAAAAAACTGTTTGGCTTCACTGCGAGCAATAAGTGCACAAGCAGAGGTGTATGCCCATTCCTGAATCAATTCACAATAGTTAATGCATGTGCTCATGCTGGAATCCAACTATACAGGCTACCACAGTATTCCTAAAAACCCTTTATGATGGTGGAAATTAAGTCACGAATCAAGTGCCCTTGAGTTTTTTTTTTACTGGTGTTGGTACTTCACATACAGGTTTTTGGACATTGGTGACTCTTTCAGAGGGTGCATGTTATGAATTTATGTTTGTGCGGAGGTGTATAGTGGTCCTTTTGTTAAGTATGTAGAGTATATATAAAAAGAAGACCTGGATAAACTCACATTTCCGGTCAGTGTTGGTGTTCCCAATTTTTCTAGTGCTGCTAACATAATTAAAAACCTAGGCATGTGGCTGTAATCTCTGTTGAAAGGAATGGTTGGCATACTGCACATAATCTACAGCAGCTTTCAATCCCCACTGCCTATCCCAAATGTTAGGCTATTCTGAGAAGTATAGCTTCTACACTACACATATAGGGGTTGATTTACTAAAAGCAAACATATTGTGCACCTTGCAAAGTGCAGTTGCTCCAGAGCTCAGTACATGAGGTAAAGTATCACTTTGCAAAGAATACCCAATCACATGCAAGGAAAATTACAAAAAAAAATCTTTTGCTTGCACATGATTGGATGAGGAAGTCAGCAGAGCTCTCCCTCATATACTAAGCTCTGGAGCAACTGCTCTTGCAGAGAGTAACTGCACTTTGAAAAGGGCACAGTCTATTTGCCTTTAGTAAATCAACCCTGTAGTGGCAGAGCTTCCCTGCCCTTCTCCAACACTCACTTTTCTATTGACCCATCACTATGATGAGCTGCCACACTAGCTTATAGGAGTGGAACGCAGATAGGGGCAGACAAGCTTCAGCATAATCAGGAATGCTAAAGCTTCGCACGCCAACTCAACATTTGGGTAAGGGAATTCTGAAAACTGCTCCTGGTATATGTACCCCAGGGGGCCTGTCATATATGTTAGCAGTTTTTTTTCTCATAAAGTAAAAAAAAACATTTAAGTTTACATTTGAGTATGGTGAACTTGACAGCATTGGAATGATCACAGCACTGGAGAGTGGAGACTACTGAACTAAATAGACCATGCTGTGCTCTTGGAAGAATTTACTCACAACCTGTGCAACTCTTCACTCTGTCGTATAGCCTTGTTGGACAAAACTTAAAATATCCGAGCTCTATCTTCTTTTGGCTTCCTAGCTGACTCATTATACCTAGCCTAGCTGCCTATATTACATTACTATTACATATATTACATCTACACAGTTGTGATTACCCAATGTTTATTGTGCCTTGGGACATGCAGTATGTGCATGGCTTCACCCACCGACCTACCCACATCCCATCACCATCACCCCCTCCTTGTTTCTTCTTCACTCTCCTCCTTCCCTTTTTCTCTCTACCCCTCCCCTTTCCTCTTATATGTCTAGTGGTATCTCATGCAACTTTCTTGATTTTACTCTTGTTCTCATCCTTTTAGAAAACCTACCTTTGCGCAAATGCAGGTTCTGTATTAGTTTGCTACAACAAACCCATCTGCCTATACATGTACTGTATATCATTAAATAAAAATGTAATAAGCAAAAAAATAACTATTCATGTTATGGAATTTTTAATCTAGTCAATATACTGCTGGGATTGAGAGCTGGTGTGGGTCATGTGAGAGTTATGTTATGCTGAACTCTAGAAATTGAAAAGGGAACACTTAGACAAGAAATGACCAGAGGGTTGGGTGCAGAGCATGCTCATTGCCACCTAGTAATGTGTCCTGAGCATCAGGTATATTGATGGAAAAAATTGAAGGTGGGTTAGTATATGAATCTATACAAATATGTTGATATTGAAACCTCATTCCCAATTACAAACTGCAGCTAAAAGACTTTGAGAGACAGAAGGAGGAGTACATTGTTATTAGCAATGATTGGAACACAGTTGACAAGCATTTTAACAGGTTCTCATTTAGGGGCCATTCAGAAGAGAATAATAGTAACAGGATGAATCTAAATAGTTATGCAGCCAGGTGCAGAAGAAAATTTAGAGACACTCAGAAAGCAGGCTGCATCCTCTGAATCGGCCTGCACCATTTGTATTTATTACTGTAATTCAGTTAGACTGCATATACAGTAGAGTAATAAATAAGCTGCTCTTTTCTTTTTTTTTTTTTAGCTCCTAAGTGCTACATCATGGGATAAAATTCTCTGTGCTGGCAGCATCTTGGAGAGTCAGGCCACTGCTGTTACACACAAGCAGTGGTCCAGGTCTCCAGTTGTCCACGGTGCCCTCCTGCACACTTAACAAGCGCTGTTTAGGGAGCTGGAACAGTGTTTGTCAACCAGGATGCCATTTGGGTTCCCCCAGGGTGCTGTGAGCAGGAGACCCTCTTTGCTTTGGAACAGAGATGAATGCAAGGACTCTGTGGTGATGGGGGATTCTGATGTGATGGGGTGACTTTCATGTGATGGGCGACACCGTCATCTAATATATATGTGGGACTTCTGACATTGTGATAGGGGTGGCTCTGAGGTGAAAAGAGGCATCTGATGTATAGGTGGGGACTTTAATGTAATGGGGGGAATTTGATGGGAAGGTGGGGGCCTCTGACATGAGGGGGGCCTCTGACATTATGGGGGCCTCTGACATGAAGGGGGGGCTACGATGTAAAGACATGGACTCTAATGTGATAGAGGAATCACCAATGTGAAGAGGGGCTTCTGATGTGAAGTTAATTTCATCAAGATGGTTGTGTGCAAAGTCCCAGTGCTCACCCGGCTGTCACAGCCAGGTGCCCACAGTTGAAATACCGGAGCCAGCAAGAGGAGAGGGAGAGAATCAATGAATTAGGCGACCACATCACTGGATCCTGAGACACTATACTTTTTGCAGCTGCTGACATTTAATAAACACAAAAACGACTGGAGCGCCACTTTAATAAGTAACATTTACATTTTTTTAAACTTTGCCTCACGATTGTGCATACTTTTAAAGGGTGTCACAACTGAAAAAAGATTAAGGAACGAAGAGCTAGAAAACTGTTGATTGCAGCAATGTACAGTGGGGTGTGTGATGGCTGGAGACCCGACGCAAGCCCTTACTGTGGCACTTAGGAACTAAAGAAATCTAAAATATCAATGTATTTATGACTGTATATTCAACAGAGTAATAAATACAGAGGTTTCAGTTAGGTTGTAAATGCAAAATGTCCCTGTTTGACTGGAGTAGATCTTTAATATTTTATTGAGTTCCCTTGTGACTGGTGGCACCAGACAAATTCAACTTTGCTCAAAGGTCTGCAAATGGTATGTGTTTCATATGTATAATTAAATATGTGAGACACAAGAAACCGGGCAAGAGTCCCTGCCAATTTTTTTGTGTTCCAAACAAACAAACGAATGGGCATTTGGATGAAATGTCCCAATTTGCAGGTGGATTGGGCATCCGGGACACAATTTCCAGTAAAAGCCAGTGTCGACATCACATGCTAGCTGTTGTGTTTCAATGACACGCACCCTGCAACCTTACAGCTGTATATGAAATCACTCACCATGTGCGATATGGTGCAGAGTCCAGAGCCCCGCTGTTTGAGTCATTTGTTCCCTGGTGTCTTTTTTGCTGGGCTCTAGCTTCATAACAACATTTCATTTATTATCATTGATGTAGTCTTGTAGGCTTCTTCTCACTGACTCACTTATTTTTCTGCGTTTGGTGACTTGTTTATACAGGCGCTGACCTCACTGACCTGTTCATCTGCTCATTTTCTAATTACCACTGCAGATCTCACTGTGCTGCTTCTGTATCACTGTCAGCTATGTATTAACTGACTCAAATCATACCATTCTTCATGCCAATTGATTGGAAGTTGGATATCTGCAGGAAGAGCTTTTCAATACTAGCGGTTGTTTAAAGAATATTCCTTGCAACCATGAAGCCATCACTGATACAGTCACATACGGTACCCCTGTGTGCACCTTCTATCACATCCATGTGACAAAATATTTATGAGGATACGTCAAGGGTTCTTCCTTGCAAAATGTTACCAGTTTTTAAATGTATGCCCATATTTACAAATATCATGTAGCAGACTTTCAGCAAGTTCTTCAGTGCTGAATATTACTGAAACATACGAGAGTGATGGCAAAAAAAAGACCAGGTCAGTGGTGTCCAACATGCGACCCATGGGCCTTATTTGGCCCAAGATGGCTATGAAGGAGGCCCAACACAAATTCAAAAACTTAGTTAAAAATTTAGATTTTTTGGGGAATTTGTTGAAAAATTCGTCTACACTTAGCAACCACATGTGGCCGAAAAAGCATTTGACAGTGTCTCTTTACTGGACTTTTATAAGATTTATCTTCCAAAAGTAAAATACCCCACTCTTCACAATCATGCCTATTCACGTCATCAGTTTTTGGCAGCATTTATATTTGTGACCATTTTCAAGGATGAAGCACACAAAGGGCAAAATTAGAACCAAAATATCTGATGAGCACCTTTTAGAATTGATTGAGAATTGCTTGCTACTACATCCATCGAACCAGATATTTATGTGTTTGTTTATCAAAAACAGTGTCAAATATCTTATACTTTGCGGTATAAGCAAGGAAGCTGAGAGCTCTGCAGTGTGTAAATGTGCTTTTACTGAACAAAAATGTTGTACATTACAAAACCGTTACTATATTAGGAATACAGTTAAAGACTGACAGCAAGAAGCCTAGCAAATAAGCAGAAACGATGGTCTGTAATGCCACGTACACACGGTCGGAATTCCGGCCAGAAAAAGACAGATGAGAGCTTTTCATCGGAAAATGTGACCGTGTGTATGCTCCATCGGAATTTAGCTGTCCGAATTTCTGCCAGCCAAAAATTGATAGCATGTTCTCAATTTTCCAGACGGAAAAACTTTCTATCGGTAATTCCGATCGTGTGTGTGCAATTCCGACACTCCAAAAAATCACGCATGCTCAGATTCAACTACGAGACAGAAGCTATTGGCTACTGGCTATTGAACTCCCTTTTTCTAGTTCCGTCGTACGTGTTGTACATCACCGTGTTCTAAATCGGATCTCTATCGGAATTTGGTGTGACCGTGTGTAAGCAAGACAACTTGAGCGGAATTCCGTCGGAATTCTGTCGGAAAAACCATCAGAGCTTCTTCCGACGAGAATTCCGATCGTGTGTACGCGGCATTACAGTAGAAATTGTCAAAAACCATGAAATCAGACCGAGACAGAAGTATAGTTAAATCACACTTGTTTAATAAAAAAAAAGTAAATAAATGTAGTCAAAACATAGCCAGAGTTCAGGAACAAAGACAAATGTCAGGGAGCCGGAGATGAGCGTAGTAAAACAGCAAGCAGGATCTGGAGCCAGAAGGGATGTTAGCCAAGCAAGTCTTTTAACAGGAATGCAGGAGATCGTCTCTGTGATGTTGACAAAAAAATTAAACTTAGCAGGGATGGTGGAAATCCCTCCTATAGATATTTGGCATACAGATTAACCTCAAGTGCAATAATTCCAGTGATATGTGATGTCACATGTAATACACATCAAAATGAGAATAAGACAAACATTTTTTTAAACTTACCAGGGATGGTGGACACCATGGGCGTCCGCAGAACATTTTTCAGGGGGGGGGGGCATAATTTTAAGGTCTGGTAGTGTGATCTTACATGTGTCAGTCAACAGTGGCTGCAGGGGAGAAAGCGCTTGGAGAAAGCTGATAAAGCCTGAAGAGGTGATGTCACCCATAGGTTCCCATGTCACAGTTGTTATTGGTGCTCCCTCCTCTCCCCTGCATACGCTGCTGAATCACACAGGTGAAATAACATGACCAGATTGGAACAGTCTGAAAATAGTTTAGTCCACATAGGTGTTAGGTGTAAGGGTAGGGGGGCAGTTTTTAAGGGTAGCGCAATCTGGAATTCTACTTTCAATCTACCCTCCCTATTGGTGGCTTTTGGCAGTGTTAAAGCAGAGCTCCACCCAAAAGGAGAAGCTCCACTTGTTTGCACCCTCCCCCATTCCACTGCCACATTTGGCACTTTTTGGGGGAAAGAGTGTACCTGGTTTTGCCATGATGATCTGAGGCACATGCAAAACCATGCAAAATATGCTGCGAGCGACCACAGCAAGTGAAGGTATAAATAAACATACAATTAGGCAATAAATCAATTGCAAAAAAAAAAAAAAAAACTACACCTGCATGGTGCAGCATTGGCTTAAGCCAGTGGAGATTTTAAAATCTATATGGATACAATAGCATCTTTAGGCTGTTGTGCCCATATAGCTGCTTCTGTGCCCATATAGATGCTGGTGTGCCTCTATATGGGTGCAATAGCATCTATATAGGCACAATAGCAGTTATATGGGCACAATATCATAAAGATGATATTCTGTCCATACTGTATGGCCTCTTTCATACGGGGCGGATCAGTGCTGCCCCGCAGGCAGAGGACATGTCCATCTCCGCACACTGCGCAGGGATGGACCTGTCAGAGCGCAGCTCTCCCCTATGGGAGATCGGATGACGACGGACCGTAGAGTCCATCGTCACCCGATCTGATCCGCAGACTGATGGAAAAGTACGTTTTTCCTCAGTCCCACTTTTTTGATGCTCCATAGACTTCTATGGAGCATCCGTTCAGGTCCGCCTGAAAAACTGACAGGCGGACCTTAACGGATCAGCCGGGTGAAAGAGTCCTAAAACTCCTATTGTGGCCATACAAATGCTACTGTTTCCTATTATGCCCAGTGACACAGACCTTGCAGCCCTGCCAGTGCCGGGACAAGTTATCTGGTGACCAGAGCGAAGATGCCAAACTGCACTAAATTTTGGGTCTTTAATTAGCCTAAAATACAGATTTCTTGTAAAATATTAACCCTTTCATGACTAAGCCTATTTTTGGAATTTGGTGTTTACAAGTTAAAATCCATATTTTTTGCTAGAAAATTACTTGGAACCCCCAAACATTATATATATTTTTTTAGCAGAGGCTCTAGAGAATAAAACGGCGATTGTTGCAATATTTTATGTCACACGGTATTTGCGCAGTGGTGTTTTAAACGCAACTTTTTGGGAAAAGGGACACTTTCATGAATAAAAAAAAAACAAAACAGTAAAATTAGCCCAATTTTTTTGCGAAATGTGAAAGATAATGTTACGCCGAGTAAATAGATACCAAACATGTCACACTTTATAATTGCGCGCACTTGTAGATTGACGACAAAGTACGGTACCTAAAAATCTCAATAGGCGACGCTTTAAAAAATTTTTACGGTTACCAGGTTAGCGTTACAGAGGAGGTCTACTGCTAGAATTATTGCTCTCGCTCTGACGATCGCGGCGATACCTCACATGTGTGATTTGAACACCGTTTACATACGCGGGCGCGACTTCCGTATGCGTTTTCTTTGCTTCGCGAGCTCGCGGGGACGGCGGGCGCTTTGAAATTTTTTTTTTTATTTTTTTATTTTTTTTATTTATTTTTAAATGACTAAATTGTTTAAAAAAAAAAAAAAAAAATTTGATCACTTTTATTGCTGTCACAAGGAATGTAAACATCCCTTGTGACAGTAATAGGTGGTGACAGGTACTCTTTATGGAGGGATCGGGGGTCTAAAAGACCCCCCACCCCTCCTTTACACTTCAATGTATTCAGATCGCCGAAAACGGCGATTCTGAATACCGGATATTTTTTTAAAACCGGCGCCATTGGCAGCCGAGTAAACGGGAAGTGACGTCATGACGTCGCTTCCGTGTTTACGATGAGGAGACTGGAACGAAGCCGATTACGGCTTCGTTCCAGTTCCTCCCCAGCAGCCAGAGCCGACGGATCGCAAATCGGTGCTCCCGATCGAGCGGGAGCACCGGTAACAGCGGCGAGAGGCGGCGGGAGGGGGGGACGTCCCCTCCCGCTCCTCCGGCATAACAGCCGAGCGGCTTTTAGCCGCATCGGTTGTTATGCCTGGATAGCCAATCGCCTGCTGTAAAAAACGGTACCGGGATGATGCCTGCAGGTGCGGGCATCATCCCGGTATAACCCTCGGAAGCCGAGTACGCAGATGTGCGTACGCTCGGCGGGAAAGGGTTAACAGCTACATACAGAATGCCCAAAATGATTTAGACCCCTTTCACACCACACTGCCGATAGCGTGGGCCTGATTTGCGGCGGATTTGCAGCGCATTTCGGCCGCTAGCAGGTCGCTTTTACCCCCCGCTAGCGGCCGCGAAAGGGTTAAAACCGCCGGCAATACGCCGCAATAGCGGCGTTTTGCCGGCGGTATTACAGTGCTGCCTCATTGATTTCAATGGGGAGCAGCGGTGGAGGAGCGGTAAACACACCGCTCCTTCACCGCTCCAAAGAAGCTGCTGGCAGGACTTTTTTCTGACGTCCTGCCAGTGCACCGCTGTAGTGTGAAAGTCCTCAGGGCTTTCACACTACAGACAATGGTGCAGCTTCTTTAGGGCGTTTTGCAGGCGCGATTTCTAACGCTATAGCACCTGCAAAATGCCCTGGTGTGAAAGTGGTCTAAAACTGAGTGAGAGATTTTTAGACATATGTAACTGACCTTAAAGAATATGTAACCGATCACATGCTTAGTCAGAAATTAATTCTTGCAGATTCTCACCTCCTTTGCAATCAAAACATGTAGCCATAAATATGTCCATTACAGATTTGTAATGAGCCTGGGATGTAGTAGAATTGTCAGAGTTGCTGGATAATAACTAAACAGTAATCTGCAAGCACTGATTACATACATACCATGACACAGAACAAGCTCACACTAACCCAGCTTCTTCTAAAAATATCATTTAGCACTTCACCTTATGGCAGCTTCCATGGCTTGATTCAGAATCTTCTAAGCTGGCCTGGGGTGAGCTCTGATGACTGTTGGGCTGGACAGTGGCTGCTGAGTGAACTTTATCTTCCTGCTCCGCCCACCCTCACTGCTGCTCTGACTGTGATCTCTCTGACTTGGACAGTAGCCAAACCTGGGAGGATCTTTCTTCTCCTGTCTGGTACGGCTGCAGCTACAGAGAAGGAGGCAAACACAGCCTCAGTTCAGTGTGCGGCTGTATCAGAGGTCAAAGCATGGGGCAGTGTGACAGCTGGGCAAGTTGCTGAAGAGCTTCTCCTGAGTGTTATGAGCATAGTGCAGCTCACAATTTGGCTCCCCCTCTCCTCCCCGCTGTGCCTGCAAGGACTGCTCACGGATACCAATGTGTGTGCAGACACATTGCCAATTCCAGGGGGGGGCACTTGACCCCCCTTGCCTCTACCTGCGGACGCCCATGGTGGACACCCCAGATAATTGCAATACAAATTAACTTCAAGTGCAACAACTTTTTAGTTGGGAGGTTCACATCATTATAGCACTTTGGCATTTTTATTTTTTAGATTGTTACACTTAATTGTATATGTTTTAGTTACTATTATAATGTAAAATTTTGCACTTGAAGGTAATTTTCCACCAACCTTGCTAAGTCTATGTCGTTATGGACCTTGTTTTGTGCACTGGTGCACAGTCATGTTGGAACAGGAAGGGGCCATCACCAAACTGTTCCCACAAAGTTGGGAGCATGAAATTGTCCAAAATGTCTTGGTATGCTGACGCCTTAAGAGTTCCCTTCACTGGAACTAAGGGGCCAAGCCCAACCCCTGAAAAACAACCCCACACCATAATCCCCCTCCACCAAATGATTTGGACCAGTGCACAAAGCAAGGTCCATAAAGACATGGATAAGTTATGGACATGGATACATGGTAACTTCACTGGCCTTCACATTAGAGTGGAGACTGCGAGCCAGGCCTTCTCATCCAACATTCTGGAAGAATAGTCAAACATTCCCATAGACACACTCCTAAACCTTGTGGACAGCTGTCCCAGAAGAGTTGAAGCTGTTATAGCTGCAAAAGGTGGGCCAACTCAATATTGAGCCCTATGGACTAAGACTGAGATGCCATTAAAGTTCATGTGCGTGTAAAGGCAGGCGTCACAATACTTCTGGTAATTTAGTGTATGCACACGTGTGTTTGAGGGAAGCAGCCAAGAGGCCCATGGTAACTCTGGAGGAGCTGCAGATACCCATAGCTCAGGTGGGAGAATCTGTCCACAGGACAACTATTAGGTGTGCATTCCACAAATCTGGCCTTTATGGAAGAGTAGCAAGAAGAAAGCCTGTGTTGAAAAAAAGCCATAAGTCCCATTTGCAGTTTTCGGGAAGCCATGTGGGGGACACAGCAAACATGTGGAAGACGGTACTCTTGTCAGATGAGCCCAAAACTGAACTTTCTGGCCTTAAGGCAAAATGCTATGTGTGGTGAAAAATTAACACTGCACATCACCCTGAACACACCAATCCCACTGTGAAACATGGTGGTGGCAGCATCACGTTGTGGGGATGCTTTTCCTCAGCAGGAACAGGGAAGCTGGTCAGTTGATGGGAAGATGGATGTAGCCAAATACAGGGCAATCTTGCAAGAAAAACTGTTATGCCGTGTACACACGAGCGGAATATCCAACAGAAAAAGTCCAACGGGAACTTTTCATCGTATATTCCGATCGTGTGTATGCCCCATCAGACTTTTTACATAGAAAATTCTGACGGACCTATAAAGAGAACATGTTCTACATTTTTCAGACGGAACCAATTCCTATCAGGAAAACCACTCGTCTGTATGCTGTTCCGACATACCAAAAATGAGGCATGCTCTTAAGCAAGTACAAGTCGGAAGCGCTCGGTGTGGTAAACTAGTGTTTGTAATGGAGATAGCACATTCCTCACGCATCAAATTCAGTGATATTTTAATGCAGCGCATTATTTTCTTCTTTATAATGCTAGAATAATGAAGTTGTTTTGTTGCTCATATTCACGCAAACTTATGTCTTGATTATTTCTCCTGATCTCATGAAAGATCTTTTCATTTTTAGAAGCCAGATCTCCATAATAATGTTTAGAATTTTTTTTATAGTCTTTTATTTTATTTTATTTTATCAAGCTCTCCTTTTTTTGGATTAGTGAAAAATTATTTTCTAGTAATCTCTATATATAATTTTATTTTTGTGTGTCAAGTTACCACAATAACATTATTATCTTGAAAGTATTTTCAGAAAATAAAATCTCCATTTATTCTGGGTAACAAAATAAAGAGGAAGGAAACGCTGGAGAAACTTTTGTAATTTGTGAAGTCTTTTGGCCCCCAGGGGCACACATCAAGTCTGTGGAAAATAAAATTGGTAGCTTGAGGAGTCTATATAATTTGAAACACAATCTGGTCCAGCACTCCCAGAGATTAGGATCAGCAGCAGGGGACATATATGTCCCCAGGCTGTGGTACTACACCAGCCTGCATCTTCTGTCAGACCAGACTGAAGCCAGGTCATCACTTTCTTCTCTTCGCTGCAGCCTTCCCTCCACGCTTCCCTGCAGCCTTCCCTGCAGCCTTCCTTGGAGGCTGTGGCTCTGGTGGTGGACTTATAGCAGGAGGAGGAGGATAGGCGAGCTCACATACGTGGCTGTTCTCAGTTAGCTGGCCCCTCAACCCCTTTTTTAGGGCCTCACCAAAAATTCCCTCACAGAGGAGGTGTTGGCCCTCCTCCAACTTCATCAATCTGGTGGCTAGATAGCAGCCATAGGCCTCATCAGCGTTGGGGGGGGCTTCTGAGGACATCACTCGCTTCCCTAATGAGGCCCAGTGCTGCCTCCTTCGTCATCATCCCCTTCCTGGGCCTTTTTGTTGTAAGGCGGAGGGGAGGCACCTGGGATTGGGTGAAGCTCCTACTGGGCCCACCCACCTCCTGGCTGACACAGGACACATCCTCCTCCTGGCTGACACTGGGTTTGGCCTCCTCCTGCCTGACACTTTATCCGGACCCTCCTCCTGGCTGAGCTCATCCTGTGTATAAAAAAGGGACATAGTTTTAGTTTTTGCTTCATCAATCACGCACAATTTTCAGCTCATGGCTTGCAAATTGAATGCTAATAAATAGAAAAGCATTTTTCATTCTTGTCCCAAACATTTTTGGCCACTACTGTATATTGATATGTGAATCTCTTTGTTTTAAATCATTAATTTGTTATCAATTATAACATCTAGTTAACATCATTAATATTAGAACAATAAATATGTCTAAAAATAATATACCTGGCTCCAGCTGGGCGCAACCACTTCTTCCAGGATGGAAGGCCCAGGTTGTTCCTCATCAGCCTCTGCTGGGGTTGAGGGAAGGCTGCAGAGAAGGGTAGAAAGTGATTCCCTGGCTTCAGTCTGGTTGTCCAGAAACCACAGTTTGTTGAATTACCACAGCCTGGGTACATACACTTGCACTGCTGATGCTCCTGATCGGAATGATTTCTGGATCTTATTATTCTCCTTCTTATACATGTTCCTCAAGATCCCAATTTTCTTTTCCAAGAACACGATGGTTGCATCGGGGACTCGAGTCTTGACAAATTCCAGAAGTTTCTCCAGCGTTGACCTCCTAGCTTGTTTATTATAATATAAGCTGTGTTTCACCTCCCACAAATTCCTAACCTTCCTGTATTTGTCTATGAAACCGGCCATGAGTTCTGGGTCCTTAAAGTGATTCATATTTGCTGTAAGACAATACACAATACAAAAACACTAATGTCAGCCTAAACTCTCATAATCTTATCCCAATATAGGCCCCAATCTTTAATCTTTAATCCTCAATCTTTAATCAGTTTAGGCCACTAATGGCCCAAGTTCAAATTTTACCTTCGTTTAGGATGCCACTTCCGTTCCTCCTTCCTCTGCACACAGATCGTACGTACGACACATGCGTGTTAGCTTGATCTCCACTGCGTATGCGCAAAACTCCGCCCGCGTCGCTCGCCCCTGAAGTTCTTTCTAGAATATTCCCCGCCCCTTCTCTTCGGTGCGCAGTAGGAGCAACATGGCGGAGACAGGTGTGCGAGAAGAGCAGTAATGAGGAGGAGGAGTGCCCAGAGGCCGAAATATCCCAATCCCGGAGGAGAAGATTTAAGGCATCAAATAGGGCCTTTCTAGAGATGGTGGAGATGGTGGACATCTTGGGGAGGAACGACTATGATGGCAAGAATGGACCGTACACCAACCCGAATGTGAGATGTTGTGAAGAGTCTGCACAAAAATTTTGGGGTATGACGATCAAAGGAGCAAATAAGGAAACACTGGTCAGACCTGAAACTGAGGGAGCAGGATCAGTATAGAAGGATCAAGAAAGTTCTTCTAAAAAGTAAGTAGTTGTCGTGTGTTCCGATTATTATTATTACTTGCATACTGCGCCATGTGATTTTCATTACTGTTGTACAGTTTAAAATGGCGACTTTCATGTTCATGGGCACATTAATGAGTCGTAGAAAACATTGTTCGCTCATTAAATACAATGTTTTGGGCAGATACAGGTTAACCACTTTCAGACCGGACCATTTTGCTGGTAAATGACCAGAGGTCTTTTTACACTTTGGCACTGCGCTGCTTTAACTGGTAATTGCGCGGTCATGCAATGTTGTACCCAAACAAAATTTGCGTCCTTTTCTTCCCACAAATAGAGCTTTCTTTTAAAGGTATTTGACTGACTCTGCGATTTTTATTTTTTGCGATATAAACGTAAAAAGACCGCAAATTTTGAAAAAAAATGATATTTTCTACTTTTTGTTATTAGAAAAATCCAATAAACTCAATTTTAGTCATACATTTAGGCCAAAATGTATTCAGCCACATGTCTTTGGTAAAAAAAAAGTCAATAATTGTATATTTATTGGTTTGCGCAAAAGTTGTCACATCTACAAACTAAGGTACATTTTCTGGAATTTACGCAGCTTTTATTTTATGACTGCCTATCTCATTTCTTGAGGTGCTAAAATGGCAGGGCAGTACAAAACCCCCCCAAATGACCCCATTTTGGAAAGTAGACACCCTAAGGAAATTGATAAGAGGCATGTTGAGCCCATTGAATATTTTATTTTTTTGCCGCAAGCGATTGAATAATGACAAAAAAAAAAATTTTTTTTTTTTTTTACACAAAGTTGTCACTAAATGATATATTGCTCACACATGCCATGGTTATATGTGGAATTGTACCCCAAAATACATTCTGCTGCTTCTCCTGAGTACGGGGATACCACATGTGGTCGACTTTTTGGAAGCCTAGCCGCGTACGGGGCCCCGAAAGCCAAGCACCGCCTTCAGGATTTCTAAGGGCATACATATGTCATTTTACTCCTCACTACCTATCACAGTTTTGAAGGCCATAAAATGCCAAGATGGCACAAAACCCCCACAAATGACCCCATTTTAGAAAGTAGACACCCCAAGCTATTTGCTGAGAGGCATGTTGAGTCCATGGAATATTTTATATTTTGCCACAAGTTGCGGGAAAATGACAAACTTTATAAATTTTTCACAAAGTTGTCACTAAATGATATATTGCTTACACATGCTATGGGCATATGTGAAATTACACCCCAAAATAAATTCTGCTGCTTCTCCTGAGTACGGGGATACCACATGTGTGGGATTTTTTGGGAGCCTAGCCGCGTACGGGGCCCCGAAAACCAAGCACCGCCTTCAGGCTTTCTAAGGCCGTAAATTTTTAATTTCACGCCTCACTACCTATTACAGTTTTGAAGGCCATAAAATGCCAAGATGGCACAAAACCCCCACAAATGACCCCATTTTAGAAAGTAGACACCCCAAGCTATTTGCTGAGAGGCATGTTGAGTCCATGGAATATTTTATATTTTGCCGCAAGTTGCGGGAAAATTACAAACTTTTTTTATTTTTTTTATTTTTTTCACAAAGTTGTCACTAAATGATATATTGCTCACGCATGCCATGGGCATATGTGAAATGACACCCCAAAATAAATTCTGCTGCTTCTCCTGAGTACGGGGATACCACATATGTGGGACTTTTTGGGAGCCTAGCTGCGTACGGGGCCCCAAAAGCCAAGAACCGCCTTCAGGCTTTCTAAGGGCGTAAATCTTTGATTTCACGCCTCACTACCTATTACAGTTTTGAAGGCCATAAAATGCCAAGATGGCACAAAACACCCACAAATGACCCCATTTTAGAAAGTAGACACCCCAAGCTATTTGCTGAGAGGCATGTTGAGTCCATGGAATATTTTATATTTTGCCGCAAGTTGCGGGAAATTTACAAACTTTTTTTTTTTTATTTTTTTTTTCACAAAGTTGTCACTAAATGATATATTGCTCATGCATGCCATGGGCATATGTAAAATGACACCCCAAAATAAATTCTGCTGCTTCTCCTGAGTACGGGGATACCACATGTGTGGGATTTTTTGGGAGCCTAGGTGCGTACGGGGCCCCGAAAGCCAAGAACCGCCTTCAGGCTTTCTAAGGGCGTAAATCTTTGATTTCATGCCTCACTACCTATTACAGTTTTGAAGGCCATAAAATGCCAAGATGGCACAAAACCCCCACAAATGACCCCATTTTAGAAAGTAGACACCCCAAGCTATTTGCTGAGAGGCATGTTGAGTCCATGGAATATTTTATATTTTGCCACAAGTTGCGGGAAAATTACAAACTTTTATTTTTTTTTCACAAAGTTGTCACTAAATGATATATTGCTCACACATGCCAGGGACATATGTGAAATGACACCCCAAAATAAATTCTGCTGCTTCTCCTGAGTACGGGGATACCACATGTGTGGGACTTTTTGAGAGCCTAGTCGCGTACGGGGCCCCGAAAACCAAGAACCGCCTTCAGGATTTCTAAGGGTGTAAATTTTGGATTTTACACCTCACTACCTATCACAGTTTTGAAGGCCATAAAATGCCAAAATAGCACAAAACCCCCCAAAATGACCCCATTTTGGAAAGTAGACACCCCAAGCTATTTGCCGAGAGGCATGGTGAGTATTTTGCAGCTCTCATTTGTTTTTGAAAATGAAGAAAAAAAAAAATAATGTATATTTTTTTTCTTTTTTTCAATTTTCAAAACTTTGTGACAAAAATGAAGGTCTGCAAAATACTAACCATACCTCTCGGCAAATAGCTTGGGGTGTCTCCTTTCCAAAATGGGGTCACTTGGGGGGATTTTGTGCTATCTGGGCATTCCATGGCCTCCGAAACTGTGATAGGCAGTGAGGAATGAAATCTAAAATTTACACCCTTAGAAATCCTGAAGGTGGTGCTTGGATTTTGGGGTACCGTACGCGGTTAGGCTCCCAAAAGGTCTCACACTTGTGGTATCCCCGTACTCAGGAGAAGCAACAGAATGTATTTTGGGGTGTAATTTTACATATAACCATGGCATGTTTGAGCAATATATCATTTAATGACAACTTTGTGCAAAAAAAAAAAAAATAATAATAATAATGTATTTTTTCCACAACTTTTGTCAAAATATAAAATATTCCATGGACTCGACCTGCCTCTCAGCAAATAGCTTGGGGTGTCTACTTTCTAAAATGGGGTCATTTGGGGGGGTTTTGAACTGTCCTGGCATTTTATGCACAACATTTAGAAGCTTATGTCACACATCACCCACTCTTCTAACCACTTGAAGAAAAAGCCCTTTCTGACACTTTTTGTTTACATGAAAAAATATTTTTTTTTGCAAGAAAATTACTTTGAACCCCCAAACATGTAGTGTTTTTTTAAAGCAAAAGCCCTACCGATTAAAATGGTGGGTGTTTCATATTTTTTTTTCACACGGTATTTGCGCGGCGATTTTTCAAACGCATTTTTTGGGGAAAAAACACACTTTTTTTTATTTTAATGCACTAAAAATCACTATATTGCCCAAATGTTTGATGAAATAAAAAATATGATCTTAGGCCGAGTACATGGATACCAAACACGACATGCTTTAAAATTGCGCAGAAACGTGCAGCGGCGACAAACTACGTACATTTTTAAAAGCCTTTAAATGCCTTTACAGGTGACCACTTTAGATTTACGGAGGAGGTCTACTGCTAAAATTAGTACCCTCGATCTGACCTTCGCGGTGATACCTCACATGCATGGTGCAATTGCTGTTTACATATGCCACCAGACCAACGCTTGTGTTCCGCGTTGCGCCTTAGCAGGGGGGGACAGGGGTGGTTTTTTTTTTTTTTTTTTATTATTTATTTTGCTTTTTTATTTTTTTTTTAAACTGTTCCTTTCATTTATATATATTTTTTTATGATTTTTATTGTTATCTCAGGGAATATAAATATCCCCTATGATTGCAATAGGTAGTGACAGGTACTCTTTTTTAAAAAAATTAGGGTCTATCAGACCCTAGATCTCTCCTCTGTCCTCAAAGCATCTGACCACACCAAGATCGGTGTGATAAAATGCTTTCCCAATTTCCCAATGGCGCTGTTTACATCCCGCAAAATCTAAGTCATGAAATGCTCGTAGCTTCCGGTGTCTTAGGCCATAGAGATGATTGGAGCCATTCTGGTCTCTGATCAGCTCTATGGTCAGCTGGCGGAACCACCGGCTGCATTCTCAGGTTCCCTGTTGGGACAGGAGAGCCTGAGAAAACCATGGAAGATGGTGCGGGGGGGGGGACATTCCCTCCCACTGCTTGTAAAAGTAGTCTAGAGGCTAATTAGCCACTAGGATTGCTTTTACATAAAAGCCGACCGCTGGCTGAAAAGAATGATACCAAGATGATACCTAAACCTGCAGGCATCATTCTGGTATAAGCACTCAAAGTCCCGCAACATACCAGTATGTTGCTGGAACTGGTTGGGCATATATTGTATTTTTTTTTTCATGCAGCCTGTGGGCTGAACGAAAAAAAAATATTGATCGGTGGGCATGCCCACCATTAGATACCACCCTTCATCCACCCACTTTCTAATGGTGGGCATACATGCACCATTTATATATGCCGAAGCATGGGGGCATCCTCCCGCAAAAGGTAGGAGCAGATCGTTCCTCCACCCCGTATGCCCCCATGCTTCGGCATATATGCTCTTTTTTAACTGTGGTGGTGAAATCACCCCCGACAGTGCTGGAGTCGCGGCTTTATGTATCGTGGGAGCAAACGCTGTTGCTGTCAAGATAAATAAATCCGCTCTGCAGCAGAATGGCGTACCTGCTAAGCAAATGATGGTTAACAATAAAACAAAGTAACATTACAGTATAACAGTAGGACTTACCATACCTGCAAAGCAAATACAAAAAAAATCGCAAAAAATAACACATTTAACACAATCTGTGCCTAAAATATATATATGCCGAAGCATGGGGGCATCCTCCCGCAAAAAAGTTATGCCGCGTACATACATTCAAACTTTTCCACGGGCAAGCCCTCCGTCGGAATTTTGACTGTATGTACGCGGCATAAGGAGCAAAATCGATCCTCCACCCCTTATGCCCCCATGCTTCGGCATATATGCTCTTTTTTAACTGTGGTGGTGAAATCACCTCCGACAGCGCTGGAGTCGTGGCTTTACATATCGTGGGAGCAAACGCTGTTGCTGTCAAGATAAATAAATCCACGCTACAGCTGAATGGCGTACCTGAAAACAAAAAATGGTTAACAATAAAACATTGCAGAATAGAATACAGTACAAAGGAGCAGAACAATAGAGAGAGAATAGAGAGCGAGAGAGAACAATAAAACGACAACTATTTTTGGTTTTTTTATTTTATATTTTTTTTGGTTTTTTTGGTTTTTTTACTTTTTTTTTTTTTTTTTTTTTTAACACTTTTTTTTGTAACTTTAACACTTTTTCTGTTGTAACGGTTCCAGCGGTTTGGGTCTCTCAAAATGTGATGGCATCTTGGGAGACCCTGTGAACGTGTGCCTAGCTTGTGCAATGCTGTACCCTGCGCTAATACTCAACTAGTTCATGGTAGCGTTCAAAACACTCACCCTGACAAAGACCAGGATTGCCAGGACAGCGGGGACAATAAGAACGGGTGTCACGCCTAAATCCGCGCTTGCTACAGACACGACATCTTTTTTGGGGGGCTCGTTGGGTAGGGGTACTCGGGAGGACATAAGAATAATGCCTCTCATGCAGCCGGCTTACTGCATCTGGTAGGGGAAGGTGAGGTGGAGCACCGCCTGGATACAGAAGGGCTCTGACGATATCCTCCTGGAATTTGAGGAAGGATCCAGTCCGTCCTGAAGCTTTGTGTAGTACATAAGCATTCAGTATAGCCAATTGGAATAAATAAACAGACACTTTTTTGTACCAGCGTCTGGACTTACGGGCAACTAGATACGGCGCCAACAACTGGTCATTGAGGTCCACCCCTCCCATGTTAAGGTTATATTTGTGGACACAGAGGGGTTTCTCCACAACACCAGTCGCCGTAGAAATTTGGACCGTCGTGTCTGCATGAAGGGAGGTAAGAACGAAAACATTCTTATTATCCCTCCACTTCATAGCGAGCAAATTATTACTGCGCAAGCAGGCTCTCTCCCCCAGCCTAAGACGGGACTCTACAAGCCGCTGGGGAAAGCCCCGGCGATTAGGTCGCACGGTGCCACATGCTCCAATCTGCTGATCAAACAAGTGACTAAAGAGTGGCACGCTTGTGTAATAATTGTCCACGTACAAGTGGTACCCCTTTCCGAATAAGGGTGACACCAAGTCCCACACTATCTTGCCAGCGCTTCCTATGTAATCAGGGCAGTTCTCCGGCTCTACGTGACTATCTCTTCCCTCATAAACCATGAAACTACGTGTATAGCCTGTGGCCCTGTCACAGAGCTTATACATCTTGACCCCGTATCTGGAACGCTTGTTGGGGACGTATTGTTTGAAGGACAAGCGACCAGAAAATTTAATCAGGGACTCATCAACGCAGACAACTTGATCGGGAGTAAACAAGGCTGCAAAACGTTGGTTGAAGTGGTTTATGAGGGGCCGAATTTTGTAGAGCCGATCATACTCAGGGTCTCCACGAGGACGACAGAGTTCATTGTCGCTGAAGTGCATGAACCGCAAAATCATCTCGTATCGTGCCCTGGACATGGAAGCAGAGAACACGCGCATATGGTGAATTGGGTCAATGGACCAATATGACCGCAACTCACTCTTTTTGGTTATGCCCATGTTGAGGGAGAGGCCCAGAAAGATTTTAAATTCGGAAACCGTAACTGGTTTCCATTGTCTGGCAAGGGCGGACTGGGGAATAGTGGCGATGTGTTGAGCAGCGTACAAATTGGTTTGGTCCACAATAGATCTAAAGAGATCTTCGGTGAAAAACAGTGAGTAAAAGTCAAGTGTCGTAAAATCAACTGTTTCCACGTTAATGCCAGGTTGGCCAGTGAATGGGGGAAGTACGGGTTCTGCAGAAGTGGTGGGCACCCAAATAGGATTGGCGAATTCTGCAGGAAGGGCACTATGGGTACGACGGGCCTGTCTTTGTCTTCTTCTTGGTGGCAGCGGGACACTACTTGTGCTTGCCACCTCGCCAGCTTCAACTGCACTTATGGGACTCGCCACGTCACCACGTGTTACTGCAGTGCTGGATGTAGGTCCAGGGTGTACTAGGCCGCTGGTGCTTGCCAGTTCACCAGAAGGTTGAGCGGCTCTAGTACGTCTCTGCTCCATACGAGTGACCTGCGGTTCCTGCACCTCAACAACAGAATACATACGGGATTGGGCACACCTGTTCTTAACAGCGGCCTCATCTCCGTCGTCAGAGCTATCTGTCATGGAGCCGCTGTCCTCTACAGGATCGTATTCTGAGCCTGAATCTGACAGATGAGTGACGTCCTCTTCACTATCTGTCATGCTCAGAAACGTGTAGGCCTCATCACTAGTGTACCTTCGCTTTGCCATTTTGGGCTCTAAATTTAGGGGTACACTAGTGAGACTCACAGGTAAAAAAGCACCTAGCCTGTCAGCGACTGTTTCAAAACGCTACAAAAAAAACTGTTAGCGATCGCAGGGATCAAGCCTGACTCTGCGAACGCTGCAGTTATGTGTGTTGTGTTTTGTAAGTGACAGTGATCGATCGATACTGCACTTGGGTGGGCTGGGCTGGGCTTGGCGGAGGGGCTAAACGCAGGTGCTAGCGGGTATCTGGGCTGATCCCGCTAACAATGCGTTTTGGGAAACCTAAAATGCTGGCAACGCTAATATATATCTGATCAGATACTATATTACTAAGGGAGGTGTATGCTTTGCGCGTGGGTGTTAGCGGTACTGGCACTAACCTGACGCTGGGGCGACGCAGGCCTTATCTGACCCTAAAAAACTTATATCACCCGCCGGGTGATCAGGGGGTTAAACCTTTATTAGGTAATAAATGGCGGGTGCCCTGAAACAAAAAAATATAACTAACCAACCAGCGTCACCTGTAACAGTTATATGGTGATCACTGGTGAAAGGGTTAACTGGGGGGCAATCAGGGGGCTATGCGGTAGTATATGGGGGTCCCTGACGCTATAAAAAGCTGCGGCGAACCCAAATACTTACCTGCCTATCTAGCGTCACCTGTGACACTAATACAGCGATCAGAAAAAAATCGCTTATTAGTGACACTGGCGACGGGGGGTGATCACGGGGTTAAACCTTTATTGGGGGGGTTAGGGGGGCACCCTAGAGCTAAAGGGGGCTAGCCCTAACTGCCCTAACAGTTATTACAGTCACAAATGACACCAATGCAAAAAAAAAATAAAAAAAAAAAAAAAAAAAAAAAATGCACTTGGTGTCACTGTGACTGGGGGGGGCAGGGGTGATTGGGGGGTGATTGGGGGGTGATCAGGGGGGTGAAAAGTGTGCCTGGCGTGTTCTACTGTTAGTGTAGTGTTAGGTGCAACTCACCGATCCTCTCTCCTCGGTGCCGGAACGAAAAAGACCGACACGAGGAGAGAATACATCACTTCCTCTCCTGTGTTTACATTACAGGAGAGGAAGTGATGTCACGGGGGATTTTCATTCGTCGGGAGCGATCGCGAGGGGGTGGCCATGAATGAATGGCCGTCCCCTCGTCCGGGATCGCTCCCGAACGAAAACCGACCGCCGCAGGCACCGGGCGGGGGCCCGATCGGGCCCCCGACCCGCGGGAGGCAAATCACGTACATGTATGTGATTATGCCTGCCCGTGCCATTCTGCCGACGTACATCGGCGTGAGGCGGTCGGCAAGTGGTTAAATACATTTGGTCATGCCTATTTGTCTAAAAATACGTTTTGTACGTTGATGTCTAGATGTGTTTGTAACTAGAATGAAATGCAAGCTTGATTCAGTGTAATGTAAGGAGAGGACATTCAGCAGCTGTTTACACATCTGGACTCAGGAGCACTAGTGTGGGACACAAGAACAAACTTTTTAAGGTGTCCCACACGAGTGCTCCAGTGAATACTTAGGGTGTCTCCATCTGTGAAACTTGACAGAAAAAGGTAAGTATTCCAGCTTGGGTAAGGTAAAAAATCAGGTCTTCAGCTTGGAACTCTGCCCAAAACAGACAATTGTACCCCACTTTCCAGCAATGTTTCATATTCCTATTTCTGGACTCAAATATCTGTGTGCTAAGTATATCTTTTGTTTCCTTCTCATAGGGAAGAAAAGACTCAGAGGACACCACTGTCAGGGCTGACTTAGCCCTTCCTTCTCTGGGCTGGCTGCTCAGCTGTCGGATAATTGCCAGCTCTCATCTCTCTCCACAGTTACCTAGCTGTTCCTGATCATGCTCGTCTGACCTGCCTACTTAAAGCTGTCCAGCTCACTTCATCTCTGCCTTCGCCTTGGTCACATCACAAGAAACCATCTCCTGCGGTTTAAAGACTGGCTTGCTGACATCCCTCCTGTCTCCTTATGCTGCTTGCTGTTGCTCTACTTGGATCTCTGACTTCTGGCCTGGTTGATTACCCGATCTGGTTATTGAACTCTGGCCTGGCTGACTACTCTATCCGGTTGCTGGACTCTGGATATGCTTTGACTACGCTTTTTCTATTTACCTTTTTATTTTTATTTAATAAACAAGTGTGATTTGATTGTAATTCTGTCTCGGTCTGATTCATGGTTTTTGACAACCACTCAGAGAACACCAGGAACCCCACACCTCAAAAAGAAGGGGAACTCAGCACAACAACACACTACGAGGATCTGGGGGAAGGAGTGGTGGAGGAGGTCAGTGAGATTGTCACCACAACAGGTGAGTGTCTGACACCCCAGCTTCAGCTACTATATGTATTCCTGCCTATTTATAATACATGTTTTTAACCAAATTTTTAGGTGATGTGCTGGTTGTTGAAGAGCATGCTGAACATTTCACCAGTGACAGTGTACAAAGGCTAATCAACAACATCATGGTGTGGAATGGTGAAATTGACATAATAATGAAAAAACTCAATGTTATGGAACAACAAATGAAGAACATGATTGATGTGTTGAGTAGAATCAGAATTTCTTCCAAAAGCTATGTCGTTTTTCAATTTCTTGGGCTTTAACCAAACTTTTTTTTGACATTTAAAACCAAAATTTTGAAGATGCACACGGTGTGTCAACATGTGCTATCTGCCATCAGGGGATATCTATGTAATTAAAATTAGACTTGAGAAACTTAACATTAATAAATCACCGGGACCAGATGGCTTGCACCCAAGGGTACTTGGGGAACTCAGTCAAGTAATTACCAGACCATTGTTCCTAATTTTTACTGACAGTCTACTGACTGGAATGGTACCAGCTGATTGGAGAAAAGCCAATGTAGCACCAATATTTAAAAAGGGCCCAAAATACATCACTGGGAATTACAGACCAGTTAGCCTAACATCAATAGTTTGTATACTCTTGGAGGGAATGATAAGGGACTATATACAACATTTTAGTAATGAGAACGGTATCATTAGCAGTAATCAGCATGGATTCATGAAGAATTGTTCTTGCCAAACCAATCTACTAACCCTCTATGAGGAGGTGAGTTGCCAGCTAGATAAAGGAAGGCCCGTAGATGTGGTGTATCTGGATTTTGCAAAAGCATTTGACACAGTTTCCCATATACATTTACTGTACAAAACAAGGTCCGTTGGCATGGACCATTGGCATGCACCAGTCCTCAGGAAGGATGTATTGGAAATGGAGCAAGCACAACGAAGGGCAACAAAGCTAATAAAGGGTCTGGAGGATATTAGTTATGAGGAAAGATTGCGAGCACTGAACTTATTCTCTCTGAAGAGACACTTGAGAGGGGATATGATTTCAATATACAAATACCGTACTGGTGACCCCACAATAGGGATAAAACTTTTTCCCAGAAGGGAGTTTAACAAGACTCGTGGCCGCTCATTAAAATTAGAAGAAAAGAGGTTTAACCTTAAACCACGTAGAGGGTTCTTTACTGTAAGAGTGGCAAGGATGTGGAATTCCCTTCCACATGTGGTGGTCTCAGCGGGGGGCATTGATAGTTTCAAGAAACTATTAGATAAGCACCTGAAAGATCGCACCATACAGGGATATACAATGTAATACTGACATATAATCACACACATAGGTTGGACTTGATGGACTTGTGTCTTTTTTCAAGCTCATCTACTATGTAACTATGTAACTATATCAATGTACATGTTTTGTGGTTGCAACCCCTTCCTCGTAACTCTAGTAGGTGAGAGGAAGGGGTTGCACCCCCAAAACACATCCATTGATCCCCATGATGAGAGATACTACATGTTGACATTAGGCATGGGATCAGGAGGGAAATATCCATTTTGACTCCCAAATTGTGTGCATCTTCAAAATTTGGCTTTTACAGGGGTGACATCATCCCATCTGATGAAGGCAATATCACAACATTTTTGACACTATAATGTCTGATATTGCCTTCAGTTTTTCTACGTTGAACTTTGTAAGTTCCAGAGTTTTGTATGTTATGTTTCTAAACATGCATGTTTATACCAAAAAAAAATACAGGACACAAAAAAAAACGACACACATGACATTTGTACACATTTTAGGGGGTGTTTAGGGTAAAGCACTATAATGGAGCTGACAAAATACATTGTTAAGGGACTAGGCTATAGGTGTATATGGGCCCAGGACAGCATGCTGGGGAGGTTAGTGAAAGCAAATATGCATGTAGGCCAAAAAAGGAGCATTAAAAGTTCCCAGCATGCATGAGGACAAAGGGGACATTCACAGCATATTCCAATCATGGTACCGTATATACTCGAGTATAGGCCGACCCGAATATAAGCCGAGGCCCCCAATTTACCCCCCAAAAAACTGGCAAACTTATTGACTCGTGTATAAGCCGAGGGTGAGACATGCCTGTCCATCCCTGTGTGTGTGTCCGTCCATCCCTGTGTGTCCGTCCATCCCTGTGTGTCCGTCCATCCCTGTGTGTCCGTCCATCCATCCCTGTGTGTGTGTGTGTCCATCCATCCATCCATCCCTGTGTGTGTGTGTCTCCATCCATCCATCCATCCATCCCTGTGTGTGTGTGTCTCCATCCATCCATCCCTGTGTGTGTGTGTCTCCATCCATCCATCCATCCCTGTGTGTGTGTGTATCCATCCATCCCTGTGTGTGTGTGTGTGTGTGTGTGTGTGTGTGTGTGTGTGTGTGTGTGTGTGTGTGTGTGTGCGTGTGTCCAGCCTACCTGTGTCCCGAGCCTTTGTCCCGAGCCTCCGTCCCGTGCCTTGCCTCCTTGCCTCCGTCCCGTGCCGTGCCTTGCCTCCGTCCCGTGTCTTGCCTTGCCTCCGTCCCGTCCCGTCCCGTGCCGTGCCTTGCCTTGCCTTGCCTCCGTCCCGTGCCCTCTTCGTCGGCGCCTCGGCGGCCATTGTAAAATTCAAAAGCCGCGCCTCCGCCTTCGCCTGTGATAGGCGGAACACTGAATTTCCCAGCAGCCTGTGTTCCGCCTATCACGGACATCGTATCATCCTCGTCCGTAGTACGAGGATGATACGATGTCCGTGATAGGCGGAACACAGGCTGCTGGGAAATTCAGTGTTCCGCCTATCACAGGCGAAGGCGGAGCCGGAGGCGCTGCTTTTGAATTATAGAATGGCCGCCGTCTGTCTGCTCGATACGCTGATCGAGCGGGCAGACAGCGATGACTCGAGTATAAGCCGAGGGGGGCACTTTCAGCCTCAAAAAAGAGGCTGAAAATCTCGGCTTATACTCAAGTATATACGGTAATTAGGGAATGATGAAATAAATACAATACATTTGCAAACATTAAATACATATAATGTGATGTTAAAGGATACAACTTAATATAGTCCTTCTGCAGGACCTGAATAATAGCAGAACAGGTCTCTGTAATAATGATCCCCAGAGCCTGGGGGGGAGATGCATGTAGAGAACTTGAGGTCCTGCTGACTTCTCCCAAGTACTGCAAGGTGGCGACTAGCCTCTGCTACGGAGTGATGGCTTGCCGCATGCAGGTGTCCTGCTTCATAATATAAGGGGTGAGCAAAGCCAACAGATGGTGAAAAACGGGGGTCTTTCATCCGGAGAAAATTCCTGAAATTATCAGGATTATTCTCCTGGCTCTCACGCAGCAGAGGCATATGAGAGAATCACACTGGAGTAACCAATTCTTAGTCTATGAACTCCACCTCCCCCTGTTCATGGACTGGACTTGTGTCAAAGTATGAACCCCAACACCAAGCCCCCACACAGCATGACAGTAAGACGAGTATGTACCCGCAACATGATTTCAAAATGGTCGGCTGGTCAGAACAAACTTAACAGAACGCATTGAAGAACAGCAAGGCCTGTGAAAAGCGAGCGGACAAGAACGCACTGAAAAACAGATGCGAACTGATTACACACACTGTAAACCAGATACAAACCCACAAGCACAAACTGAACAGCAGTTTAAACAATCTGAAAAGCAAGAGTCTGAAAAGCATGAATCGTCTCTAACCAAATTTCTACTAACACGAGATTAGCAGAAGGAGCCCAAAGGGTGGTGCACTGGGTATCGAACTTTCTTTTTCTAGTCCCCTTGTACGTGTTGTATGTCACTGCGTTCTTGACGTTCGGAATTTGGTGTTATCGTGTGTGTACGCAAGACAGTTTCAGCAGAATTCCGTTGGAAAAACCTTCAGCGTTTATTCTGATGGGAAAACCGGTCATGTGTACACAGGATTAGAGTCTGCAAAAGACTTGAGACTGGGGTGGAGGTTCACCTTCCAGCAGGACAATGACCCTAAACATACAGCCAGAGCAACAATAGAATGGTTTAGATCAGATGTGTTAGAAGGGTTAGCCCCTGTACACGCGGTCGGAGATTCTGCCAGCTAAATCCGTCGGATTTTCTCCGTCGGATTTTGGCCGTCAGATCTTGTCCGAAACTGTTGCATACACACGGTCGGACTAAGTTGTCGAAAAATCCGATCTTTCAGAACGTGATGACGTAATTTCGTTACGATGGGACTACATTCAGGCTAGTAGCCAATAGCTTTGATGTAGGAATTTGATCTGAGCATGCGTGGCACTTGGTCCGATCAAAATTCGCTACACATGATCGGAGTATGTCCGATCAAACCAGTTGGTCGGGAAATATTTCCAACATGTTGGAAAATTGGGTCCGATGGATATTCGGACGGAATCAGTCCGATGCATACCACACACAGTCGGATTATCCGACGACACGGTCCGATAGGACACATTCCGACGGATTTTCTGACCGTGTGTATAAGGGCTAAGAAGGGCCCAGTCAAAGTCCAGACCTAAATCAATTGAGAATCTGTAGCAAGACTTAAAAATTGCTGTTCACAGATGCTCTCCATCGAGTCTGACAGAGCTTGAGCTATTTTGCAAAGAAGAATGGGCAAAAATTTCACTTTCTAGATGTGCAAAGCAGGTAGTGAAATACCCAAAAAGACTTGCAGCTGTAATTGCAGTGAAAGGTGATTCTACAAAGTATTGACTCTGGGGGCTGAATACAAATGCACCCCACATTTTTCAGATATTTATTTGTAAAAAAATGTTGAAAACCATTTATCATTTTCCTTCCACTTCACAATTATGTGCCACTTTGTGTTGGTCTATCATATAAAATCACAATAAAATACATTTACGTTTTTGGTTGTAACATGACAAAATGTGGAGAATTTTAAGGGCTATGAATATTTTTTCAAGGCACTGTATATAACTGAATGCTTGCTTTTTTATGAAATGTTTAAGACCTTGTACACACGGTCGGACATTCCGATCGGACCGTGTTGTCGGATAATCCGACCGTGTGGGGGCTCCATCGGACTGTTTCCAACGGAATATCCGACCGTCCAAATTTTAGAGCTGGGCTATAAAATTTTCTGACAACATGATCCGATCTGACTTCGTCTGATCGTTTGTAGAGAATTCCAATCGGACAAAGTGCCACACATGCTCAGATCAAATTCCTAGACTAAATCTATTGGCTACTAGCCTGAACCTAGTCCCGTCGTAACAAAATAACGTCATCACGTTACGAATGATCGGATTTTCCGACAACTTTGTCCGACCGTGTGTATGCAACACCAGTTTCAGACAAAATCCGTCGGACAACATCCGACAGATTTTGTTGTCAGAATGTCCGACCGTGTGTATAAGGGCTAAGTGTTTTTAATCCCTGTTTACATTGAGAATAACATATTGAGCGAGAGAGAGCACTATGGTTCTCCTTCTTGTGTCTTTTCTCATGCGGTCATTTTGGTGACTCTTTATGAAGTAAGACCTGGACATATGGTACATTATGAACCAGAAGGAGGAGGGGTGTGGAGCTAATGTCCTTGCGGTTGGAGTTGGTCACAACTTGCGGGTGGAGTTGGTCACACTGAATGCGGCTTTGAAATCGTGCGACTTCTTGTGAACTCCTACAATTTCAAAGCTGCATGTCAGTGCGACTTCAGGTGAGACTTGGAAGACATCTGTGAGGCTTCATTCACAGATGTCTGTGCAAGTCACATCTGAAATCGCTAAAAGTACTGCAGAAACTCAAAGTCGGCATCGCACCAATTTAAACAGTGCCATTGCCAACAATAGGGTGAGACTTGTCAGGCGATTTAACCTGTCAAATCACGTGACAAGTCGCTCCGGTATAAATAAGGGACTGAGAGGGAAAAAAAAGCACACTGATAAGCTAATTTCTTTGTCACTATGCCCTCTGCTCCTATCAGCTTACTGTTTGAATTACAACACACTTGATTGGCTCATTGTGCTGCTCCTCCCTCAACTTCTTGGGCTCTGCTGTACATGAACTGCAAAAGGCTGATAAGTGAAATTAAGATATTTATACTAAAAATAGAGATCACAAAGCTGTAATAGGTTGGAGCTTTTATGTCTGCATGCATACCTCCCAACATTTTGAGATGGGGATGAGGGACACCTACTAAGAAACATATGTAGGCATAGGGCATGCCCCCTGCCACACGCCCTTAAAGGAAAATTAACCAAAAAAGGTTAATTAAATCCACAAGGACTTGTTTTTCTACCACTACTATTCCTTTATATTGGCTATTAAAATGTACAAATGCAGTAATTCAGAAATTGGATGAAAGGTTTAGTACTGGGAAGCACTTTTTGAAAGATAAAAAGTGCATTTTATATACAACTATATAGATCAGACCAAAATGAGGGACAAATGAGGGGGAAAGAAGGTAGGGTTGCCACCTGTCCAGGATTCACCCGGACAGTTCGGGTTTGGAATCATGTGTCCGGGTTTCAGACTGTCTGCAACCCGGACACATTATTTAGACTGGCCTATGGCTTCCCAGCAGGTTTGCTGGCTGCAGTTGTCTAAGCTGAGAGTGTCTGTTACTCTCTTTCACACTCCCCAAAGCCAACATTAACAACCCCCCCAAACATATACAGAGGGGAGAGGAGAGAGGGCTCGATCTGAACCTCTTCCCCCCCACCCCTAACCCTCTTTGTCTGCCCACACTCCAATCCCTGGCACTGTGCCTCAGAAAAGGGAAATTTGGCCCAGAAATTTGAAGTGCAGCAGCCTCAGATCCAACTGGATGAGAGGTGCTGACTGTCAAGAGGTGAGTGAGCTCACCATCCATCTTACCATCCATCCATCTGTGATTGAAGTCTCCCCCCTTCACTCTCTTGCCTCTGAGTAAGTACACTAAGGCAAATCAGGGTTCTCAGAGCACCCCTTATATCAGAGTTTCCCTTTACACCAGAGGCCACAGTCTTTCCCCTTACATCAGAGTCCTCTCCGTACATCAGAGTTCTCAGTGTTCCCCCTTAGATCAGGGTTCCCAGCGCATCCCTTATGTCAGAGTCCCCAGAGTTCTCCCATACATCAGAGTCTGAAAAGCCCCCCCCCCCGTTTACAGTGAAAGGGAACTCTGCAAATTCAGATGTAAAGAGGAACTCTGTGGACTCTGATGTAAAAGGGAACTCTTGTTATTAACTTCAAATGATTAGAAATGTTTTTTAGTAGCAAAATATATGTATAGTTTATACTATAAAAAAAATTGCTGTGCAACGCTAAAGTGTTCGGGGTTTGAATTGAAGAAAAGGTGGCAACCCTAAAAGAAGGACAGAGGGACATTGCTCCAAATCAGGGACAGTCCCTTGAAATCAGGAACAGTTGGGAGCTATGGTGCATGGAGTGATAATTACGAGTGGTTTGTAAACGAATAGGCCATAACTTGCTGGCGATTGTCTACGAGGGAGTTGTGCATGGCAGTGACAGACTGGATACATTATTTATCTCTAACTAATAATACAATGGATTGTTCACAGCAAAGCATGAATTATTGAAATGTTTATTGTAGATGCACCAGTAATTACCACTTCAGCTTCCCTTTAAGGGTATATAAACTGCGGCTTGACTTGATGCTGAGTTGGCAGTCACTGAAGATTGTATAGGATTTGTATGGAGACTCATGCTGTGTTTGTCTCTATGCCTGTGGAATATATTTACTATCAAAAAATAGAGTTAATGGCCTGTAAGGTCAATTCAAAGTCTCCTTTGGGAAATCCAGAGAGGTTACTCCAGATCAGGTCTATAAGGCTAATATGGATATTTCACAAGTTTCTTCACTGGATGTAATTCTCATTAGGCATTTATAACATTTTCTTCCAGAATTTGAGGAATTGAATAAAACAATGGTCTATAAATGCATGTTAAAATATCCTGAAATATTTAAAACATATTTTAGAAGTAAATCCCATATTTCATTATTGCCTTCCTGCTTCTTTGCCCTTTTCCTGTTATGCCGCGTACACACGACTGAACTTTAAGGCAGACTAAGTCCGATGGACTTTTGGCGGCGTTCCGATAGACTTTCCGAACGAACGGACTTGGCCACACACAATCACACCAAAGTCCGATGGATTTGAATGCGATGATGTATGACCGGACTAGAATAAGGATGTTAATAGCCAGTAGCCAATAGCTGCCCTAGCGTCGGTTTTCGTCTGTCAGACTACAGATGAGCAGATTTCTCCATAGGAACTGGGTCCAACGGAAAGATTTGAAACATGTTCTATTTCTAAAGTCCGTCAGATTTTTTGGACAGCAAAGGTCCAATGGAGCCCACACACGATCAAATTGTCAGATGGATTCGTTCCGTCTGAGCTTTGCTAACGAAAAGTCTGGTTGTGTGTATGCGGCATAAGATTTATGATATCTAAGGAGTTACATTTGTAAGTGGCAAAACCCAACTGCCACTGCCCTCTTATTTAGTTACCACACCATGAAAATTAAGAATGGCCTCATAGAATAACAATTTAGAAAGTAAATTTACATTATGCACCATCATCCCAATTATATATGGAAATAATTTTTTGGAAATTCTGGTCTCCAGCCAGAAACAGAATTTCCAAAAAATTCTTTCCATAGTTACCACACCAGTCGGTCCCTCAGAATTGGAGCCCAATGCTGACACTGCTTCCTATATCAGTTCTGATGGCACGGAGATCTGGGGGTTTCCCTAACAAGGGTTTGCTGATGTCAAAAGTTTATGTATACGGTAACTTACCATTGTTTGGGAGTAATGAGTAATACTCGCTTCAGATGTTTTTTAATCTTCTTTGAAAGTAATCATACTAGGGCTTTGTTTTCAGCTGGAATGCAGTTCCGGCACCTCTACCACTGAATTTATGTTCTGGCATGTGTTGCTGGAGTGTGCTGAAGGGTCTTTTGATGATGACGGCTGGGGGTCTATTGCCATCAAGAGGGATCTATTGCCATCAAGAGGGATCTATTGCCATCAAGAGGGATCTATTGTTGATGGGGGGCTTCAGTTGTTGCTGGGAGGGATCTACAATTAAGGGAGGGGTCTGCTGTTGCTGGCTGCTGAAGGCTTTATTGATGCTGGCCGCAGGGAGATCTATTGTTGCTGGTGGTGGTCTATTGTTACTGGCAGGGGTCTGTTGTTACTGAAAGGGTCCATTGATGCTAGGATTGATCTATTGTTGCTGGTGGGTATTGTTACTGGCGGGGGTCTACTGTTGCTGGGGTGGATCTATTGTTACTGGGGATGGGTCTATTTTTGCTGGGGTGACCTCTTGCTGCTGGAGGGGTCTATAGTTGCTGGCTGCAGGGGATCTATTTTACTGCTTTTCTTGTTATAAAAAAACAAAATTCCATATAAATTACTTATCACCACAAAATGATACTTGGTTCTGAAAAAGGGAGGGACTAGGAGGTGGATAGGTGCTTGAACCAGGGGACAGTGCTTAGAGGTGTGTAGGTGGTGGAAAAAAGGGGTGACTCAGAAAGAGGGGGTGCCTGCACCTATTCTCTGAGAAAAAAGCCCTGATCATAACATTTAATGTATCTTATTAATATACCTTTTCAAATAAGACATTCAATAGTGCATCGCAACTTATATCAAAATAGTGAAAAATAAATGTACTTATAGCTCTACATAAATTATAAAGTCATAGTGTCAATACATAAAATAAATAACATCAACAAAATATCTCAAAATAAGTCCCAATAATTAGTGACAAACACCATGGTGTGATAAGTGATTCACCTTTCTTCTATCTTCTCTATGTGTCCTGTGAACTTTCACCTATAGGTGAAAAAACTGCTCCCTTCAAAATAGACCCCACTACAGAGCCTTACGCACACTGCGGCTCAAAAATGCCTATTTTACAGGTGTTTGCTGTTTTTTTTTCCTGCCACTAAACGTCCCTCCATGTCAGCCTAAGTATTCATACACAGATAGGCATTTACAGGAGTTTAGAAGCAGAAGCATTTTGATGCAGAAAAAACTTCACTTGTTCGTTCAAGAGAGCAGCATTTTGTGGCTGAAAAAAACACCAAAATACATCTAAATACATCCAATATTCTGGCCAATAAAATGAAAAATGAATACACAGGTGCTTGATGTGCCTAAACATGCCTAAGCGTGTTTGCAAAAATGTGGCTTAGATATGTTTTTGAAGCTCATTTTTTTCCTGCCGGGAGAACATAATTTTCTTGCCGGGAGAACATCTGTGCATTGACAGGGTGGGGGTGGAGAGGATACTTGTAAGTGAAAGGGAAACTGCAGCAGAGAAGATCAGGTCCAGAGCCAGTTCTACCACTAGGCAAACTAGGCACCTGCCTAGGGCGCCCGGCCACTGGTGTTCCTACTCTCTTCTCTCTGCAGCAAGCAACTAAGTCTAAGCATCAGCAGGCAGCCACCGCTCTGTTCACACATAGTGTCAGAGGTGCAGCAGGGGCGAAGGACTGTGTCTGTGTCCTGTTTCATTAAAAAGGTGGGGTAAACAAGGGCAGAGCAAAGAAGGTGGAGTCAGGGGTGGAGCCAAGAGGGGTGCCAAAATTTGGTTTTGCCTAGGGTGTCCGAAATCCATGCACCAGCTCTGAACAGGTCTTCATCCTTGCCAGACAAGACTGTGCTATGTGACAAAGCTGTGTAAATTCCAGAACTGAATAAGCAGAAATACTAATTCTTTTGGAGTGTAAAGCATCTCATATATGTATTTGATCCGGGTATTTAGCTGTTTGCCAGGAGGTCACTTTTAAACGATACCCTAGAAGTTTGCTTTTTGGGCTTTCAAGGAAATTTTTACAGTATTTCATACCTCCCAGAATTATTGATGCGTGTAACCAAATATTCTATTTAATTTTTAATTAGTATGAATAATCTGCTCTCTTTAGCTCCAAAGGACTACAGAATCCAGCCAAGCCTACTGCAAGCCACTCGTTTTTAAGACATCTTGAGATTTGTACTTCCTATGTTTCCGGAGGGCCACAGATTGCCACGTTCTATATGAAATAGTCACTTTAATACTCGGGCTCAAGGACAATTAGGTATATTTGCTACTTAAAAGTGTTTCTACTGGTTTAATATTATCTCATTTTCGGCACATTGATTTCTGTGTTTCAGATGAAGTGAATGCCAACAAGTGGTTTAATATCTCCGTAGTAAAACAATTTAATCAGCAGTGCAGCCTTGGGCTTTCTCTGGCAGTAGTAGGAATCCAAGACAGGAATAATAAAAGAAATCTCATTCAGATGCCTCTTGACGCTACAGTTACTAAAGACGCTGCCACATCGTGTTGATTGGTCAAGATAGAAAAATGTGAAAGTGTGAAAAAAAGTGAAAGTGAAAGAAAACCCCCAATTTTGGGTTTTCACAAGAACAGGAATAGTGGGGAAATCTTCTGATGGGGACACAAGTTCTGGTAACCCTGGTGGCAACCAGGTATTCACTCACATTTTCAGATACATAAATAAAAGTTCATCAGAATGGCAAATAAATAGATACGTGTCTTATGTTACAAAGTCACCCAAAAATAAAGTAAATCTACCTTTAAAAAAGGGCTGTGCCTTATACACCACATGTCCTCCACCTCCACACATTAATGAACTCAAGAGCATATTCCTCAAGATTGAGATCATCATAGTTCAGCCAAAAACTATGGAATTATTACCCAGTCAACTTTTATATTTCCAGCTAAAATTGTTACAGAACTTCTCTCATTCACCTATGGAAGCATCACAGCATTCAAGTAGAAGTGAGTTAAACCTAGCTCCGAGACCACGTATAAAGGAGTAAAGAGCGCCATAGTAATTTTTTTTTTTTAATTGCCAAACATAATACCAAATACACTAACATTTGTGTGTGTGTTTCCTGACACTAAGGATAGCTCGCTCAAACTCTTTGTAGAACTATTGGCTCCAACTAAACTCACAGGCTGTGTGTGGACATACTAAACGGGATGACGTCACTCCAAGTGTTGCCCCTCCAAGCTGGTGAAACAAGCTGGGCTCTTGCTACACCATAGTGTAACTGAGGGGGTCCCTTCCACCTAGAGAGCAGACTGCTAAGCTCAAGAGTCAAAGAGAGGGCAGCGAGCCCACGTTTCTTTCCATTGTTACATGCCAGAGACGATGAGAGCAGGACATTTAGATGTCAGAACCTTACTACACTCAACTTAACCCAGTTCTCCCATAATTAATAACGTACTATATCCCTCACAAGGAGTCTGAGTTGCAGGAACATTGACCTGCCCCCGTACCTAATTTCAGCCTATACTGAGACAAGCTGGTACTCATTGTCTGTTCATTGTCTCCAAGCTCTTGAAGGGATTTCACGAAATGCACCAACATCTTAAAAGGCCCCAATGGTAGCCAGCAGAAGACCCATATCTAAGACTGCCCCTCCCATTACTATTGCTTGCTACATGCTATTATTCTCTTTAAGTGTTTAGTCATTTCTATATTGCCTGGGTCAATACAATCAGTTTAGGCCTGCCATCAATGCATGTTAGCATTATAGCCTCACTCGGTAGTTCAGATCTATTAACTGCTTACTGCTGTACTGCTGGTAGCGTTGTTACAGTTTATGCTGATCTGGAGGAGTCCAAACGCTATTTTATATTCTGCTAAGGGTACCTTGTATGTCATTCCATGTTAATACTGTGTCTAATATGTTTTCTGTTAACCCGGTTATCCATTGACTTCATTCACAATACATTAAGTTACCGCTTACCACCACTTCTGGTTTGGTGTTTGTCTTTCTAGTAGGACAATATTGCTGGCACAGGCACTGCCCCAGTGGGTTTTATTATGCTATACAGGACTCCATCCAATCAGGTGAATCAGAGAGGTTGGGGCATCCAAGGAGCTCAAGGCCTAGAACAGAAGGACCCATTCCATTTAGTGGCTCCTATAGGGGTAGCGCTACACACTCAAAACCTTGTTTTAATGTTTTAAAACATGTTCTTTAAAATATACCCAACAATTATAAAGTATTAAAGTATGTATTTAAGTCCTTTAAAGATCCTGTTATATTGTTAACAGTAGCGCATTACTGGGGTAATTTTGGCTTCCCGTTATAGCAATGAGAGAAGAAGATGCTATGTGTGGTAAAGTTTACCTTCAAGCTAAGCGGCACGAGCAATGCTGTCACTTCAATTTACCACGCCACATTACAGTCCACGCATGTGCCATGTCTGGAGAGTCCACAGGCTACTGCTGTGACCTACATTTCTCTTTTTTTTTTAAATATTCATATTTTACTGACAAAGAGACTGTGGAGTTT
Source organism: Lithobates pipiens (assembly GCF_037356315.1). Taxonomy (NCBI): domain Eukaryota; kingdom Metazoa; phylum Chordata; class Amphibia; order Anura; family Ranidae; genus Lithobates; species Lithobates pipiens. Next base: position 200,451,287 of record NW_027507790.1, on the reverse strand, counting down.
TTAATTCGATGATCAGAAAAAGAACAAATATTATTTACGCTTGCCATCCAAAATATAAGCTAAACTCAGCTTTGCTCCCTTAATGTATACACACTGCTGTTTTGGTAATAATATCACACACTGAGAGCAATTTTCAGTTTGCATGCAATAAAAAAATATAAAATATAAATAAAGAAAACAGTATATACTAAGCTCAAAGCTTTCCTTTCAGATAAGCCATATCATATATGTAATTTCTCTGGAGGATTGGGGTTCCTAATAACCAAAATATACAATGGAAATAAATGTTTATAGATGTGTGAAGACTGCATTTTCATTATGTACATGTCTCTAAAACGTTGCTGCTATTTACCCATATAAAGGTAAGGTATAGTTTTTCCCTGAGTTATTATTTATTAAAGTGAATCTGTGGCCAGGCTATGGACATTCTTGGTACATTTTAAATAAACCCTCACTGACTGCTGTAACTGGAGCCACTGAGGAGTAATCCATCCTTAAAATTTAAGTCATTCTCTCAGCAGCTCCCCATGTTCCTCCTCCCAGAGCTCCTGCTCATGTTTACATTAGAGGAGGGGTGGTTAATCACTGTTTCTCTACATCTGCTGTAGAACTACATGTTTCATGAGGCAGAGCTCAAAATTTCAAGTCCTGAGCTACTAGCCAGGCCTTAAGGGTTACTCGCCACCAGTTGCCCCACCCACCGCCTATCATGCCCCGCACCTAATCATGCCCCTAAACATGCCCTCATAAATTATCTCATGAAATTACACTTACATTTTGTATGCAGAATTAAGTTACAAAAATAAATATTAACAACAACTTTATCAGTGCACATCAGTGCAGTCTCACTAGTGCCCATCAGTGCAGTCTCACCAGTGCTCATCAATGCAGTCTGACCCATGTCCATCAATGCAGCCTCACCTGTGCCCATCAATGCAGCCTCACCTGTTCCCATCAATGCAGCCTCACCAGTGCCCGTCAATGCAGCCTCACCAGTGCCCGTCAATGCAGCCTCACCAGTGCCCATGAACACAGTGTGACCTGTGCCCATCAATGCAGCATTACCAGTGCCCATCAATGCAGCGTGACCTGTGCCCATCAACATAGCATGACCTGTGCCCATAAATGCAGCATGACCTGTGCCCATAAATACAGTGTGACCTGTGTCCATCAATGCAGTATGACCTGTGCCCATCAGTACAGCATGACCTGTGCCCATCAATGCAATGTGACTTGTGCCCATCAATACAGCGTGACATGTGCCCATCAGTGCAGCATGACCTGGCCCATAAATACAGTGTGATTTGTGTTCATAAATGCAGCCTTATCTATGCAGAGGAAGAGTTGAGCCAGCCGGATCATCGGAGACCAAGGATTGCTGCTGTAACAGCTTTCTTTTGAATTGCCGGGTGTTCCCGCCACTCACCGTCACACAGTCCCACCTCCTTGTCTGTGGACTGGGGGCTACATAAGGGGTTGTGGACTTGGGGGGATACAGAGGTTGCTGTGGACAGGGGGTATCGTGGATGTGGACCGGGGCTACAGAGGGGGTTGTGGACATGGGAAAGATACAGAGGTGGCTGTAGACAGGGGGGGGCAAAGAGGTGGCTGTGGACAGGGGGGGCTGGGAAGCCGGCTGGCACGTCCTTGACATCCAATGAGTCATCAGCTGTCAGAGGGGTTCCCCGCTGACAGCTGAATGTAAAAAACCCAAATTGCCGGCAAAAAAAAATGCGTGGGGCCCCGCAGGTCAGGAAAGGGAGGGGATGAGCGTGCCCTCCTGAACCATACCATGTTGATGTGGACAAGGGCCTTTTCTCAACAACCCTGGCCGGTGCTTGCTGAGGTCTGCGGGCAGGGGGGCTTATCGGAAGCTGGGAGGACCCTTTAAGAAGAGGGGCCCCCAGATCCCGGCCCCCCAATGGGAATGGGTATCGGACACATCGTACCCCTACTCATTCACCTCAAAAAACTGTGAAATGTAAAAGAAACAAGAGCAGGTTTTTGACAAGTCTTTTATTAAAAGAAATAGCTCTAAACCGTCTTCTCCCTTGGCCGTCTTCCTCCGCCACGTCTCTCCGGTGCCGTCTTCTCCCAGCACTGTCTCTCCCGGTGCTGTCTTCTCCCCGAGCCGTCTTCTCCCGCCACTGTCTTCTCCCCTAGCCATCTTCTCCCACTGCTGTCTCTTCCCAGTGCTGTCTTCTCCCTGAGCTGTCTTCTTGTGATATCTTCTCCGTTGCTGTCTTCTTCCTTGCTGCAGGTTACCCGCTAAAAAAAGAAAAGCTGCTCTTCTTTTGTGGCTGTCTTTTTCCATTGTGTTGTGCTATCTGGCACCTCTTATATAGCCGTGGGGCATGGCCATCCAATGACATCACCTGGAGAGCCTTGTGACGTCAGTCTGACAAAGTTTAGGTGGTTGGAACGAAACATGTAGATGGAAGGACGGGTCTCAGTTTCTCTGTGACACCTCTACCAGCAGGAGGGCTATCTGAACTAACTGGATTGATGCCATTACTACCTGAAACATCAGCTTAGCAGTGGGGATTGAGTCTCCAGAGCGTGCATTTTATATCACCATCTTACCTTAATACTGAGGATTTTTTCAATTTTTCATCTCTTTCTGTAGGATATGTATCTGTGATTTTTTTCAGTCTTCAGCAGGACTACTGCCCCTGGACTGTCCACTATTATATTTTTATAGGGCATTTACATCTTTATGGCTCTGAACTTTTGGATAATCCTTGGGGACCCCAGCACTCCTTTCCCCCATTGAGGTTTTAAGGAGAGGTACTGTACCCTCTGGGTATATTTTTCAGTGTTGCATTGTGGTGCAGGTGTCTTCACAGGGAGGGGGGACCCTATCTGGGAGGCCATCCACCAGCTCACACATGGGGGTGTATGTACAGTTGTTATGGTTTAGGATTGGGAGGGGATTTGGTTGGTTAGGTAGGCTGGGGTGTGTTCTCATTGGGGTGGGGAGAACAAGCTACTAGGGAGCTGGGGGTTAGGAAGGATATTTGATATGACGCTGGTTTTTATGTTTTTTTCCAATAAATTATATTGGAGTATTAATCTACAGGGTGTGTATATCATATCTTATTTTGAGACGGCAGAAGGAGAAGACAGCTCAGGATGAAGATGGCTCGGGGAGAAGACAGCACCAGGAGAGAGGGCGGTCGGAGAAGATGCCACCAGGAAAGACGGTAGCGGGAGAAGATGGCTCGCGGAGAAGACAGAAGCGGGAGAGATGGTGGAGGAAGAAAACAGCTCGGGGAGAAGATGTCTCGGGGAGAAGACAGCTCAGAGTTATTTTTTTAATAAAGGACTTGACAAAAACTTGCTCTTGTTTTTTTTTTTACATTTCATTGCTTTTTGGGTGAATGGGTAGAGGTACGATGTACCTGATACCCATTCACTTAGGGGGGTCTGGGATCTGGGGGCCCCCTTCTTCTTACAGATTCCGATAAGCCCCCCGTCCGCAGACCCCGACAACCACTGGCCAGGGTTGTTGGGAAGAGGCCCTTGTCCCCATCTACATGGGTGCAAGGTTTTTTGGAGCACCTTGCCCCCACCCCCCCCCCCCCATGTTGAGGGCATGCGGCCTGGTATGGTTCAGGAGGGGTGCTTGCTCATCCCCTCCCTTTCCTGACCTGCCAGGCTGCATGCTTGGATAAGGAATTGGTATGGATTTTGGGGGGGCCCCATGCCATTTTTTAAAACAAATTGGTGTGGGGGGTCCCCTCTGAATCTATATTAGACTCGAAGGGCCTGGTATGTACCTGGGGGGTCCCCACGCTGTTTTTTTTTGCAATTTCTTTTCTTCCCGGCCCCCTGCTTAGCAACCAGCTATATACAGTGTTAGACTAAAAAAATGCAAAACACATCAAAAATAGCATCACAAACACAACACTTGTGTTTTTAGTCCTGACGTCTATTACACACAAAACGCAAACAAAAAAGTCCCAGACCCTTTCCAAAAACGTACCGGCCACAAAACGCATAGATGTGAACTTGTATCATAGGAAGCCATGTTAAATGGACTGTAGTGCACTTCTGCAAACTGCAAAATGCACTAAAAAAACGCATAGTTGTGAACCTAGGGTAAAAGTTTATTCAGGCTAGGTTCACATATTTTTGTCACAGACACTCTAACTGTAGTAATTTACCTGGTGCAGTACTAGATTTCAAACATGCACACCATTTCTGTCCTGTACCAGGTATCCTTTGTTGTACCAGCTCCATAATGTCCTGGCTTTTTCTAAAAAGTGGTGCTCTATGTGCCCACATTGAAAAGTCACATGATTGTTCTATCCCCCCTCCTTAGCTTTTTTTTTTACCAATTCTTTCATTTGAGTGGGCTGTGGTTACTTTGTAGTCCTGAAGCAAATATAGCACTAATTACCTACATGAAATATGTCTCTGTACTACTGCTTTATAAATGGGGCTCCTTTAGTGTGATTTCTCCACCCAATTCCCAAATCCGAACACCACACTCTCCTTTTTGTTTTTTTAAACACTTGCTGAAGGTTTAACTTACCTAAAGGGTGGCAAGGTGGCACTGTTGCACTGGATCACATACCTACTGTAGTACAGGATCCGACATCTCCGTGTAGGGAGCATACATGCGCACCGCTGGTGGCCCGCCCCTGCTGTGATCCTGCACCGTGGGAGCTGATCTGCGGTTACCCACCGATGATCCAGCACAGAAGCAGAATAGCGACCTGCCTATGTAAACAAGGTAGATCACTGTTCAGACAGGAGGAAAGGCATGGGTCCTATATCTCTGCAAAACAGGGACATGGATCCATGTCTTCCCCTAGTAAAAGCACCTCCCACACTACAGTAGCTGGAACACAGTTAAATCTTTGATCGCCCCTGATGTTTAACTCCCTTCCCAGCCAGTGACAAAAAGTGTCAAAAGTGTCAATTTGGTGTCCAACTGTCCACCGCAATATCGCAGTCCAGCTATTAGTCACTAATCACTGTCATTACTAGTAAAAAATTTAATAAAAATATGCCATATTTTGTAGATGATATAACTTTTGTACAAACCAATCAATATACCCTTTTTGGGATATGTTTTACCAAACATATGTAGCAGAATACATATTGGCCTAAATTGATGAAATTTGATTTTTTTCAATTTTTTTATTAGATATGTTTTATTGCAGAACGTTAAATATATATATATATATTTTTTTTAAATTTTCTATATTTTTTGTTTAACGCTCAAAAAATTAAAACCGCAAATACCACCAAAAGAAAGCTCTATTTGTGGTAAAAAAGGACATACGTTTTATTTGCGTACGGCTCTGCATGACTGTGCAATTGTCAGCTAAAAAAACGCAGTGCCATATCGCACTTGTCTGCAGGGGAGGGGGTTAATATAAAATATGGAGCATGCATTGGTAGGAGTGGGAACATAGGGCAGAAAACACAGAGCTGGGTGAGAACTGTGCCAGGAACTTTGGCAATGAGATCTTGCTGCTGGAGTTTCCAAGATATACTAGAAGCCAGTGGATTTAAGAAGTCCGTAAGACTCTATTTCTAACTGAAATATCACATCTGGGTGCCCCAACCTTTTCAAGCTCTCTAAACCTTCCTAACCACATCATTAATAGATGCTCCATGAAAACGGGCAAATACATAGTGTGACCCAGAATAAAAGATGACTGTGTTGTTGATGATGAATATTTAGTTCTGCTGCATTTACAGCTGAGGTTGCTGCTTCAGCAGTGAATGGCCACAAATTGATGAGGAGATACTGCGTGCATGATGGAAATGGTGAATAATCATTCTGTGCTGATTCCCTGCTGTCTGCGTGAGATTAGCGAGCTGGCGGCAGCCTTCCAGCCTTCCCTCTTAAGCTGTTAGGCTGCTTTGTTTGAACGACACACTATAAACTACAGATGGTGCGTGTTTTCTAATAATGTGACTAATGAATAATGTGGCTGAGCGTAACATGCACAATGGTTCCATGACTGTAAATGAGTTTAGGTTAGATACGATAAGAAATGTGCAAAAAAACTAAAAACAAGACATTTGTGGCTACCTGTGCACTGAAGTGCTGTTTTTCCTTAACCCCTTCACGCTTAAGGGTAAAACAATTCTAAATGCCTAAGCACAATTTTGCAACTTTGATATGTGTTAGTAAAACTGTTCATATTATCACAACTACTTTGTGTATCCAGGTAGATTATTTTTTCAGACAAATTTGGCTTTCTTTTGGTGGTAAATGGTAACAGGTATCAGATTTTTTTTTTTTTTTATTATCAAAGGAAAACTGGCCTAAAATAGTAAAAAAATACATTTTTAAAAAATTTTAGTTGTAAATGTCTTGCTACTATCATAATTTACTACCAAAAAACAACCCAGAATAAATTCTCCAGCTCCTGACGATCACAGCGATACCATATATGTATATGTTAGTTGTTGTTTGTACCCATAGTACAACCCAGGATGGTGCGCAGTTTGCTTCTTTTTTTTTTCTTCTGCCTAAAACACTGACACTGACTGACGCTGATACTAATTTAAAAATAAATGTAACTCTACCCAAAATATGCTGACTGTGAGCTTTGACCTCAACCTTTGACCTTGGCCTTGACCCTAACACTAACCCTGACAAACCTTGATCTTGTTATTTTTTTCTTTCTTTTTCTTTTTTTTTCTTTTTTCTTTGATTGTTTTTTTTGTTTTTTGTTTTTGTACACTTTGGTTCGTTTAAAATTTTCCTCTCCTCCAAGGAGAGGAAGAAACAACATATCTTTCTCTTCATTTAGAAGAGGAAATAAACACAGGGGCGGCTCATAGTGACTGATCACTGTGATAGCCAATCAGAGACTATCATTGCAATCAGGTGTCCTAGAACTGACAGTCCTGGGTGCTGACCGTTAGTACAAGACCCGGGGGTCTCAAGGAGAGCCTGGGCTTTGTGCTGAGAGTGTGCTGTGCAGTGCCCTCCCAGCACAAAAGGAGATATGCATATATGTGGCCCTACAGAAAAAAGCTGAACTCCAGGCTGGTATAAAATACACAAATTAATGTAACTCTCTATGCATTTATCCATTGCTAAATTTAATTTTTCTTAATTAAAGTAGTGTATCTGGATTTGATTTGTTATCAGCCTCTTGAGATCTCTGTACAGTGACATGTAGCACCCTCTACTTTTGGGTAGGTGCTTAGTGGTGTTTTTTTGATAGTGTAGGATATAGAGACAAGTACATTTAGCCAGGGTCCTACTCTTTACTAGGCCTGGTTGTTTATTTGGGGAAGGGAGTGTCAGAGTAGAAGGGGGTGTGGCTGCCTACACTTGGGTTCAGGGATACCTCCTCTGCTTGACAGTAGCTTCTGCTGGAAAGAGAGGATGGATTGAGACCTGAGTGGCAGGAAACCCATGTGATAGAATTGACCAATGGTTAATTTCTATGGTCAAGAGGAGGTCTCTCATAAAAGGGAGGTCACATGCTCTGTGGGAGAGGAGTTCGAGGTGGAGAGGTACAGGACCGTGGGGCCGGGATTTCAGAGATCCCGGAGCTTCTGGGAGGAGGCTGAAGGCCTGGGAGTTCAGAGATCCTGGAGCCGGATAGCTGGAGGCGAGTCCAGGGAGGCCGATATCTGGCCCCTGGATGAGAAGTCATCATGTAGTGCTGGAGGAGGATCCGGCGTCCCATGCGGGGATGTACAGGATAGCGTGGAGGAGGAAATAGGAACTAAGCGGAAGAAGAAACCTGTGAGTAGAACATGGACTGTTGATTAGAAGAGTGAAACCCAGTAGGACTAGCCTGTAACTTAATACTGTGCATCCAAGGACCACAGTATCCAGCACTTTTCCAGGACTGAAGGGAGTTTGACAACACAAGTCATGGAAATAGGCAGTGTGGCCTGTGACTCTGGGGTCAACATCCACAGCATTATTCAGAGTGATGCTTATCTGTCCATAATGGAAGTGCAACCTGATAAAGGAATTGGAACCAGGAAAGGATCACTATAAGGGACTTAACTGTTAAATGCTATGGCTACAGATTAGTACCTTCTTTGACCTAAAACTGGGGTCGGATGGGGCATCTCATACACCCTATTGAACAGCCCACCAATGTATGCCCAGAATAAAGTCTGATTAAAATCCAGAGTTGACTGTTTGGTGTCGTGTAATTGCCTGGGGAGAATGGAAATCTGAACCATCTGACAAAAAGGTAACGAACAAACACAGCAGCCCCCATGGGGTACCGCTACAGACATTTAGATTGGGGTAGGAAAGAGCATCAGAAGGAGGTAATCTGCTGCATTGCAAGGCATATGATCCTAGGAGGAAAGAGCAGAGTAAGGGCTCATTCACATAGCAACAGGCTCCATCCAATTTACAAGTATTCAAAATACAATACTGCTGTATGCTTAATCCAGAAGGGATTTTACATTAAAATATCACAACCGTGTTTGGCATTGTTGCATTGACTTCAACGGGTGAGTTTAGCAAGTGGCACTACTTGCCAAACTTAGCATGCTGAGTAGAAATTGCCATACCACATAATAATTCATCATAGCCATGGCAATGTGAACAGACTTGAGTTGCCACCATGTCACATTTTAGGCAATAAAAATGTAAAGGAAGCCTAACAGAGAGGCAAACTGTTACTCCTTTGTGGTAATGATTAATGCCATCTGAATAGCAATCCACAGCAGATTGCTGTTCAGGAGGTGGTTAGCAGTGGCTCTCAGGCTTTCAAGAGGCTCTACTGCTGTCTGTCTGCATTTGGCTTGCGGTTGTGGTGCAGCCACATTGATCTCAATAGGCGAGTTTGACAGGCATTGCCTCTTGTCAAACTCTGCAGCGCGAAATAAAAATGTTACAGCCGCAGCATGTGTACAGCTTTTGGTAGGCTGTAATGTTGTAATTTGGGTGGGCATCCAAGGGGCAGTAAAACATTGGCTCACTTGCCTGTCTTTACCCCTTGGCCACCAGTGTGAAAGAGTGCTTAGTGTCCAGTCAAAGGAAGGGTGAGGGACAAGACCTGGATAAATCTCAAGATTGGATAGACAAAAATGCCAATCCTTTGGCAGAAAACAAGCCCCCCTTTTCTGTATTTTTAAAGTTTACTCCTGCTATGAATTTTTAGTGCATAGTTACATGTAAGTATGCATATGCCATACCTGTGGGATTACAGTTGATGTGGAGAATCACTCTAGTAGTCATTGTTGCTATCTTTTTCGGGTCCTGTGCTGATTGGCTGCCCTGCTGCATAGTAAACAAAGGTGGTCAGTTGCTTAGAAAAGCTACCATGAATTTTTCTCAATTAATGTAAGGCTTTCTCTATGAAGTGGATAAATGGGGTGGTGACATCATGAATTCCATCTCATCCAATCATAAAAAACTTTGCATTCATAGGGAAAAATCCAAGGCATTCTATGAATGATACCCATGCCAAGCAAGCTAGCAAGCCTCTATGGTTACTATGCAGCAGGGCACAGGACCTGGAAGACAAAAGCAAGCAAGGTAGTAGTAATGACTATTGCAGTGATTCTCTGCTTCTACAGCAGTTCCACAGGTATGGTATATGCATATATATATATATAGAGCTACCCCCGCAGCAGCCACTTGGTTGATTGGGTTTTCCCTTTCCTCTGCCTCGACTCCGAGAACAACCTTGGACCCTTTCACACACCAGGTTAAACAAATAGATACTGCACTGCTACGGGGAGCACAAATACAGATTCCCTGCACACAACCAAGGTTCAGTATCAAAAATCAAACATCAGACTGGTTAGTGGTAAATAAACCCAATATATTGTCATAGGTTGCCGTAAATAGCAGTATGCACATAAATGAGGAACTAAAGGATTATGTCAATCACAGTTCACTGCACAATATGTTCACTAGGCTATAGCAGCATATAATGGAGTTGTATGCAGCTAAATTGGAATAAACCTGGTAATCCACAAAAGTAGAAATACATAATGGCATTACAAAACAGTGACAGTAATGATAATAAATACTATGCTAACTCCTGTGTAAATAGTAGACTATATCCACTTCAGAGTGCACTGTATATGAATGGCAGTGATTACAATTAGGACTCCCTAAAGCGGTATTTCTTACTATGGATAATAGGGAAAGTTTTTGTGATGCAACTATCTGAGTGAGCAGTCTTTAATCTTAGTTCTTCAGCTGGCAAATATTGGGGCCCAGTCTTAACAGTGGTGCACATGAGTACAGTCCCAGTAAAGTCTGCATGCAGTTAATAATGCTGCTAGTTAGATGGCCAGTCTCTATGTGCTCAGTGTCTGCTACAGTAACAGCAACAGGATAATGGCAGCAGTTTCCTCTCACCATTTCCAGCAATCCAGCAACAGGGCTCCCATAGTTCAAATGTCAGCTCACTTCTGGATTTGCCTGGAGCGACTCCAGTCCTCAGCCCACAAGTTTACAACACTCCAGTCTCTGTCTCGGCTGCAGACTTGTAGCAGGTTGATGGGCGCACTTTGGCCTCCTCGCAGCAAAGAGGCAATCCTTCTGCATTCAGCCTGTGAAAATCTCTCTCTCTCTCTCTGTCTCTCTCTCTCTCTTAATACCTGGCATTGGGAATTGTAGTGCAATAGTCCATCAACTGTCATAGTAAAGTTTATTTCCCAAACCTTATCTCCCATGATTTAATGCTGCCAACCATCAGGTCTCTTGAACTCCTTCTGCTTGTCAGCTCCCCCTGGTGTATGTAGGGTAGGTAGTATTTACCCATTCAGCCGAAGCCCATTGGGATCACTGAGAGCACTGCAGCACAGTGTCCTAAATTGCTCTTTGCCAAGCAACTGCCTATACTTAAATTTCTCTATGCTTGGACATTATAACTATGCAATAAAATGCATACCTGGAGTTCATCTTTATTCAGTTGTTAACCAACATAGCAGAGTTTGTAATGTCTGTGGTGTGAAAACATAAAACATGCCATCCACCTACACTGCATCAACATGCTCAGCTGTGCTGAAACTACTCATCACATCCAGCTTTGCGGCCACAATCACACTCTGCCTGGGGAGTAAATTAAGGAGTTCTTTTTGAGAAAATAATTGCTATTCATTCTAGGATATAGAAGCAGTTTGAAAGCTGTTCTCTAATATTGTTGCAGTTTCCCAAATGCTTCTTTGGTTGAACATTAGCTGATCTGACTGACTCAAGCAAAGTCGCATTCATATTTGGCTCAGGAATGATTTGGGAGAGTTGAAAATCTTAGCAAATCATCTGATAAGCAATAATTTGTGTAAGAAAATGAAATTGGCACTTATGTATTCACTTAGTGAAATGAGAACTTCTTATCTTAACTAATGCAGTGTCCTCCTTACTCGTGGAACCAGCAAATGATGAAGCCGTATAATAAAAGCAGAAAGTAATATTAGCAGGGGCGGCTCTAGGCATTGTGAGGCCTTAGGCAAAACTTAGACATGAGGCCCCACTGATGCCCTTAAAATACGCAGAAGGCATTCCCAGATTGAGATCCTCCTGCGGTGGATGGGAGAAGTGATGTGCGGGGACGCAACATCACTCCTCAATGGCTGGCAGGCAGAACATCAGGAGTCTTAGGTTAGGCGAGAGGTGAGTCTAACAGGGCTCTTAACGTTGCCTGCACACAGCAGCATTAAGATGTCTTGTAATGTTTTTAAAGTGCTGCAAATCAGATTTTCGGCAGCCTTAGGACCCTTTCACACCGAGCCGCCTAGGGTGTCAGTGGTAAAGTGGCACTATTTTTAGCACAGCAGTGTTAAGGTAAGGTGACCAGATTTTTAAAATGAAATCCGGGGACATTTTTTTTTTTTTTTCTAGTAATGGCAGCAATCAGCGACTCATAGCAGGACTGCGATATTGCGGTGGACAAATCGGACACTAAGTGACACTTTTGACACTTTGTGGAAACCAGTGACATTAATACAGTGATCAGTGCTAAAAATATGTACTGTCACTGTACTAATGACAATGGCTGGGAAGGGGATAACATCTAGGGCAATCAATGGGTTAAATGTGTGCTTAACAAGTGTTTTCGCACTGTGGGGGAGGTGCTTTTACTAAGGGAAGACATGGATCACTGTACCTGCTTTGCAGGAACACAGGATCAATGTCTTCCATACTGACAGAATGGCGAACTGCCTTGTTTACATAGGATGCAATGTAGTCTATTCACAGACACCCCCAAAGCACACCTGTGTTGAAGTCTTGAAGGCACTGGCAGCCCCACGATTGGATCTGCTTCCCCTCTATTCCTGCTGCTGGACATCATCAGCTGAGCTCAGCTGCCTCTCTCTGCCCGTCGCCTTCGCCACCTGCCTCACAGCCTCTCAGGTCTCCCTCTCTGGGCCCCGGCTACTACTGGGTGGGGAGCGGAGGAAAATGACTGGCTGGGATTTTAGCCAAGGCAGAAGAACATGTGTGCTGAGCTGAATGGGCATATCCTGGAAACTGAAGAAATAGTCCATCTGCTCCGACCAGCACATCATCATCAGAAAGGGACACAGATAATGGAAAAAAATACACCCCCCTAAGCCTCCGGCCCAACCTCCTACAGGAGAGAAAAAAATAAAGGCAGCGGGCAGCAGCTGCCGGCTGTTTTCACCATAGGTTAGGGTGGCCTAGGGGGAAATTGCCACTGTGAACCCTGGCCCAGCCCGCCCCTAACATCATACATCACACTTCTCAGTCTGTGTACAGGAGGGTGGCTAAGTGGACGAAGGTCTGCTGAGCTCCTGCCACCCTTCTCAGTGCCACCCACCATAAAAGCAGCTGGCCTGCAGGTGAGACAGTGATGCCCGGTAAACACGGTGAAGGGGGTTGCACATTGTGGCAGTTGTGGAAATGATAGGCGGCTTCACAGCCACTTGTAACACTTCCACATGAAAGGTCACAGTTGGCTTTACTAAAGTACACATACTCCTAGCTGCTATAGTGGCTTGGTGTGTAAAAAAACAAAAACAAAAAAAAAACACATTCAGCACTGTAAAAATCAGAATCCCCAGCAAGTGGCTGGGGATTAGCATTTTACTGCCCCCCTATCCTAGCCCCTGAGGTGGCGGCTTAAGCCGTCATATGGTAGTGCGGGCCATAGCCCTGGGGCCACTGTTATAGGGAAGTTTTTAGGCTTGGTTCACACCAGTTTTTCACACTGCAGTGCAAATCACATCTGAAGGACCCTTTTTTGACCCGCACCAGAATTGGATTGCATGGGTGTTCACACCCATGTGATCTGATTCATGTCTGAATTGACAGTTTGCACTGCAATGCGGGAACCCGCAGTGGATTCGCAGGATTCTCGCATCACACCTGCAAACCCACTGTGGGTTCCCGCATCACATGTCACCCGATGGCACAAACTGCTGGGAGTGTTAAATAAAAGTTAATGACACTCCCAAATCAGTTCACATATTGCAGTGCAAACTGCAAATTCGGACAGGAATCTGATTGCATGGGTGTGAAAACCCATGCGTTACGATTCTGTTGCGGATCGGAAAAGGGGTCCTGTGCAAGTTTGGTCTGAATGCAATGTGAATTCAGCCATACTAGCTGTATGGCTGAAATCGCATTGCACAGAAATTGCATGCGATTTGCACTGCAGTGTGGTACAAATCGCATTCAATGTCGGACATTGTTGCAGTGTAAACTAGCACTAAGGCTGGGTTCACACTGCTGCGGGGGGAGATCCAGATGTGATTCGCACCGCACTGCAGTGCAAATCACATCCGATCTCCGTAGCGATGCGAGTTCAGTCATACAGATAGTATGGCTGAATTCGCATCGCTCCCGCAGCAAACTCGCACGGGACCCTTTTTTTGGTCCGCAGCAGAATCGGATCGCATGGGTGTTCACACCATGCGATCCGATTCCTGTGCGAGTGTGCAGATCGCACTGCGATATGCGGACGGATCTGGGGGTGTCATTAACATTTCATTGACACTCCCAGCCGTCCGCATAGGGCAGTGTGAACTGCCGGCGGGAGGTATGCGATGCGGGAAAACGCAGCGGATTCGCGGCGTTCCCGCATCGCTATGGTGTGAATCCAGCCTAAGTCTGAAATCTTCATCTCTAATCATTGGTGCATGTTGCAGCTGTGAATAGGGCCTGCAGGCAGTATAAGACCCCTTTCACACTGAGGCGTTTTTCAGGCGCTTTTGGGCTAAAAATAGCACCTGTAAAGCACCTGAAAAATGGGTCCCCTGCAGTCTCAGTGTAAAAGCCCGAGTGCTTTCAAACTGAGGTGCTGCGCTTGCAGGATGTTATAAAAACTCCTGCAAGCAGCATCTTTGGAGTGGTGAAGGAGCGGTGTATACACCACTCCTCCACTGCTCCTGCCCATGGAAATTAATGGCCAGCGCTGCTGAACTACCGGCAAAGCGGCGCTTTGCAGGTGGTTTTAACCATTTTTTTGTCCGCTACTGGGGGTTAAATGCACCCAGCTAGCGGCTGAAAACCTCTGCAAAAACTACAGTAAATGGCCGCTAAAATTAGCGGTGCTTTACTGCTGACGCCCCAGTCTGAGAGCACCCTTCGGGCCAAAGAATAACAGGGTGGGCAGTTCCTATAGATGGCAGTAGATAATGGCCGAATTACCCTCTTACCATACCTGGGGATACAGCTCATTCTGGGTTGCCTGTGGCGATTCCGCTGGGTAGCACCCAGATCTGTATTCTGGACATAACTTCATGCCTTTCTTCACAAGGGATGGTGCTGGCTGTGTGGCTTTCCCTGGTGGTGCAGTGCAATGAGATTCTCTCTCTCACGCTGGAGTTCTGGGTGCACTTCCCCAAAAGCTCTCCTGAGCTCCTGGCTCTCTTTCCCTCCTCTTCAGCTGGACACGTGAGGGCTGCAGTTTCTTCCAATGGAGTTCCAATGTCCAGACCTCGGGACTACAATTCCCACAATTCTCCTCTCTGCTTCAGTTTAGTGGGTTTTTTTTTCTTGCACAATAAGAAGGAGGGGGAAGAAACATAGTCAGCACAGCTCCCGACTACAGTGAGGAGAGGAGGAGAGGGGAGAAGAGCCCACAGCTGCTGCTGCTGCTGCTGCTGCTCTCTCTGTCCACACAGACACAGCCGCTCCGATCTTCTGCTGCTCTGGAGGGGGAATGGGCAGGAAGCACAGAGAACCCTCCAGTCTTTCAGCGGCGGCTCAAGCAGGGGGGTGAAGGAGGTCTCCTTCTCGGACTGCACCTGTCATTTGCCGGCGGCTGGCTGGGAGAGCAAGGGATGGGGATCTGGCACTCCACATATCGGGCAAATTCAGCGATGGCGAGGCCCCTGCGATCGTGAGGCCTAAGGCGATCGCCTAATTTGCCTAATTGGAGAGCCGCCTCTGAATATTAGGTTCCATCAAAACAGGCTCTTCTATTTTTATGTTAACTACACTGGAAGCACAGTTTTTGACAAAGGTTAGAATCAAAAGATTCCAAAACTTTCCAAAACAGTTTTAAAGACATTCCTTCTAAACAGCATTTAAAATGAATATTATTCCAGTAGAGTAGGTCATTATAAAAAGAATATTAAGTCAGCCCCAATTAAAACCCTTCAAAAGAGAACTCCACTAATATATATTTTATTGCCACACAAGCTATTTTATCATTTAGGCCAGGGATGGACCTCTGGACGCAGCCACACTCTGTTCTATGGCCACATACAAACCAGCCAATTATCTGCCGCCAGTTTGTGCGTGGCCAGAAACTTGACAGAAATGCCATCCCTGGGCACACACTGTCAGTCAGAGGCGCTGCTCACATGTAACCACTCAAATGAACGGTTACATATGAATAACGGCAGTGCTGGCCATTGATTTGTAAGAATGTTACAGCCACTGTGTCAGAAACCATGAATTAGACTGAGACAGAAGTACAGTTAAATCACACATGTTTAATAATAATAAAAAAAAGATAAACAGAGTAAACATAGTCAAAACATAGCCAGAGTTCAGGAACCATAACGAATAGTCAGACAAGTCAAAACGTCAGGGAGCCAGAAGCAGTGGTAGCCAAGCAAGTCTTTAACAGGAACACAGGATAGTGTCTCTAGAGATGTGACCAAGACAAAGGCAGAGATCATCTGGACTGGACGGCTTAAGTAGGCAGGGCTGACGAGCACCCTATATATTGTACACCTATACCAGTCCTTAAAAGGACCTTTGTGGACCTAGTAGCTAGTGATTTGCAGACTGTCCCTCAGTCCCTACACTGATAAAAGACTGCTGCAGAATAGGGCAGCAGTCAGCAGCAGTGCAGCACAACCCTATATATTGTACACCTATACCAGTCCTTACAAGGACCTTTGTGGACCTAGTAGCTAGTGATTTGCAGACTGTCCCTCATTCCCTACACTGATAAAAGACTGCTTCAGAATAGGGCAGCATATAGCAGCAGTGCACCACAACCCTATATATTGTACACCTATACTAGTCCTTACAAGGACCTTTGTGGACCTAGTAGCTAGTGATTTGCAGACTGTCCCTCAGTCCCTACACTGATAAAAGACTGCTGCAGAATAGGGCAGTAATCTGCAGCACAGCCCTGCACCAGCACCTTATATATTGTACACCTATACCAGTCCTTAAAAGGACCTTTGTGGACCTAGTAGCTAGTGATTTGCAGACTGTCCCTCAGTCCCTACACTGATAAAAGACTGCTGCAGAATAGGGAAGCAGTCAGCAGCAGTGCACCACAACCCTATATATTGTACACCTATACCAGTCTTTAAAAGGACCTTTGGGGACCTAGTAGCTAGTGATTTGCAGACTGTCCTTCAGTCCCTACACTGATAAAAGACTGCTGCAGAATAGGGCAGTAATCTTCAGCACAGCCCTGCACCAGCACCCTGTATATTGTACACCTATACCAGTCCTTAAAAGGACCTTTGTGGACCTAATAGTAATAGCTAGCTAGTGATTAAACTAATTGTCCCTGCTGCCCACAGTGTCCTGTTCCTACACTGACAAAAGACATGCTGCTGCAATCACCAGCACAGCAATGCACCAGCACCCTATATATTGTGCACCTATACCAGTCCTTAAAAGGACCGTTGTGGACCTAGTAGTAATAGCTAGCTAGTGATCAAACTGACTGTCCCTTCTGCACACAGTGTCCTGTCCCTACACTGACAAAAGACAGGCTGCTGCAATCACCAGCACAGCAGTGCACTGAACCCTATATACTGTACTACACCTATACCAGTCCTTAAAAGGACTTTTGTGGACCTAATAGCTAGCGATTTGTGTCACTACAGTCTGTCCCTGCTCCACACAGCAACCTCTCCCTACACTGACATAAGACAGAATGTAAAATGGCCGCCAGGTCAGGTCTATTTATAAGGTAGGGGGAATGTCCAATTGCCCATGTGCTGAAATGTCTCAATTGGCTGTCCTGTACCCCATGATGGATGTGTCATCATGGGTCAAAGTTCTTTCACAATGTAAATACATATGTCTGCCGGGTGAACAGCGGCAATAGTCCGCCAATTGGGCGAATCGCGAACACACAAAATTTGCCGCGAACCGACTGCCGGGCGAACAGTTCGGCCATCCCTATCCGTGAACAGATCCCCTGCTGAACTGAATCTGAGCTGAATGGTATAGATGTTATCATTGTGACACCTGTGTCCTTCCAGTTTTTTCTGTCTGGAACTTAATAGACCTATTTTAGATCTATAGATAGGCGGATATAAGTAATCATATGTTTGTTTATATCCACCTACCTCCGACCCATTACATTTACGAACAGTGGTCTCCAAACTACGACCTGAACACTGTTCCTCCCATTTTTCAGGATACTTCTATATTAAATTACAAAAAACAATCAACTATCATTTTGCAATAACCAAATTCACCCCTCTCCTGAACCATTTAAGACAAAGACAGGAAGAAAGACCTCAAGTCTTCAGACAATGATGTTAACCAAATTTCATCAATACAAATGTAATGTTAGGTTTACGCAACTACTCGACCCCAGTTGACAATGCTGGGAGGACCTGACGTTTGAGGTCAGTAAATAAAAGTCATTGATCAAGGAAAACCCAGGTCAAGATATCGCAGCTCCAAGCGAAAGATTGAACTAAAGACCATAAAATCTCCAAGATAGTCAATTAAGCCCCATTGTTCCAAGAATGAAGACTGATGTCTCTTCAATATAAATCCAGTGTTGACTCAGCTGTTGCCCAAAACATTGGTAGAGCCACTTGGGTTAATTATACACCAAATAACACCCAGTTGCAAGTTTTAAAACAGAAACTACAAAATATGTGAGCAAAATATATATATTAAATTACTATGTTTGCTGTATGACATAAGACTAAAAGGGGAGATTCCCATTATCTGAAAAAGGAATAATTCAAATAAAGTTTTTCATATATTAAACCACAAATATAATTTCAGAAGATATCATCAGACAAAGGACATGAGATATTCCTACCAACATATTGTAAAAGAACTTTGGCACAAATATTATGTTGGGGATAAATGGGGAAATAGTTTGTTCTGTCCCAGAATACATGACATACACAGTGTAATTACCCCAGGTATTATTTTTCCTATAACCAGCAGAGTCCACGATATGGGGACAGTGCACTAATGAGCATGAAGGCAGGCAATCACCAGATCACCGTAATATGAAGCATATTAAAATACAGTTCATAATAATATCAGATTCGATTTTAGGACAATCGGAATTCCAATTATGTAACTGTAATGACCACTAGTGGGCAGATGAGAAATGAACATTTATCACCCAACTTTGAAACCAACCAATCATGAGATGGTAAACATCAGGGGGAAGGTCTTGTTAAAAAAAAATAAAAAAATAAAAACATGAGGGGGAACGTACAAATTCAAAACAATGGTACTCCACCCTATGAAAAGGAGACACACATTATTTTAGATCTAGATGTAATCACACACCCATTTGATACGCCCTGGACAATTGAGAAGCATGCTGCCAGTTGACACGTATCGCTGGACTTTGCTGCTGGAACTAACAGATTATACTTTTAATACTTCGGACATCTTTCCCTTTTGAAACAGTGGTGAGATACTGACTCTATATACATTGACTAACCTTTTTCTCCCAAAGTTGCAGGGATTGTAATTTGACTGTTTGTATTTTGATATTATTATTTACAGGGTGCAGGGCAAATTGTTTACTAAAATTTTCCCAAATAGTCTGTCTATATTGTATGTTGAAACCGTGTAGGGGTAAATTAGGTATAGACCTGTATCGCAGCTAAATTGGCTATTTGTGGTGTTCCAGGGAAATTGTCTATTTTCCATCCTAATTTCAACAGCTCTATTGAAGTTAGGACTTATTTTAGTTGAATTTTTCTTATTAGCTCTTCAGGATATGTCTTAAGAGTTATCAGGGATCTTCTTTTTAATATTTTAATAGCAGGGTTAATCACACTTTTATAGTTGGTTGAGGCTGTCCCAGGTTTGCCTTTGAAAGTTAAAATAAATTACCTTCCTATTGTGTTGATGTCTTTGATTGTGTGTGTAAAATATTAATCACCAGTAATTCCGGTTTTGTATGATATTGTAAAATTATACTTGTATTTTAATAAATTACTTGTTAATTTAACTGGGAGACATTGGTAAGAAATTACTATAGGGGGGCGCATGCGCGTCGCGATGCAGGGAGGAAGCAAGTGATCACCGCTCCGCCAGACCCTGAGATAGCAGGCCAGATCCCCAGGGTTACGCTGCACTATCATCGGCGAAAATACCCAACACCCCTGTGGGAAACATTCGTGCATGCCAGGGGGGATAAACCGGCACTCTAGCCTCCCGCAAAATAACCTGATGGACTTTCTCCTGCACAGCAGTGACAGACAGCGCAGAATGTCTCAAAATGGCGCGGGCCTCGGATCCCACGCGGAACCAGTGAAAGCCACACTAAACCTCAGCTCCTCTCATGAGAACAGTGAGTACTTGTCTCCCTTGTCTAAAGTGGACTTAGATGCCAGCCTGACAAACATATTTGATAAGCTGGTTGAGGAAATAGAGAGTGAGGTTCACAAATCTACCACTGCCCTCTCTCAAGAGATAGCATGCATTGGCATCGCACTGATGTGCTGGAAACAAAGCATGATGAACACTCATTAGCACATAATGATCTGCGGAACAATTATGAGACTTTAGCTGACAGTTTTGCATTTTTGCAGGCTCAAGTTGAAGATCTTGACAAAGGAACCCTCCGTCATAATATCAGAGTACGCGGCGTCCCTGAGACGATTACAGATCTTATGCCCGCCATTACAAAAATCTTTCACAATCTCCTACCAGACAAACCCTTGTCAGCATTTACTTGCGACAGAATTCACAGAGCACTACAACCTAAACCAACACCGGATAAACCTCCCAGAGACATTATTATGTGTATGAAAGACTTTTTAGTCAAAGAAGACATAATGCGTGCCTCAAGGAACACACATAACATTGAACTGGATGGCAAGAGATTACAGATCTACCCTGATATTTCCCCTGCTACACTTGATAGGAGACGCAGGATGAAAGCTGTAACCAGCATTCTCCAAAATGCAAGAATAAAATATAGATGGGGTTTCCCCTTTAAACTCACGGTTCCACACAACGGATCTACTTACACAGTATATAACGTGATTTAAGGCAAGGAGCTATTGGTTAAACTAGGTCTCTTGGATCCAGAACCTCCTAAACGTCTCCCTTCCACCCCAAGATCTTCACCAATATGGTCTACACCAACTTCTCGTCGCAACCAGAGAAATCAGAGACGTTGAGGTCAGTCATTTCAGTTTCAAGCACCCTAGTCATCTGAGTTTCACTTCCTTCCTCTTTTTCATGCAACTTTGGTAACTAACTTTTTCTACTGATTATGCCAATTGGAGTCTTCCTTTAAGGCCCTGGTTCAAGTCTCACTAGACTTACCCAGCTGAAGACCATGCCTGTGGAGGCTGCACGGCTGGATCTATGGAGACCCTCCCCACGCTAATTGTATCCCTTCTTATGACTCTGGAGGTTGATTATTACCGGAAGACCCCTGAGCTTCCACCCTTCCCCTATAGCAGCTCCCCCCCTTTATTTTTTATTTTCTCATACTGCTCCCCAAAACCATCATCCATATAGCCTATTGTTTGATTATGTGGTTGGGAGTGGTGGTGGGTGGTTGTGTGCAGGGGTGGTCTGGGGAGGAGGTTTACATTTGATGTTGCCACACGTTGTTTTGTTCCTTATGTTTTTCAGAGTCTTGCACCCATTAAGGTCAAGTTTGATATACATCTATTTAGGGGTCAATCATATTTTTAGATGGGATATATGGTTTTGAGATACCCTATTTTACCCCAGGCTTAAATTGCACACCCTTAAAATTATTTCCATAACTTTAGAGTGCCTGCTACGTCCGTCGTCGCTGGTTTGTTCCCCATCCTGTGTATGTGGCCAACTGCGACCCCCGCAACTTTGTGGGTGTTGCACCTGGCCAGGTGTACAGGAATAGGACGATTCAGTCCTAATGCTAAACATATATTTTCTAGTGACAAGCTTATTCTTGTCCCTATGACAATATTCTACAGTTTATGTTGTTTTTTTATTTACACCCTTTCGCCTAATAATATACCTATCCCAAAACATGTAAGCCAATATTATTCCATACAGCTATGTAAGTTACTCAGTGGTTATGTATTTCTATATTTCTGCATAATGTTCATAATTTATGATATTCTATTCTTTTTGTCATCACATGTGATAACATTTTTCACACCCCCGGTGTTGGACGAGGAAAAAACAAAGTCCCTCATCGTATGCCAGACTGGACTATATTTTCAGCACCCCCATCCCAGTGGCCAATTCCTCTAGAGCCACTATCCACCCTTGCCCCTGGTCCGATCACGATATCACTACCTTTGAAACCTCACATATAGGCCCTTCTATTTTTCAATCTATATCTACACACATTGAAAATTACTTTATAGAAAATATGAAGGATGATACCCCACCAACGACATTTTGGGTAGCTCATAAAGCGGTTCTCAGAGGCCAACTAATAAGTTTGGCCGCAAAGAAAAATAAAGAAAGACTTGTGGACATTAGAAGTCTCACTAGGGACCTAAATTAACTTTATAATAAACTACAACACAACCCATCCCAAGAGATCACCAAACAAATTCAAGATAAGCGTCAAGCCTTAGACCTTATTCTATCTGAAAACACAGAAAAATCCCTTAGATTCTCAAAAGCTAAATTCCTACTTCACCGCAATTCCCCTTCAGCTATATTTGCTAAGAAACTAAACCAAGAACACAAACCTCCCCAAACTTACAAAATTAGAAATCAGGCCCGCAATCTGGTCACCCACCCACAAGAAGTTTTGAAATTTTTTTCCACCTTCTATAAAGACTTCCTTTCTGAACCTCAATCTCAACCCAATCATACTTAAAAAATTTGGCTAGATGAAACCCAATTACCTTCCGTTGATGCTCAACAATCTGAGGCTCTTAATGCATCCTGCACAGATTCTGAGATAATCAAAATTATTAAATCTCTCAAAACTTCTACTGCCTCGGGAACAGACGGTTTCTCCTCCGTATACTACAAAAAAATATGCCTCTCTTTTTGCTCCCTACTTAACAAAACTTTTTAATTACATCCTTAAAGGTAACCAATTCCCAGAAGAAATGCTTTTAGCCAATTTATCTTTAATCCCAAAGCCAGGTTAAGATCACTCTTTTCCTCAGAACTTTCGCCCAATCTCTGTCCCTAACAATGACCTAAACATTTTTGGGAGACTGCTTGCTGACAGATTGGCAACGGTCATCACAAATCTAGTACACAATGACCAAACAGGTTTTATTCCTGGCCGTCAGATTGTAGACAACATCAGGTTAGTCACCAATATCATCCAAGATGCTAACCTACCCTCTCGTAAATTATGCCTGCTGAGTTTAGACATTCACAAGGCATTTGATAGTGTTAATTGGTCCTACCTTAACCACCTTTTACCAAAGTACGGCATTTCTGGTAATTTTCTGCATGGCTTTACTGCTTTATATCATTCACCCCAGACCAGAATCAGGATCCCTGGACATAACTCAGAATTTTTTCCTCTTAGCAGAGGCACTAGACAGGGCTGCCCCTTATCCACCTTACTATTTGCACTAGCAATTGAACCATTGGCCCAGAGGATCAGGAATAATATAGATATGAAGGGTTATACCAAAAGGGGAGGGGGAGTTCAGATGTAGTTATGCCCATATGCACAGACCTCAATCCTTGGGTGGGTTGGGCCTTCCTAACATCTGGCTCTATTTTCTCTCTGCTAGACTGAGGCAACTCTCTCAATGGTTTTCACCAACACAAGTTACCCCTTGGAAAAAATTTGAGACCTACTCAATAACTCCATTATACATACAGGGTATACTTTGGACCAAATCGACCTCTTATAATAAACTTATTAAGCTTAACATTATAGTAGCCCACTTTTATCAACTATGGCTCAAGATCAATAGTCCCTACAATTTATCCTCCGAATCATCCCCTCTTGCCTCTTTTTTGGGAGACCCCAGATTCACACTGGCATAAAGCAAAATAGACTATTTTTCTCATTGGATCAGGAAGGGTCTAACCACTCTTGGTACATTGTTGACTGGTAAAGATTTTACCCCATTCCCGACTTTGCAGGCTGGATGGGATATCCCCTCCTCGGAGCTACAACATTATCACCAAATTAGAACCTTTTTCGCAAAACATTTTCCACTCCCTACACATCCTCAAATTACTTTTTTTGAAAAAAATGTGTACGTCCTCTGCTGGCAACAGGGGCCTCATATCCAGACTGTATAATCATCTTAACAGTCTTGATATGCCAGACAAATCTGGACCAATGCTTCACTGGGAGTCGAATTTGGATTGCATGTTTTCAGCTGAAGAATGGTATAATATGGACAATCTCAGAAAAAGCAATAGGGGCATTTCCTTCAGGGAAACCCCTACAAAAGTATTCTCCAGATGGTACTTAACCCCCTCCAAACTCCACACTTTTTATCCCTCAATCTCTCCAAACTGTTTTAGAGGTTGCCAGGCTCCAGGCACAATTCTTCACACATTCTGGAGTTGTAACCACCTTGAGTATATATGGCAAAGGGCAGTTGAAAGAATAGAAAGCTCTTCTAAACAAAAGATTGTCCCCACTCCCCAGATTTACCTTCTATATGCAAATATACCTAACATTCCAACACCCTGTGTTAAACTTTTCCATTCATTTTGAAGTTCTATTCAATGGATGATCCCTTTTAACTGGAAGTCTAACAACCTACCATGGCCTCAGGTACTAGCCAGAATGGCGACAATTAGCTCTTGTACACACGGTTGGACATTCTGACAACAAAATCTGTCGGATTTTGTCCGAAACTGGTGTTGCATACACACGGTCGGACAAAGTTGTCGGAAAATCCCATCGTTCGTAACGTGATGGCGTAATTTAGTTACGACAGGACTACGTTCAGGCTAGTAGCTAATAGCTTTGGTCTCGTAATTTAATCTGAGCATGTGTGTCACTTTGTCTGATCGGAATTCTCTACAAACGATCGGACAAAGTCTGATCGGATCATGTTGACGGAAAATATTATAGCCAAGCTCTCAAACTTTGTCCGTTGGACATTCTGACGGAAACAGTCCAATGGAGCCCACACATAGTCGGATTATCCGACAACACGACCCGATCGGACATTTTCCGTTGGAATATCCGACCGTGTGTACAAGGGCTTAGACTTTCAGAGAGGATCTTTCAGACACTACATGACACAGTACACATTTATGAAAAAAAAATGGTCCTACTGGAATGCAATGCAAAAAAAAGTTTTAAAAACTGCCGTTTTTTCAGGAGCAGTGATTTTAATAATGATTAAAGTGAAATAATAAAAGTGTAATATTCCTTTAAATTTCATACCTGGGGGGTGTCTATAGTATGCCTGTGAAGGGGTGCATGTTTCCCGTGCTTAGAACTGTCCCTGCACAAAATGTCATTTTGCAAGGAAAAAAAGTTTTTTAAAATCACTTTCAATTGTCGGCTCCCGTAATACAGTGAACACTCAATGAGTGTTCTCTGTATTACGGAGCGGACAATTCATTCATTGATAAAAAAAAAAAGCGTGGGGTTCCCCTAAATTCAATTACCAGGCCCTATGGGTCTGGTATGGATATTAAGGGGAACCCTGCGTCAAATAAAAAAAAATATCCATACCAGACCCTTTAACCCGAGCACGCAACCTGGCAGGTCGCAGGAACCTGAACCGTACCAGGCCACATTCCCGCAACATTGGGTGGATGCTTTGGGGGTCTGTGACCCCTCAAAGCACCATGTCCCCATGTTGATGGGGACAAGGGCCTCATCCCCACAACCCTGGCCGGTGGTTGTGGGGGTCTGCGGGCGGGGGGCTTATCAGAATCTGGAAGCCCCCTTTAACAAGGGGACCCCCAGATCCCGGCCCCCCCTGTTTGAAATGGTAAGGGGGTACAAAAGTACCCCTACCATTTCACAAAGAAAGTGTAAAAAATGGTTAAATAAGACAAACACACTTTTGAAAAATTCCTTTTTGCATCGATACATGTCCCCTGGGGCAGGACCCAGGTCTCCAAACACTTTTTAGGACAGTAACTTGCATATTAGCCTTTAAAATTAGCACTTTAGATTGTGAACGCTTGAGTCCCATAGACTTTAATAGGGTTCTAAAGTTCACACGAAGTTTAGGTCTGTTCGCAGGTTTTGGTGCAAACCAAACAGGGGGGTGTTTGGCTCATCCTTAGTGGTGACAGGTACTCATATGGACTGTGACAGGTCCCCAGGTACTCATATGGACTATGACAGGTACTCAGGTACTCAGATGGACTATGACAGGTACTCGGGTACTCAGATGAATGGTGACAGGTACTTATATGGACTGTGACAGGTGCTCAGATAAACTGTGACAGGTAATCAGGTACTCTGATGGACTGAGACAGGTACTCGGGTACTATAATGGACTGTGACAGGTACTGGGGTACTTATATGGGCTGTGACAGGTACTCAGGTACTCGGATACTCAGATGGACTGTGACAGCTACTCAGGTACTCGGGTACTCATATAGACTGTGATGGGTACACGGGTACTCTGATGGACGGTGGCAGGTACTCGGGTACTCATATGGACTGTGACAGGTACACGTTTACTCGGGTACTCATATGGACTGTGACAGGTACTCGGGTACTCTGATGGACTGTGACAGGTACTCAGGTACTCGGGTACTCATATGGACTGTAGCAGGTACTCAGATGGACTGTGACAGGTACTCAGGTACTGTGATGGACTGTGACAGTTACGGAGGTACTTGGGTATTCATATGGACTGTGACAGTACTCTGATGGACTGTGAGTGACAGGTACTATGATGGGTGGTGACAGGTCCTCTTTATTGGGGGGACAATCAGTGTGATTGGTGTGTACTGTAAGTGGTAACGAGATGTTACCACAGTCTCCTTCTCACACACGTGTGTGAGGAGAAGAACCCGGTAACATCTCGTTACCGCGGTTTGTTGACATTTAGTGATCGGCTGTGAAAGGATCACAGCCGATGATGTGGGTAAACAGCCAGCCAATGGCTGGTTACCAGAGTCGGTGAGGGGCAGTGTTCCCCGGAACACGCTGCCACCGACGTGCACGCGCAGCACGCTCACGATCCACGCTCACGGAACCATCTGTGATCGACCATGACTTCATCACGGCCGATCATGTGGTAAACAGCTATACCCAATGGCTGTTCACCCCCCTTGGTGGCGAGCGGTGGCTCCGTGACACTGAAGGAACATGGATGTGCACACACGATCGCACGCATTCCCTGTTTAAATGGGAGGAAGTCATATGAAGCCCTCCTGCAACGAGAGCCACGCCACCTGGCCGTCTTTTGACAACCGGCGGTCGGCAAGCAGTTAAAGTGTGACATGCTATGTATCTATTTACTCTGCCTAGCATCTTTTATATTTTACCAACAAATGGGTATTATACTGTGTCTGTGTGCACTAAAATTCTGTGTATTTTTTTTCCCAAAAATTTGCTTTTAAAAAAACGCACAGCAAATATCTTGCGACATAAAAAATTGCAACACCCACCATTTTATTCTCTAGGGCCACTGCTAAATATATATGTAGCGCCGGGTTCCTGAAGAGCATGTGCTATGTTTTTGTAAATTTTGTTTTTTCTAAGACCATAGTTAGGTGTTAGGGTTAATTTCAGTAAATTATGGTCTTGGCATCAGTTTAGCTGGACTGTACTATGTTCTGCCTGGTCATAGGTGTAGGTATCATCTTTGACAGGCATTGGAACGCAGTCTATTTGGACGCATTGGGTACCAATCTCTCTCTCAGAGCCAATCAGCGGGTGCGTTATCTCGCTGTGTATTCTGGGAGAGGATACCTAAGGTGCTGAGATCACGTGGTTCTGGATTGCCGGTCCAGAAGTATGTTCTGACTCCGTGGTCCTGGTCCTCCTGACCAGCTCCCAGAGGCCCTCATGGCCTGGGGTGCGGATCCATCTGTTTCCGAATCTCGGGACTAGCTAGCCTGAGGCACAGTAACTGGAAGGAGGGTTCCGGTCCGGTGCTGTGCTGTGGTCCGGTGCCATCTCGGGTTTGGAGAGGCCCAGCAACTGAAAATGCAACTGGGGAGGACTCTTCAGAAGAGGGTCACGCACGAGGCTGGCTGCTCGGTAGGAGCCTGGAAGCTAAGCTGAAAGGACATCAAGTGAATCCACATTCTTACGGTATCGCCAGACCAGCTGCAAGATACTGGTACTGTAAGAGAGTTCCTAATTTTATCCTTCAGTTACAACTAAGTTCTGTGACAGACTTCCTTATCCTATTCTAAAGTTCTACAATCAAGTCTGTGGCAGAGACTTTGCTAAGTTGAAATCACCTGTCGACTGCTAAATTCACTAAAGGGGATTTATCCTATAGCTGAAATATCCAGTTGCGAATGGCTATTCCCTAGATCACTTAGAGAGAGACATTTCAAGTGTCAGCAGTTCCAAGAGTACCTGAGCTTTACTACCCATACCCTATATTCCCTACTGAGAGACTGAGTTCTGTTTAACGTTTTATGCAAATAAAAATTCACAAAGGGATTCAAGTGTCGGTCTTTGCAGTTTATTGGGCTATCAACCTCAGAAACCCCTAGACGGGCAACGAGGTGGAGATGGTAACAGTAAGCCCAGCAAAACCAGCCGCTCCTTTGGGGGTCAGTGCTAAATATATATAATGTTTGGGGGTTCTAAGTAATTTTCTAGCAAAAAAATATTTTTACATGTAGGAGAGGAATGTCAGAATTGGCCTGAGTGGGAGGGTTGTTTTTTTTACCTTCCTGTTACATTTGTTGAGTCTGAAAATAATATATTTTTTTAACTTGATGGATATATGTCTTTTTTTTAACATACTAATGTAATTATGTGACTCCACTGCCAGATGGATTTTGATTGGTTGCTATGGCTACTGCAAGTTATACTTATTGCTTTGTTCCTTGCATTGTTTCATTGAAAAAAGGACTATATTGAAAATGTAATGTAAAGTTTTATTATGCAAGATTGTAATGCAGATCACGTTTGTTTTGTTTGTAATAAAACGAGTGCCAATATAGTATATGCATGAGGACATTTGCTTTTGGGTTTTTGATATTATATTTTACTTACCACTTTAGGCTACTTTTATGCCTCATGCACACAGGGCTTAACAAATGCCTCTTTTAAAGGCATTTATCATTTTTTTTCAACCCATAAATACACCTCTAGGATAAAAAAGGACCTGGGGGTCCTAATAGATGATAGGCTCAGAAATAGCATGCAATGCCAAGCTGCTGCTAACAAAGAAAACCGAATATTGGCATGCATTAAAAAGGGGATCACCTTCAAAAATAAAACAATATTTCTCCCACTCTACAAGACTCCGGTCCAGCCGCACCTAGAGTATGCTGTCCAGTTCTGGGCACCAGTCCTCAGGAAGGATGTACTGGAAATGGAGCGAGTACAAAGAAGGGCAACAAAACTAATAAAGGGTATGGAGGATATTAGTTGTGAGTAAAAGTTGTGAGCTCTGAACTTATTCTCTCTGGAAAAGAGACGCTTGAGAGGGAATATTATTTCAATTTACAAATACCATACTGGTGACCCCACAATAGGGATAAAACTTTTTTGAAGAAAGGAGTTTAATAAGACACATAGCCACTCACTAAAATTTGAAAAAGAGAGGTTTAACCTTAAATTGCGTAGAGGGTTCTTTATTGTAAGAGCGGCAAAGGTCTGGAATTCCCTTCCACAGGCAGGGGTCCCAGCGGGGAGCATCAATAGTTTCAAGAAACTATTAGATAACACCTGAACGACCCCAACATACAGGGATATACAATGTAATACTGACATATAATCACACACATAGTTTGGACTTGATGGACTTGTGTCTTTTTTCAACCTCACCTACTATGTAACTAGGTAACCTCTGTGTCCATACACATATAGCCGTTTACAGGCCAATTAGAAGAAGAGCGTTTATGGGCTGAAAAATAAAAATCATCACTAGCGTATTCAGGAGAAGAGCTTTTGAGCAGAAAAAAACGCTTAATGCTCCTAAATATGTCTAAATGCACTTGAGTGTTCATTCATTCCGATGGTCAGAATAAATAATATTTTGGAGTCTCT
This sequence comes from Lithobates pipiens, assembly GCF_037356315.1. Taxonomy (NCBI): domain Eukaryota; kingdom Metazoa; phylum Chordata; class Amphibia; order Anura; family Ranidae; genus Lithobates; species Lithobates pipiens. The sequence continues at coordinate 200,421,609 of NW_027507790.1, read as the reverse complement.
TAACACTCAAACCCTTGACAAGCTTAAACATGTGTGTAATATACAGATTTACACACGTTTAAAGCAGCTTTTCTCCTGCCAGCAGTTAAAAGCGTTCAGAGTAGAAAATCAAATGTCCTGTGTGCATGAGACCCTAAAATTTAATTTTCCACTTGCAGACTTTTTAACCCTATTTATTTATAGTACCAAATGATTTTTTGTTTGCCTAATACAGCGCTGTGGATGCCAATGTTATTAAAGAGCATTTCAAACTCTTTTTCATGACTTGAGAATGTAATTTACTCATAAAGGGATTGTCTGGTCTTTTAAATATACAATACTGTTCAAAAGTTTCAGGCAGGTTTGACAACATGCTGTAAATTAGGAATGCTTTCTGAAACAGAAGTGTTAATAGTTTATTTTTATCCAAGAAAAAATTTAAAGTGAATGAACAGAAAAAAAATCCAAATCAAATCAGTATTTGATGTGACCACCCTTCTCCAACCACCGTGTCTGTGGTCCTCAACGTTGCCAAATCAATGGTGTCCTCATTGCTAAGACATACAGGCTGATACTTATCCATCATACCATACCATCAGGGAGATGTGTGATTAGTACCAAATTTATTCTGCAGCAGGGTAATGACTCCAAACATACAGCCAATGTCAAAAAGAACAAGGAGTCCTGGAAGTGATGGGTTGGCACCTACAGAGCCCTGATCTCAACGTCATTGAGTCTGTCTGGGATTACGAGACAGGAGGATGTGAGGCAGCCTACATCCACAGAAGATCAGTGGTTAGTTTGCCAGATGTTTGGGACAACCTACTTGCCAAGTTCCTTAAAAAAATGTGTGCAAGTGTACCTAGAAGAATTGATGATGTTCTGAAGGCAAAGGTTGGTTATATCAAATATTGATTTGATTTGAATTTACTGTATCTTCTGTTCTTTCTATTAATACTTCTATTTCTGAAAGCATTCTTAATTTACAGCATTTTTTCACGCCCGCCTAAGACTTTTGCACAGTACTATATGTGTAGAACACATCTGGAGGAATTCAAAACAGCCCTAACAAAAGATCTCTGGCAGTAGTTTCTTTTTGAACTACCTGCACCTAATTCAGGCAAACATTTGCACCAGTTTTAGCAACATTACCAATACATGCGGCACATTTAGTTCTTACTACCGCCACTTTAAGAACCTTTGGGTATGGCTGTGGCAAATTTCCCAAGAATTGCCACCAGTTCTCAAATTAGGAAACTGGTGGTAGTTGAGACCAACTCTGAGCTGGTGTGCAAGAGATACTCTGACACTGAGAGTGGAACCTGCATGTGCTGGGAAGTTGTCATGCACCGAGCTGTATGCCTGGCCCCATTTAGCTGTTGGCTGGGGGATTCCCCAGACGAAAGCTAAATGTAAATGTGGATACAGGTGATGTTACTACCCAAATATGAATTTACTTGTCAGTGGATGGGTAGAGCCTGATGGGGAACCTAGAGACTAGTTTCCTATTAGGTCCACTTGTCTTTGGATTGGCAGTGCACAGTAGTGGGAGGATTCTAAATGGATTCGCCCACTGCAGTGCACTGTCAATCAAAAGTAAAGCAGACCTGATTTCTCTAAATCGGCCTAAATTCAGGCCATAAGTTGCCCTGTTGACTTGTCTAACTTCAATTGAGAGATCTATGGGACTGGAAAAACGTTGACCAAACAGTGACTGCATCTAATCAGCTGCAGTCGCTGTTCAGGACATTTGTCCATGTGTGCTGTTTAGTGTGGATGGGGTAATCTATGGACATTTTTTGTTCAGAAATTCTTACTTGTATGGCCAGCTCATCTCAAGAGTTGTTGCACAGTCCTTCCCACTGTCGCTCACTTTGCATTTTTATAATGAATGCACCCTCCCCAATGTCATGTGACTCGTTGGTGTTGCAAAGCCTCAGGTGTGAATTGGGGAGTAGGTGTGTTAAATTTGGTGTTATCACTCTCACTCTCTCATACTGGTCACTGGAAGTTCAACATGGCACCTCATGGCAAAGCACTCTCTGATGATCTAAAAAAAGAATTATTGCTCTACATAAAGATGACCTAGGCTATAAGAAGGTTGTCAAGACCCTGAAAATGAGCTGCAGCATGGTGGCCAAGACCATACAGCAGTTTAACAGGACAGGTTCCACTCAGAACAGGCCTCACCATGGTCGACCAAAGAAGTTGAGTGCACGTGCTCAGGTTCATATCCAGAGATTGTCTTTGGGAAATAGACATATGCGTGCTGCCAGCATTGCTGCAGAGGTTGAAGGGGTAGGGGAGTCAGCTTTTCAGGGCTCAGACCATACGCCGCACACTGCATCAAATTGGCCTGCATGGCTGTTGTCCCAGAAGGAAGCCTCATCTAAAAATGATGCACAAGAAAGCCCGCAAACAGCTTGCTGAAGACAAGCAGACTAAGGACATGGGTTACTGGCACCATGTCCTGTGGTCTGATGAGACCAAGATAAACGTATTTGGTTCAGATGGTGTCAAGTGTGTGTGGGGGGAAACCAGGTAAGGAGTACAAAGACAAGTGTGTCTTGCCCACAGTCAAGCATTGTGGTGGGAGTGTTATGGTGCTGCCGGAACTGGGGAGCTACAATTCATTGAGGGAACCATGAATGCCAACATGTACTGTGACATACTGAAGCAGAGCATGATCCCTTCCCTTTGGAGACTGAACCACAGGGCAGTATTCCAACATGGTAACAACCCCAAACACACCTCCAAGATGACCACTGCCTTGCTAAAGAAGCTGAGGGTAAAGGTGATGGACTGGCCAAGCATGTCTCCAGACCTAAACCCTATGATGCATCTGTGGGGCATCCTCAAATGAAAGGTGGAGGAGCACAAGGTCTCTAATATCCACCAGCTCTGTGATGTCATCATGGAGGAGTGGAAGAGGACTCCAGTGGCAATCTGTGAAGCTCTGGTGAACTCCATGCCCAAGAGGATTAAGGCAGTGCTGGAAAATAATGGTGGTCACATAAAATATTGACACTTTGGGCCCAATTTGGACATTTTCACTTAGGGGTGTACTCAGTTTTGTTGCCAGCAGTTTAGACATTAATGGTGTGTTGAGTTATTTTGAGGGGACAGCAAATTTAAACTGTTATACAAGCTGTATACTCACTACTTTACATTGTAGCAAAGTGTCATTTCTTCAGTGTTGTCACATGAAAAGATATAATAAAATATTTACAAAAATGTGTGGAAGTATTAAAACAAGCTGTACAATTAAATTATTGCACATAATATTTCCATTATGCCTCATGTATTCCTGCAAAACCTTTAAATTGTGGAATTATAATTAGTTTTTTTAACAGCAATTTCAGGCAACAAGCGAACCATGTAGTGAATTACTATTACTATCTAGAAAATACTGCAGCTGCGCTAAAGTTGTAAAAGTTCACCAAGCATACCTTCCATCTGAGTTCTACATAATCCTGCTGAGCCAAATTCCAGTTAAAGCCTTACAAGGAGTGTATGGTTCTGTAATTAATGTACAACCATTCAGGTTCCACCTTCCAAGACTGTTTAGATCTTAGTTTCTAAGTTATGCCGCGTACACACGAGCGGATTGTATGGCGTACTTAGTCCGTCGAAACACATTTCAGCGGACAATCCGCTCGTGTATGGGCTTCAGCTGACTTTTTCAGCGTGCAGTCCGGAGTACTAAGAATTTCGGTTTTTTAGAAATTCTGTCCGTCGTACTTTGGTTTCAGCGGACAATACGGTCGTCAGTATGCTAGTTCGATGGACTAAGAATGGCGCATGCCCAGAAAGGATTTACACGGCGGAAGGGTGCTTTGCTGTGTCTTGGACTTCCTATTTCTAGTCCCGTCGTACGTGCTGTACACGTCATCGTGCAAGCTTTCGACGGACTGTTTGTGTATCCGTGTGTGGTCAAGTCCGTTCAGTGGAAAGTATGACGGACTGTCCGTCGGATTGTATGACGGACTAAGTACGCCATACAATCCGCTCGTGTGTACGCGGCATAAGTGTAACCTGGACTGTAGCTGATAACTGTTGTGGAACTTCTTCCTTTGTTGCTGCTGTATTGTCCTGCAGTGTGGACAGTTGAATTTAATATTCATTAAAGCAGAGTTCCACTCATTTTTAAGAGTTAACCACAGTGTAATATGCATCGCTAGTGAAATAAGGTTTGGAAACTGATATAATTTCTGCAGAAAGTACCTTTTTTATTTGTCTTCCCCGTGAGCTCCAGTCGTGGCCACCTAGGCGATTACGTCACCAGCCCAGCAGCGTTGACTCCTGGGATATCTATGTCATCGATCCCAGGAGTCGATGAGCATCTAAAGCGGGTACCATTGCGAGATTTCCTCACCGGAAGTGATGCACCATTTTAGAAGAATTGTTATGGCAACCTGTAAGGCGTGAGATCAGGAGGTGCTTGCTGGGTATCTAGCTGCACCTCATCCCAGAAATACACATGAGCGGGCTTCAGATGCCTACATCCTCGATGGCCCCGGTCTGCTTCCGAGAACATGTAAGTTATTATAGATTCAAGCGTAAAAAGCATGAAGACAGTTAGGTCAGTATCCAAATATAAATGTACTAGTACTAACAATCAAGGGGGAGCTATAAAGAAAATTGATTATGGGGTCTGGAGCTCTGCTTTAATGCAGAAGTGCTATGGCCATCTTTAAGGAGACCACTTTGCAATGCTCATTAATGGATTGTCTCCAGTGCCGGGTGCAGCCATCTTGGCTGGGTCTGGATCTAGTCTGGAGAATGGTGATTGGCTGATGCATCTGAGCAAGGAGAAGTCAGGAGGCTGCTGTGAGAAAGGTAGAGAGCACAGTCTTAAATCTGGAGAGGTGTGGAAAAAGACTAGGCTGCTGGCTAAATGGAACTCTGCCATAGCGGACCACAACCAGAGGAGACTGCTCATCACACAGTGTGAGGTGTGATTTGGAGACCTAGTGTGATCAGACTGTATTAGATCACACCCCCACCACCTATAAGGAAGGAAAAGAGGTACTGAAAGACAAAGATCACTGCAACTTCTATCCCTGTCTTACTTGAACTTGACTTTTACTGAATCAGAGCATGTGTCCAGAGACCCAGAAGAGAGTGCCCTGGGTCTGGTAAGAGACTAACATCACACAAGTTAATCTGTTGTCTGCTGGGAACTGTTGTGCTTTCTTCAAGGACCCCAACTTTGCCGGCCAACATTTTTATTTTAATCAATCACTGACCAGTGTGACAGAATGTGGACTGTTATAGCAAGTTGGGACTGTATTTATATATAGGTAAATGCAGTTAATTTCTGTTAACTATTGTTCGTCAGAATATTGCAGGTGTTTAACCATACTGTATCTCTCAGAGTAATGTTATCCTCTTATTGATTGTTTGTATAAGTACATGTGTAATAATCCTCTCTTTCCTTAGGCTATGGGGTTGATTTACTAAAGGCAAATACACTGCACACTTTGCAAGTGCAGTTGCCCCAGAGTTTGGTAAAGGAGCAGAAGCTCTGCTGACTTCCATCTTCCAATCATGTGCAAGCAAACATGCAGGATTTTTTTATTTTCCATGCATGTGATTGGGTATTCCTTGCAAATTGAAGGTTTACTTCATTTACTATATATACACACGGAATAAAAATCGCGCTAAGTGAAAATATAAATAGATAAACTGCAGCAGCTATTACAAAGGTACTAAACCTCAAGACTGAATATATAAATTAACAGCACTAGCAGAATATTGAACAACAATTGATGATGTACTCAAAACATTAACAGTGATAATATTATCAAAATACAAAATATTATAAAGTGCTAAGTGCTCCAAAATAAATAAAGTACTTCTGTGATTCAAGATAAAGTGTTCATGTGCCACACTTTTCTTTTGTGACCCCACTCACCAGAGTTAATGGACCCTAAGTTTTGCAGTCAGGGGTCAATGCAGCTGTGATCTAAATGATCTGGTGTGTGAGGAATGCTTTTAAAAAGCTTTCCATAGGGGTATTCAAGTGGATGAATCAGAGTAGATCAACCATAATCAGAGAAATTACACAAGAAAGTCCTGGATGGCTTAACTCTTAATGTAAAAATGCATATAAAAGCAAAGGAGAAGGCCTTCAAATAATACAAGGTTGAGGGATCATCATCAGCATTCAGACTTTATAAAGAATGCAAAAATAAATGTAAGGGTGCAATAAGGACAGCTAAGATAAAACATGAAAGACACATAGCAGAGGAGAGTAAAAAAAAAATCTAAGTATGTAAACAGTAAACAGTAAAAAAGGAGGACAGACAATATTGGCCCCATAAAAAATGAGGAAGGACATCTGGTTACAAAGGATGGGTAGATGGCAAAGGTACTGAATTTATGCTTTTCCTCAGTCTTCAGTAACCAAAACTGCAGTGTTTATCCTCATGACACATCACAGGAAGCACCTCTGTGGTTAACAGAGGACAAAATTAAAATTAGACTTGTGAAACTTAACATTAATAAATCACCAGGACCAGATGGCTTGCACACGAGAGTACTTAGGGAACTCAGTCAAGTAATTGCCAGACCATTGTTCCTAATTTTTATTGATAGTATACGGACTGGAATGGTACTAGCTGATTGGAGAAAAGCCAATGTAGGCACAAAATACATCCCTGGGAATTACATACCAGTTAGCCTAACATCAATAGTATGTAAACTCTTGGAGGGGATGATAAGGGACCATATACAAGATTTTAGTAATGAGAACGGTATCATTAGCAGTAATCAGTATGGATTCATGAAGACTCATTCTTACCAAACCAATCTATTAACCTTCTATGAGGAGGTGAGTTGCCATCTAGATAAAGGAAGGCCCGTAGACATGGTGTATCTGGATTTTTCAAAAGCATTTAACACAGTTCCCTATAAACATTTACTGTACAAAATAAAATCCATTGGCATGGACCATTGGGTCAGTACATGGATTGAAAACTGGCTACAAGAGCAGAGGGTGGTGATAAATGGGGAGTATTCGGAATGGTCAGGGGTGGGTAGTGTGGTCTCCGAGGGTTCTGTCCTGGAGGATGGGATAAACAGTTCAATTTCTGTATTTACAGATGATACTAAGCTAAGCAGGGCAATAAATTCTCCGCAGGATGTGGAAACCTTGCAAAAAGATCTGAAAAAATTAATGGAGTGGGCAATTACATGGCAAAAAATAATGCAATTGGGTGGCAAAAATATGAATGCAATCTATATACTGGGGGGAGAACCTGGAAAAGGACCTAGGGGCCCTAGTATATGATCAGCAATGGCATGCAATGCCAAGCTGCTGCTAACAAAGCAAAATAATATTGGCATGCATAAAAAAGGGGATTAATTCCAGAGATAAAATGATAATTCTCCCACTCTACAAGGCTCTGGTCCGGCCGCACCTAGATTATGCTGTCCAGTTCTGGGCACCAGTCATTAGAAAGGATGTGCTGGAAATGGAGCGAGTACAAAGAAGGGCAACAAAGCTAATAAAGGGTCTGGATGATATTAGTTATGAGGAAAGGTTTCAAGCACTGAATTTATTCTCTCTGGAGAAGAGACGCTTGAGAGGGAAAATAATTTCAATTTACAAATACAGTACTGGTGACCCCACAATAGGGATACAACTTTTTCACCGAAGGTAGTTTAACAAGACTCATGGCCACTCATTAACATTAGAAGAAAAGAGGTTTAACCTTAAACTACATAGAGGGTTCTTTACTGTAAGAGCAGCAAGGATGTGGAATTCCCTTTCACAGACACGGTCTCAGCGGGGGTGGCATCGATAGTTTCAAGAAACTATCAGATAAACACCTGAACGACCACAACATACAGGGTTATACAAGATATTACTGACATATAATGACGCACATAGGTTGGACTTGATGGACTTGTGACTTTTTTTGACCTCACCTACTATGTAACTATGTAACTATGTAAAAGATAATAGTGAAGTACCGCTGGTACTGTGTGTGCTGCACAATCAAAAACACCACTCACGAGATAGCTGGGTTTAAACAGGCATCAGTGTATGATCTGGGTCCGCCGCTGGACAGCATGCGTTCCACGCACAGTGGAGGTTGCACCACTGGTTTATGAAACCGAAAATGCGTCAACACGTTTTGCCCCTCTTACAGGGCGTCATCAAGGACATCACTTCCGGTTTTGGATGGTGAAATTTATATCCGAGGAGCAGTTACCTCCCCTCTCATTAGCCAATAGTAAACAGCCAAATCCATCTGGTGTAATCAAACACCAACTTCCTCTGGGGAGCATCACTTCTGGTTATTTTCAAGTGATAACAAAAACTTTATTGACTAATGTTGTATACATATAATGCTTGGGTTAAACATCGTTCTATAAATTGAAATAATTTCATTAAAAACTTTATAGTTAAAAGAAAGACAACAATGCATACAAATTACCTCATTGTTTACAAAGAAAATAAACAAAAACAGAAAGTAATAAAAATAAATATAAATATAAATATAAAACTAAATAAAATATAAATAAAAGTCAAAATAAAAATGAAAATAAAAATGAAAAAATAAAAATGAAATAAAAATAAAATGCAAATGAATAATACAAAAATAAACAAAAATAAATATACAATGAAAATGTGACTAATTACCAATTAGACAGGAAACAATTCAAATCCAATTTAACATTTAGGCCAAAGGGACTAAGCTTATGTATCCATTGGGTCTCCTTCTGTGAGATAGATTTCCTGAGGTTAGATCCTCTCCAATGCCCCTCCACCTTATCTATCCCACAGAGCATCAAACCCCTTGGATCACTGTTATGGAATAATCTAAAATGATTGGACAAACTAAGGTGCTTAAAACCTTGATTCTGTTGACATGCTCCCTTAACCCAATCCCTAACTTCCCTGTGGTCCTCCCCATGTACTGGAGACCACAAGGACAGGATAGGAGTTAACCTCCCTGGCGGTATGATTTTGTCAGATTTTTGCGTTTCAAAGCGGTACAGTTCATTTGCATAGAAATTTGTCATTTTATATTGTAATGCCTGTAATCTTAGCAATAACACACTTAAATCTGTCCAAACAAGAGTCTAATGCCCCGTACACACGAGAGGAATTAAGTCTGACAGACCTCCAAAGGAGTTCCGCCGGAGTTCCGCTGGAGTTCCGACGGAGTTCTGGCGGACTTTTCGACCGAACGGACTTGACCACACACCATCACACCAAACTCCGACGGAGTCGAACGTGATGACGTACGACTGGATTCGACGTAGGAAGTTCCTAGACAGTAGCCAATAGCTGCCCTAGCGTCGGTTTTAGTCCGTCGGAGTAGCACACACACGAGCGGATTTTTCAAAGGGGACCGGGTCCGGCGGAGTTCCGTCGGGAAAATTTAAAGCATGCTTCATTTCTAAAGTCCGTCAGATTTTAGCTTCGCTAAAGTCCGTTGCAGCCCACACACGATCGGATAGTCCGCCGGACTCAGTCCGTCGGAGTTTGGATGTCGAAAAGTCCGCTCGTGTGTACGGGGCATTATAGATATCCCGGGTATGATGATGTTTAAAACACAAAATCATAAATTATAATATAATAAATACATATAAATAATTATAAAAAATAATAATTTAATAATAATAAAATTAATTTCCCCATGATTCACTATCGCTCAATTCTGCCAGTGTTCTAATTTACTTTTGCTGTTTTGTAGCTGGTCTAAAACCACTTTTGACGTAAAGGGACACTTTTTGGTTGCTATGGACAATCTCCAGTTTCCAGGCAGAAAGAACAGTATATATCATATAAAACTGCATGCAGGGCATTGGACAAAGCACTGGGGACAAAAGGGGTGTGAAATAATTTCATACAGTAATGTAGTCTGTAAGATTACAGTGTACTGTATGTATTATGATTTTTCACTTTTTTGAATTTGCCTCCGGGCCCCACCCCCGTGCGTCACAATGTTCACAGGGAACGGAGCCCGGCACAGAGAGGCATTGGGCGCAGGACAGAGCCCATGGACACAGCAGGGGGGGGGGGTAAGTATACCGCACCAGGATCCTTCAATGCAATCTCGGGGTTACCACTAATGGTTCTGAAATTTATCCCTGAGCCACACTCGGGAAAACCACCAGGGAGGTTAAGGGACATGTGTAGTACCACGCATAAAGATCTTTTTGATCTCAAACGATTTCCCCTGAGAGTGAGATTTAAAATGGGTGATTTTCCTAATCCTATGTCTAGAAGTACTAGAAATTACACATTTTCTACAACTAAAAAATAAACAGTTTGGTCTAAAAGGGTAAAATACTTTTTTGGGAGTTAATGACATTATGTGCTAATTACAACCTAAGTGTTGGAGGTTTAGTGTAGATAAACTGAGGTTGAACTGGTAAAACACATTTCAGCTCTCTATCTTTAAGTAACAAAGGCCAGTATTCTTTTATCACTTTTTCAAATTGTTTGTGTTGTCTAGTGTAACCTGTCAAAAAAACAACACCATAATTTCTCTTCTTGTCTACTTTTTTCTTGAAGAGAGATTCCCTATCTAGATCTCTTATATTTTCTTTAGTTCTCTTTAGATCTTTAATATAGTTACATAGTAGGTGAGGTTGAAAAAAGACACAAGTCCATCAAGTCCAACCTATGTGTGTAATTGAGCTCTCTATCTTTAAGTAACAAAGGCCAGTATTCTTTTATGTCAGTATTACATTGTATATCCCTGTATGTTGCAGTCGTTCAGGTGCTTATCTAATCGTTTTTTTTAAACTATCGATGCTCCCCGCTGAGACCACCACCTGTCAAAGGGAATTCCACATCATTGCTGCTCTTACAGTAAAGAACCATCTACGTAGTTTAAGGTTAAACCTCTTTTCTTATAATTTTAATGGTGTCACCAGTACGGTATTTGTAAATTGAAATCATATCCCCTCTCAAGCGTCTCTTCTCCAGAGAGAATAAGTTCAGTGCTCACAACCTTTCCTCATAACTCATATCCTCCATACCCTTTATTAGCTTAGTTGCCCTTACATAGTTACAGTAGTAGGTGAGGTTGAAAAGTCCATCAAGTCCAACCTACAGTGGTGTGAAAAAATGTTTGCCCCCTTCCTCATTTCCTGTTCCTTTGCATGTTTGTCACACTTAAGTGTTTCGGAACATCAAACCAATTTAAACAATAGTCAAGGACAACACAAGTAAACACAAAATGCAATTTGTAAATGAAGGTGTTTATTATTAAAGGTGAAAAAAAATCCAAACCATCATGGCCCTGTGTGAAAAAGTGATTGCCCCCCTTGTTAAAACATACTATAACTGTGGTTGTCCACACCTGAGTTCAATTTCTATAGCCACACCCAGGCCTGATTATTGCCACACCTGTTCACAATCAAGGCATCACTTAAATAGGAGCTGCTTGACACAGTAAGGTCCACCAGAAGATCCTTAAAAGCTACACATCATGCCGAGACCCAAAGAAATTCAGGAACAATTGAGAAAGAAAGTAATTGAGATCTATCAGTCTGGAAAGGGTTATAAAGCCATTTCCAAAGCTTTGGGAATCCAGCGAACCACAGTGAGAGCCATTATCCACAAATGGCGAAGACATGGAACAGTGGTGAACCTTCCCAGGAGTGGCCGGCCGCCCAAAATAACCCCAAGAGCGCAGCGACGACTCATCCAAGAGGTCACAAAAGACCCCACAACAACGTCCAAGGAACTGCAGGCCTCACTTGCCTCAGTTAAGGTCAGCGTTCATGCCTCCACCATCAGGAAAAGACTGGGCAAAAATGGCCTGCATGGCAGAGTTCCAAGGAGAAAACCACTGCTGAGCAAAAAGAACATCAAAGCTCGTCTCAATTTCTCCACAACACATCTTGATGATCCCCAAGACTTTTGGGACAACATTCTGTGGACCGATGAGACAAAAGTGGAACTCTTTGGAAGGTGTGTGTCCAAGTATATCTGGCGTAGAAGGAACACTGCATTTCATAAAAAGAACATTATACCAACAGTAAAATATGGTGGTGGTAGTGTGATGGTCTGGGGCTGTTTTGCTGCTTCAGGACCTGGAAGACTTGCCGTGATAAAAGGAACTATGAATTCTGCTGTCTACCAAGAGATCCTGAAGGAGAATGTCCGACCATCTGTTCGTGTACTCAAGCTGAAACGAACTTGGGTTCTGCAGCAGGACAATGATCCTAAACACACCAGCAAGTCCACCACCGAATGGCTGAAGAAAAACAAAATGAAGACTTTGGAGTGGCCTAGCCAAAGTCCTGACCTGAATCCTATTGAGATGTTGTGGTATGACCTTAAAAAGGCCGTTCATGCTCGAAAACCCTCTAATGTAACTGAATTAGGACAATTCTGCAAAGATGAGTGGGTCAAAATTCCTCCAGGACGCTGTAAAAGCCTCATTGCACGTTATCGCAAATGCTTGGTTGCAGTTGTTGCTGCTAAGGGTGGCCCAACCAGTTATTAGGTTTAGGGGGCAATCACTTTTTCACACAGGGCCATGATGGTTTGGATTTTTTTTCACCTTTAATAGCAAACACCTTCATTTACAAATTGCATTTTGTGTTTACTTGTGTTGTCCTTGACTATTGTTTAAATTGGTTTGATGTTCCGAAACACTTAAGTGTGACAAACATGCAAAGGAACAGGAAATGAGGAAGGGGGCAAACACTTTTTCACACCACTGTATGTGTGTGATTATATGTCAGTATTACATTGTATATCCCTGTATGTTGCAGTTGTTCAGGTGTTTATCTAATAGTTTCTTGAAACTATCAATGCCCCCCGCTGAGACCACCGCCTGTGGAAGGGAATTCCACATCCTTGCCGCTCTTACAGTAAAGAACCCTCTACGTAGTTTAAGGTTAAACCTCTTTTCCTCTAATTTTAATGAGTGGCCACGAGTCTTGTTAAACTCCCTTTTGCAAAAAAAATGTTTTATCCCTGTTGTGGGGGTCACCAGTATGGTATTTGTATATTGAAATCATATCCCCTCTCACGCGTCTCTTCTCCAGAGAGAATAAGTTCAGTGCTCACAACCTTTCCTTATAACTAATATCCTCCAGACCCTTTATTAGCTTTGTTGCCCTTCTTTGTACTCGCTCCATTTCCAGTACATCTTTCCTGAGGACTGGTGCCCAGAACTGGACAGCATACTCCAGGTGCGGCCGGACCAGAGTCTTGTAGAGCGGGAGAATTATCGTTTTATCTCTGGAGTTGATCCCTTTTTGATGCATGACAATATTCTGTTTGCTTTGTTAGCAGCAGCTTGGCATTGTATGCCATTACTGAGCCTATCATCTACTAGGACCCCCAGGTCCTTTTCCATCCTAGCTTCCCCCAGAGGTTCTGCCCCCAGTGTATAGATTGCATTCATATTTTTGCCACCCAAATGCATTATTTTAAATTTTTCTACAATGAACCTCTTTGCCATGTAATTGCCCACTCCATTAATTTTTTCAGATCTTTTTGCAAGGTTTCCACATCCTGTGGAGAAGTTATTGCCCTGCTTAGCTTAGTATCATCTGCAAATACAGAGATTGAACTGTTTACCCCATCCTCCAGGTCGTTTATGAACAAATTAAACAGGATTGGTCCCAGCACAGAACCCTGGGGGACCCCACTACCCACCCCTGACCATTCCGAGTACTCCCCATTTATCCCCACCCTCTGTACTCTCCCTTGTAGCCAGTTTTCAACCCATGTACACACCCTATGGTCCATGCCAATGGACCTTATTTTGTACAGTAAACGTTTATGGGGAACTGTGTTAAATGCTTTTGCAAAATCCAGATACACCACGTATATGGGCCTTCCTTTATCTAGCTGGCAACTCACCTCCTCTTAGAAGGTTAGTAGATTGGTTTGGCAAGAACGATTCTTCATGAATCCATGCTGATTACTGCTAATGATAACGCTCTCATTACTAAAATCTTGTATATAGTCCCTTATCATCCCCTCCAAGAGTTTACATACTATTGATGTTAGGCTAACTGGTCTGCAATTCCCAGGGATGTATTTTGGGCCCTTTTTAAATATTGGTGCTACATTGGCTTTTCTCCAATCAGCTGGTACCATTCCAGTCAGTAAACTGTCAGTAAATATTAGGAACAATGGTCTAGCAATTACTTGACTGAGTTTCCTAAGTACCCTGGGGTGCAAGCCATCTGGTCCTGGTGATTTATTAATGTTAAGTTTCGCAAGTCTAATTCTAATACTGTCCTCTGTTAGCCATGAGGGTGCTTCCTGTGATGTGTCATGAAGATAAACACTGCAGTTTTGGTTACTGATGCCCCCCGATTCCTTTGTGAAGACTGAGAAGAAGAATACATTCAAGACCTTTGCGATCCCCCCATCCTTTGTAACCAGATGTCCTTCCTCATTCTTTATGGGGCCAATATGGTCTGTCCTCCCTTTTTTACTGTTTACATACTAAGAATTTCTTGGGATTTTTTTGCTATCCTCCGCTATGTGTCTTTTGTGTTCTATCTTAGCCGCCCTGATTGCACCCTTACATTTCTTGTTGCATTCTTTATAAAGTTTGAGTGCTGATGATGATCCCTCAATCTTTTATTTTTTGAAGGCCTTCTCTTTTGCTTTTATATGCATTTTTATATTGGCGTTAAGCCATTCAGGACTTTTGTTCGCTCTTTTAAACGTATTACCCAATGGGATGCACTGGGTAATGCCTTTATTTAATATGCTGTTAAAACGAACCCATCTCTCTTCCATGTTCTTTGTTCCTAAGATTTTATCCCAATTTATATCTTCTAGCAAGGTTCGTAGTTTAGGGAAGTTGGCTCTTCAGTGTCTTTGTGTGATTTATACTGAAGCCAATTGACCTGTGATCGCTGTTTCAAAAATGTCCCCAATTTTACACATCTGTGATCAGGTCTATATTGTTGGTAATCAGTAGATCTAGTAACGCTTTATTTCTAGTTGGTGCATCTACCATCTGATCCATGAAATTGTCCTGCAAGATATTTAGGAACTGGCAAGCCTTAGACAAATGTGTGGTTCCCTCCGCCCAGTCTATGTCTAGATAATTAAAATCCCCCATTATGATAACACTTCCCATACTTGCTGCTAATCCAAATTGTGATAGGAGGTCTGTCTCCCCCTCCTCCCTCAGGTTAGGGAGCCTATAACATACTCCCAATATTATTTTCCCCTTAGCTTCATCCCTTTGGAAGTAGTGATCTAATCTCTCACATTCATTTGTACATTATTCTTGATATACATGCATACCTCTCCCCCTTTTTTACCCTCTCTATCCCTGTGATAAAGGGCTGCCAGCCAATCACGAGAGCTGTTGAACCAAGTCTCTGAAATTTCCACAAAATCCAAATCCTCCTTGTACAACAGTACAACAGTATCTCTAGTTCACCCATCCGCCAGGCTCCCGGCATTGGTGAACATGCCACGTAGTTTAGACCGGTTGCATACTATCCTCTCATTGGGTGTTCTGACGTTGCAACTAGGACTTGTTACTATACTATTATATATATACTACTTATGTGCTTTAGTCAACCAATGCCCCAATACTACCCTATGGACTATGTTCCATACTGACTATCTCTACCTCAGGACCCTCCCCCCATGGCCTAGTTTAACCTCCCTGACGGTATTCAGTGTTACTCAGGTTGGTTTTTCTGTACCAAAAGCGGTAACCCCGAGCCACACTCGGGATCGCATCGCAGGATCCAGATACAGCTTACTTACCTTGTCCGCAGGATCCTGTGATGTCCCCACACTGTGTGTGAGAGCCATCCTCCATTCAATTCATCACATCGCAGGGCTCTCTTCCCTGCGAGCGTTGTGATGCGTGGGGACAGAGAACGGTGCCAAATTCAAAAAGTGAAACACACACTATACATACAGTACACATGTATCAAGTAATTGCACATCCCTTTTGTCTCTAGTGGTTTGTCCAGTGCCCTGCATGTAGTTTTATATTATAAATACTCTTCTTTCTGCCTGGAACCTGGAGATTACCCATAACAACCAAAACCGTCCCTTTATATCAAAAGCGGTTTTAGATGAGCTAGAAAACAGTGATAAAAAATTAGAATCACTTGCAGAATTGAGCGATAGTGATTCGTGGGGAAATCCGTCATCAAACACTAAAAGTAATGACAGCGACAATTCTGCAACTGAGCAAATTTCAGTGTTTTTGATTTGGTTACATTATTGAATAATTTTTATTATTATTATATTATTATTTGTTATAATTATTTATAGTTATTTATTATATTATAATGTATGATTTTGTGTTTCAAACTTTATTATACCAGGGCTGTCTACTAGACTCTTGTTTGGACAGATTTAAGTGTGTTATTCCTAAGAATTACAGGCCTACAATATAAAACACCAAATTTCCATGCAAAATATTGTACTGCTTTGAGAAAACATACCGCCAGGGAGGTTAAAAACTCCTCTAACACTGATGCCCGTTTTTGATTGCACGGCACACAGTACCAGCAGTACTTCACTATTGGCTTTTCTTGTGTTTTTCTCCCATCATTTATTATAATGTTATTATTATTTTGATAATATTACCTCATTTACTAAGCTCTGGAGCAACTGCACTTGTAGAGTGCACAGTCTATTTGACTTTAGTAAATCAATAGCCTAATAAATTCTTTGAAATACCCCAGGGCGTGTCAGTTAATGCTGGGTGATTGAGGTGTGTCATCTTCAGGTGTGCTCAGAAATCACAAGACAATTCAGCGGCTCCTCTGAAGGTAATGCTACATTAGGATTTCTGTATGTGACATACAGTAAGATGCCTACAGTGAATGTGTTTGGGAATAGCTCTCCTGCATTACACTCAGATGAACAAAAGTGTTCCCAGGTCATCAAATTATTGACAAAAAGGAATCCTGCATGGCAGCCGTGCCTGATGAAAAAATCCAGCATTGAGAAGGTAGGTGCTTTTCTCTATATACAGCTCAAGACTTTAGTGTTAACTAAATTATACCTTTAAAATATAAATAAACCCAATCACTAAACTCTCAAATAAGCTTTAATGTGTTGTTGTCAGTTCAAAAGAAATTTTCAATATTTAAATGCGTAGCTTTCACATAATATCTGGTGGTCCTGTCATACAGTACCTTGTTCAGACACATAGGGGGTTATTTACTAAAGGAAAATCCACTTTGCATTGCAAGTGCACTTGAAAGTACAGTCACTGTAGATCCGAGGGGGGCATGCAAGGAAAATAAAAAACAGCATTTTAGCTTGCACATGATTGGATGATAAAATCAGCAGAGCTTCCCCTCATTTCAGATCTACCACTTAGATTTAGGGCGACTGCACTTCCAAGTGAACTTTCAGTGCAAAGTGAATTTGCCTTTCGTAAATAACCCCCATAGTGTTATAGGGTGACAATACTTTCTCCCTGTCTCCTAATTTTTCCCCTATATAGCGACCTGATAATTAGGGATGGGCTGAACACCCCCCGGTTCGGTTCGCACCAGAACATACCACACTGGCAAAAAAATTGGCAGAACACATGAACACTATTAAAGTCTATGGGACACAAACATGATAATCAAAAGTGCTAATTTTAAAGGCTTATATGCAAGTTATTGTCATAAAAAGTGTTTGGGGACCTGGGTCCTGCCCGAGGGGGTATGTATCAATGCAAATTTTGTTTTTCAAAAAGACCGCTTTTCAGGAGAATAGTGACATACTGGGTGACCCCCCCGACGCACAGGGACTTCCCCATGGCTTTCCAGAGGCCTGGAGGTGGATCGGTGGTGGGGGTTTTTCAGTCCGTCACTGGAGCGATAGAAGAAGATGAATGGACTTCGTGGGACATTTTTATTTTTTAATAAAGGACTTGTCCCCAAGCTGTGTCTTGTCTTTTTTAACATTTTGACACTTTTTTTTGGAATGGTACAGGAACAATGTACCTGTTACCATTTCATATGGGGGGGCCAGGATCTGGGGGTCCCCTTATTAAAGGGGGCTTCCAGATTCCGATTAGCCTCCCACCCACAGACCGCCACAATCACCGGGCAAGGGTTGTGGGGATGAGGCCCTTGTACCTATCAACATGGGGACATGGTGCTTTGGAGGGCTACCCCAAAGCACCCTCCCCATGTTGAGGGCATATGGCCTGATGCGTTTCAGGAGGAGGGGCGCTCTCTTGTTCCCCCCTCTTTTCCTGCGGCCTGCCAGGTTGTGTGCTCGGATAAGGGTCTGGTATGGATTTTGGGGGGGACCAATGCACCATTTAAAAAAAAAAATTTGCGCAGGGTTCCCCTTAATTTCCATATCAGACCCGAAGGGCCTGGTATAGATTTTTTTTTAATTTTGGTTCAGGGGGTTCCCCTTAATATTCAAAGGGCCTGGTAATGGACTGAGGGGATCCCATGCTCTTTTTTTCAATGAGTTTTATCTATATTGCCGAGACCCGACAATTCATTACAGCCGGCCTCCCAGAATGACCACTCTCGCGCAACCCCGTGGGCACGTATCATGGCGATCGGTGGAGATCGGTGCTTTGCTACACCGATCTCGGTAAAGAGCCTCTGACGGAGGCTCTTTACCACGTGATTAGCCATGTCCAATCATAGCTGATCACGATGTAAATAGGAAGAGGTGCTGATCATCTTTTCCTCACTCGCGCCTGACAGATACGAGTAGAGGAGAGCCGATCGACTGCTCTCCTGACGGGGGGGGGGGGGTCTGTGCTGATTGTTTATAAGTGCAGCCCCCCCTTGGATTCCCACCCATGACCACCAGGATGCCACCACACTGGACCACAAGGGAAATGCCAGTCAGTGCCCAGGGAGCTACTAATCAGTGCCCATACTCAATGCCTGCCAGTGCCTATCAATGGCATCTATCGGTGCCACATATCAGTGCCCATCAGTGCCACGTATCAGTGCGCAGCAGTGCAGCCTATCAGTGCCACCCATAATTACCCATCAGTGCAGCCTTTCAGTGTCCACCAGTGCCACCCATGAGTGGCCACCAGTGCCGCCTATCAATGCCCATCAGTGCCGCATATCAGTGGCACGCATCAGTGTGTGTATCAGTGCCCATCGCCTCATCAGTGCTGCCTTATCAGTGCCCGTCAGTGTCGCCTTATTTTTATAACAGAAACAAAGGTTTTTCAAAAACCTGCTTCTCCTCCCGGCCAAACAGGAAGTGGGTCCTGAGACTCCTGAAAATATATATTTATTTGCTATTGTCACACAACTAAGTGGGCTCAGTGCTCTGTGCTCTGAGCCCACCCTTTTTTGAAGCCAATTCGAGCCTTAGGCTCTAATCATATCCTTCTCAAAAAAAGCAAAAAAAAAACCCATTAGAATAAATGCGTCTGGCACTCTTCATGTATAATAGGAGCTGGGCGCATGGATTAGAGGGGTGGCCCCTGCGCTCCTTATGGACGGGCCGCTACTGATATCACTAGAAAGGATCACTGCTCTCCTGATCAGCCATGTAGACACGAGTGAAGGGCAGCTTCAGTCTGTAGGTCTCCACCAAAGCCACGGCCCTGACACGTTTCGCACCGCCCACCGGGACTTTATAGGGTGCCCCTGTATTGTCACACTTAAAGTGTTTCAGTGAATTCTACAAATAGCCATTTAAACACACATTATACATGCATGGTTGACAATCAAGAAACCTGCCTTATAAATGCAACATAGACATCATTTCAACAGGAAAGTGTCTGCAAAGAGTCTGCAGGAGATCAGCAACACTGAGATGTACCAAAGACTGAAAAATGGTGAAAACAACTTATTGTATTTAAAAATGGCAATTGTTTATGCTATACCATGCTTGAGCAAGCTAAATGTCATGGAATTAAGGTTTACATCTACATGAAGGATTTAGTAGGCTTCCACAATGCCTGTTTCTTTCTAACAGGCTGTCTCATAAAATACTCAGAAATTATATCAGACATTTTGTAAAATGAATAAGGACACATTTATTCTGATCTTTTACATAAAGAAATTAAAATAAATTAGCTTATAGTTAGAACTGATACAGTAGGCATTCAGAAGAATTACATTAGAACAGTTATTTATTGAAATGGGCAATCACAATGTCTTTTCCTTGATTAATGCTCACAATGAAGACTCAAGCCTTGATTTAAGTACCTTATTGATGGATAATAAATTTAACATGAATTGTATCAGTAACACCGAGTCTCTGCTGCTGACATTTGCTCTTTTAGTCTTGGAATGAGAGTTGGTGAAGCAGTATGGCCATGTATATGTATGTGTTTCTCATTACATAGCAGGCTAGGCTGTAATACACACACCCATCATGTTCAGCCTTTCACAAAATCCCAGTATTGAATACATTTGCAATGCAGCGGAGAACTGGGCAATATGGATTTAGAAGGACTCCCTCCCCCAAAGCTGATCAATCTCAAAGGGAAGCATAGACCAGCTGGACTGCATTTTGATGGCCAGTCTCCATTGTCTTCCCAATATAATGCCAACAATGGAAGTGTCTGCACAGTACATAAATGTTAGATGGGGCCTAACCACTTCAACTCTCGCACCTGATTACCGTGCATGGATCACAGCAATTTTTGCATTCCTTCTATTCTTCTATTGTATTTCTTTTGGACCTTACTTTTGGAGACAGTAGGTGGATTTACTAAAGGCAAATAGACTGTGCATCTTCCAAGTGCAGTTGTACTCTGCAAGGCATTTGCGCCAGAGCTTAGTAAATGAGGTGAAGTTCCACTTTGCAAATTATACCCAACAGTGACGGCTCATAATTCAGGGCGCAGGGGCGCCGCCCCCCTATCCATGCATTCGACCCCCTAATCTACATGCGGGGTGCCAGACGCATTCCCATGCGTTTTTTTTAAGCATGTGAATAGAGCCAGAGGCTTTAATAGGCTTTAAAAAATGATGGGCTTAGGGTGCAGAGCACTGCGGCCGGAGCCCACCCAGTTGTGTGACAATAGCGAATGAATATTCACTATTGTCACACTCATTCTCCTCCCGGCCAATTAGGAAGCGGGTCCTGAGACCCCTTTCCCGAATGGCCGAAAGAAGAAGCGATCCTATTGGCCTAGGAGGAAGAGGAAGCATGAGGAGATACACAACTGCTGTGATGCCAAGGAGGAAATGCAGGGGAGGCCGCCGCCTGTTGCCCCGGAGGGAAGTGCTGCCTGTGCCATAGGTGGGGCAAGTGTGGGGCTGGTAACTGACTGACTGACCCACCGTCCGGGTGTGGGAGATGCGGGTGACCCAACTGACTGGGCAAGGGAGATTGATGTGGGTGCACTTTTTGCCGCCCCCCCCCCCCCCCAAATAATATACCACCAGCCGCCTCTGATATCCAATCACATGTAAGAGAAATACAAAAACTGCATCTTTGCTTGCACCTGATTGGAAGATGGAAGTTAGCAGAGATACCCTCACTTGCTAAGCTCTGGAGCAATTGCACTTGCAACATTCACAGTCTATTTGCCTTTAGTAAATCAACCCCATTGTCTTGCAAAAAATATGAATACATTTTTTATTATGCAGTGCCTGACCTCACAAATGCACTTCTGGAAGAATGGTCAAACATTCCCATAAACACATTCCTAAACCTTGTTGTGGACGGCCTTCCCAGAAGAGTTAAAGCTGTTATAGATGCAAAGGGTGGGCCAAATTTAATATTGAACCCTATGGACTAAGACTGGGATGCCATTAAAGTTCATGTGTGTGTAAAGGCAGGTGTCCCAATACTTTTTTTAAATGCAGTGTGTATATATATAGAGTTTTAAGCAGGTATGAAAAAATGCTGTAAAGTAAGAATGCTTTCAAAAATATATATTTCAATTGTTTATATGTAGCAATTTATAAAATGCAAAGTGAGTGAACAGAAGAAAAATATAAATCACTGGCCCAAAATTTATTCTGCAGCAGGATAATGACTCAAAACATAAAGTCAATGTCATTAAAATCTATCTTCAGTTTAAAGAACAACAAGGAGTCCTGGATGTAATGGTCTGGCCCCCACAGAGCCCTGATCTCAACATCATGGAGTCTGTCTGGGATCACAGAAAAGGGCGAAAGGCACCCTACATTCCCAAGAGATCTGTAGTTAGTTCTGCAAGATGTGAGGAACAACCTACCTGCCGGGTTCCTTAAAAACTGTGTGCACAAGCACTGTGTGTACCTAGATGAATTGATTCTGGTTTGAAGTTAAAGGGTAGTTGCACCAAATATTGATTTGATTTTGATTTCTCTTCTGTTCATTTACTTTCCATTTTGTTAATTGATAACAAATAAATTATTATTCTTTATTCTATACACTTCTATTTCTGTAAGCATTCTTAATTTACAGCATTTTTTCACACCTGCCTAAAACTTTTGCACAGCATGTGTGTGTGTGTGTGTTAGCATTCTATGTCTAGAGCAGCCTTTCTCAATCAGGGATCCTCTCCTCCAGAAGTTGCTATCATTCGGCAGAGGCAGAGACTTGGGACTGATGTAAGGGACACAGCACTAGCCAGCAATCTAGCATTAGGCCATTTATTCCACTGACCACTAATGTAACAGAGCATGCTTTCCACCTCTTGTGAATAAAAGTGGTTCATTCTCTCACTGACCACTAACATAAGGAGGGGTCATTTACCCCGTGAACCCCAGTGTAAGGGACACTTTTCCTCACCAATATATAGGGTCCTTCACCCATTCACTACCAGTGCATAGCAGCCCATAATTTATGCAATTTTCTTTCCTTCCACCCTGCGTGGAAGTAAAGAAAATTGCTTGATTCCCTCATCAACACAATGAGTGTTGATGGGGGAATCCCTCCGGCAGTGCTATTTTGTTCTGTTGGCAGGGAGCGCAGCAAGCCTTCCCTGCTGGCAGAAAACAATGGTCACTGCTGGTGGCTATTTTAATTATGGCCATATTATTAATTTCATGATTATTATTTAAAATAAACACTGTATTTTTCTTCTTTTATTTGTTCCTATTTTATTATATATTAATTATGCTAACATACTGTGAGCTGTAGATATATTGATTTTTTAGTAGGGGTTCCTGGAGACCTGAACATATTTCAAGGGTCCCTAGGTGCTAAAAAAGGTTGAGTTAAGCCTAGTACACGCAATGAGATTATTGCACAAGTGATCGTCCATTTTTTGGTGTTTTTTTTTTTTTTTTGCATGCTAGTCTCCAAATCGAAAAAAAATAGGTTACTATAATACAAAAATTACCGTACGACAGAATAAAAAATGTGTGATGTAATGTATTTGTAATGTATTTTCAGACGAAAACTGTACTGATTGAATGAAAATCGTACAATCTAGTATTGTACAAGAAACATTTTCATGTTTATCCCTTCAGAAAATTTTGGAGGTAAGCCGTGTACTAACCATCAGATTATCGTACGATCGCTTTGAAAGCGGAATTTTTTTTGTACGATATTCTGATCGTGTGTATGGGGCATAAGGCTGGTCTAGAGGGAACTCATTTCCATCTATTAAGTCAAGCCTAGAGCTAATTTACTAGTCCTGTGTTTACTGTGTAACTAGACACTTCCTGTGGTTGCTGCTGAGAGCTGTGCTGCTTTGTCCTCCCAGCCCTGGTGTGTGATGTACGGTACAGGCTGACTGCTGGAGCTGCAGCTGCTGGATGAGCTGATATTCAACAGACGCCACCTTGCATCACCAGCCCGACAAGCCACAACAACAAGACATCAAATCCAACCCAACTTGGACACATAGATCCGCAGGGAGCCATTGTATGGACTTATACGGGAAGGTAAGTCATCTACACTTATTATTGTATATGAACATGCATGCAATAAAAAAAAAAAACACACAACCAATTAGTTATTTTTAGCTGAGATTTAAAAAAGTACCATCAAACGGCTAAAATAAAGATCCTTATCCTTGTGAAAAAGCTTTGTGAATGGAGCCTAATGTATCTTGGGTATATAAGCAACAGCTGTGGCATTTGCCCATCTCAGTAGCATCTTGGGGATCCCTTTTCCCAGGACTAATGATTTATTTTTAGCTAAGATTAAAAATATACATATATGTATATATATATATTGTCAAATGACTAAAATAAAGATCCTTATCCTTGTGTTAAAGCTTTGTGCATCAAGCCCAGTGCCTAATGGGTATATAAGCTACAGCTGTGGCATTTGCCCATCTCAGTAGCATGTTGGGGATCCCTTTCACTTTTCTACTTTAGGTTACACTATTGTAGAAAAAAGCTGCCAGATGGAAGCTGTGTGCTGCTGCATTGTGGGAGTTGTAGTTTGTGCATGCCATATGTTATAGCTATAGGTATGGATGGATCAGCTCCTACAGGACTACAAGATCCAGAGGAGGCGAGCCAGACAGGCAGTACATGAAAGGAGTGGACAGCTCCAGTGCTGATCTTAGAGCCGGCCAGGAAGCAGAGAGAGTGCTGCTGTGAGATCCATCCAGCTAGAGCCTTCAGCTGTCATCCAGCCTTAGAGCAAGGCAAAGGGAAAACCACAGGCAGCATGAGACACGAGGCTCCCATGCAGGTCAGTAAGACAATGCAACTGAACCAAGCCAAGCACATCGCCTTTCCATGTGTGCGGCACCCTACACCATATTAGATGAACAGACTAGCCATAGACAAGTAGAAAATCAGGCTAACCTTGCATTGGCAGGATATGCTTTGACATTACCCACTAACTTAGATTGTAATACAAAAGGGTTCATTGTTTTTCTAAGGAGAAAAAAAAATCGCAATCATTCAGAAGTAGCCGATATTTTCCAATGTGTCGGAAAATGTGTACGTGCCATTACCAGACCATCAGAAGCTTGTATATTAATCCACACATTGGAGTTCAGCCAATGAATCTACATATTGCCAGACTCCTCTGAGAGATGCTAAGATTTTACCCCCTAAATTGTCTGATTATCATAGGCTTGAATAATTTGCATTTCTTGCTAAATTCATGGCAAATACGACTACCCTTAGAGGGTCCATACACCCTCTAACTTTACACCAGTGATCACTTTTAGCATCACTACTAATAATGATACACTATAGAGCTGTAGACTATGAGTGGGTATTGGATAATATAAGGTCAATAATTTGCTCATTCCCATCCCCATAAGTGCTAAAAACAATGTGTGTGATTCAAGAGGGCATGACTAGTGGGTACTAAATGTCACATTTTACAAAATCTCAGGAGATTGAGAATTCACCAACATTGCAATCTTTGCATTCCACATGTCAGTGGTCTGAGACTGCATTATAGGATATAGTGCTATATACAGTATATACTATATACACACACCCATGTTTAGAGATTTCCGTTACCAGCAAAATATTACTGAAAGTGCAGCCTGTAACCTAGCTTTGGCTTGAAGACAATGAATGCAGTAGGAAATAACAATGGTTTATGTGCATCCATAGTACACTATGTACAGTGCAAAGGCTTTCCTTGTAAACTATGAGAATGTATTTAATGGTATTGATTAACCCTTTCATTGAATTGCATTTAATTGCAACCCAGAATTGCAAGGGCCAATCCTCTAATGTTGATTGGATGCCCATTCCCTGCAGCCTATCCATTTATAGTAAATACACAAGCCAAGGTTCACATTGCTCTGTGTACTGCTTGAATGAATTCCGCTCTAACACTTATGTTTTACACTTAGAATGCTATATGAATGCTTGAATGGATTCTTCTATAACATGTAAGCCATATATCACAACTTGCACACACCTTTTTAAAAACCTGTTTTAATGTGTATGTCAAATGCTGTGTGTATATACAATATATATATATATATATATATATATATATATATATATATATATATATATATATTTTTTTTTTTTTTTTTTTAAGTCTTAATTTTCCTTCACTATAGTTTGGTGTAATTACTGAAGAACTGTTCTGGATGAACATTATAAATAAAAAAAAAATCTGTACAGTGAAATTAACGCATTTATAGTGATTATCTGTGTTTACAGGCATGCTATAAATAGTGTGTGGTTTGTGGTAGATACACTTACTTCCACAAGAGATGCTAATTACCAGTGCCATAGGAATCAGCAATCTTTTCTTAGTCATTTGACTTCAGCAAACTGAAATCTGATGGGTTGCTATGAGTTAATATATTTTGCGCATTTTAGCTTTGCTCTTTGACTCACTGAATGCAAAAAACTCATACTGAGCAATCAGTGCATCAAAAATGATATTTTCGTTTTGAGAGGTTTCTGGTCATTTAATTTACTCACTGACTTTTCAAGGACCTTGAGGGTAAGATCTCCTCTCCATAATACTTAGATGTATTCCACTTACAACTGTTAAAATGTGAAGTAAGGGTATCTCACTGCAACAAAAACTCTGTTTTAATGACCACAGCAGGTGGGTGGAGTTGGGGGCTTTGATCTCATGACTGGGGATATAAGGAGCTTTTGAGCAATTCAGCCTTTCATTATTTCCCAAAATCTGTAATATTGATTTTGGGTGTATACACCATCCTATTATAGGTCCAATCGACAGAGATGAATATGTTTCTAACTTTTATGTATATCGAATAGCATAATACTTAACCATTATTCCTATTAATAGTATTAACCAGGAATTGTCATTTTTAATTCACTGGACGACTCTGCCTTCAGTTCTGAGTTTAGCTAAAGAGAACATGCTTTATCAGGGAGATCCCACCTCCAACACACAGATGGACTTTTCCCTGTATCCTGCCCATAACACACACAATGGACTTTTCCCTTCATCTTACTGGCAGCTCACACATTGGTCTTTCCCCCTGCATCCTGCCCCAGCTCACACATTGGTTTTTCCCCCTGCATCCTGCCCCCAACTCACACATTGGTCTTTCCCCCTGCATCTTGCCCCCAGCTCACATATTGGTATTTCCCTGTATCCTGCCCCCAGCTCACACATTGGTCTTTCCCTGCATCTTGCCCCCAGCTCACACATTGGTCTTTCCCTGTATCCTGCCCCCAGCTCACACATTGGTCTTTCCCTGCATCTTGCCCCCAGCTCACACATTGGTCTTTCCCTGTATCCTGCCCCCAGCTCACACATTGGTCTTTCCGTCTTTCCTCCTGCATCCTGCCCCCAGCTCACACATTGGTCTTTCCCCCTGCATCCTGCCTTCAGCTCACACATTGGTCTTTCCCCCTGCATCCTGCCCCCAGCTCACACATTGTTCTTTCCCTTTAGCCTGCCCCCAGCTCACACGTTGGTCTTTTCCCCTGCATCCTGCCCCCAGCTCACACATTGGTCTTTCCGTCTTTCCTCCTGCATCCTGCCCCCAGCTCACACATTGGTCTTTCCCCCTGCATCCTGCCCCCAACTCACAAATTGGTCTTTCCTCTGCATCCAGCCCCCAGCTCACACATTGGTCTTTTCCCCTGCATCCTTCCCCCAGCACACACATTGGTCTCCCCTCCCCCCCGCATCCTTCCCCCAGCGCACGCATTGGTCTTTCCCCTGCATCCTTCCCCCAGCACACACATTGGTCTCCCCTCCCCCCCGCATCCTTCCCCCAGCGCACGCATTGGTCTTTCCCCCTGCATCCTGCCCCCAGCTCACACATTGATCTTTCCCCCTGCATCCTGCCCCCAGCTCACACATTGGTCTTTTCCCCTGTATCCTGCCCCCAGCTCACACATTGGTCTTTCCCCCTGCATCCTGCCCCCAGCTCACGAGTTGGTCTTTCCTCTGCATCCAGACCCCAGCTCACACATAGGTCTTTTCCCCCTACATCTTTCCCCCAGCACACACATTGGTCTTTCCTCTGCATCCTTCCCCCAGCACACACATTGGTCTCCCCCCCCCCCGCATCCTTCCCCCAGCACACACATTGGTCTTTCCCCCTGCATCCTGCCCCCAGCTCACACATTGGTCTTATCCCCTGCATCCTGCCCCCAGCTCACATATTGATCTTTCTCTGTATCCTGCATCCAGCACATACATTGCTCTTTCTCTGTATCCTGCTCCCAGCACACGCATTGGTCTTTCCCTGTATCTTGCCCCCAGTACATACATTGGTCTTTTCCTGTATCCTGCCCCCAGTCCACACATTGGTCTTTCCCCTGTATTCTGCCCCCAGCACACACATTGATCTTTCCCTGTATCTTGCCCCCAGCCCACTCATTGGTCTTTCCTCTGTATTCTACCCCCAACACACACATTGGTCTTTCCCCCGCATCCTGCCCCAGCACACACATTAGTCTTTCCCTGTATCCTGCCCCAGCACACACTATGGTCTTTTCCCAGTATCTTACCCCCAGCATACACACTGGTCGTTTCCCTGCATCCTACCCCCAGCGCAACATATTGGTCTTTTTCCCTACATCCTGCCCCCAGCATACACATTAGTCTTTTCCCTGCATCCTGCCCCCAGAACACACATTACCCTTTCCCTATATCCTGCCCCCAGTACACACATAGGTTTTTCCCCTGTATCCTGCCCCCAACACACACATTGGTCCTTTCCCTGCATCCTGCCCCCACTCACACATTGGTCCTTTCCCTGTATCTTGCCCCCAGCACAAACATTGGTCTTTTTCTGCATCCTGCCCCCAGCACACACATTGGTCTTTCCTCTGTATCCTGCCCCCAACACACATTGGTCTTTCCCCTGCATCCTGCGCTAGCATACACAATGGTCTTTCCCTTGTATCCCCCCCCCCCCCCCCCCACCACACACATTGGTCTTTTCCCTTTTCCCTGCCCTTAGCTCACACAATGGTTTATTCCCCGTATTCTGCCCCCAGCACACACATTGGTCTTTTCCATTGCATATTGCCATTAGCTCACACAATGGTTTATTCCCTGCATTCTTCCCCCAGCACACACATTGGCCTTTCTCTTGTATCCTTCCCTCAGTATACACATTGATCTTTCCCTTGTATCCTGACCCCTGCATACACAACGGTCTTTCCCTTGTATCCTGAACCCTGCATACACATTGGTTTTTTCCCTTGTATCCTGACCCCTGCATACACATTGGTGTTTTCTCATATCTTTTCACCCAGCACACATTGGTCCTGCCCCTGTAGGCAGCTCATGTCCTAGAATCCATGCCAGTGGTGAGATGATCCTTTCAGTAGACAATTTTCGCACCAGAAATGCATATTCTTGTACCCATCATTGACAAGTCTCCTGTATATGTGCATTTCACCATTAGTGACATGTCTTTACATTACCATATGTGCAGTACTCCTCAATGACCATTCTCCAGTTTATGAGCATCTACCCTTCAGTGACAACTCCCTGGTGTACAGGCATTAACCTTATTATTCCCCAGAGTATATGCATTAAACCCTCACTGAACAGTCAGGAGACTAAATACACAGTTTTCATACATATTTATTTACTGTTTTCGCCTGGCAATGGATTTGCCATTTTTTTTTTAGCTACTACTCATACTTTACACCTCTGCCACACACCTCAACCATGCAGACCAGTCTATTATTTTCTGGATCATCTTACTGCTTATTGGACGAAGGTGACCAGACAAAGTATTGCCTAGTAAAATGATGTGAGAAGCTGT
Source organism: Lithobates pipiens (assembly GCF_037356315.1). Lineage (NCBI taxonomy): Eukaryota > Metazoa > Chordata > Amphibia > Anura > Ranidae > Lithobates > Lithobates pipiens. The sequence continues at coordinate 200,392,111 of NW_027507790.1, read as the reverse complement.
ATTGCTGAAACAGGAAATAAGTAAGTCCCCTTCCTGACTGTGCAGTTTGGCAGATATGTGTAAATCTCCAAACTGGCGGTACAGAAGTACAAATTCTTTGGGCTTCCAGAGTGTGCATTTAGCTGTTTTGGGTTTGAAGTCCACTTTAAGCTTGTGATTATATTTACTTATAAGTACAATTCACACCGTATGGGCTGACAATGACCTATTTTACACCTACTTTCCAGACTGGTGGCTCTGCCACTATGGATCATACAGCATTCACTAGCTAATACAATATACATATGATACGTTTATTCAATACACCAGAACACAAACCTTTAATTTGAAACACCTCAATACTAGCTTTACTTTAATAAGGGGGCCCCCAGATCCCAGGTACATTGTACCCCTACCCATTCACCTGGGGGAAAAAGTGTCAATAAAAAAAGACACTACTACGGTTTTTAAATTAGTTTATTAGGCAGCTTCGGGGGTCTTATTCCAACATCGGGGGTCTTCTTTCGACTTCTCCACGCTTTCCGGTTCTTCTCCCTGGGCTCCTCCACTATCTTCTGCTTTTTTGCCGCTCTTTTGCTAGCAGAGGCCCGGCTTTCTCCTTCGTCGTCGCCATCTTCTTCCTTCTTCTGTTCTTCCGATGTTGACACAATGCTCTCTCCCGCTGTAATGCCGTGGACATGGTGCGCGGCGACTTATATAAGCATAAGGGGCCATGTTCAAAATGAACGGACGGCAAGTCTGTTCACTTTAAAAGTCCGTCAGACCTAGTCTGCAGCAAGTCCGTTTGTGTGTACGCAGGTCAGCTCGTTCGGAAAGTCCATCGGACCTCCGCCGAAAGTCCGTCGGGAAGTCCATTGAAAAGTCCGGTCGTGTGTACGCGGCATTAAGCATATACTGTAGATCCACACCAGTATAGAAATATTATAAGCTTTATATAAGAAAAGATTAATACCAGTGCATACATCCAATGTACAAAGAGGTATTATCAGCAAAGGGTCAGATAGAAGTGTTGGTGGAATTATGCACTTATACTCAGGTATACTGTATATAGTTATTAATAAAAATACCTTCAGAAGAATGATGTTGCAACGTTCAATTGCAGGGGCCTCTGGTGATGTTGTGGTCTCTTTGGGTGGGTCTGAGACCTGAAGATAAGATCAGCAGTCATGGGGTATTCACCAGCTATTGTCTGACTAGCCTGGAATGTAACTTCTCACTCATAGGAACTGTGGTGTGGCCCTGGAACTCACCCTATCCAGGGCCGTCTTTAAGGCAGGGCAAAAGGGGAAGCTGCCCTGGGCCCCATCATTGTTGTGGGGCCAAAAACAGCTGCCTCATTCTTGCCAACTATACCAGTTTAAATTCCCTTGTTCTTTTGCATTTTTAGTCCCGTGCTATGTCCCTTATCTCAGTGTGAAGTTCTGTTACTAATACTCACCTTCAGACCCTGTGTTTCCATGTAAATAACCTGGATTGATATGTAAAAAGTGCGACGGCATTAATAAGTAAATAGCCGCGGATCAGCAGCATTGATATGTAAATAGAGGCGCCATTCATATGTATATCATGCCCCCCTGAGGTCATAGCCACCATTACATCTGCTGAATGCTGCCCACTGGGGAGGTAAAGGGCCATGCTTGAAAGTCCTGCCTACAACCGTGGTCATTAATCCTAACATCAGCCTGTTCTGCAAAGGTAAGCAAATTGGAGGTGGAACCCTTTTTCAAAATAACATGGTGCCACAGCACTGTGAATTTAGGTCCATGTGGATCTCAGGAGATGCGTAAGGGTGGCATTGACAATTAATGGTAATGCTGTGTATCTACTAAAGGGCAACACAATTCTGTGGTGTCAGCAAAGCAATTTTGCATGCATTCCCAACACACACAAATATAAATGCAGGCTAAATGTCTCAGTTACATAGGTGGTCATGGTAAATCTTCTAATTGGAGCTTGGTGTACAATCCTTTCATTCACACTAGTGGCCAGTGTGAATGTCCTCCTCATATTGGTGGTCAGTGTAAATCCCTCCTTACATTGGTGGTTACTATGAATGCTCCTATTACATTAGTGGTCAGTGTAAATCCCCATTACATTAGTGGTCAGTGTAAATTCCCCATTACAATAGTGGTCAGTGTAAATTCCCATTACTTGCCAGTGTAGAAACTTCTCTTTATATTGGTAATCGGTAAAAAATCCAAACTTGCATTTGTGGTCCATGTAGAAGCCCCCTTTAAATTGGTAGTGAGTGTAGATCCCCCCTTACATTGGTGGCCAGTGTATAAATCCCCCATTAGTGGTTGTTGATGTAAAATCCCCCATTATATTGGTTGTCAGTGTAAATTCTTCATTACATTGGTGATCAGTGTACATTTCCCTTTACATTGGTGGTAAGTACAGAATTACCCTTACACCGATGGTCATTGTAAAATCCCCCTTTACATTGGTGGTCAGTGTAAATACCCCTTTACATTGGTGATCAGTGTGAATCCCCCCTAACATTGATGGCCGGTATAGAAGTGTCACCTTGCATTGGTGGTCAGTACAAATCTCCTTGACAGTGGTTGTCAGTGTAAATTCCCCTTTACATGGAGGTCATTGTATATTCCCTCTTACACTGGTGGATGGTTTAAATGTTCCTATTACATTAGTGTCAGTGTAGAATCCCTCTTTATATTGGTGGGCAGTGGCGGAATTATAGGGGTCGCCAAGATCGCAATGGCGACCGGGCCCCTTGCTGCGGGGGGCCCAAGGGCCCCCTGCACTCTTCGATAGGAGGGAAGGCTGAGAGGAGCTCCCCGATCATCAGCCGAACTGAAATCGGCACTGTGCGGGAGCTCCTCACATTAAGCTTAGTAGTGAAAGCAGTGTGTGCTCTTTGTCTCCCCCTAGAGTGCAGTACCCGGCAGGAAAAGCCAGGAAGGTAAATGTCTGCCGTTTTTTTTAATAAGACTATCTACTGTATTTGTGTTTGTATGTGTGTGTGTGTGAGCATGCTTGTATGAGTGAACATGCTTGTATGTATGTGGGTGTGAACATGCTTGTATGTATGTGTGTGTGAGCATGCTTGTATGTGTGTGTGAGCATGCTTGTATGTGTGTGTGTGTGTGTGAGCATGCTTGTGTGTGTGTGTGTGTGTGTGTGTGTGTGTGAGCATGCTTGTATGTGCGTGTGAGCATGTTTGTATGTGCGTGTGTGTGTGTGAGCATGCTTGTGTGTGCGTGAGCATGCTTGTATGTGCGTGTGTGTGTGTGTGAGCATGCATGTATGTGTGTGTGTGTGTGTGAGCATGCTTGTATGTGTGTGTGTGCGAGCATGCTTGTATGTGTGTGTGTGCGAGCATGCTTGTATGTGTGTGTGAGCATGCTTGTATGTGTGTGTGTGTGTGAGCATGCATGTATGTGTGTGTGTGTGTGAGCATTAATGTGTGTGTGTGAGCATTAAGGTATGTTTGTGTGTGTGAGCATGCTTGTATGTGTGCGTGTGAGCATGCTTGTATGTGTGTGAGCATGCTTGTATGTGTGTGAGAGCATGCATGTATGTATGTGTGTGTGCGTTCATATATGTATGTGTATGTATGCATGTGTGTGTGCATGTGTTTATCAGTGGCGGTGCATCCAAAAGGGTGCACAGGTTCCACCCCCTCTATGACCAAAGGATAGACTCATGCATAGCATAGCATGAATCTATCCATGGCCACCGCTGCCACCCCCATATTTAGGTGTCTGGTCCCTTTTGGCGTGCCGGGTGCCTGAATTACAGCGGCGGGGGGGGGGGGGGGTGTTTTTGCAGCACCTGATTAGAGCCATGGGCTATAATAGGCTTCAAAATAGGTGAACTGCGAGCGCCGTGCTTGACACTCACAGTCTACCCAGGTGTGTTAGAAAAGTGAATTAATATTCACTTTCCTAACACTGAACGGCCTCTCCACCAATCAGGTGTGCGGGTCTTTTACCCATCACCCGATTGGCTGAAACGATAGACACAGCTATTGGACGCCCATCAGGAGGAGAGGACAGGAGATGAGGATGGCAGTAGCTGCATGGAGGACCCCGCTCATGGCCGTTACCCGCTGCCCCACCAAGACAGGGTAAGTGGCGGGCAGACAGTGAGCGGGCGGTGGGGATTCACAGTGGCAGCATTTGATGGGCACACCAACAGCATTTGATGTGCACAGTAGCAGCATTTGATGGGCACAGTGGCAGCATTTGATGGGTACATTGGCAGCATTTGATGGGCACAGCGGTGGCATTTGATGGGCACAGCGGTGGCATTTGATGGGCACAGCAGCAGAGTTTGATGGGCACAGTAGTGACATTTGATGGTACAGTGGTGGCATTAGATGGTACAGTGGTGGCGTTTGATGGGCACAGTGGCTGTAATTGATGTTTTTTTAAATCGGTTCCTTTATATGCAGCCACCCACTTGGCACTGGACCCTGGTGTTCCACCATTGGGCTCGGAGAAAAGAGCCCTGTTTGGAGGTCGGGGGGGGGGCCGCCATGGTTTCCTGCATCGGGGCCCTGAAGGTTCTAGTTACGCCACTGTTGGTGGGTGACATAACATCCCTCATTACATGGTGATCAGTGCAAATTCCATCTCACATTAGTGATCAGTGTAAATCCCCCCCTCACATTGGTGGTCATTGTAAATTCCCCATTACATTGGTGGTAAGTGTAGAATCCCCCACTATATACTTGCCAAAGAGTTCCAGCTTTGCTCTACATGATTCAGATTTTGCCATAGTAGACTGCCCCAAGCATTGCCACTGATCACTCACACACCCCCTCCCCCTGGCATTTCCACTGATCCCAGGATCTGACTATTGATGGGTCCCCTCACCTCCCCAGTCCATGGTGTGCAGGTAGTGAGGAGATGATGTGCTTTAACCTTTAGCAACCAATGGATGAGCAGTAATGATGTGCACTAACCTCTTCCAACCAATCATTGAGCAGTAAGGATATGCAGTAACCTCTAGCAACCAATCAGAGAGCTGTAATAATGTGCAGTAACCTCTAGCAACCAATTGGTGAGTGGTAAAGATGTCCAGTAACCTCTAGCAACCAATCAGTGGGCGGAATTTATGTACAGTAATCTCTAGAAACCAATCAACAAGCAAAAGACATGTGCTGTAACCTCTAGCAAATAATAAGCGAGCCATAATGTGTGCTGTAACCTCTAGCAGCCAGTCAGTGAGCGGTAATGATACGCTGTAACCTCTGGCAACCAATCGCAATCGCTGCCTGATCTGATTCAGTAAACTGATTTTGAGTCTAGCTGCTATTTATTGTAGACTTAGAGCAGATGGAGAGTGAAAATGGTTGCCCAGGGTCCAATCAATATTAAAGATGGCCCTGACTCTATCTACTCTACTCTTTAGTCCCTCTCTAGGAGTGTATAATAGTTTCTTCTGGTTCAGGATTTGGCAATATGGACAGAACATGTGGCTGAGACAGGCACCAGAGGTGACACTTTTTTTAGTTACATTACACTCAACATGAAATATTTTACTAAAGAGAATGTTCCATGTATTCCATTTGTCTGACTTTCTGTCTATCTACTCATCTGTTCATAAAAATAGCAACGAAGCAGAAGTGAACTGAAGTCTAGTTTTGTTAAGATTATTATATGATGACCATTACCATTGCACTGTAGTAGTAAAATTCCAAGAAGAAGTCCAGCAAAAATGACCTTCCATTAAACTAAAGGCTGACATTTAAAGCTCAAATATTGTCCAATTGAAATTTAAGACAAAAGCTGGGTACACACAATCCTAATAGCAGCCGGTTCAGCAGGAAGCAAGCGACATTTGGTTTATGTGTACAGCTGCCTATCCAATAGAAGCCAGTCATGAGAAAACCAGCAGCCGATCAGCCAATGGCGCTGATCAGTATGTTCTGGTAAGTGGAGCCTCCCTGTCAGAATACAAAGGCACTTCGGGGGAGATCTCTGCACCAGCATTGCTTGTGTTGGTATGGCGATTTGTCAGTTTTATTTCTTCCTTCATCTCGCTGGGTTGAACAAATAAAATCTCAGTGTATGTACCCAGCTATAGTTGTCCCTGTTGGCACAACCCAGCTCAACAGAAGTTGACTGAACAAAAAACTTTTGCTGATGAAGCCAGGAGGAAAAGTGTCAACCAGTCAGAGCCTGCATCCAACCAAACGCAGTCACTGGGGGTTATTTACTAAAGGAAAATCCACCTTGCACTCCAAATACACTTGGAAGTGCAGTCACTGTAGATCTGAGGGGGACATGCAAGGAAAATAAAAAACAGTATTTTAGCACATGATTGGATGATAAAATCAGCAGAGCTTCCACTAATTTCAGATCTACCCCTTAGATTTAGAGTGACTGCACTTTCAGTGCAAAGTGGTTTTGCCTTTCGTAAATAATCCCTTTCGTAAATAACCAGTCCACAAGTTGAACTAAAAAGAAAAAAATATATATAAGTTTATGGTCAGCTTTATTGTGCTAAACTGGTGTATGCTGACTCCTGATTGTGATTTTAGATTAGCTCAGATAATTTTTTTTATTACACTGTTGATGAACAAAGCTTTCTGGTATTATAACGGGTCGCCTATATTAAAACATCTGAAGTAGTTGCCTCATAGCAAGTAATCACATAAAATGAAATAACGTTTAGGACGTTTAGATAATAATAAACACAATTTAAACATTTGAATTTATTTGGTTTGTGTTCATGAAAATTCTTATTTCAGATACCGAAGTTAATGTTGGCTATTTAGTTTATTCTGAGAAAGCTGAGGCTAATTTATGAAAGCTGAAGCAAAAGTAGACCTAAAATGTGGAGGTTCATTATTTGTTTTACAGTAAAATGGCATGGAATGCTATGGACAGTGGATCCTCTATGTCTCCAGTGCCTCATTTTTCACTTGGTCTGAAATGCAGATGTATTTGAGTGGCTGTTGTAGGACAATAGGCTCAGACATTCTGGCCAATCTGGCAAATACCAGAAGTTTTTCCGTGCCTAAATGTATATTTAGGCTGTTGTCAATCTATGGAAACTGCTTAGCATCCAGTAGATATATACATTTTGAAACATAAAGTTCCTAGAAGCCCTTATATAATATAAACTCTGTTTTTTTATGGCTAACTTTTATTATTATTATCATACATGATTTATATAGCGCCAACAGTTTATACAGTGCTTTACAATGTATAGGGGGGACAACACAATTACGGTACAGTTCAATACAGAAGGTACAGGAGGGACAGGCTCGGGGACAGGTGGGTGTGGGATAAGCTTCCCTGAATAAGTGAGTTTTCAGGGATCTCCTAAAGGTGGACAGGTTAGAGGCTGATTGGATAAACCGAGGCAGGGAGTTCAAGAGGATGGGAGAGGCTCAGGAGAAGTCCTGAAGGCAAGCAGGGGAGGAGGTAACAAGGGAGCTAGAGAGCAGGAGGTCCTGGGAGGAGTGGAGGGGGCGATTTAGGCGATATCTGCAGATGAGGTTGGTGATGTAGCTGAGGGTGATGTTGTGGATGGCTTTGTATGTTATGGTTAGTATTTTGAATTTTATACGGTGGGGTAGGGGAAGCCAGTGAAGGGATTGGCAGAGAGGAGCAGCAGTCATGGATCGGTTAGTGAGATGTATTAGTCTAGCAGCAGAATTCATAATAGACTAAAGGGGGATAGCCTGCTTAAGGGTAGGCCATTAAGGAGAGAGTTGCAGTGGTCAAGGCGGTGAATAATAAAGGAGTGAATAAGTTGCTTTGTGGTGTCATTAACCAGGAAGGGTCGGATTCTGGAGATGTTGCGGAGTTTAAGGCGGCAGGATTTAGCCAGTGATTGGATAGCATTGCATTGAAAGGAACATACACAATTTGTATCCCAATGAAGCCTTTCTCAACATGGGAACCCCTGCTAATAATTACTATAGATACAGCTTACAGTACATTGGTATGGTGGTCAGTGGGAAGAATGCTCCTAAATTTTGTAAAGTAGTAGCTAAAAAGTTTGCTGCTGTAAGTAGGAACTTATCTGAAAGTGAGAAATTGCTCATTGCTCAAGGAACCCCTAGCAACCTATGGAGGAACTCTGGTTGACAAAGGCTGCCCTAGTAAGATCCAAACACAGGGCGCCCGCACTGGAAAGCTACAGTGCTAATGACAAAAGCTGTTTTAATTGGAAAAATGTACTTGCTTATAAAAAACATTCAACATCTTGATTCATTCAGGCAATTTGCTGCCATAGATTGTGACCACGATGCCATCTAGAGAAGTCCACATTTGCCACAGGTTTGAAATTTCCAACTCTACAGTGTTGTTACTCCTGAAAATATTGTGGATTAATGCCATCAAACCTGGCAAAATTCAGTTACAGGATTCAAGTATATATATATATATATATATATGGAAAGGCCAGTATGGTGGCCTGGAATTATGGGTGGAGCCCGGTGGTGTATATAACCAGCCCGTTCGCCTGGCTACCTCGTCGGTTCCGGTGCGCGATATCTGATACGTCAGAAATCAAGGGCCGACTATCCACAAGACTTTACAGTGAGCCGGGTTCGTGAGTTCCACGTTTTCGTCCGCCTCGTGTCGACAAAGCCTTGTCGTTCGTCAGCGTCCGTCTGGTTGCCGTCTGAGTCGCTATACTCTAAATCGAATTTTCCGTTGTCGTACAACACGTCTGGGCCGGCTGTCGCAGGTAGGGCTTCGGCACCCTTTTCGTTCATGTGTTATTAAGTCACGTAAACTAGATTCCGGAACTCACGAACCACTCACTCTAGATTACACGAACGTCTTAACTTATATTCGATACCTCATGTCACTACCCCTTCTTCGAAGAAGTCGTTGTCACCTTTTCGGTACTTGTCGTTCGTGCCGACAGGCACTTCGTTTCGTAGCACGTCATTGCTATACCGAACGACTCATTTCGTCGTGTTCGAATCGATCGAACCGTTTCGAAAGCACAGCTGTCTGCTTGTCACGCTAAATTGAGCAGTCCGGGCAATGTCAATCTCAGGTTGTTCAAAGGAAAAAAAAATAAAAATCATTTCATACCGTTTGTACTATGTCCGTCAGGTCATTTCTTTCCATGTCAATCATTGCAGTCATTTCAATCATGCCAGTCGGTTATGTCGAATCATTTCATTTCTGCCACTTCTAACCATGTTATCATTTCTGTCACTTACCACACTCCGATTCGAATCCCGTCGCATCTCTAACGCACCGATTCGCTTCGAAGTGCCCCAAGGTTCGGCCTCATTTCTGTACGTGCTCCAGAGACTGAGTCACTCGCAGGTTCAAGCATGGTCCTTGATTCTAGTCTTTGTCATGGCATATCATTTCTGTCACTTATTACGCTCCAATTCGAATCCCATCGCATTCCTTATGCATCGATTCGTTCTGGTGCGCCCAGCTGCTACACCTCATTTCAGTACCCCCCCCCTTTTGCCTGAGCTCCACGTGGCAGGCTCCCCCCCCCCTGCCTGAGCTCCACGCGGCGGGGTCCCCCCCCCCCCCTGCCTGAGCTCCACGCGGCGGGGTTCACCCCCCGCCTGAGCTCCACGTGGCGGGGTTCCCCCCCCCCCCTGCCTGAGCTCCACGTGACGGGGCCACCCCCCGCCTGAGCTCCACGCGGCAGACCCCCCCCCCCCCTGCCTGAGCTCCACGTGGCGGGCTCCACCTCCGCCTGAGCTCCACGCGGCAGGCCCCCCCCCCTCTGCCTGAGCTCCACGTGGCGGGCTCCACCTCCGCCTGAGCTCCACGCGGCAGGCCCCCCCCCCCCCTCTCTGCCTGAGCTCCACGTGGCGGGCTCCACCCCCGCCTGAGCTCCACGCGGCAGCCCCCCCCCCCCCCCCCCGCCTGAGCTCCACGTGGCGGGGTTCACCCCCCTGCCTGAGCTCCACGTGGCAGGGTCCACCTTCGCTTGAGCCCCACGTTCTATGTGCAATTTGCGTTAGAAACAAAAGGAAAAAAAAAAAAATGGGGAAAGGGAAGGAAAGGAAATTTTGCATCTGCGGCGCAACCAAGTCACGTCTCTGTCGCCATATGCACGTTATTCTAAATTCAGTTGTCTGCTCGTTTTATTTATGTAGCTCGTTTCAGTTATGTCTTCCATCACATTTCAAGTCTTACCTCCACTATTTAGCTAGACATCTCTCTGCAGGTATAGGAGTCTCATACAAACTCACCTTCATCTCCTCAGATCAGTCGAGTTTTCAGTAGGTCCAACCTGCACCGGGTCGGACGGTGCCTCCTTAGGTAAGAGAATCTTCTGGGAAGGGAACGCTCACAAGCGGTAGTATCCTTCTCTATAAAAAAAAAAAAAAAAAAAGGAAAAAAAAAAATGTTTGCTTAGGAGTCTCCTACGAGTCTTGTAATCCATGTCACCCTCTTAGGTTCCGTGTAGGAGAAAACCCGGACCCTAGGATTAATAGGCTCACCAAGCCTGGATTTTGCCACCATGTCCCAGGCTGGCAGCAAGGACTACACGGCTCCGTTGTCCCCGTCTCTCGTCTCAGAGAGCGGCAGCCAAAGGTCCTTCAGATCATGGACCATTCCAAGGCTGACAGCCGAGTTGAGGCGTAGGGGTGTACCCTTCCCAGCTACAGCCAGAAAGGCCGAGCTCTTCGGGCTCCTTTTTCCTCCCCCAGCCGTGGTTGAGGATAGTGTCCAGCAGGCCTCCCTGGGCTCTATCGCTGCTTCCATCACGCAGCTTCACACGCTGGTGTCATCCCTGACGACCTCAATGTCAGAGGTTCAGAGTCGGGTGGCCCTCCTCGAGACCCGCCCAGTTGTTTCTCCTCCTACACCAGCTTTACAAGCAGTGGAGAACACCAGCGCAGGTACCCCCGGGTGTACACCAGTAGTGTACCCTTCTCATTTAATATCAGCCAACATCAGGAAGGACATCCTAGAGGGAAAGGACGTCAATCTGGCTTCACTCCTGATATCCATTCATGAGCTGGCAGAAAATAAAGCTTACACTTGGGGGGACGTGTCGGTGGTCCTCAAAGCCAAAGACCCCAGGCTGGACAGGAAGCTTTCAGTCACCGAGTTCACCTTGGCCTTCGGCATGCTGAGGGATGTCATCTGCTCGGCCTCCCCCGGCAGGAGGGAGGAACTGGATCGTTACCTCCACGTAGTAGTTGACCTGGGGTACAAATACGGCGGTTTTGCATTTTATGACTATCACCGCTCCTTCTCCGCTAAGGCGGCCGCCAGGCTCTCCCAATTTCAGATACCTACGGATTGGAGTGTCTTGGACACCGAGTTGTTCTGTCGACACTTCGCAGGGCTGCGGTCTCCTCTTTGTGCCATTTGCCAGTCGGCTACTCACACCGCGACTTGGTGTGCCAGCTCAGTGGCAACCCCACCCGTAGACGGTCCATCGACCTCAGGCACTGCCCAGGCCCTACCGGCGCCGGTACGCCTGCCGCAGACGGATAAACTGGGGCGCCCGGTCAAGACCTTGGGGGGCGCAGCCATCTGTAACAACTACAACAGCGGGTCGTGCAATTTCAGCCAGTGCAGGCTGCTCCATGTATGCTCACGATGTAATAGAGCTCATCCCAGGCTCATGTGCGAGGTCAAGCAGGCTAGAAAATCTTGACTAAGCCGGGTCAACGTGTCATGGCTCAGCGTCTACCTCGCCAATCATCCCACCCCCTCACTTGCCACCTACCTAGTCCAGGGCTTTACTCAGGGCTTTCATACAGGACTTATTTCCCTCCCTCACCTTACACACGAGTGCCAGAACCTGCGGTCAGCAGCCACGGACGTACAGGCCATCGACCAGCTGTTACAGGCAGAGCTAGACCGGGATTTCATCATAGGCCCTTTCACGAAGCCCCCATTTAACACCTGGCGAGTCAGCCCTATTGGGCTTGTCAAGGGCAAGTTCTCCAATAAACTTAGGTTGGTCTACGATTTGTCAGCGCCTTATTCTTCCTCTGTCCCCAGTCTTAACTCTCTTATCCCCTCTGAGGAGTTCTCCCTTAAGTACGCGTCCGTAGACATGGCCATCCAGGCCATTCTCAAGTCAGGCACAGGAACATGGCTCTCCAAGGCCGACATCTCGGACGCCTTCAAGCTCCTTCCTATCCACCCATCTCTCTGGTGCTGGCATGGCATCAAATGGAGGGAGCTCTACTATTTTGCCACTAAGCTAACCTTCGGGTCCAAGAGTAGCCCCTGGCTCTTCGACTCGTTTGCGCAGGCTCTCGAATGGATCTTGCTGCACGTAGCCCAGTGCCAGGGAGTCATACACTATTTGGATGACTTCCTGCTGGTCGAGTCACCTGGCTCCCTTCCAGGGGATTTGGATAAACTAAGGGTGGTCTTCAATAACCTTGACGTCCCGATTGCTGAGCACAAGGTGGAGGGCCCTGCGCAGGCAATCACCTTCCTCGGGGTCAGCTTAAATACCAGCACTATGCAGGCCAGCCTCCCCCCGGATAAACTAAGCCGCATCAGGTCGGTCATGAGGGACTTCACCCGCACCAGAACTTGTACCAAGAGGCAGTTACAGTCCCTTCTCGGTATGCTTAATTTTGCCATGCGCATCATCCCTCAAGGTCGCGCTTTTATATCACGCCTGTTAGTCCTACTGTCTCATTCACAAGACCCGGAGCATATCCTCAGCCTGGACCCCGCGGCTATAGCTGATCTTGCCATGTGGGAGGAATTCCTGACGTCCTGGAATGGTGTGTCCCTATTCATTCCCTCCGTGTCCTCCTCGTCACCGCAGGTCGTGACCGACGCAGCGGCCTCCACAGGTTTTGCGGCAATTTTTGGCCACCTCTGGCTTGCAGCCCCTTGGCCTCCTCAGATACTGGCTATTCCGGGCTTCACCGAGACGTCCTCCCTATTCGAGTTGTACCCCATTGTAGCCGCTGCCCATACGTGGGGCCGCAGTTGGTCCGGTCAAACAGTGACCTTTTCAACGGACAATCTCGCCACTGCGGAAATCATTAACAAAGGCAGGTCCAAGTCTCTGGAGATTATGTCCTTCCTGCGGCGGCTGGTCCAGCTCTCGTTATTGTTTCAATTTAATGTTCATTGTGCCTTTATCCCCGGTAAATGTAATCGGGCAGCGGACGCCCTCTCCCGCTTTAACTTAGTTTCCTTTTTCGATCAGGTGCCCGGAGCCGGACCAACGTCAGCAGTTATCCCGGACTGGTCTCAACTGACCCTGGATTAACCCCTCACCTAGTAGCCGCGACGCAACTCATCAATCACTCCCTCGCAGACAATACCCGCAAGGCCTACCAAACAGCCTGGAGGGCCTTTAACCGTTTCTTAACATCTCGCTCCACAGAGACCTCCCGGGTCAAGCAAGTTCTGGCCTTCATTGCCCATTGCCACTCGGACTTGGCGTTATCCTTCAACACGATCCGACTATACCTGGCCGGGGTACAACATTTTACGTCCCTCCAGGACCCTGCTGAACCCTCCTTGTTCACTTGTCACGCCATTCGGGCCGTCATGCGTGGCATCCAGAAACGCCAGCCTGCGGCTTCCCTCAAACGCCTGCCTATCACAGGAGACGTTTTCAGAAACATGTCCGATATTCTGGCCACTGCACCTTTCGGACTCCACACTAGTATCATTATACAAGCAGCCATACACCTGGCCTTCTACGGCTTCTTGCGGCCAGGCGAGTTTACCTCCAGTAGCCCCTCAGCTCGCACGCTATGCAAGCACCACCTGGTCAGGCACAGAGACCATTTCATCCTACATATAGCAGTATCCAAGACGCAGCAGCTCGGCCCAGGGACGGACATACATTTTTATAAAACTAACAACCGCTGGTGCCCGGTCGCCATGCTCACCCGCTTGTTGACCCTTCTGGCCGATCAACCAGGAACTGGCCCGCTTCTGCCATTCCACGGTAAGCCACTGAACGCAGCCCAGTTCATGGAGCATGTCAGGATACTCCTGGGCATCCTTCACCTCAATCCGGCTCACTACTCCGGACATTCATTTCGGATCGGAGCGGCTTCAACTGCCTCCCGCCAAGGGGTCCCGGTCCACGTTATCAAAAAGTTGGGTAGATGGAAGTCCACCTGTTTCGCCCGTTACATACCCAATCCGCAAGTAGAGATGGCCCAGGCCTTTGTCAAGCTCACCCAGTAACAAACTTGAATCAATAAAGGCATTCCCTACCTGTATGTTTTTGCCCCCTTATTTTGGTATACCCTACGTTAGGCCAGGGCACACTTTCAGGTCCGGTTCAAGTAAGCGAGTTTGTGTTAACCTTGTTTGTCATCCTTATCCGTATCGGTCAGAGGGCTCTGGGCCATAAATGGAAAGGCCAGTATGGTGGCCTGGAATTATGGGTGGAGCCCGGTGGTGTATATAACCAGCCCGTTCGCCTGGCTACCTCGTCGGTTCCGGTGCGCGATACCCACCCACCCATCCCCTGTCAGGGCATTTCTCAAGCATTATACTCCTCGAGCGAGTACTCATTTCACTTCATTTCATTTTCATTTCATTTATTACTCATTTCTCTATCAAGGGTATGCCCCCTTATTTTGGTATACCCTACGTTAGGCCAGGGCACACTTTCAGGTCCGGTTCAAGTAAGCGAGTTTGTGTTAACCTTGTTTGTCATCCTTATCCGTATCGGTCAGAGGGCTCTGGGCCATAAATATATATATATATCTGGTAGCAAGGCGTTATACTAATCTGCTGGTTTCTTTTCCCAATTACAGTGGGATAATTCAGTAGAATTGTATTATGTTATATTATGACATTGTGCTATAAATGTATTAGACTGTCTGTCTCTGATGCAGTTGCAATTCTATTCCTAGTTGTAGTTTCTTTATCTATTGTGTCAAGCTGTCGGAGGAATCAAATCAGTGGTTGACTGTAATGGAAGCACAGTAATCTCTTCTACAGCTTCCGTCTTTTTGCTGCTCTTGCGCTCTCCACTGCCAAAGTCACTGAGCCCTATGGGAGGCTATGTTATTAAAGCAAGATGTGTTCTGTTATCATTGGGAACAACGTGGCTAGATACAGCTGTGTGCTGCAGAGCATATTTGATTTCAGGCTTACCATTAACCTTCTTTATTGTGTTTGGCACACCAACTGGTACATGTTGGACAGAAGAATTGAAAGAAGAGAGCAGAGTGAATAAATTAATTCACTACCTAAGCATGTGTTCTCTATTAATAGAAGTTAGCTCTCCTTGTCTTTAAAGATATATGTATTTACATTCATACACACATATGGGTTTAAAGATTAAAAGCTCTGCAAAAACACCATAGCTGACACCTTCCATATACACAGGCAAGCAAGTTTTAAGGCCTGTACACAAGATCAGAAGATCAAAAAATACCTCTTTCGAATCCATCATATGATAATCTGATTGTTAGTACACAGCTTTCGTCCGAAATTGTCCGAAAGGACAAACACAAAACTTTTGCTTGTACGATATCAGATCTTACAATTTTCGTTTAATCAGCACAGTTTTCATCCAAAAATACAAATACAATACATTACATACAAACAAATTTTTACTCTGTCGTACGAGAATTTTTGTTTAGTGACCTCTTCATTTTTGATATGAGTAAGCACCCGACGTTGATGTGAAACATATAAGCTGATACCTGTAGTTCACCTTTGTATCCGGCACTTGAATAAAGAAATTGCACAGGAGTGCGGCCATCCAGCCTTCTTTTCTTATAAGTATCTGCTTGCATGTGGGATAGAGGGGGCAGGATAAGTGAAACTGCCTTAGAGAAATGTACATGTCCAGCTCATTATGTGTACTAGGCTTTAGCTTGCGCTGTGCTTACCAAAGGCCCTACTTTTTTAAACTTCCTTCTTATTTTTTTCTGATGAAGTCATCTGCCAGCACATGGTTTATGTGGCATTGTATCAAAGCATTTCCAGCACTCCTATAGCTGTACCTATTCCCTAAGCTGGTCCACTATTGGCTGGCACAGAAGTGTGTGAAATTAAAGTGATGACGAGGATGCCCTTTTTGCTCATTACACTGAAAAGTATTGAAGTCACTTTCTTTCATCTGTGGTTAGCACAATTCCGTTTGTTCCTCTTTCTGTTTTCCATTGAGAAGATTTTCCGTCACTACCTGTCCTACATGCAAAACAGTGAGTGGAAACCCATTTAAAAGGGAAAGAAATCCCTGATTGCCACCAGGGTCACAAGAACCAGTGCCCTCATTGGAATTTTTCCTGTCTATTTCTGTTTTGGTGTTAAGCCAAAATTTTCACTCTTGGAGATAACAGTAAACAGGATAAATAGAGGGGACAAATCTCTAATGGGCACAGACAGCAATAAAAATCTGATAGGTCTTCCATTGCCTCTCCAGTCTATGCAAAGCTAACACTTTAAGGTTTTGCCTTTAGTTATACTTTAATCAGTCAAAAAAAAAGAACAATATAACAGATCATGTTATTTATCCTCTAAAGAAGAATGGCAGGTATCAGCATCTTATACATACTGTAGTTACATTGGTCCAAGGACTATGTGTATGAAATACTGTGAACACACATTTCCAGAATACGCCCCTTTTTAACTAATGACACCACCAAGCTTCTAATTCATTCCCTGGTCATCTCTCGCCTCGACTACTGCAACTCCCTCCTCGTTGGATTACCTTTACACAGACTATCCCCCCTCCAGTCCATAATGAATGCCGCTGCCAGACTCATCCACCTTACCAGCCATTCAGTGTCCTCCACCCCTCTCTTCCAATCCCTGCACTGGCTTCCACTCGCCCAACGAATACAATTCAAAGTACTAACAATAATCTACAAAGCTATCCATAATTCTGCCCCCAGCTACATCACTGACCTAGTCTCAAAATACCAACCAATCCGCCCTCTTCGGTCATCTCAAGACCTCCTGCTCTCTAGCTCCCTTGTCACCTCCTCCCATGCTCGCCTCCAGGATTTCTCCAGAGCTTCTCCCAACCTTTGGAACTCCCTACCCCAATCTGTCCGACTGTCCCCTAATCTATCCATCTTTAGACGATCCCTGAAAACCCTTCTCTTCAAAGAAGCCTATCCTGCTTCTAACTAACACTGTTTTACTTCCTCCATCAGCTCATCCCCCACAGCTATTAATTTTGTATCAATTGCCCCTTCCTTTTTAGATTGTAAGCTCTAACGAGCAGGGCCCTCTGATTCCTCTTGTACCAAATTGTAATGTAAATGTAATGTCTGCCCTCATGTTGTAAAGCGCTGAGCAAACTGTTGGCACTATATAAAACCTGTATAATAATAATAATAATAATAATAATAATAATCACTGGAGTAGTGGTGTCTTCTTCAGTTATTTCCAGCTTCCAGCAGCCTCTCACCCGGTATGTCATATACATAGTTACATTAATCCAAACTGGATCAATGTAACTATGTATAGCATGCCAATGTCTGCAATTAAAGTTTCTCTAACCTGTTCCCCCGCCAAAAACATAATACAGATAGGTCCACATATAATTGGACAGAGGCACAATTTTCGTTTTTTTTTTCAGGTATTTACCAAAACATATTCAAGCTATAGTTATATAATGGATATAGGCTGAAAGTGCGCACTCTCAGGTTTAATTTGAGTGTATGTACATCCAAATCAGAGGAAGGGTTTAGGAATTACAGCTCTTAAGAAGAGCCACCCCCCTTTTTCAAGGGACCTAAAGTAATTGGACAATTGAATGAAAAGCTATTTCATGGACAGGTGTGGGCTACTTTTTTGTTATTTCTTCATGAATTAAGCAGGTAAAAGGTCTGGAGTTGATTCTAAGTGTGGCATTTGCATTTGGAATCTATTGCTGTAACCCTACATCATGCATTCAAAGGAGCTGTCCATGCAAGTGAAACAGGCCATTGTAAGGCTTCAAAAATGAAATCCATCAGAGAGACAGAAGCAACATTAGGAGTGGGAAAATCAACAGTTTGTTACATTCTGAGGAAAGAAAAACGCACTGGTGAGCTCAGCAACATAAAAAGGCCTGGACGTCCATGGAAGACAACAGTGGTTGATGATCGCAGGATCCTCTATGGTAAAGAAAAACCTATTCACAACATCCAGACAAGTGAAGGACACTCTCCAGGAGGTGGGCGTATCATTGTCAAAGTTTACAATCAAGAGAAGACTTCACAAGAGCAAATACAGAGGGTTCACCACAAGGTGCAAACCATTCATAAGCCTGAAGAATAGAATATTTACCAAAAAAAATCTAAAAAAGCCAGACCAGTTCTGGAAAAGCATTCTTTAGACTGATGAAGTTAAGACTGTACAAGAATGACGGGAAGAAAAAAGTGCGGAAAAGGCTTGGAAGAGCTCATGATCCAAAGCACACAACGTCATCTGTATAACATGGTGGAGGCTGTGTGATGGCATGGGCATGCATGGCTTCCAGTGGCACCGGATCATTGATGTTTATTGACAATGTGACAGAAGACAGAAGCAGCCTGATGAATTCTGCAGTTTAGTGATATACCGTCAGCTCAAATTCAGGCAAATGCAGCAAAGTTGATTGAACAGGGCTTCACAGTACAGATGGACAATGATCCAAAACACACTGCAAAAGCAACCCAGGAGCTTTTGAGGGAAAAGAAGTGAAATATTCTGCAATGGCCGAGTCAATCACCTGATCTCAACCCAATTGAGCATGCATTTCACTTGCTGAAGGCAAAACTAAAGGCAGAAAAACTCAAAACCAAAGAACAACTGAAGACTGTTGCAGTTAGAGCCTTGAAAAGCATCAGAAAGGAGGAAACACTTTGGGTTTGGGGTCCATGGGTTCCAGACTTCAGGCAATCATTGCCAGTAAAGGATTCTAAACAAAATATTAAAAATTAACATTTTATTTATGTTTATATTGATTTGTTCAATTACATTTGAGCCCCCCATGACAATTGCTTGAACACTTTACTTGACCGTTGCTGATAGCAACCACTGATACAATATTTCAAGGGAATTTTATCCCAGACTACGCCCCCAAATGTAGCACTGCTCCTGCAGGAACGTCTGGAAATACTTCTCCCTGCTTACAGTTACACAGTATTTCACACAGCCAGGTGCACACATACTTCCGCTCATTATCTCCAATGACCAGTCTAGGGGATTTGTTTTTATGTTTTATTTGGAGAACATGGATAGGAGAAGGGAATTAGTAGGATACTCCTAATGGACTATGCACAGATGAGGACAACTCTTTCTGTAGAACTGTGGAAGCAGATGATCTGCTGAACCATATGGGGTCTGTATGGAAGAATAAGTCCCTCTAGAGCAGAAAAGACTCAGTGGACTTTGTCATTAGACTCAAGTCTTCAAGACACTAGCTAGTGTCTCCTTTAGCTCACACACCCAGTATACTGACTTCTAGGACCAGAGGGAGATTTCAGCAACACACACAAGGATCCTTCAGGGTCTGTACTCACAAAATGTCCAGGGACAGCTGGCAGCCTCCTTCCAACTTCCAAGGGACATTGTATACCAATGGCACATGAACAGATCCATAGACGATTTCCCTCAATCAGCTTGCATAGGAACCCTGGGTTGTAGCTTTCAGGCTTTAGGCCCTCAGATCTGCAATCTGAGGCTGCATGGCCATCCACGCTGGGGAGAGGCAGTCGCCTCCTCCCCCACCTGAACCTCTCTCCTCAGAGGTGGGCTGGACTGGAACCCCCCAGTCCATATGCTCCTCAAACTTAAATACAGGCACCCAGCATTCCTTGGGGCACATCCCCTTCTAATTGGCCAGGGCTGTAACTACATCCATGCTCTCATCTCTAAAGCCCCGTACACACGAGAGGACTTATGTCCAACAGACTTCCGAAGGAGTTCCGTCGGAGTTCTGCCGGAGTTCCGACGGAGTTCTGACGGACTTTTCGGCTGAGCGGACTTGGCCACACACAATCACACTAAACTCCGACGGATTCGAACGTGATGACGTACGACTGGATTAGAATAAGGAAGTTCATAGCCAGTAGCCAATAGCTGCCCTAGCGTCGGTTTTAGTCCGTCGGAATAGCATACACACGAGCAAATTTTTCGAAGGGACCGGGTCCGGCGGAGTTCCTTCGGAAAAATTTGAAGCATGTTCCATATTCTAAAGTCCTTCGGACTTTGGCGAGTCAAAAGTCCGTTGCAGCCCACACACGATCGAATAGTCTGACGGAATCAGTCCGTCGGACTTTGGATGTTGAAAAGTCCGCTCGTGTGTACGGGGCTTTAGGGTTTCCTCCAACTCTCCAATATGCCTTCTTGCTATTGGATCAGTGCAAAACATCAAGACAGAATGAACCGCACCCAGAGAACACTGAGCAGACCTCACTAATCAATCACTGCTCTCTGTTAAGCAGACAGCACCCAAAATTGCCTGTCTGCTTCTCTGTTAAGCAGAAAAGCCAAAAACGATATACACTCTCTAGCACCTACCTAGCTACACAGGCTATGCTAAAGTAAATAAAACCAGTATATTATCAACAAGCAAAATAAATGGCAATGCACAGAAATCATAAAACAGGTAAAGGAGTCTGTTTGAATGTAATAAACTAGCTGACAAGAATACTAGGCTAATATGAAAGTTAAAGTGGTTGTAAAGATGTTTTTTGTTCTAAAATAACAAACATGTTATACTTACCTGCTCTGTGCAATAGTATTGTATAGAGTCACCCAAACCTCCTCCGATGGGGTCCCCCACCGATGCTTTAGGCTCCTCTTCTGTGTACATCACAATAGCGAGCCACTTGCTATGGGGGCACATGTGTGGGCTCACCTCTCCTTCCTCGCAGGATTTGATTGACAGGAGCAAAAGTCAATGGCTCCTGCTGCTGCACCTATGTCCTATTAGGAGAGAGAGAGACCAGCTCTACTGCAACTGGGCACAGCGCTGGATTGAGATAGAACCCAGGTAAGTAAAAGTTAACCGTATAAACAAATGAACACCATAATAGGTAAAGAAAAGTCTCACAATACTCCTCTGCAGCAAGTGGTCAAAAGTGCCCAAGAGTGCACTCTGTGTATGTCCCCCTGAGTGTAGGTGTATGTATATCTCCCAAAAAAGGGTACCCCTGGGAGGCAATTGTACAGTATATAGAGCCTGGTTTGAAAACTGCGTCTGGCTAATGTTAAGGCCCAGTCTGTATGGTGGTGAACTTATTACCATCATTTTTAGTCTGCATGAAGTGATTCGTTTTGGAGCTGATAGCAAATAGGCAGTCTCTGGTTGTACTGAATTGGTAGATGATGATGAAACAAGCACAGCTGCAACCGCTCACCAGTCCTGGTAGCTGTCAAACCTTTTCCTGGACACTCTTCTGGCACTGGTCCTCAAAAACCTGATCCTTGGTGGCTCAGTCCTTGCAATTGGGTTCTCACAGGTCAGTCCTAGCACTCCAGTCATCACAGGTTTGATTCTCTGCATCCACAGCAACAGGTCTTTTCAGTTCCAGCAAGACCCAGCTCTCCCTCTCTGAACAGCAGCACCGCCCCCCTAATCCATGCGCCAGCACTTAATTATCTTCAAAAAAGGGTAGGCTCAGGGCGCAGAGCACTGCACCCTGAGCCCACCCTGTTGGGTGATATTAGAGAATTAATATTCACTAACATCTTTCTGTTTTTCTTGGCCAGGAGTCCTAAGACCCCATTGGCTGGGAGGAGATGAGAGGGCGGGAACACAGAGGAAACAGAGGGGGGAAGCCGCCGCCACAGCCTTGACCTGTGTGGGATAAGTGCAGGGCTGAGTGAGCGAGTCAGCAACCGGGGCGGGGGTTGGGTATATTATGCGGTGGCGGGCTCGAACAATGAGGGGGTTAGTGTGGGGTGGCAGGCTAGCAGACTGGAGCGCCGGGGGGATGTCTGTGGTCAGGTCTGTCTGCCATCCCCTTGTCTGATGGAGCACCAGCTGACACTATCTCTGATCCCAGGAAAACTCTCCAATCACCTCCACTCTTTGCAGGGATGCATTGATGTCTCAGTCACCTTTATAGTGCAGCACTCCCCCTTAACTCCACTTTGCATGGTTCTGTATGGCTGCATCATCAAATCCTCTACTGATGCTGTAGACAACACTGGACTGGACTGGATGGGGGGGGGCAACAGCCGCACACATAACATAGAAAATTCAGTGCTTGTCTAGCCATCTGAGTACCTGGCTACACAGGAGTTTGACAGTGATGATACGTTGCCCGAATGCCTGTTTAACTAGTGACAGCCCACCGCACCACAACCACAGACATCGCACATGTTTGCTAAATTCTCCAAAAACACTCCAGCTCTAAAACCAGGGGTTTTCCAAATAGATGCTTCAATCTACAATGCTTCTTAGCCCTTGTACACACAGTCGGACATTCCGACAACAAAATCCATCAGATTTTGTCCGAAACTTGTGTTGCATACACACGGTCGGACAAAGTTGTCGTAAAATCCGATCGTACGTAACGTGACAACGTTATTTCATTACGACGGGACTACGTTTAGGCTAGTAGCCAATAGCTTTGGTCTAGGAATATGATCTGAGCATGCGTGGCACTTTGTCCGATCGGAATTCTCTACACACAATCGGACAAAGTCCGATCGGATCATGTTGTTGGAAAGTTTTATAGCCCAGCTCTAAAACTTTGTCCGTCGGATATTCCAACGGAAACAGTCCGATGGAGCCCACACGCAGTCGGATTATCCGACAACACGGTCCGATCGGACATTTTCCATCGGAAAGTCTGACCGTGTGTACAAGGGCTTAGGGGTGAAGCCCTTCTCAGACTGGGGAATCATCATTACACTGAAAAAACACACAAGAGGGGGCAAACACCTTGTGCATTACCATAGACAATTTTATTGAATCCACCAAGGCAAATGGATACTTAAAAGCAATAAACATAAAAAATGGTGTACTTCATTGGAACATGCATGGTGTACCTGTCCTAGGACCAAATGATTGGATGGTTGATGCATTTTGGGGGACAGACCCCCTTCCTCAGAGCTACACCGCATTCCACTGAAGTACACCAGTTTTAGGCTTGCTGTTTTTATCTGCTTGTGAGTATCCATTTGTCTTGGTGGATTCAATACAATTGGCTATGGTAATGCACGAGGTGGGGATATCAGCTTCCCCAAAATGTTGACTTCCATCTGTTTTTATTCAACAGGATGTTGGTATGCTCTGTGTGCTACTTATACGGTATGCATTTTTTTTAGCTACTAGGGAATATGACTGGGGTCACTTGGTATATGTACAGTATATCAATCTGTTATTTTATAACATATCACTCCTGGTACACACAGGCCGAATATCAGCCAGTATCGGCCGGTTCATCAGACACCGGCCAATATTCAGCCTGTGTGCACCAGCTTTTCTGACAGAACCCGGCTGAATGACTGGCTTCTGTCCAACAGGTATGTTGGAAATGTGCTGACCTGTTTGTTCTGACAGGGCGTTCCCCCTGTCAACGGGAAATCACAAAACATTGCATAACTAGTGCAGTGTGCTCCTCCCAAGCTGCTCAGGTTTTCTACTTTCAGCCCACTGCGCTGACCGGAAAAAAAACTGAGATTGTGTACCAGGCATTAGTCTATATGTACGTATTGCCCATTCCCAGGTGCACTCTACAGAGCCATATTTTGTATAACATATCTGTGTTGATTAAATGTATTTTGTATTGGAAAATAATATTGTTTGCTTGTGCTCACTATCGATTTGCCAAGTGCAAAAGGGCAATGGCAGTGTCCAGAGAGCTTTAACTCAAGATAGCCAATCAGATTTCAGATCTCAACTCAATTCAGCTCAGTCAAACATTATTTATTTTTATTTTTCTTGTTGCTGATTGTGTAAGTATTTTTTTTAAGGCATTCATTTGTGCAATCGTATAAATATAACATTTTTATATTATTTTTTCTGTTTTTAGTAAGTGCTTATTAGACAATAGAAGTGGATTTGATTTGCTTATATTACATGCACATTTTCGCTACATGAATACTAGGGTGTAATGAGTATAATTATGATAATTGTATTCATGTAGATATGCTATAGGGCATGAATATGAAATTAAGCGCCCAGCTCACATTAAAGTTCACACTTTGCCCTTGGAAAGCAAGCAGCGGGTGCTGTGTTCTCATACATAGGGCCAGAAAAACAAAAATAAACCAATGCAAATACAAATTATTAGCTTACATTGCAAAGAGAATGCCAACATCATCATGTATTCAAAAATTACTTTGTTAAAGAAGAACTCCTGTTACACAATGCAGGGCTTTTCCTTACTTTGTAGAGATTTCTCATGATTGTGCTTCAGAAAAGGAAGTGAAGGATAATAAAAAATAAAGAAAACTGCAAAGGTTTTAGCCCTTCCATACACTATCCAAAACTAAAAAGAAAGGGTTGGGTTTTCAATATACAATATTTTGAAGTACAGTATATCAAAAACCAGACCAATATATTATAGAATATTTCATTGCATAAGCAAAAGTTAAAGCAGACCATCACTCAAAAAAAAAAACATTTTTACCCATTGTCCTCTTCTCTTCAGCCAGATTTTAAAAAGTAGACTTTTTTATTCACTTGTTTTTTTTTAATTTACCCCACCACCCCACGTCCATTGTGGCATAGACATCAGCCTTGCTCATGGAGCCTCCTGGAACATGTATCACACATCACAGGGGGCATTAAAGTGTACCTGATGCTTTACCCTACTTTAAAACCATTCTTCCTCTGACCTCAGCTGAGAATTGTGGAAGGTGACATTTTCCTGAAAGCGGACTGTAGACAGCACTGGCAACTTGACTGGGCTGACTTGGTTGCAATAGCTGATTAAAATAATCTCACAACAAATATAAAAATACTGGACAGCGCTGAAGAATATACTTTTAGAGATACTAGGAACTTTGTATGGTTATACCAGATATACAGCTTGCAATAATAAAAATGGAACCAAATTAATTTTAAAAATATGACACAGTATTGATCTTCTGGCTGATATTTAGAGTTAAAGTGGTTATAAAGTCAAATAAAGATTACTACCAGCCCCTCTGTTCTACTAAGCTATACTACGCTGTGTACGTTTGAATAAAATTGTGCCAGTAAATACCTTATTTCACCTGGGAAAAAATAAAAATAAAAGTCAGCATTTACAAATACTGCAGCTGCTGACTTAATATGAGGACACTAATGCCCTGTACACACGATCAGACTTTGCAACAACAAAACCGTTCATTTTGTTTGAAGGTTGTTGGCTCCAACTTGTCTTGCATACACACGGTCACACAAATGTTGGCCAACAATTACGAATGTGGGAACCTGGTGACGTACAAGGCGTATGACGAGCTGAGAAACAGGAAGTTCAATAGGCAATGCAGCTCCTTCTGCTTGATTTTGAGCATGCCTGAACTTTTGTGCGTTGAACTTGTGCACACATGATTGGAAAGTCCAAAAACAAAGTTGTGTTGGTGGAAAATTTGAGAACCTGCTAGCAAACATTTGTTGGCAGAAAGTCCAACAACAAATGTTCTATGGAGCATACACATGCTCAGACTTTCAGCCAACAAGCTCACATCCAACATTTCCCGTTGGAAAATCCGACCGCATGTATGCGGCATTACCTGTCCAGAACGCCCATGATGTCCTCACCTGAAGCCGACCCATCCCTCGGCTCCAAATGCAGGCTTCACAGCCTGTTTCCTACTGTGCATGTGCAAGTCGTGCATTTGAATGGTCCCTGCTGTCTTCTGGGACCTTTGTGTCTCCCAGAAGACAGTGGGGGGGGGAGCAGGGGCCAGACATGGTGTAGTTTGCCGCAGAAAGTGCAGCGATCTATGCCCAGAAGTGGGAGCAAATACCTGGATTTGACAGGTATCTGCATCCCCCCCCGAAAGGTGCAAAATGTGGCAACGGGGGGGGGGGATCCAATCAGCAGAAGTTCCATTTCTGGGTGGAACTCCACTTAGATCAGGGGAGGAGAGCTGCTGGATGACCTATGACAGACCAGAAACAAATTGAAATAAGGTATTTAGGGGCACATTGTGATACAAACATGTACACATGGTAGTATAGCTTAGTAGAACCAGGGGCGGACTGACCATTCGGGCAGTCGGGCACTGCCTGAGGGCCCCATGCCACTAAGGGGCCCCATCAGGGTTGCCAGCCTCAGTAAAACCAGGGACAGTATATAAAACCTTTTCAGTGTGTGTATGTGTATTCTGCATGTGTATACTGTGTGTGTATATTGTGTGTCTGTGTGCGTATACTGTGTGTGTGTGTGTGTGTACTGTGTGGCCCCATAATCTTTTGCCTGGGTGCCCCAAAATCTCCTATTGCCTGGGGGCCCCATAATCACCTATTGCCCAGGGGCCCCATATTCTTCTCCTATTGCCTGGGGGCCCCTTAATTTCCTATTGCCCGGGGGCCCCATGAGTTGTCAGTCCGCCCCTGAGTAGAACAGAGGGGCTGGCAGTAATATTTTTTAACTTTACTGATAGCTACTAATAGCGAGGGGAGGGGAGGGATGGGGAAGAGAACAGCTCACACACAGGAGCTGACAGGAAGGCAGTGAGGAGGGGGAGAGGGAGGAGAGCAGCTGGATGATGGAGGCATGTAAGCTGACCACAGTATTATGGATTGGCAGCCATGATTACCATGGTCAGCACACTAAGGAGAACACAGGAACAGGCAGGATCAACCAGGTTTTTCACATCATAGAGAGGGACAGATTGAACATCACAGGCACTGCACTGTTTAACCTTCTATAATCTCTCATTTTTTTAGGGCTACAACTTCTTTAAGCCTCAGCAGCCTTTAGAATAAGCTAACACTCCCTCCCGCCAAAAAATACTTTAGCTGCTGACTTTTAATATAAGGACACTTACCTGCCCCTGGATCCAACACTGTCCTCATCCGAGCCGATTCTTTAATCAGCTTCAGGTCCAGGCACCAGCATCTTGACTAAGGGAAACCAGCAGTGAAGCTTTGTAACTTCACAGGCAGTTTCCAAGTGCACACGTGCGAGATGCACTGTGCTTTGTGAATGGTCCCGCAGTTTTCTGGGACCTGTGATGTGTCCCAGAAGGCTGCAGGGGAAGGAGGGGGGGGCAAACTTCCGCTCAGATCACCAGAAGTGGAGGAGGGATATCTGTCAAAATCAGGTATCTGCCCTCTGGGAAGGTAAAACTCACAAATAAAGCTGTGACGATGAATTAAAAAAGGGAAGAGATGTCCATCAAGTCCATGGGGGTTATTTACGAAAGGCAAATCCACTTTGCACTGCAAGTGTACTTGGAAGTGCAGTCGCTCTAAATCTAAGGGGTAGATATGAAATGAGTGGAAGCTCTGCTGATTTTAGCATCCAACCATGTGCAAGCTAAAATGCTGTTTTTTATTTTCCTCGCATGTCCCCCTTGGATCTACAGCGACTTTACTGCCAAGTGCACTTGTGGTGCAAAGTGGATTTTCCTTTAGTAAATAACTCCCCATATATTGGACTTGATGGACTTGTGTCTTTTTTCAACCTCACTTACTATGTAACTATGTTACTATGGTGGGAACTTACTGGGAGACTGCAGGAAGCTCAAGACCATGAATCCGCACCAGTTCCATTATTACATACGATCACAATTTACTCGTCTGGCCAATAAAGTCCCCCTCTGCATATTTACATGAAGTGCACTTGTGCCTAGACTATAGACATTTAATTATTTACATATTCTTAAAAAGAAGTAAAACAACTTTTAAACAAGCCATCCCTAAACTCTCTAGCTGCTAATAATGTGGAGTTATTTGTTCTCAGAAATCCCCCAAGATCACAACAAAGACTCTAAAGTCCGGTTTCAGTGCCTATTCACACCAAAACGCGGTACAGGAAAGGTGTGTTCTGTGCGCGTTTCCCACACCACAGGTGAATGCGATGCCCTTGTGAGATGCGTGTGGTTGCCAATTAATTGTTAATGGCAACCTAAAATCTCACAAACACAGCTTGTTTACAGAAACCAAATAGCATGGTGCCACAGTATGGTGCAGTTTAGTGTTATCTGAAAAAGTAGTGCTTGCGCTTCCTTTTCATATTACAGTGCATTTTACAGCCTCTTCAAATGAATGGGCTGTCAATACCGTGCTGCAAGGGAATGCGTGTGTTCCAGTGTGAACTGACCCTTAACCTGGGTATACCTGGCGGTATCATTATTTTGCATGGAAATTTGGCGTTTTATATTGTAGGCCTATAATTCTTAGAAACAATTCACTTAAATCCGTCCAAACAAGAGTCTAATAGACATCCCGGGTATGATAAAATTTGAAATATGAAATCATAAATTATAATATTATTTGTGTATATATATATATATATATATATATATATATATATATATATATATATATATATATATATATATATATATTAAAATAAATAACTATAAATAATTATAACAAATAATAATATAATAATATTAAAAATTATTCAATAATGTAATCAAATCAAAAACACTGAAATATGCTGAGTTGCGGAATTGTCGCTGTCATCACTTTTAGTGGTTGATGACGAATTTTCGTACAAATTACTATCGCTCAATTCTGCGAGTGATTCTAATTTATTATCGCTGTTTTCTAGCTGGTCTATAACCACTTTTGATGTAAACTGAAATTTTTTGGTTGCTATGGACAATCTCCAGTTTCCTGGCATAAAGAACAGTATTTATAATATAAAACTGCATGCAGGACCCTGGAGAAACCACTAGGGACAAAAGGGATGTGTAAATATTTGATACAGTACTGTAATCTGTAAGATTACAGTATACTGTATCTATACTGTGTTTTTAACTTTTTGAATTTGGCGCCGAACTCCGTTCCCGTGCGTCGCAACGCTCGCAGGGTACGGAGCTAGGCACTGTCGCAGATCGAGAGAGACACGGCGGCTCGCTGATCACAGCGGGGAGACATCGCTGGATCCAGGGGACAAGGTAAGTAATCCTTACATGGATCCAGCGATGCGATCCCGAGTCTGGCTTGGGAATACCGCTTATGGTAATTAAATCTCACCTGAGCCAGACTCAGGAATACCGCCAGGGAGGTTAAACAATTTTCTTATTTAATTTCCTTTAGATTTACCTTCAAATATGTAGTGCGAGGGCTTACCTGATTGCATACACATTAAAAGTGTTTAGGTTTGATCTCATATTATGTGGTTTTGGTAAATCTAAAGTAAAAATGTAGAAGAACATTGTATAATGTATGGCGAGCTGTCAGTTTCTAACAGCTTAGAAAACATCTGCCAGTTATATATATTAGAGAGATGGCAGGTTGTCAAGATTCGGCTCTTTTATCTTAAAAAAAGCTGAGGTTTCAATGCCTTCGTTGTAAACTTTGAAAATTTATTTCTCCATGACGCTTATAGGTACAGACGTGAAGTGAATGAGGGCTTGTTTTAACATGCTTTTACTGACTGTTCAGAATATGTATGCTTAGTGTGCATAATCTGGGCACAAGTTTACTTTAAGGTAAATAAATCAACCTAATACTTTATCAGCCAAGGTTCCCTTTCATTATACCTCAAGGGGCCCTTCATTCTGTGTTTGGTTTCCTACATAAAACCAATAAATAATAAGCACGTTTCTATA
This sequence comes from Lithobates pipiens, assembly GCF_037356315.1. Lineage (NCBI taxonomy): Eukaryota > Metazoa > Chordata > Amphibia > Anura > Ranidae > Lithobates > Lithobates pipiens. The sequence continues at coordinate 200,362,571 of NW_027507790.1, read as the reverse complement.
CTGTATATTCCTTGTTGAATCCTTGCCTTACATTGATTCTCATTGCCAGGAAAAAAACACATTTTAAAATTGTGCAATTTACTTTTAAATACCTTTATGAGTCAATGCACTCCAAGTCTTTATTATTCTGTTCAGACCCAGAATGATAAACTGGCTGAGCTAGCAGGAATGGCTATGTCTGAAAATACACAGAGGACATGGTACAAGTTCCGGTGGGCTGCCAAAAATTACCATATTTTTTTTTAAACGGGACCTCCACTAAGTACTGTTTGTATCAAATTTGAAAACAATGGGGCACATTTATCAAATCTGGAGCAGTTGTGCAGGGCAACCAATCAGGTTTTTTCAGTTAAGCTTTGAAAACAAAAGCTAGAAGCTGATAGGTTGCCATGCAGAGCTGCTCCAGATTCTGTGTGATCCAATTCACCTCATTGTATTACAGCACAGTAGTTGAAAGAAAAACTGCAAACATTTTCATTAAATCTTACATTTTGGGGGTCCCTATGTCTCTATCAGTCAAAAACACATGGACATTGCTTGGCAGTCCTTTTATGCTCTAGGTAATGTTGTTCAGAGTTCCAGAGAACTAGTGTTTTTTTTAAATACTGTAAGCCTAGCAGGATTGTAGATTTGCCTTGAGCTGTACGGGCTGCAGGCTTTGGGGTTGGTTTACTAAAGGCAAATAGACTATGCACTTTGTAAAGTGCAGTTGCACCAGAGCTTAGTAAATGAGCAGAAACTCTGCTGACTTCCATCATCCAATCATTCACGTGCAAGCAAAAACGTTTTATTTTTTATTTTCCTAGCATGTGATTGGGTATTCTTTGCAAAGTGAAGCTCTACCTCATCTACTGAGCTCTGGAGCAACTGCACGTGCAGAGTGCAACTGCACTTTAAAAAAGTGCACAGTCTGTTTGGGTTTAGTAAATCAACCCCTTTGTGTCTCCTCAGGTACACCTATATATATCCAATGTATCTGCTGACTACCCTTTTTAGATCTTTGACAGCTCACACACCATCTGATATAACAGAGGTCTTAAAGCTGAGCTCCGGGCTTACAGCTAAGTATAACACTGAAATACATGAACAGGAGATGTTTTACGTGCACAATTATTTGGACTTCTGTCCATACAGTCCTGAAAATTACTCTATCTTGTATGCACATTGGAGTTGATTTACTACAGGCAAATGGCGTATGCACTTTGCAAAGTGCAGTTGTACTCTGCTAGAGCAGTTGTTCCAGAGCTTACATGAGAAGAAGCTCTGCTTACTTCCATCATCCAGTCATTCATGTGCAAGCAAAAATGCTGGTAATTTTATTTCCTTGCATGTGATTGGGTATTCTTTGTAAAGTGAAGCTTTACCTCATTTACTAAACTTGTCTATTTGCCTTTAGTAAATCAACCCCATTATGTCTTTGTACATGGGCATCATCACTTTTTCACTTTTAATTAACCACCTCAATACAGGGCATTTTCACTCCCTTCCTGCCCAAGCCAATTTTCAGTTTTCAGCACTGTTACATTTTGAATGACAATCACGCGGTTATGCAACAGTGTAACCAAATTAAATTTTTATAATTTTTTCCCCCACAAATAGAGCTTTCTTTTGGCGGTATATAATCTGCTTTTTTTTATTTCCTACGCTATAAACAAAAGAAGACCGACAAGTTTGAAAAAAACACAATATTTTTTACTTTTTGCTATAATAAATATCCCAATTTAAAAAAACAAAAAAAAACATTTTTTTTCTTCAGTTTAGGCCAATATCTATTCCTCTAGATATTTTTGTTAAAAAAAATAACAATGAGCGTATATTGATTGGTTTGAGCAAAAGTTATAGCGTCTACAAAATAGGGGATCGATTTATGGCATTTTTATTATTATTATTATTTTTTGCTAGTAATGGTGGCGATCTGCGATTTTTATCCTGACTGTAACATTGCGGCGGACACATCAGACACTTTTGACACTATTTTGGGAACATTCACATTTATACAGCGATCAGTGCTATAAAAATGCACTGATTACTGTATAAATGTCACTGGCAGGGAAGGAGTAAACACTAGGGGGCGATCAAGGGGTTAAATGTGTTACCTATGGAGTGATTCTAACTTTAGGGGGAGGGGACTCACAAGAGGAGGAGACCGATCAGTGTTCCTCTGTACTGGGAACACATGATCGGTCTCCTCTCACCTGACAGGACATGGATCTGTGTGTTTACACACACAGATCCATGTCCTGACTCTGTTACCGGCAATCGCGGGTGCACGGCAGACATTGCAGCCGCTGGGCTCCCGAATGACATGGCGGTCGCGCGCGCACCCCCTAGACGGCCGGACAGCCCAGAACGTTATATGACGCCCTCCCAGGATGGGAGATCCCTCCTGCAAACTTCATTTGACAATAGCTGGGATGTGAAGTGGTTAAATATATTTTACCAAAATGCCACCAAATGTGAAAAAAAAATAAAACTAATTTTGTTGTATAATTAAGGTAGTTTAGTGTATTTCATTTAATGTTAATTTCATGTGTGTTTTCCCTTTTCGTGTGCCTTGTTATTTGTGTAATGTCCCTTAATTTAATTTAATTTAATTTAATTTAATTTTTTTTAAGTTTACAAAATAGTAACATTTAGCTTAAAATATCCTGCTTTTTTACTAAAAGTTCAAGATTATGAAAACTATGATTTCACTAATCCATTTTTTATCACACACGCCATAATTTGCTGTGGTTTGTTCATGGGAAATGCTGCAGTCCAACCTCAAACGGGTGAATAGGGTTTATTGGGGTGGAGTTGTTTTTTAACCCTTTGAGAAGGGGTAGCAGTTTTTAGGGGTGGAGGCGTTGGATGCAAATGGAGGTATGAAAGAGTTGAATACAAAGGGACATCGGCGGTGGGTTTGTTGTACCGTAGGGTGATGTCAGCTCATGCAGGGGGCCCAGGATTCTCAGTCTATACTGGGGTGTCCAGCCTGCAGCCCGAGTGAGGCACACAGCCCAGGATGGCTATGAGTGCTCCTCAACACCCCCCAACATGCCCCAAAATCATAAACTTACTTAAAAATTTAGGTTTTTTGTGGAATTTTATGTTACAATGAATTTACAGTTAGTGAACACATGGGGTCAAGAAATTTTTTTTACAGTGTCTCTTTACTTTTTGGACTTTTATAAATTGTATCTTCCCAAAGAACAATATCCCACTCTTCACAATCACACCATATTCATGTCCTTCCTTTTCGGCAGCACCTATATTCGTGAGCAACTATTTTCAAGGATGAAGCACACAAAGGGCAAAATTATAAACCAAATATCTCATGAGCACCTTGAGAATTAATTGGGAATTTCTACTACAGCCATTCAACCAGATATTGATGCTTTAGTTGATCAAAAACAGTGTCAAATATTGCACTAGTATTACATTATGTTGCCCTCTTTTACTTTTATTATTTTACTTTTACTTCTTTTACTTTTATAATAAAAAATATTCCAAAAAATTGAAGTTTTATTACTCAGATAGATACATTATCTATATTAGTGATTGTTACCTTGTGATCTGCCCATTTTCTTTCTGCTCATCAGTTAACCTTAGTGTTAGTATATTTTAGATGTAGCCCAAGCCAATTCTTCTTCTTCCATTGTGGTCCAGGAAGTTCAAAAGTTTGGACACCCTGGTCTACATTTTCTTTCATGATAATATTGAAGTTTAAGTTCTAACCATATATAATATACAGGGGTTTATAATGGAGTAAGGGGATGGATTCATTTTAGTTTATGTAAGAGATAGATGCAGTGTGATTGTTGGGGGGTGGGGTTGGTTGGATAATGGGATGATGTGTCATGCACTAGGTCCGGGATCAACAAACACCCGGATCCTCAACCAAAACCTCCTTTATTGATATCAGTGACAACGTTTTAAACACATGTATGAAGACAATGCTAATGTTTGTGTCCATGATCAGTATAAAATAGAAGACTACAACTAATTTACATGTCTATATCTCTGCCTCTTCCAGATGGCCTCTGTACAGGATGCCAGATATGGACAGAAAGAGTCTTCCGATCAGAACTTTGATTACATGTTCAAGCTGCTCATTATTGGAAACAGCAGCGTTGGCAAAACATCATTCTTGTTTCGGTATGCTGATGACTCCTTCACATCTGCATTCGTGAGCACGGTTGGAATTGATTTCAAGGTTAAGACAGTCTTCAAAAATGAAAAAAGAATTAAACTGCAAATCTGGGTGAGTTATTGGATTTATCTTCTATAAAATGTTGCTTGGTTTATCTACCAGTTGTTACGAGGGCACAAAAACTCATCACAGAGAGCACATAAACATGAATGTTCTATGTTAAACAAATCGGCGACGTCCATAAATCATCTTCTCAGATTAGACCCAATAGTGTCTTTCAATAAGAATAAATAATGCATGTGGCTATTGCTCATATTTCATCAGGTAATGCAGGTCTCATAAAGCGTAGGGATGATAAGAATAACAATTACTACTGAGGACACTCAGACAGATAGATTTTGTTAAACAACAAATAGCCATAAAGATGTTCAGCTATTTCAGTGTCTGAATTATAAATTGCATGGCTAGTTGTGATGTCTAAATTTATGGAAAGTCACTGTACATTATAGTGGCTTGGAGGGAGGATTTCAATGTCATAGCACTCTGATTCATGTACTAAATGTCTTACTAAAATAATTGTTGCATATTAAATGACAATGAAGGTGGACCTGTCTCCTGTGGTGAGCTAGCCATAGATGTAGGATGGCAGTCACTCCATCCAGCCATTTTTTACCGGAAGAGCTGATGATTCCACATCTATCTCACTTGTAGACGCACACCATTCATCCCTTCCCATAGGTGATGACCATTCAGGGTGGGAAACTACATGGAGTCAGGAACATCCTTCTTCTTCTTGCCCCCTTGCCTGTTAATAAACATGTATTTTCAGCCAAGACAAGTTTATGAAGAACTGTGCAACACTCCACATGTGGTGGTATTTTCTATGTAAAAGTTATTTCTTTAAAAAATGATCCCGGAGGTTTTGCTTGATAATTATCCCTAGCTGTGTTTGCTGTAAATCTAAACATAAGGTTCTGTGTGGTGTCTATAATTTAAAAACACTAAACATGCAGAGAACCATTTATAAAGGAGATGTGTGGGATTACAAAATACAAACACACATACCTCCAGGCTGCAGCATTGGTGTGATGCTGTAATTGTACTGTCCCCCCTCTACATTGTAAAGCGCTGCGTAAACTGTTGGCTCTATATAAATCCTGAATAATAATAATGCTGCAGCTGTGCGATCACAAGTGATCGCATGATTGTTGATTGATCAGTTCTTGGTCCTCTCTGAGCAGAGAGACTGTCAGTCACGACCCTGTGCTCTGCCCCTCTAGCGTTCAATAGAGAGCCGGGCTGGGAAGGTGGCAGGAGCGGCTGGCTCATGCTCTCATCAGCGCACTGAGAGGCAAAGCCAGCCGCTATGCAGGCATCTAGGTGGATCCTGACAATATGGTCAGGATCCTTCCAGACCCTTACCTGGCTCTGAGACTGGATGGATCCAGACTAGAACCTCTGTCGGGTTTGAGAGACCATCTTTCACTTTCTATCCTGATGATCCATGATGATTGTTACCACAGCTCGATGCAAAGGGGATATCTGTCTACAACACTCTAACCAAAACTAAGAAAGTTGCATTCCCGCTCGTGGTTTTATGTGGGAGAGTTTCATGCATTTCTGCGTGTGACGCATAGGGCAGTCCATTCACTTAAATTGGCTACTCTATGCGCGTTTGTCACCCAAAGAAGCTTTCTCCTTTTTGAGCGTCAAGCTTCATGTAATTTTTAATGGCATGCTTTCCTGTGATTGTAGCACAATTCTGTTGCAGCAAAATCTCACCACAATTGGAGTGCCATTTAGAATGAATGGCACCCAAATGTGCATCATGCGTTTTGCACGGATTCTGTCCGCGAATCCAGATCACGAAGTGTGAATAGAACCTAAGGTACACTGTTACATATTATTGCATGCATTCTGATGTGCTAAAACCCTTCTGTCATGGTTCATCATAATAAAAGACGGAGTCTATGCCCATCTCTGTGCTGCCTCGCAGCGCATTTTTTAAAATACATGTCTTGTTTTTCTGCATTTTAGTGCATTGAGAGGCCCATAGAAATTAATGCAAAGTATCAAAAATCAGATAACATGCATTTTGATATGTGCCTTGTTCTTTGGCTGTAATTGGCAGTTAACCCTATTCACTCCAAATTCAAAATTTTGAAATATACTGAAAATGCTGGTAACATACCTCAAAATGCAAGTCAATGCAAAAAGGTTACGCACATTGATGCATGACAACACAACAACCTAACACTACAAAAAACACACTTCTACACACACACACACACACACACACAAATAGGGGTTGATTTACTAAAGGCAAATAGACTGCGCACTTTGCAAAGTGAAAACAGAAAAAAACAATGCTCTGCCAGGTGTAACCAAAAGAAAAAAGTATTTAAATACAGTGGATGATAAAACGAACAAATACCAATAAGTGTCAATATAGAAATATGGGACGGCGCTATATCTGATGACGTAAGCTAAATATATATATGTATAGTGCTAACAAAAGTAAAAACATAATTAATTCTTGATTGTGAAAAACAACACGATATAAGAAACAAATGTGCAAACATAAATATCAAATAATATACAAAATCCACATATGATGCATAAAGGTCCAATAGTAATAAGATAAAAAATTATAAATAATATTAGTGTGATAAATCCAAGTCCAGTGCAAAAGATGGTGGTAAGCCCAAAAAAAGTCTCTTATCGATATATAATGTGATCCAATAAAACTCAAATGGTGATTCAAACAGTGCTGAATCCCGAACATCCAACACTGTGTGCAGTATATATAATTATATAATAAATAGTATCGCGCTTTCAATAAGGTCAATCATCAACTGGTGCAGATCATCTCATGGCAGATGGAATTAAACTTGCACATGGAATACAAATAAGGTTCTCCATAGTGTAGTATATTAAAAGCAACTTTATTAAAATAATGTAGTCACTTACATATAAAATGGTAGAAGTGTACATAGAGTACCCTGACCGAGGGGTCAGACAGTAATACGGTGTAGAAAATTCCGAACTTCCAGTCACGGCTGTAGAAGTGCCTGCGTTGCGTCACTGGCACGTTACTTTATCAAAGGCTGAGATTTTTGGGATTTATCACACTAATATTCTTTATCATTTTTTATCTTATTATTGCTGGACTTTTATGCATCATATGTGGATTTTGTATATTATTTGATATTTATGTTTTTTATGTTTGCACATTTGTTTCTTATATAGTGTTTTTTTGACAATTAAGAATGAATAATGTTTTTACTTTTGTTAGAATATATATATATATATATATATATATATATATATATATATATATATATATATATATATATATATACATATATATATAGGCATATCCCACTTTTAAGTACGCAATGGGGTTTATTTACTAAAGCTGGACAGTGCAAAATCAGGCTCACTTCTGCATAGAAAGCAAGGAGCTTCCAGGTTTTATTACCAAAGCTTAATTGGACAAGCTGGGGTTATATTTATATATATATATATATATATATATATATATATATTTATTTAACTTACGTCATCAGATATATTGCTGTCCCGTGTTTCTATTTTTGCACTTTACAAAGTTGCTTTCTGCAAGAGCAGTTGCTCCAGAGTTCAGTAAATGAGCAGAAGCTCTGCTGACTTCCATCATCCAATCACGTACAAGAAAAAATGCTGTTTTTTTTTTTTCCATTTTCCTTGCATGTGATTGGGTATTCTTTGCAAAGTGAAGCTTTACCTCATTTACTGGTGTGGAGCCACTGCGATTGCAGGGTGCAACTGCAGTTGAAAATTTCACAGTCTATTTCCTTTTAGTAAATCAACCCCATAGATCTAAATGGGCTCTAACATTGAGCCAGGCTTGGGCAACATAAATTATGCTTGTGGTTGCTTTCCATTGTATAAAATGCTTATCTTTAGGTTTTTAATTTATTAACAAGTGACATTTCAAAGGCAAAACGAATTCAGGAATAAATCTAAACATTTTATTATGCTATTAATGTAAATTCGCTAATTCGTTTCTCCATATCTTAAAAAATGAATTGGCATATTGCTGCCCTTTGTAATGATGTCACTACCTCTGTGATTGTAACCCCTGCTCTCCGATGACAGGGAGATCACAGCTTCATAATATTTCACAGCCAATATTCTGTGCACCACAGACAAAAAAATCATTGGCTCCCAAGGCCTTAATGGTTTTACTTTTCCCAACTGCAAACACAGTATTCTTGATTACTAAAATTATGGGTACAGAGGGAAAAGGAATGACGCCTTAATGAGATGTTCCTTTACGAGTTCTGGTAGGCAGGTGGTACCTAAGAAAAACTACAGCTGAAATCGAATTTCCTTTCCTGTTTTAGTGGAAGCAAATGTTTCCTAACACCTATGCTATTATTCATTTCTTTATAATATGTATTTCAACAAAATATATAAACCAATTTATAAATGAGTTTTCATGATTTTTCATTATCTAGGCTGAAGAAAGGTGACGTAAAGTTGGCTGTAGTAGTTATTGTCAAAACATTACATTCTCAAGCCATAGACAGAATATTAATATACTTTATATTAAAGTATATGCATAAATATGGATAGTACATTTATCTTGTAGACACCTACAGTACATAGATAGATATAGATTATCTAGATCTATCTACCGTATATATATATATCTCTCTCTCTCTCTCTCTCTCTCTCTCTCTCTCTCTCTCTCTATATATATATATATATATATATATATATATATATATATATATATATACTGTAAAAAACAGATATGGTGATTATACTGTAATTTCTGCCCACTTTGAGGATAAAATGACTCCCTTTTCTGTCTGGAATCTAGGAGAGCTGAGGATCCCAGATAGGTGTGAATGTGCTCCAGCACAGGGGCGTTATCTGATGATATTTTGGATCTTTAGGTTCTCAGGGTCCAACCAGAAGGCCAAATAATGTCACTCTAAGCTCTTGTACACACGGTCGGAGATTCCAACGGAATGTGTCCTATCGGACCGTTTTGTCAGATATTCCGACTGTGTGTGGACTCCATAGGACTGTTTCCGTCGGAATATCCGACGGACCAACTTTTCCAACTTGCCGGTAAAATTTTCAGACAAAATTCTCCGATCGGACATACTCCGATCATGTGTAGCCTACTCCGATGGACAAAGTGCCATGCATGCTCAGAGCCTGAACGTAGTCCCGTCGTAACAAAATAACGCCATCATGTTATGTACATACGGATTTTCCGACAACTTTGTCCGACCGTGTGTATGCAACAGTTTCGGACAAAATCCGTCAGACAAAATCCAAACGGATTTGGTTGTCAGAATGTCCGACCGTGTGTACAAGGGTTTACCTAGATCCAGCATCCAGATATTTTCTTTTTTGATTTTCAATGTTTGAGTCTTTACATGGAAGGTAGGGGTCTACAAGATAAACAGACCTTGCATTTTATACATATCACTTCATAATTAGAAATACACTAACTTTTTGGTCTTGGCCGCAAGTTGCTACTTTGAAAAAACTGCAGTTCAGTAACAATTTATAATTGCTTACAGAAATATTGTGGGATTTGGAAACATTCCTGAAATTTGTGAATGTGCCAAATGCTCTAGGTATTCAGTAACTAACCTTTCTGAATTTCTGTAATTGCTGTAGAGGAAAACAATGGAACAAATTGGTTGAATAGGTCCAGTGTTGTCAGTTGGTCATGTCAGAACTGTTTGCCTCGCTGTACAAGTCATTGGAATTGCAAAAGCAGTTTGAAGTAGGTAAAAAGAGGATAGATGTTGGACTAAAGGAGGCCAACTGCTAATCTCAAGCTGATGTCAGATGCTTCAGAAAGTAAGGTGAATTTGTCCATCAACAGAAGCCCATACAGAGTATCAGTGCAAAGCCATGCAGCAGCGAGATGTGGCAACCATCTTTGGATACTTGCTTTTTATATTGGTTTGTTGAGCCCATTTTTAAAATAAATACTACACTATATGAGCATTTTTGACTCTTGTGGTAAGCACTTCTTTTACACGGCTGCATTACCTATCTGTTAGCCCCGGAATGTGACGGCCTTGCAGATACCATCACCAGAGGGTTACTATCCTTAAAGGGGCCGCTTCTAAGAACAAGACTCTAGGATCCATCCTTCTTGGGAAAATATCAAAATGCCTATAAGCTGCCTATAATTTAAGCAGCCTCATCTTCTGGTCAGTGTGGTATGTTGGTGGTGGTTATCACTGTGGAGAAGTGCAAGAGTGGACTACAATCTTCCGGATATATAGGTTTAAAGGAGACACATCCACATTTTCAAGTTTCACATTTTCTTAATTTTTTTTCAGACTGGCCATGTGATGTATAGATTAACTGAATGATATATTACATACACACTAATGCTTCATGTTATGTAAAGGGACAGATATTATTTATTTGTTTTGCTTTTGATTTGCACATATACCATTCACACATTATTGTCCCATGTCATTTAAAGAGACAGTAACCATTTATTCACTTGGATTCTTCACTGGTTATATTTACTGTATATGTTGTGACATCGTTTTTGTTGATTTTATTTATTGTTGTGTCAAGCACAGCACTGTTTTCACTATTTACCAGGAAGGTTTGCTTTATTGATCTTTTAGTGCTAGCTGCTGTTTTCTTTACTTTTTCCGCTAAGTGCTGACTTTACATTTTTCAACTGTATGTAAATGGACAAACAAAGTGCAGCTTGCAGTTTCCAGGCTTGCGATTGGGTGCACTTGGCAGGGGGGAGGAGCCATGACCCCCAGCAGGGGACACAAAAAGAATAGGATTGGGGCTGCTCTGTGCAAAACCATTGCACAGAGCGGGTTAAGTATAACATAATTGTTATTTTTATTTTTTTATTGTTTCCTTAGAATCACTTTAATTAGTGGATGTATGTGGATGAAGTTTGAAGAATAAGGATATTGTTTAGTGTCACTTTAAGTATTGTTTATAATCTGCTTGAATTATTGTTATTCAGGTGACAGGTCCATTCATTCAGAACGAGGTGATGTCAAACACGTACGACAGTACCATAAAGAGGCCAGTAGCCAATAGCTTTCGTCTCTTAGTCTATTCTGAGCATGCATGGCCCCTTTTCCGTCGGAATTGTCTACACACGATCGGAATTGAAACTATCGGATTTTAGATCCTGCTCTCAAACTTTGTGCTTCGGAAAATCCGACAGAAGTCCGATGGAGCCCACACATGATCGGATTTTCCGACAACATGATACAATCGCACATTTTCCATCGGAAAATCCGACCGTGTGTACAGGGCATAAGATGTGGGTTGGGTGAAAGTGTATACGGATTACGAAAGGATGTAAAGCAAGACCGGGGAAATCATGTTGCTCCAGCCTGTGCTGGGTCAAAGCAGGCTGGCGAGTACAATCAGAATAAAGTGTTTTGGACAGATTCCAGGCTTGTTGTAAGAGGGAGATTCAATTACACAGTGACAAACAATCTGCTTAATAAATCTCTATACAACAGAATGTAAGGAGATTGATGATACTTCTGTACAGAGGTCAGACTGGCAGAGCCTATTTCATAGAGTGACTCATTGCAGCACTTGATGGCGAATTAAAGTTTTATGATGGGCACAGTATGATGAAAGCTGGGTTGGAGTATGATTGTATCTAGTGTACTGGGCAATGTGCTCTGATCAGGAGGTAGATCCATCACAAAGGTGACATTGCTGTAGGCAGTAGATTGCCTTCAAAAAAGTGTTTTCAGGTAATATTTTTGTTTATTGTCAGTTTATTTATTTCTTTGTAAAAAAAAAGATATCCTGCTATCTTTGTTCCACTGATGAGCAAAGCGGGGGTGGGGCTTGTCACTATGACACCTCTAATTTCCTTTCTTGGAAATAATCACTGCCATCTGCCATCTATCAATGCAGTGAAAAGCAGATGAAACATGGCAGGAATGTGATTTCTTTACAGCTCAGAAATATACATGTATATAAATATAATAAATAAATAAATATATATATATATATAAATATATATATATATATATATATATATATATATATATATATATATACTGTATGTATACTCACCAGCCACTTTATTAGGTACTGTTGGCTAGTACCGAGTTGGGACCCCTTTTGCCTTCAGAACTGCCTTAGTTCTTTGTGGCATAGATTCAACAAGGTGTGGGAAACATTCCTCAGAGATCTTGGTCAATAGTGACATGATAGCATCACAGAGTTGCTGCAGATTTATCGGCTGTATCAATGATGCAAATCTCCTGTTCCACCACATCCCAAAGGTGCACTATTGGATGAGATTTGGTGACTGTGGAGGCCATTGGAGTACCGTGAACTCATTATCATGTTCAAGAAACCAGTGGTGAGATGATTTGAGCTTTGTGACATGGTGCCTTATCCTGCTGGCAGGAGCCATCAGAAGATGGGTACATTGTAGTCATAAAGGGATGGACATGGTCAGCAATAATACTCAGAGTACCATTGTCTGTGTCAGTGGATTGCAAGCCCTTACGGGTGCCCCCATGGAAAGCTGCAATGGTTTTTCACAGAGTCGGTAAGTATAGGCATTATTGTTATTTAAAATAATCAAACGTTTACAACCACTTTAAGAGGGGAATCTCCACTAACTTCTAAGAACATGAAAGAACAGTTTCCCAATGGTACACAGAGTAAAAACTAGGGGTTTTAACCCTTCCCTACTGTAGCTCTAACCCCGGAGGAACCGCTTAAGCTTGTTCAGTCCGTTACTCTGCCTCTCAACCGCAGTAACAGTCTCAGCCCCCTCTGGCACACATGGAAATAGTGTAAGTGCAATAACCAATAAGAAACACACACGTTATGATAAAACACATAAATTGTCTTTACTGCAATATTTCTGTGGAAAAGTAACAAACAGTAACAATATATATGTTCAAGGAATGTAATGGGAGAGCAATAACTGAGGTTATGAGCAATATAGTTTAATACTATATTCAGGCAGCTTTCAGGGGATTCAAATCCTAACAATAACCGCAAAAGCAGAGGCACACTTACATGGCAAATAACTCACCATATGGCAATCCGTATCAGATTGATTACCTTTACTCGGGCTGGCTCTGAGTCTAGCCAGGAGGAGAGCAGAGCCGTGAACCTCTTTGTGTCAGGCCTCTCTCCCCTGACACCACAGGCCCAACTTTAAACACTTTATTCAAATCAACATGTAATGGCCTAACTTCTTAGATAAACTGTCCCACATACCCACTACATATACAGAGCCTTGAATATGTGTGTGCAGATGCGTATGACACTAGTAGCTTCAGTCCTTTTGAAGAACAGATAAAACTTTGTGTCTTCAGCTAGCCACTTTCCTCAGTGCACTTAAACTCCTGAATAGCAGGGCCAAACAACAAAACTTGCCCGGATTATCAAGTGAAGAAAGCAGGATCTTTCTCAGGAAGGACAATGGTGTCTGTAGACAGTGTCCCTGGAAAATGGACAGCCTTATCCTTTAGCCCAGTGGGCACTACAAGTGTCAGCAAGATGACTAACAGCAATGATGTCTGTATACAGTGTCCATTTAACTTCCGTGGTGCAGTGTCCCTGTTTCCTGCAAATGGGCAAAAGCCCTCTCACCCAACCCTGCGGTCAAGGCCCAAACGAACATCCTGGAACAGCAGGCTCTCCTGGTGACCCGACTGGTCACCTCACACTGGAACGCTTCACCGTCAGTGCAGGTGCGCCTGGATGTGCACCTGGGATCCTCCTCTCTCAGGCTGGATGTCTTGACTGGCAGGGGAGGCCTAAATTTTGCTGTGAAATAACCTAGGAGACAGCATCTCTGCCTCAGGTCTGATCTCTTACTCCGCCTCGTGCTGTCTGAATTCTCCTCAGGAAATCAAAATGGAGGCTCTCCTTTCCTGCCCTCAGAGCATGCTGGTCTTTTGTAGATTCATACAGTTATGAATGTGAAACTTGAATCCTGGAACTATAATTTCCTTTATGGGTTGCTCCTTGATGGTAATCACTCTGCTAACAGGATGTGATGACACCGAGTCTTAGCTGGCACTAGAGGGAAGCGGTCTCATTGCAACAATGTTGCAAGGTGTCTTTTGATACTGCAGGTAAGATAGCCAGCTCCCTGCTACACTACTTTATCCAAAACCAACAACAAAGTTCATACATATACTTTTATTTCAGGGGGTTTAGCTGACCTCAAGGGTCTCATACAAAACTGCTGCACCTCCTTTTTATAGACTATGCATTCAGATATACCCTTGTCCCTTATATCCATTTTCTGTCTTCGCTCTGGTGCTGGAGCTTATAGAACACTTATTCTAAAAAAAAAATAACAACACCCTACATCCAAGCAAAAGTTGAGCACATGACTCTCTAAATTTTATTTCTGCTTATAAATATAACTATTTGCTTATAAGAGAAGAACATATCTGCTCTGACCTCATCCGAGGCAGAAGGGTAGTAGATGACAATTTGAGTGCAATTGACAAAGCTGACATTAGTATACCATAGTATGGTAAACACTAATTATTTTGAGACAATCTTACAGGAATAACTTCTCTTCTTTAGTTGATGACATGTCCACACTGGTTGCTAACATGTTGCCTAGCAACCTGTAATCTCTAAGGGACCAATGATAATAGGAAGTAATTGTTTACTTACTGTACTTGATTTTTTTTCTCTACGATTTGCAGCTTAAGCAGTGGAAATCAAATTAGACATCGATCGCTGGGCTCATCATACTGAACTTTTGGAAGAGCCTTAAGCCAACCATACCTAGATCAAAATGAATTTAGTTCAGCAGGGACCAGCTGAATTTCATTTCATGTATGGGCAGGGAGGTTGTAGAGAACTCGATCTACCAACTTCTGCACAACCACTCTGTCTGATTTTCCCCACTCGATCAGCGCCTCAGGCTATAGCTGGCAGCGGTAATCAATGTATTCTGATGGCGGGGAAGTCTCGCTGCCATCAGAATACAATAGTGCAACTGGGAGGATTTCCCTATCCACAACAAATATGTGGATGTGAGAATTTAGTCATATTTTTTTCTGTTCAACCAACTGGTTGAACAAAAAAGATAAAAAATTACTCATCTAAGGGCTGCTTTACCTGCTTGCCGACCAGCCGCCGCAGTTATACTGCGACAGGTTGGCTTGGCTGCGCAAATCACCATACCGGTACGGCAGTCACTTTATTAGCCGGAGCTGATGCGCGTGGCCAGGGGCCGCAATGTCCGCCGACCACCCGCGATCGCTCCACAGAAAGCCAGAATGGGGATCTGCCGATGTAAACAAACAGATCCTCGTCTGTTCCTGGTGATCAGGAACAGCGATCTCTCTCTACTCCCAGTCAGTCCACTCCCTCCACGGTTAGAAACTCTTCCCTAGGGAACACTTAACCCCCTGATCGCCCCCTAGTGTTTACCCCTTCCCTGCCAATGTCATTTATGCAGTGATCAGTGGCTAGTTTTAGCTCTGATCACTATAATAATGTCACTGGTCCCAAAAAAGTGTCTAAAGTGTCCGATCTGTCTGCTGCAATGTCGCAGTCCCGCTAAAAATTGCTGATCACTGCCATTACTAGTAAAAAAAAATAATAATAATCAAAATGCCCTAAATATATCTATAACTTTTGCACAAACCAATCAATACATTTTTACCAAAAATATGTAGAAGAATAAATATTGACCTAAACTGATTTTAGCGCGGCCCCCCCCTTCACCAAGGCACCCCCCCATGTTGAGAGCACGCGGCCTGGTACAGCTCAGGAGGGGGGGATGCTCGCTCTTCCCCACCCCCTTTCCTGGCCAGCTGGGTAGCGTGCACGGATAAGGGTCTGATATGGACCTAGGGGGGACACCCACACCGATTTTTTTCCATACCAGGTGACGGGGCCAGCGACGCCTCCTTCGCTGGCCCCGGCTACCTGGAGACGCACTCAAAATGAGCAGACTTTCCTCCGTGTGTGTGGGCGAGTCCGTTCATTTCAAAAGTACGGTGGATAGTCCGGCGGACTTAGTACGCCGTATTAGTCCGCCACAAAAGTACCGTGTGTGGGCAGGTAGCTCGTTCGGAAAGACCGGCAGACAGTGCGACAGAAAGTCTGCCAGACTAAGTCCGCCGGATAGTCTGCTACGTGTGTACGCGGCATAAGTTTCAATAAAATGCTTTCTAAACCTCTTGCTGCCAACATATTGCATACATGTGGCGTGAAGGAGAGTGGGCTTTGACTCCAAAATGTCACACATATGCATACATGGGCTTTCTGTGCTAAGAGCTGTGCTGACTGCATCCTCCCAGCACAGTGATCGAGCTGTCAAAGACAGTTCTCATTCTCTGCTCATGATCGGTAATAAGCAGGAACGCCTCCATATTGCATTGAATTTTGAAGGAAATGATAGCGCTGCAGATTGAAAAGGAAATGTCATTTTTAATAACATTAAATTGCAATAGGTCTTGTGTAGCAATTGGATATCATTTTTTTATTTTCATATTTCTCCTCCACAAAAGTGGAGTTACCCTTTAAGGCATTAGTCCCCCACAAGTGAGAGCAAATTTCTGTAAGAGACACCAAAGATGCAGTAAAACCAGATGGTTTAGCTGCAGTTTTACCACCCCCTAAAATGCAGTCCAAATGTGGATTGCACTTTAGAGGACACTGCATGTGTGTACAAGCCCATACTTAGTAAAGGTTTAGGTGCTTGCATCAGTGAAGGGCTCATGCACATGGTAGTTTTGCCTGTACAGCGGCCAGTGCTTTTTTAGGTGAAAAGGAAGTACAGTTACAGCATACAGCCCACTGCCAGCAGCCTTGTCAAAAATCAATGACAGACTGAAATACATGGCGGCTGTACTCTGTTCCAAGCAGGACCTGTGTTTAGGCCCAATGCATTCAGGGATTTATGCCCCACATCTCTGAATGCATATGGCCCTAAACTCATGTATCGCCACTTCTTATTTCACAACATGTCCCACCACAGAAAAACAGGATCAAGCGATTCATAAGTTCTTGGAAGCCCTTCCACTGGCCACACTGATGCTGGCTCATTCTTCTCCTGCTGACCACCGGCTGGGTTATTATTCAGCCCACTGACCACAGATATTGGGGTACTTTTGTTGCCACTGACCACCAGTCACTGCAATTTTCTCTCTTAGGCCTGTGGCATATGTGTGCGGAGTATACTGCGGGTCTTCTCTGAATTTTTAAGCCAAGCCCAAAATTCAGTACAACATAGCCACCTTCCGTTATCAGTGCAAGATCTAATGTGGAGATTTCTTTTTTTTCATAACCAAACAATTGAAACCAAATCTGCCAGTTAAAGTGTTACTAAACTCAAAACCCTGTATACACTACATCTGGTCTCCCACAGTACACAGAACATGGAAATACAATTATTTTAGTAAATATAAACTGCTAAATACCATTTCTCATCAGCAGTATATAGCAGCCTTGTAACTATTATAAATGTCTGGTTAAAGCTTGTATGAGGAGTTTTCATTCTCCTCTGACTGTCCTATGGGGCTGCAGGACCCCCGACCCACTGTCTGTATAATACTGATTGGCCCTGTGCTGATCACATGCACCCTCCCAAGAAAAAATAAATCTATAGTTAATTAATATATATTTTGTTAATAAATTAAGGCTGGATGGCCATTTACTCCATAGTCTGGTCATTTGTTAATAGGGGCCGGGGTTGGAGGTGGGTTGGGTTTGTGGTAAGGTTGCATCACGTTGAGGGTCAGTCACTACAGATGTCATGCTTTTCTGAGTATACAGACTGATTTTACTGTTGTGGATTTAGTAACACTTTAAATGAAATGGCCAATAAGTGTGCATCAGCAAAGAAGAAAGTAAACGCTTTCCTCGCTGGATGCCCGCACCATGGGGTACTGATGTAATGCAGACAAATTGACGCCTGAAGCTGACACTTTTAAAAGTGTTGATTTCCTGGCTTGCCACAGAACTCAATGGTTCTTACCGCTGGCTGAGTAACCAGGGGTCATCCGAAGGACTCAATGAGAGTAGTGGGGGACGGGAATCGAACACTTCTGAAAGTGCTAAATGATGAAGATTATTTAGGTGGGGATTGCTCTGCATTGAGCAGCATATGTATGTATGTATCTAGGATGTATGTAGGAACATATATACTTTATGTACTGTATATTTATATATATCTTTGTGCATTATAAGTTGCTTTTTAACAGAAAGTTTTACACTAGCATTACTGGTCCATCAGACAATCAAGATGGAAAAAAATGCACTTATAGCAAGTACAGTTTAGGAGAATTCGCTCAACCACCTCTGAATTATTAAGATCGTTATTGTGGAATCTCATTAAGCTGTGATGGTGCATTGAGGATTTCCCTGAGTTTGGCGAGCCATGTGTCAGAAGTCTCCATTAATGTGACGTGTGTGAGTCAGACTTCTTGGGAGCCTCATTCATATTTAACAGAATCGACCTGCAGTGGGGGGAGAGTAGAGAAGATCATTGTGGATTAGAGCCGTGTATCTGCCATAATGTGCACCGGAGATTGACGCCGATACACGTGTGGTAGATACATTGACATTTAGAAAGTGGAACCCGGGATAACATTGATTCTTACATGCGTTCTTCAATCCCAGACACAGGAAGTACTACATTTTATATGAGGTACTTCTGTATTATCACCAGATTTTATCATGCTTGGGCTGCGTCATCCTCAGAGTCTTAGCCTGGAAGGTCATTTATCAGCATAACAAATAGTAAAAGCTCGCCTAAGCTGATCTGATAATTGTAGAAAAACATGGTGAGCAAATAAATGAGTTTTTTTTGTCTGTAGAAACCAGGCCGTGTTCAGTTCTTGTGAACAATAGTCCCATTTTTGCTTCATTTTTTTCCAGTTTTGCTAACTCAGATCTAGGGTGATATCTATGTTATCATACAGTTGATTTTGGGTAAACACTGGTTCCCAGGAACTGAACATATGTAGGTATGCACATATTCTCAGGAACTGGATGTACACTATATTGTCAAATATATATGTATATCATAATCATCATAAGGGGGCGGGTCACCATGTGACATCAACCGGTGACCTCGCCCCTTGTCCCTATATAAGTCGCCGCACACCGCGTCCCTGGCATTGCGGCCGGAGAGAGCGTTGAGTCAACATCTCAAGAAGGAAGAAGCAGAAGAAGAAGAGGAACGGAAGGCGGTGGCAGCGGCGGCAGAAGACCGGGCCACTGTTAGTAAAAGAGCTGGAAGAAGAAGCGGTGGCCCGGCAAGAAGAACCAAAGGGGGGGACAAGACCCCCGAAGTCGGAAGAAGGGGCGATGGAAGACCGGGCCTCCGCTAGTTAAAGAGCTAAAGGAAGAAAGCGGAGGCCCGGCAAGAAGAACCGAAGAGGCGGACAAGACCCCCGAAGTCGGAAGAAGACCCCCTGGGCGGCGGCGGAGAAGAAGAAAGCCGGGTTCCTTGACTAGTAAAAGAGCTAGTAAAAGAGCAGAAGATAGCAGAGGAGTCCGGCGAGAAGACCCCCCAAGACGGAAGACCCCCGGAGCAGTGTAATAAATTACTTTTAAACCTTGTGTGTTGTGTTTTTTTGATTTTTTTTTTACAAGTGAATGGGTAGGGGTACCCCATACTCATTCACATAGGGTGGGGGGCCGGGATCCGGGGGCCTCCTTATTAAAGGGGGCTCCCGGATTCCGATAAGCCCCCCGCCCGCAGACCCCGACAACCAACGGCCAGGGTTGTCGGGAATAGGCCCTTGTCCTCATCAACATAGGGACAAGGTGTTTTGGGGTGAGGAGGCCACCCCCCTTCCCCCAAAGCACCCACCCCCCCATGTTGAGGGCACGCGGCCTGGTACGGCTCAGGAAGGGGGGTGCTCGCTCGTCCCCACCCCCTTTCCTGACCGGCCGGGCTGCGTGCTCGGATAGGGGTCTTGTATTGATTTTGGGGGGGACCCCACGCCGTTTTTTCGGCGTAGGGGATTCCCCTTAAAATCCCTACCGGACCTAAGGGCCTGGTATGCCTCCGGAGGGGGAACTCATGGCGTTTTTTTTTTAATTAGGCGTGGAGTTCTCCCTTAGAATTCATACCAAATACAGTGCCTGGTATTGGCGGGAATCCAATTCGGATCTCCGCACCAGTGTGAACCTGGCCAGCGATGCTTGTCGCTTATCGGGAAAGGAAAAGAAACATTTTTCCTTTCCCGATGCGAGCCGGCTCGGTGCTGGCTCCTGCGAGGGGGCTCGCAGGGTGTAAATCTCGCCGATAAAAGCGGCGAGATTGACACAATATCACGGTCACCTACTGTATAGAAAATTTCCAGTGAATCTGCATGTAAATCCACTCTGTGTTAATTGGGCAAAAACAAGTGTTTGCTTAGGCTATTTTTTCTTTCCTGCCAAATGGTCTTTTATTCTGGGCAGTGATGAGAAAAACTGTGTTACTGCCATGGATGTAGCTGAGGAGCATAAGAAATACATATGTCATTGTAACAAGAGATACAATGTAACATTGCATGAGAATGCTAGAGGGAATCGGCAAATAAATGTAACAAATGGTTTCTTTTATTTGATAATGCCCTCTTGAATGGTTATATTTATTTGCTAATTCCCTCGGTTGTTCTCTAGAACCAGGTTCTTTGTACCATTTAAATAAGACTTGTTATTTAATATTTATTGCAGGACTAGGATTTGCTTAAGGACTAAGAAGCCCGAATTGATGTATTTTATATAGTTAGTTCTAGAACCTTACTTATGCTTGGAGGTTATGGTGTTGTCATGAACTGAATTGCAAAGTTCATGCTATGCAAAGCAGAATTACCAGAGCAGTATCATTTGCTATAGTATAATATAATATAATATAATATAATATAATATAATATAATATTGAAATATAATATGTATAATAAAATTAGCATTTTTTATAGTGAATTTTACAGTTTATTACAGTTTATGGGTAGAGCAGTAAATGTTTTAAAATGCAATACTTTCAGGTATTGCCGTTGCCACTATTTAGTCATCAGCATTACTACAAAAACTGCCTAATAACAAATTTCTATTTTTAATACTTCAATCTTCAAGTGTATGTAAAGCCAAAACATGTTTTCATTTTGGATAACGTGGTGAGGGGTTATAACCCCTATCAGGGTTTTTATTGCTGTCTGTTTTCACAGGCACATTTAGGCACTATTCAGGATCAACGTCTATTTCCTGCTCCAAGATGTTGGCACAATCAGGTAAATCCCGATGCCTGTGTAGCTTTCATTGGTATTCACAAATGTTTCACACACAGACTCCTGCTGCAGCCTCTTACCTTGTGAGTTGTAGTCTAATCACTGGAGGGGAGGAAATCGAGAAAACGCTTATTCCTGCCTGCTTCAGACTTTTGACAATGCTGAGGCCAGGGGTGTCAAGCTCAATTTCATCTCAGGCTGCATCAACAGTATGGTTGCCCTCAAAGGGTCGGTTGTATCAGAGTTCAGGAGTATGCTACGTACAGAGTGCAGAGTTCAGGAGTGCGCTATGTACAGAGTGCAGAGTTCAGGAGTACCCTATGTACAGAGTGCAGAGTTCAGGAGTGCCCTATGTACAGAGTGCAGAGTTCAGGAGTGCCCTATGTACAGAGTGCAGAGTTCAGGAGTGCCCTACGTACAGAGAGCAGAGTTCAGGAGTGCGCTATGTACAGAGTGCAGAGTTCAGGAGTGCCCTATGTACAGAGTGCAGAGTTCAGGAGTGCCCTATGTACAGAGTGCAGAGTTCAGGAGTGCCCTATGTACAGAGTGCAGAGTTCAGGAGTGCCCTATGTACAGAGTGCAGAGTTCAGGAGTGCCCTACGTACAGAGTGCAGAGTTCAGGAGTGCGCTATGTACAGAGTGCAGAGTTCAGGAGTGCCCTATGTACAGAGTGCAGAGTTCAGGAGTGCCCTATGTACAGAGTGCAGAGTTCAGGAGTGCCCTATGTACAGAGTGCAGAGTTCCGGAGTGCCCTACGTACAGAGTGCAGAGTTCAGGAGTGCCCTATGTACAGAGTGCAGAGTTCAGGAGTGCCCTATGTACAGAGTGCAGAGTTCGACAGTGCCCTATGTACAGAGTGCAGAGTTCAGGAGTGCCCTATGTACAGAGTGCAGAGTTCGACAGTGCCCTATGTACAGAGTGCAGAGTTTAAGGGTGTGATATATATAGAGTACAGAGTTAACTGGGTTTAAGGGCAACATGACCAGGCCTGGTGGGCCGGATTCAGCCCTTGGGCCTTGTGGTTGACATATGTGGCTTAGGCCACTTACCTGGAACTCAGGGGTGGCTTTTAATTATAAAAAAAAGTAAATTTTTCATACATTAAAGCAAATTCCACATTCAATTATGGGGCTAGAGGAAGTATACAATGGACTACCAAGTGTGGTGATGTCATTGCATGTGTGCTCCATCGAAAATGGAACTTGTAGTCCCTCCATTCACAGATTTATATGAATGGATAATACAGCTGTGTGGGTGCAGCCATGCACATCTTCAACAAATTCAGAAAAGAAACAGAAGCATATTTATGTGTGTGTGTGTGGGGGGGGGGGGGGGGTCGTGTTGGGGGTAGAGGACTGGGGAATGTCACCAGATTCTATGCAATAGGTGCAACATGAAAGATGGTACCGACTTAGCCTTTAAAAATTGTACTGTTACTGACTTTTGCCACATGCCAGGAAGTATTAAGTAGACTTGTAAAGTTACTAGAGGTTTACTTTAAAATCATGTTATAAAAATAAAAAAACAATACAACAATATAAACAAAAATAATTAAAAACAAGCATCAAACAGCACTAAGACCAAAGCCCCAGCAACCTATCATCAGACCCAAACACTGGCATAAAAAGGGCAGTATAAAGGGTAAGGGCGGATCCATGCCTATGCAAATAGTAACAGCTAGAAAGTAGTTTTTGCATAATTTGCATATCTTCTTCTGGAAGAGATCTTAGCAGCCCTGCTTTGACATACCATCCAAAAACTGCCAACTGTGCTACAACATGCTTGCATTATATTTGTGTGTGCCACAGGTTTACATTACGTTGTATATTAGAGGACTGAATGTGGGGCACCTAAAATCTAGATGGAATTCGCAGTCTTGTAAAAGGGGTCTCACTTCTTTCAGAATGAATGAATGAAAGGGATTTATAGCAGAGGTTATCATAATTCCTTGAAAAGTGTTTTTTGCTTTTTGGCCTGGGGTCCCTCTGTAACTTTTCCACTTGCAGATCTGGGTGATGTTGAATAGTCATGTTATGATAAAATGGAAAACAAACTGCAGGCGAACGCACCCACTCAGTAATTCACATACCCTGCCGAGTATTCTCTAATGCTGTTTACTCTTTGGTGTCTAACCACGATGAATCTGCAATTGCAGAATCTAAGCTGCTTATCCCTAATTCACTTCAAAAACAAAATGTTGGAAAATCCCCTCGTAAGCACATTGTCAATTCCTTGCCGCAGAATTCCGTAGCTTTGCACTCAGATACACTGTGTAATGTCAAAATTTACATTAATCTGTTCAAGTGCTGGCCTGAGCCATAGAAATATTCCCTTAAAGCTGAATTCCAGGCAACTAAATACACAGATAAAATATATGTAAAGGAGTCATTTTACCTGCCAGAGGATTTGTATTTCTGTCCATCCACTCCTGAGATTTACACATTCCCATCATGTAGAACAGTCTACTGGTGACAGTAAAGAAATGCTGTGATGTCATCTTCCCACTGCCAGCCTGCTGAATGGGCAGTGAAAGTGCAGCAGGAGACAGATGAGCTTATCCCACTGCTCACTCTGCTCTCTCCTCCTATCAGCCGGTTCATTCTCAGTATATTTTCATACAGCATGCCTGATTGGCTCCCAGTCTTGCCGCACCCTCTCCCAATCTAAGCCTCACTATATAGGGTATTGTAATGCTAACAGCATGTTAAATTCTAGTACTTACACTAGCTGCATTAATAATAATAATAATAATAATAATTATTATTATTATTATTATAATAATGTTTAAATGAACATAGAGCTAAATTAATGTGTACCTTTTATATATACCTGGAGTTCAGGACGTCATGGTGTTTTCGCTATTACTTTTAGTACTCAATAAGGTTAGTACTTTTTTTTTTTTTGTTAGCTTTATCCTCTCTGACGGTTTTCCCAAGTGTGGCTCGGGGTTACATTTCAGCACCATTAGCGGTAACCCCGAGCCACACTCGGGATTGCATTGCAGGATCCTGGTGTGGTATACTTACATTGTCCCCAGGATCCTGCGATGTCCCTCTGCTGTGTCCGTGGGCTCTGTCCTCCGCCCGATGCCTCTCTGTGCCGCGCTCCGTTCCCTGCGAGAGTCGCAACGCACGGGGGTGGATCCCAGGGGCAAATTCAAAAAAGCAAAAATCATAATACATACAGTACAGTGTAATATTACAGAATACATTACTTTATGGAAATTATTTCACATCCCTTTTGTCCCCAGTGCTTTGTCCAGTGCCCTGCAAGCAGTTTTATATGATATATACTGTTCTTTCTGCCTGGAAACTGGAGATTGTCCATAGCAACCAGAAAGTGTCCCTTTACGTCAAAAGTGGTTTTAAACCAGCTAAAAAACAGCAATAGTAAATTAGAACACTTGCAAAATTGAGCGATAGTGAATCGTGGGGAGATTAATTTTATTAATATTATATATATATTTTTTTATAATTGTTTATATTTATTTATTATATTATAATTTATGATTTTGTGTTTCAAACTTCATCATACCCGGGATGTCTACTAGACTCTTGTTTGGACAGATTTAAGTGTATTATTGCTAAAAATTACAGGCCTAAAATATAAAACACCAAATTTCTATGCAAAATAATTGTGCCGCTTTGAGATGGAAAAATCTGACATAATCATACCGCCAGGGAGGTGAAAACTGAAGTATAGTTTTGATCTTTGTCGCATACTTTCATTGGTCCAGCTAGGACCAATGAGGGTTTGTATATATTTTTTTTAAAGGACCACCGTGGAAGATGACAATTACTGTAGTAGTCAGTGCTGCCACAGTGATTCCCACAATTTATGAATTTAAATGTTTTTTTTTTTTTTATAAATACTAGGCCTTCTCTGATTGGACAAGGTGGAGAGGAAGGGCAGTGATGTCAAGATCTCCACCTTGTCTAATCACAGAGCGTGTTCCATTCTGTGAATGGCAACAATGCCAATTGAGCAGCCTCCTGTGGTCACTATGCAGAAAGACAGCCAAAAGTCACAGGAGACTGCAGTGATCACTGTAGTAGTGGAATGTATTACAGTGATTGTCACCTTTACCAGTGGTCCCTAGGGTATGACATATGAATACTTACATTTTACCAAGCTTGACCGATGTAATGCAATACAATCATACCTGGAGTTCAGTTTAAATTTAGTGTTATATGTTAGGGTTCGATTAAAGACGGGTACTCACAAACCAAAATTGTGATCTGTATGTAACCCTCTCTGTTCAACAGAAGCTGATCATTAGACTGACTTCTGTCAACTGATCCTCCCGAAAAACCAGCATTCGGTCAGCAGCTGCAGCCAATGGCTGCAGCACTGATCAGTGTATTCTAATGGGGAGGACCCCCTGCTGTCAGAATACAAAAGCACAATAGAGGAGATTCCTGCATCTATATCACTTGTGTGGATGGAGTCATCTGTGAGGTTTTTTTCAATCAGCCACTGGTGTGTACACAGTTTTAGGTTAGGATTGGATTATTGGTTCGTGTGTTTAAAGTAAATAGTATCTAATGCCCAAACTGCTTTTTTTGTTTTGTAGAAGACAGAAAGTAGGGAATTTTCCTTTACTTCACCTTTTATCTGTCATACACTGTATGGATAAGAAATAAAAGGAAATCACCATTATGGGTAAAGATTATATATCAGTGATCGGGTTCTGGTCAGATATAGTGTTTGGGTCGAGGTAAGTATTTGGTATAGATTAGAGGTAGAAGTCATCAAAGACTACCAGGAGCAGGAGTTAAAGAATACGTACAGTAACCAACAATTGAAATTCCTGATATATGTCTGCTGTACCATGTACTTGTGTAAAAAAGTCTCCTGTTCTCTTCGTATTGCTTCCTTTGTGTGAAATGCCTGGTGTTTCTGCCTGTCCCTCTCCTTTTCTATTACAAACTGACCACACCAAGAAGGAAAACACACCATGGTCAGTTCTCTAGCTGTGCTGGGAACTCAGCCTATTTCTCCTGCAATGATCAGACTTGTCCTGACCCCCCACCCCCCCCGCACAGCTGTTCACTGGGAAGACCAGTGTACTGCTGTTTCTCCACCCTCGCTGAGCTTCTTGTGCAGCTGAGAACAGAGGGAATTTGATCACTTATTAAAAAAAGGGGAAAAATTGTATTTATATATATTTTTTTATCTATACACAAATGTGTTGCCTTTCATTTCACTGAATGGGTTGTTTTACAAGGTATTTACATATACTATAAATGATCTGTCCATCCAAAATTATTCCAGTTGAAGAGGAACTTCACCCTCCCCCTTCCCCCAATATATTTTTCCCATGATTACCTGCACAGGAAAGAGATTCAAACACCCAGTGGATCCAGCATTGTCCTGCTGAAATCCTATTGTCGGCAGTGTGTGCACGGGTCCCGCACCACCATCTTCTTCTGGGACATAATCGGGAACCTCTTCTAGGTGAATGACAGAAGATCGGGGGGAGGGGGACCATTAAAAAAAAAAAAAAAACATACCTGTGTAGCGGAGGGGGCGTGGGATGGAGATGAGAAAAGTATCCTGAAAGGGTAAAAATACGCTTTAACCACTTCCATACCAGGCCAATTCTGGCACTCCTCTCTTACGTATAAAAATCATAATTTTTTTGCTAGAAAATAACTCTTAACCCTTAAATATTATATATATTTTTAGACCCTAGGGAATAAAATGGTGGTCGTTGCAACTTTTTATGTCACACGGTATTTGCGCAGCAATTTTTCAAACACTTTTTTTGGAAAAAAAAGCATGAATAAAAAAACACTAAAGTTACCCCAATTTGTTTTGTATAATGTGAAAGATGATATTATGCCAAGTAAATAGATACATAACATGTCAATTGTGGAATGGTGCCAAACTTCGGTATATAAAAATCTCCATAGGAGATGCTTTAAAAATATTTACAGGTTACATGTTTAGCGTTTCAGAGGAGGTTGGGCTAGAATTGTTGCTCTCGCTCTAACGTTCCCGGTAACACCTGTGGTTTAAACGCCATTTACATATGTGGGCGCGACGTATGTATGCGTTTGCTTCTGCGTGCGAGCACGCGGGGATGGAGAGCACTGTAAAAAAAAAATTGTTATTGTTTATTTTATTTTTATTTTTTATTTTTACACTTTCCCTTTGAATATTCACATTTTATTAAGTATTTTGTATTTACACAAGTTCCACTCAGCACGTAGATAGCGCATTCCCATATACATTTATATTATTGTTAATACAAAGCTCAAATTCATAATTTCACATAAACTAGGTAGAAGATCCATATAGATGGATATTTCTACCTGTTCTTTCATAATGACTACTTTGTTCTATCGAGTGTTTCTCGTAGGTAGATATCTGCCCCATAGAAAAAAGAAAAAGAAAAATACACTTTCCCTTTGGATTCTTTTTTTGTTAAACATTTTACTCCTATTACAAGAAATGTAAACATCCCTTGTAATAGGAATACGGCATGATGTGGGGTCAATAAGACCCCAAATCTCTCATCCAGCCTGGAAAAACTGAGATAAAAAAAAATCTCAAGATCTCAGCCTTTCCAGTGTTTTCAACTGCCAGTGCCGGACGTGACATCATAACGTCGTGCCCGGCCTCTGAAGGTCATAGAGACTGCCGGGAGGGGGGGGGGGGGCATCTGGTCCACAGTATTCTCTATGGTGAACTTCTGTTGGATTCCTTCTCCAGAGGGCACCAGAAAGACAAACAGCCGCTATGATTGTTGTTATGGTGCAGAGAATCGCTAGTGGAAAGAATGATATCTGAATGATGACTGCAGCTGCAGGCATCATTCAGATATCCCCACTCAAAGTACAGGAGGTCATATGACGAACAGCGGGTGGGAAGTGGTTAAAGTGTTAATAGTTCAACTTCTCAGAAAAACCCAACTTCACTGGCCCCTGCTGTACGTACCTCCATGCATGCTGAACTGTCTTTGCCCATGTAGCCCTTGAAATCCCTGATCTTCTCCCTCCTCTCTGTGCAGCACTTCCAAGACAAATCAGATTGATGGTCTGTGCTGGTGCTGACCAATCAGGATTTCTCAGATCTATCCCACAAGTGCTGCACAGAAAAAAGAGAAGAGCAGGGATTTCAATTTCTGGACTGCTACATGGGCTGTGTGGGCATGTTTCTTTCCTGTAGTGGGAAAACAATCGGCAGATTGCATTTTTGACATTGTGCTCTATTGATATCGTGCTGCTCAACTATTCCAGATACATTTTTGATTTTTCACCCCGTGTACGCCATCTGCGCCAGAGCCCCAAGTGAGTTATTCACTTTGCTCATCATAGTTCCTCTTCTCATTCCAGCTTTGAGGGGGCATTTTTCATTAAGTCACCCCTCACAGGAAGAACAAGAAATCGTGACTGCGTTCTCATTTTTCCTCCTACATTGTAACAGAGTTCTTACTGCCTAAGGAAATCAAATCAAATATTAACACAAACACTTTTATTTTTGAGAAACACCATGCCTGGTTAAAGAGCTTAAAAGAAAAGTAGTGACCAAACTGCAGTTTGGTTATTACCGCAGCATTTGAATTTTTCATGTGCCGTTAGGTAATGGCTGCCTATCTATTGTAGAGCGTGACAAGAGAGGCCGCGTTACGTCGCCCGAGCTGCTATTTAATATAATAAGTCTGAACAGTTTGCTCCTCTGCTTTTTACTGTCATTTCAGTTCTGGGTAATGTGCAGAGTGAATTATTTAATGTAAATATGTTCATCATTAAGTTGAATAGTTTAGAAAAAGCAGTTAAAGGGCAGCTGTACTTTCTACAAAACTGCTGAATACAGATGAAGATGTCAGATGCCTTTGGAGATTAAAGTGACACTAAACAATATCCTTATTCCCCCAATAATCCATACACATCCACTACTTAGTGGCCTTGTAATCTATTTTTCATAAACATCTGTGTCATCATCATCTGTGCTGTTGCACACTGTTGGCAGTGTCGGTGTGCGAGTCAATTTCATGTGTGTGTGTGCCTGCCCATTCTAATTTCCTGCCCTTCTGAGTCCAGTCCCTGAGCTATTTACTTACTATATTAAAAATAAAATAAGAAATACAGTATTTTTTTTTGCATTAATATTCACCTGAAGACACATTGCTAATTGCATCTTGTACTTGTTTGAAGCCTAAATACTAAAGTTTGAACTTATAACTCATTTTGTAATTTTTGGAAATGCCAGTAAAACCTTGGCTCGGGCTGTGCCAGTAAATTCTAATCTGGTAGGTTGGCAACACTGGTCAGGGTTTATTGCAGATCAGGCTGGATGACTCATACAGGCAGGTCTTGGAGAAACCTCTAGAAGTTCGTGGGCAGAGGCCAGAAGGGCTGATCTGTATACTTGAGGGAACTTGACCAAACCCCAGATGGAATGTCCTGGCAGGGAAGTGGAGTCAGCTCAAAAATATGGATGAGTCAGGCTAGCAGGGACGTCGAGTGGAAGATGGAGTGCTGAGGAGGCTGTCATGGCCTAGGAAGGGTCTCCCAGGTCTAGGGGAGACCCCAGACTGGGCGGTGGCTGGCTTAGGAGGATCCATTCAGCAGAGCACTTTGACTTGGATTCTTGCCTGAGAGCATTGGAAGCAAGGAGGACAGAGTGAGTACCTCAGTGCACCAAGAGAGTTTTTTAAGGGGAGAGACTGCTACATGTAGCAAGCTTTCTAAAAAGACAGTGTTGTGCTTGATCCTTTTTATCCTAGGTGATCTTCAGAGCAGCCAGGAGGGATAGTAGTGCCTGCAAAACATTGTAGCTGAAGCAGTTCTACACAAGGAGAGGGCTGGGCTGGACCTGCAAAGTAGCCCTGCACAACAGCCAAAGCAGCCTGAGGGGACTTCAGCCATGGTTGGGGCCCAGCTGACTGGGCCCTTTGGACACCCAGGCCCGCTACATGTGTATGGGCTCCCCCCCCCCCCCATGGCAGCCCTGCATTTTTGTTATTGTTCTTTGCCTCCAGTTTGGCATCACATAAATCCCTTCACCCCATCCAAGTTGTTACCCCTAATAAAACACGAAAAACAAAGCCAAGGAACTGATCTCTTGTGTTTGGATGCAAGTGGAAAATGCTCGTTGCCTGGCTGTGCAGGAGAAGGAGAACCAATTACCAGTGATCCCAGCAGGGGTAGTGATATACATGTCAAACCTCTACGTCTTTACATTCCACCTTCTGTGTAATTTTTAGGTTCAGAAGTCTAAACGAAACTGCCATCGGTAGTCATTGATGTTCTTGCTTTTATCCTGGAGGATCTATTGGATTAGGAAACTTCAAATGATGATGTTAAACCTTTGTATAACCTCTGCAAAGCTTGGCAGCCCTTGTTCTTCTCTGCTATAGAATTATATTCCTCATGTAAGCTAAAAGCTTATTTAATTAATGCAATAGGTTCAATATCGCAGGTCCTCATGGTACGTATGAGTAACATCCCATCCAAATAATATATATGAAAAGTAGGCTGAAGTTATTGCTAATGTATAGTTATAATAATGTGTTTGCATTTCATTAAAAATGGAAAATCATTTGTCTCAGAGGGTATCAATAATAGGTGACATGATTCCTGTTTTAGTATTGTAGTGCAGGCAGCAAATAGCAAAAGTACATAACTTTTAATTACCGGGAATTCTTTTGTAGCCAGGCTGCTATAGCCAGCAAGGGTTATTTTTCCTGTCAGTGCATTCGGATGCAGTACATCTGACTGGCTGCTGTTTCTGCCCTTGCATAAATACATTTATTGGCCTAATACTGAATACATTTGGCTTAAAGTGGTTTTAAACACTTACAAACCACTTTGACCTACAGGTAAGCCTAGATTAAGGCTTACCTGTAGGTCCAAGAAATAGCTCCTAAACCGTATAGGATATTTGCCCGAAGACAGGCACCGCTGTCTACGGCGCATGCGCCGTAGACAGCGGCGCGCAGGCGCACTGAGCGCGGCATTTCCAGCAATGGAGCTGCCGCGCGTGTCGGCTCCCGTGCGCATGCGCGGGAGTGACGTCATCGTGGCTCCGCCGAATGACAGCGGCGGAGCTGCGAGACCCCACCGAAAAGATGGATGCGCCGGACTACAGGGGACAGCGGTGACATCGCTGGCTCCTGTGTCAGGTAAGTGACACATAATGGGCTACTATGCGATGCATAGTAGTCCATTATGCTTTGCCTTTGCAGGGAATGAAAGAGGAAGTAAACCCATCAGCGGCGCACAGGCGCACTGGGCATGCCGCTGCTAATGGCGACCATGCCATTAGTAGCGGCTCCTGCGCGTATGCGTGGGAGTGACATCATCGCGGCTCCGGCCAGTCATATTGCCAGATACCCAGAAGTCAGTCCGGGATAGATGGTGCTGTCGGAGGTGGAGAACGAGGGTCGCTTCGTGGGGCTTCCATCTCAGGTAAGTTATTCATAATGAGCTAGTATGCTATGCATACTAGCTCATTATGCCTTTGCCTTGCAGGGTGCATTTTTATTTTATTTTTGGTTTTGGTTTACTTCCTCTTTAAATAATTTCTTGGGATTTTTCTTACTCTCCTCTGAGCCTTTCATGTTCTATTTTAGCCGCCCTAATTGCACCCTTACATTTATTGTTGCATTCTTTGTAAAGTTGGAATTCTGATGATGATCCCCCAGCCTTGTATTTTTTTGAAGGCCTTGTTTATATGCATTTTTACGTTAAAGTTAAGCCACCCAGGAATTTTATTAGCTCTTTTAAATGTATTTCCCATTGGGATTCACTGGCTAATGCCCTTATTTAATATGCTCTTAAAGCATTCCCATTTCTCTTCTGTGTTCTTTGTTCCTAAGATTTTATCCCACATTGTATCTTCTAGCAAGTAGTTTAGGGAAGCTGGCTCTTTTGAAATTCAGTGTCTTTGTATTCCCCCTTATGTTCCTTATTAGTGTGATTTATACTAACAAATTAACCTGTGATTGTTGTTTCCCAAATTGCCCCGTATTTCTACATCCGTGATCAGGTCTGTATTGTTGGTAATCAGTAGGTCTGGTAACACTTAGTTTATAGTTGGTGCATTTACCATCTGCCCCATGAAATTGTCCTGCAAGATATTTTGGAACTGGCGAGCCTGAGATGAATACGTGATTCCTTCCACCCAGCCTATGTCTGGATAATTAAAATCCCCTATTATGATGACACTTCACATCCTTACCGCTAATCTAAATTGTGATAGGAGGTCTGTCTCCACCCTCTGGTTAGGGGGCCTATAACATACTCCCAGTATTACTTTGCCCCTTTTGTCTTATTATCAAAGAAAAACTGGCCCAAAATAGTAAAAAATAATCTTTTTTTATTTTTCTATTTAGCTGTGTGTTTCTTGTAACTATCATTACCTACCACCAAAGAGCATAAAAAAATAAAATCTTCTGCTGCTGATGATTGCAGTTATACCACATATGTGTGTTAGCTGTTGTTTTTACCTGTAGTACAGCCCAGAAGAAATAGTGCGCATTGATGCTAATTAAAAAATAAAAATAAATTCTGCCCAAAAATATAGTGACCTTGACCTTTGCCCCATACTTGACCCAAGCACTGACCCTGGCACTGACCTAGATAAAACCTTGATCTAGGTATTTTTTCTTTTTATTATTTATTTGTTATTTTACAAACTTTTTTTTTGCTCTCTGCAAGGAAAGAGAAATATACAATGTATCTTCCCTCTCCATTCACAGAGAGAAAAACACAGGGGCGAGCTTCACAGTGACTGGTCACAGTGGTAGCCAATCACCACAGTGGTCAGGTGACCCACAATCGGGACCCATAGCTCTCAGTGGGACCCCATCCCCTGTGAGGCATGCTCCCATCACAATGTGAAATAGGCATATATGCCACCCCATGGAAAAAAGCCCACTTCCGTGAGGACGCATATATGGGTTACATCAGCGGGAAGGGGTTAAAAAAAAGAAAACAAATGCAGCCAGCACATCTAAAAATTGTTGAGCTGCAATATATTACATTTTTGTTTTTCGGTTTAAATACACGTTAAAGGGTAACTCCACTTTTGTGGGGGACAAAAAAATAGCAAATAAAAAAAATATATAATATAGTGTATTTAATTGTGACACAAGTCATATTAAATGTTATTAAAAATGAACTTTCCTTTTCAATCTGCAGTGCTGTAACTTTCTGTAAAATGCAATGCGATTTGGCTACCTGGAAGCGTTCTGTACAGAACGAACAAATGGACACTGCCCCCACCTATGCCTTCGCAGCAAGGAGCTCATGGAAGTGTGACGCATGTCAAACAAAACCAATGAAAATTCCCAGAATGCCCCACATAAATGTAATTTCCTGCTTGTGTAATTGCTTTACTGATTTTACCAGAGTTCTGCACTAACAAACAAGCCAGATTTTGGGCATCCCCTGCAACAAAAATGGTGAGAATTTGGCGAGATACTCCCAAAGGGATGCAGACCATGGCACTTTCCTCATTAGAGCCCTGCAGGTGCAGCAGCTGATAAATAATTATAAAACCACTCCTATACAGATTCACTCTGTAAATGGACACAAATAAACAAACAGCTATTTCATCAGAATAACAAGAGGTAGGAATCTGCAATAACGTTTGTTAAAATCTCTGCAATGTACAGAGATCACCCAGAGGGGAATGTTTTTTTTCTCAACAAAAGTAGAGTTACTCTTTAAGGATTAAGGACTGGTATTTGAGCTAAGGTCCCCCCCCCCCTCAACCGCTCATCTAAAAGAGCTGAAAGGGGCTGTACCAGCAGCAGCCAGTCCATAAAGGGAACAGAGGCACTGCCCCCTAATCTCATGCGCTGGCCCCTAATGCCCATGCAGGCTGCCGGACGCATAGACTTCCATGAGCTTTTTTGTTTTCTTTGAAGCACATGATTAGAGCCTGAGGCTCTAACTGGCTTTAAAAAGCGTGAGCTCACCCACTGGTGGCAATAGCGAATCAATATTCACTATTGTCCTCTTGCTTCTCCTCCCGGCCAATCAGGACAGGAAGCGGATCCTAAGACCGGATTGACTGGGAGGAGAAGCAACTGTATCGGCCAGGAAGAGAAGCCGGGAAAGCCACCCACGACCTGGATGGGGTAAGTGCGGGGTTGGCGGGCATGGAAGGTTTGTTTGCAACCCCCACCAAAAAAATGGACCACCAACCACCACTGGGCTGTACACATGTTGCTTGTTGAGATGACAGTCTGCATTGTCTGTCACACTTGCCCAATTAAAGTGATGGGGCCACATCATATTAGTACTATTTAAAATGTCAATTTAGCAAAGAAAAAACTAAAAAAGTAAAAAAAAAAAAAAAAAAAACAGACATCTGGAATCTACTGCTATGCTCCCCCTCTGATAAATTTTCAGAGACCACTGTACTATGAACTTCAGACTATAGTTTGTCCGTGGCTGGCTTTACTTCAGATAATTAGTCGGCCCAACAGCATAACTAGATCTGTATCTATTTCTCTGTTTTAAATGCTGTTTAAATCTAATTAAATGCATCTGTGAAATCTCAGCGTTTTTAATTACATTTTGTCTGCTGCCTTGCCGGCTAATCTATGTTAAACATGACTTGTTAATGCAGAGAGCACACCTGTTCCCTAAAACGTTTAAGACGAGAAAATTAAAAAACAGAACAGCAGATAAGGAAGGCGGGTGCTATTGCCATCACTTTTATGATGTTGAGGATGTCCGTTCAAACGACTGAAGACAAAATAAAAGTCATATGCTGGTCATACATGGATGGATTAATTAGACCAAGCAAATACGCATTACTTTTCATTTACTATTTCAGTGCTTTAAAGAGCAAAATTATGGTTTTGAATCATAGATGGAAACAAATATCTTTTCCTGGTATCATGATTCTCAAGTTCCTTTCAGAAGAAGCACCATTTGGGTAACTTTTGATTGAAGAAATCAACCAAGCAAAACAAAATGTCAACTATCCGCACAGCGCCTTGGCATGTACTGAGCTCCTCTTAGAAAAACATGGCTTCAAATTGGTCTCCTACCTATAGGAGAACCCTCTCTGGCATTGTTCACCCAGTAGGGGCTTAATCGCAGGGGTCCCTATTATGGACGAAGCATGCTGCACAAGCAGTGTGCAGATGGGAGCCATTTTGTTGTAGCCCTCAATGTGTCTGACGAGCCAGTATTCAACCTGACCAACACCTGCAAACCTCATGGCCTTTTGGCTGGGATAACAGATTGGGGCATTCAAGCTGTATCAATTGTATTTGGTTTCTGGTCTACTAATCAAAACAGTCTTGTCCTTAAACGTAATTGGTCAACGTGTACATCTTTTTTTTTTTTTTAACATGTTTATTTAACCATTTGCTTACTGGGCACTTAAACCCCCCTCCTGTACAGACCAGTTTTCAGCTTTCAGCGCTGATGCACTTTGAATGACAATGTCATACAACACTGTACCCAAATGACATTTTTATCATTTTTTTCCCCACAAATAGAGCTTTCTTTTGGTGCTATTTGATCACCTTCTTCTTTGATCACTTGTTTGTTTGCAAAAATTGAAAGGCCGATTTAAAAAAAAAAAAAAAATGTTATAAAATTTTGCAAACAGGTAATTTTTCTCCTTCATTGATGTACGCTGATGAGGCGGCCGTGATGGGCACCGATAAGTGGCAGTAATGGGCACTGATGGGTGGCAATAATGGGCACTGATAGCTTACACTGATAGGTGACACTGATTGGCACCACTAGTGAGCATTGATAGGTAGCACTTGTGGGCATTGATAGGTGGTACTGGTGGGCACTGTGGGCCCTGGCAGGTGGCAATAACAGGTGGCACTGGCAGGGGGTACTGATTGGCACAGATGAGGTGCCTGTGATGCTTCCTCTTCGGGACCGATGTCCCTGCTGGTGATCAGATTTTTTTCTCCTCGGCGCTGTCAGTGCAAGGAGAAAAAAAGATTACTGAGCTTTTGTTTACATTATGTGATCAGCTGTCATTGGCAGTGTAGATTTGTAAAAGTTGCTTATTTATTAAAAAATCCAAACTACTCACACATTATAGAAAGAAATCGCACAGTAGGTTAACAGACTATGAGCGTACCGCTTGGGTATAGACGTCACTTCCGGTGTCCTACGCGTTACGTCACTTCTCACGTGACTTCAACTGGGAGCGCAACACCAATCTTCAGTATTAATTTAGTATACCATCATTGGTGTCAGTGGGTGGAAAAGTGCCCCATTGTTGGTGTCAGTGAATGTAATAGTGCCCCAAGGGCTAGATACAAGCAAGCAAAGGGCATCCAGCCCCTGGGCCACCCATTGGAGACCACTTCTGTAATCTGTTAGGCTACAGGGGCCTCTGCTGTTCTCCATGACCTGATAGTGTGCACTCTTACCCAAAAGGAAGTTCAGGGAAGTTGTGCTGGGGGATCTGAAGCCTGCGGCTGTAAATAGGACCTATGGTAAATGTTTGTGCCACGCACCATGCATATTAAGTAGTGGGAAATGCTTGGATTCAAAAGAAGGGTAACATTCAATGCTACATTAACTGAAACATACGTATGCTGCTGAAATTGGCCTAGGCATGTAGGCATCATTGAACCCTAGTCACAAAAGGGTTAAACGCTGCTCTAAAAACACACTAATACTTTCATAGTTGAAGAATTCAGGTACAGTAAGTACATTGTTACCCCCCCGACACATTGTGGCATTTTCTCTTTGAACATTGAAGTGTAACAACAAAGCAGAAGCCTCCGATACCAAACCATCAGACCAAGTAATATGCAATATCTCTTGTCTAAACCCCCAGACTTTCAGAGGTTTCCCCGTCACTTGTGCATGGCAGCCCAGATGTGCACAGCTAATCCGAGAGAATGTGCCAGAGCAAAAGTAGGTCAAGAAATAAATAGATGACAAATTTGTCTTCTCTCTTAATTAACACCTTTTGTCTTGACGCCAGCAATCTGCCACATGCCTTCCAGCTTGGCTTCTCATTCACAGGTTTTAAGTGAATAATTTGGCAAACTTACCCTAAGAATTGAAGATTTCTCTAACGCATTTTTCACTTTGTATGTCACATTTTTCCCATGATATTTTCATTCAGATTGCTGTGAATACAGTGCAAACTCTTCAAAACGACATGAAACACTTGATAGGCCTCGTGAAGTATATATATGTTGTGCATTTACCATTTTCATACATGATAATGTTTTATGCTTTAGTTATTGGCTAACTATGTGCGCATATTTACTGTTCATCCTGTTTAGTATTGCAGCTCAATAACGTTGCTATTTTGCTATATTGCCAAAAGTGTTGGGTCACCCCTCCAAATCATTTGGTAGAGAGTGGGTATTGGTTTGGGGTTGATTTTTAAGGGTCTGGCTTGGCCGCGTACACATGACCGGACTTTGTCAGTCGGACAATTTGATCGTGTGTGGGCTCCATTGGACCTTTGCTTGCCAAAAATCCTACGGACTTTAGAAATAGAACATGTTTTCAATTTTCCTAGCGGGAAACCCATTCGTCTGTATGCTGGTCCAACGGACCAAGTAGGATGCAAGGATAACTACAGCACCTACCGGTGAGAATGCTACCAGGCCCTTAGGCCTGGTATAGATTTTAAGGTGAACCCCTTACACCGAAAAAACGACTTGAGGGTCCCCCAAAATCCATACCAGACCCTTATCCAAGCACGCAGCCCAGCTGGTCAGGAAAGGGGGTGGGGACGAGCGATCGCCCCCCTCCTGAACTGTACCAGGCTGCATGCCCTCAACATGGGGGGTGGGTGCTTTGAAGAAGGGGGTGCCCTGCGGCCACCCCAAAGCACATTTTCCCCATGTTGATGAGGACAAGTGCCTCTTCCCGACAACCCTGGCCGTTGGTTGTGGGGGACTGCGGGCGGGGGCCTTATCGGAATCCGGGAGCCCCCTTTAATAAGAGGGCCCCCAGATCCTGGCCCCCCACCCTATGTGAATAAGTATGGGGTACATCGTACCCC
Source organism: Lithobates pipiens (assembly GCF_037356315.1). Classification (NCBI taxonomy): domain Eukaryota; kingdom Metazoa; phylum Chordata; class Amphibia; order Anura; family Ranidae; genus Lithobates; species Lithobates pipiens. Next base: position 200,324,207 of record NW_027507790.1, on the reverse strand, counting down.
TACCCATTCACCTGGGGGAAAGAAAGTCACACTAGACAGGTTTTTAAAGTAGTTTATTAGGCTGTTTATTAGGGGTCTCTTCCGTCTTCGGGGGTCTATTCCGACTCTCTCAGGCCTCTTCTTCCACTCTCCGGCCTTCTCTCCCGGTCTCCAGTTCTTCTCCTCCTCTCCGGCCTCTTCTCCAGGTCTCTGGTTCTTCTGCTGGGCTCCTCCGCTATCTTCTGCTCTTTTGCCGCTCTTTTGCTAGCAGTGGCCCAGTCTTCTCCGTCGCCTTGATCCCTCTTCTGTTCTTCCGATGTTGACACGATCCTCTCTCCCGCTGTAATGCCGGTGCGAGGTCCGCAACGACTTATATAGGCATGGGGCGTGGTCACCGGGTGATGTCACCCCGCCCCTTATGACGTCAGAGCCCCAGCATGCCCAGGATTGTGATGGCATAAGGGGCGGGGTCACCGGGTGACATCCCCCGTGCCTATATAAGCATTACAGCGGGAGAGAGCGTCATGTCAACATCGGAAAAACAGAAGAGGGATCACCTTCGTTTCTGTTATGTAATAGACCAGGGGTCTCCAAACTTTTTAGTACAAACTCCACATAATATATTTTACAAATATTCGTGGGCTGAAAAAATATCTGTTTTATAAATGAGTCCCCCTTTACATCAGGGTGCTCGCTAGAGTCCCCCTTACATCAGGGTGCCATCAGAGTTCCCATTACCAAAGGGTCCCCATCATGGTCCCCCTTATATCAGATTCCCTCCTATATCAAGGTCCCCAGAGTTCCCCTTACATCAGGGTCCCCATCAGAGTCCTTCTTACATCAGGGTCCCCAGAGTTTCCCTTTTGTACAACCACTATAACTGATATTCTCTTGGCCACTGGCCCCACTGGGCATCATCGGGGAAAGCAATGCTACGCTAATGCCCTGTACACACGATAGGACTTTCTGACAACAAAACCGTGGATTTTTGTTGGAAGGGTGTTAGCGCCAACTTGTCTTGCATACGCAAGGTCATACAAATGTTGGCCAACAATTACGAACGTAGTGACGTACAAGACGTACGTGATATATCCATTCCGAACGCTAGTTTTACAAGACTGATTGCTTCCGGCTTGTACTTGATTCCGAGCATGTGTGGACTTTTGTCCGACAGACTTTTGTGCAGAAAGTCCGACAACAAACATTCGTTGGCGGAAAATTTGAGAACCTGCTAGCCAACATTTGTTGGTGGAAAGTCTGACAACAAATATTCGATGGAGCATACACGCAGCCAACAAGCTCACATCCAACATTTGAAAATCTGATCGTGTGTACGCGGCATAAGAGCACTGAGCACAATGCACTTTACTGGCTTTTTTTTCTCTTGATGATACTGTGAAATGTGACAGGATAAGTAGGGATTGTGGGGGGGGGGGGGGGGATATTACATAGAAGATAAAAGAATATAAAACAGAATGGAGAAAAGATAGTAAAAATAAGAAAATGAGTTCATATCAATTGACAAAGGAGTAGATTTTCCATAGAAATAGGAGATCAGTTAAGATATACAGTAGAAAGAACACATTACAGAAATGAAGTATATGGAGAAGATAGAATATTATATGATTAAAAAAAGAAAGATCAGGCAGATACCTTTGCTAAACTGTGAGGGGTGTTATACATATTAAGTGTACAAAGGTTGATTGTGTATAATTTTATTGAGATATTATTTAAAGAAAAAATAATTTATTTTAATAAACATTTAAAAACAGGGACAGCATGCAATGCAGTTAATGTATGTCACATATATTATAAAATCAGATTTATTTAAATTCCTGGACACAATGACATTAAGGCAGAATGGCATCAGAAAAAAACTTTTAAAGGTTTTAGACTGAAATCATTATAAGCATATGCTGGACTTTGCTCCCTATACCCAATGCAACAAAATTTGGGACAGCAATTGATGGAAAATATATCCAACTGGGATACAGACAATAACACAACTTTAGTAGAGTGAGGAAGAGATACAATATAGAAAGTTTTAATGTTGTTTGTACATTCCTGTCCTCCTGACAACAGCTCTTCACATTTTTTTGTCCTGGAGTCACAGGGACTAAACGTTAGGGAAAATCTCCCCAATGGGGTCAAAGACCAAGCAGATTACCTGACAGAAGTCTTAGCTCTCCCTCAGTCTGTTCAAAAGTAAAATATATATATATATATTAAACTTAAACTGATTATAGATGGCTTGAATATTTTCTAATTCTTGCTGAATCAGTCAAAATATGAGCTGTGGGTGGCCGTATCGGCACCTCCTGGCTAATCAGCCAATCAGCTAAGTCAGGTGGAAAATTATGGACCGATCAGTGACTCCGTCCAATCAGATGCAGTCACTGTTCAGTATAGTGCAAAGACCAAAAGTGGAGTTGCTCGACTTCTAAAAGCCCAAAGTAAATTTAATGATGTAACCAAATACAGGGAAAAATCCACCTGCTCCCTTACGCATTTAACTCTATTAGGCATTTAATCATAGAGGAGCAATGGATTTTCCCTATATTAGATAACAATATTAATTCATATTTATTATTAATTAAATAATACATTTATTTTGGACTTTGAGATAATGAGTGGCTCCAATTTGTCTCTTTGTGCTACAATTATTAGCTGATCCTCTTGTATTTTATTGTATTATAACTGTATTATCTCCCCTTTATATTGGAAAGTGATGCTTAACTGTTGGCACTATATAAATCCTGTATCATAATAATATTAATAATAATAATCATGGACCGCCGAGAGCCAGCCTTGTTCGGTTGGTGGAGCAGTGGTGGGAAGCTTGAAGTGGAGTGGTTGGGATTGTTTGCAGCACTGTTCAAGTATTTGGCACTGTTTGTTTAGCATGGATGGGGGAATCACATTTTCTTACCTTTATCCTATAGGCTAAATGAGAAGAATGCTAGCTGTACAGTGGGGAAAAGAATTATTCGATCCCATGCAAATTTTGTAAGTTTGCCCACTTACAAAGAAATGAAGGGTCTATCATTTTCATCATAGCCATATTTTAAACAATAGAGACAGAATATCCAGAAAAAAAATCAAGAAAAAGCACATAAAATAAATGCTATAAATTAAGTAGCAGTTCAGTGAGTAAAATAAGTATTTGATTACCAAGCAAAACATGACTGAGTACTTGGTGGAGAAACCCTTGTTGGCAAGCACAGAGGTAAGACGTTTGTTTTAGTTGGTTACCAGGTTTACACACATCTCAGGAGAGATTTTGTTCTATTCTTCTTTACAGATCTTCTCTAAATTCTTAAGGTTTCTTGGCTGTTGCTTGGCAACTCAAAGTTTCAGCTCCATCCATAAATTTTCTATAGGATTAAGGTCTGGAGACTGATTAGGCCACTCCATTATTTTACAATACCCGGTCCCATTCATTGGCACTCAATGCGGCAAAGTCGGCCTGTGCCTTTAGCAGAGCAACAGCCCCAAAGCATAATGCTTCCATCTCTGTGCTTGACTGTAGGGAGGGTGTTCTTAGGGTCATAGTCAGCATTTATCTTCCTCCAAACACAGCAAGTCGAGTTAATGCCAAAGAGCTCAATTTTGGTGTCATCTGACCACAGCAATTTCTCCCAATCCTTCTCTGAATCATTGACATGTGCCTTCTTGAGGAGGGGGACTCGCTAAATGTACAGGCCTACTTTGAAGCAATGAGGAGCCAATGGATGGGACCAGGTATTGTAAAATCTTGGATGAGAATATTCTTCCCAGATCACTGCAGATGGTTCATAGATGGGTCTTCCAGCATGACAATCACCCAAAACATACCACCATGGCAACAAAGGAGTGGCTCAAGAAGAAGCATATTAAGGCCATGGAGTGGCCTAGTCAGTCTCCAGACTGTAATCCCATAGAAAATGTATGGAGGGAGCTGAAACTTCGACAGCCAAGAATTGTTAATGATTTTGAGAAGATCTGTAAAGAAGAGTGGATCAAAATCCCTCCTGAGACGTGTGCAAACCTGGTCACTAACTACAAAAAATGCTTTACGTCTGTGCTTGCCAACAGGGGTTTCTCCATCACGTACTAAGTCACGTTTTGCTTGGTGATGAAATACTTATTTTACTCACTGAACTGCACTCAATTAATATCATTTGTACTATGTGTTTTTTCTGAATTTTTGATTGATATTCTGTCTCTATCATTTAAAATACACCCATGATAACAATTCTAAACCCTTCATTTTTTTGTAAGTGGGCAAACTTACAAAATCTGCAGGGGATCAAAAAATGATTTTCCCCACTGTATATGGCTTAGCATTAAGCTTTCATTTTTTTCCCTTTAATCATGTGGATGCCATGGCAAATGGGATTGTATAGACTGAAAAAAAAAAAATTGATTTTATGTGGCAGTAAGTGCCAGCACTAGCAGAGCCAGGCCTTTCTACACAACATCATGCTGCTTTGCTAACATACAGTACTGTGAATGTGCTATTCTCAAATACTAAACTCACTACACCCCTGTTTAACTTACTTCTCCATGAACTGCAAGGTTGTTTTCTGTAGCCTCACCCCTCTGTCATTTTGATTGTAATGCCTTGGACCTGGTTTACTAAAGTGTGACACTTCATGATACCTCATTTCACACTACAGTAAATCAGGCCATTATATTCTTGCCAGTAGCAGGATTAGCAGAAAAACGCATTGGTGACTGACGGGTGTGTAAACAGTGAAAAAAGGAAAATGTCACTTTTGTTAAAGTGGTGTTCCACAGAAAAAATCCCCCTTCATTCCCCCGCATCGCTGTACCCTGGGACAGGTAAGTGTCCGATTATTATTTTTATTTTTTTAAGGGGAACTCCTCTTTAAGATACTAATCCTCCTTGGGTTAATTTTATACATCCTAAGAATTTGAAGCAGATGTCCCCCCTCCCTCTTTACCTCTAGTGTTCTTTCTCTTTTTCAAATCCCTTTTTTTTGGGTCCCCTCCTGGCACTTCTGGGATTTTCCCCTAGGCGAGTTGTCCTAGTCGATCACATCCTCCTGGAATACTGACACCATGCATCGCAGGAGGCCTTGAGGTAGTTATCAGCATATGTGCCACTGTGTGTCATCAGGGATCAGGGTACCGATGTTCTGCTGCATAAAAATCTTCAACCACGTCACTTTCAGTGAGGCCGAATCATGATCAGCTGTGACGTCAACACTCCACATGCGCAGATCATTGGAGGTTGAGGAAAATGATAGAACACCACCTAAAACATTTCTAATTCCCTGTCCTAATGGTGAACTCGCATAAACAGTGGCCGTTCATTGGAATTTTATTATAACATGGCGTTCTGTGGGCAAAGACCCTTTCATAGAATTATAGAGGGAGATTAGCTGGTCCCGAGTTTACCAATAGGATGGGGAATCATAAAGGTTTTAGGTGTACCGCCATGTTAGTACACCCAAAACATTTCTGTTTTCCCCTCCTAAATTCCAGCTTGTGGTTCTTAGATCCTGGCATTTCGCATGATGTACTCTGCATATGAGTTAAATAAGTAAGGTGACAATATACACCCTTGCCGCACTCCTTTCTCAATTTTGAACCAGTCAGTTGTTCCATGTCCTTAAAGGCTAAGTGTTTAAAGGCTAAGTTTTTATAAGACTTTCAGAAACATGTTACACCCATATTTAGTGTGTAACATGTTCCTAAGCACTACCCCCCACCCCCCAAGTTCCCCTGTGACAGCGGATGTGGGTTTTTCTCCCCTGCAGTCACTGTCACATCTGTCGTGGAAGAGACTTTCTACATCTAGTCAGTTTTAGAAAATCATACAGTAGCTGGTTGTAGACAGAAATGGAAAGGCAATCCAGTCATTGTTATTAACATTACAGCTGTACTCAGAACACAAAGCCTTTAATTTAAATTCATTCTCATTAGTCACAAATGACATAAATCCAATCTTTATGCAGCAAATGCCTTTGCAGACCCAGTTATAACCTTGTAAAAGTAGCAGTGACATCATTACTGTGCTGTAGACAGCCTGCACAGAGGGCAGATCTGTGGGAGGGACCCAACAGGCTCCACCCACTGCATGCTGCTTGCAAAAAACTCCAGGAGGGGCGGAGAAAAGACCAGTCATCCTGCAGAAGGAGAGAGAGCTGCAGTCACTGGTCTTTATTACAGGAAGCTCCTGCCTCTGTTTTTACACTAGATTACTGCACAGATCTGGAGGAAATACACAAAGCTCACCAAGAATCAAGTAATACACATACGTCTTGTGATTAGACAATATTTATTTTTTGGGGTTTTTTGCAAGTATAATTTTCATTAAATCAAGCTTTTCAGTTTAAAATAGAAATGAAAAACAAAATAGATGTAAAAAAAAAACAAAAAACATTATGAATACATTTTTCCCTTTGTTAGTGATCACATTCCCTCTGTTCTTAGCTGCATAAGAGCTGGGGGAGGAAAAGCAGTGCACTGAGTGCCCTGCCCCCCCCCTTGTGCAGGGGGAAGTCTGATCATTGGAGGAGAGCAGGCTGTGTTCCCAGCACAGCTAGAATACTGACCATGGTGTATTCTCCTTGTTAGTGTGGTCAGTTTTTTAATAGGAAAGCAGAGGGGCTGTCAGGAACACTAGGGATTTCACATAAAGAGAGTAATACAAAGAGGATAGGATACCATTTCATACAAGTACATGGTACAGCAGGAACATATCAGGAATATGAAATGTTGGGTTTACATACTCTAAGGATGTAACCCACATAGTTGGCCATGTTTGTAACCCTTAGCTAATCCGTGGTAGTATTTTATATTAGGCATTCACAAACCCTTCAATGTTCTACAGAGACAGAATAACATCTGCATGATATGACTTTACATCTACCGGTTTATCGTTCTCCATCAAGAGCTCACATTTATTATTCCTACTACAGCTAAAGATTCAAATTACTGCTTTGTGTGGCATCAATATTTCATGATTGTCTTTTAGCCATGTTCTATGTTAAATTACAAACCACTATGTGATTATATTTCCATGAGATAATGTCATAGATTCACCATATATTGCATTTCTCCAGCTCCAGCAGGCGTTTGTGTCACACACATCTCTACACATACAGTGCATTGAAAAAGTATTCATACCTCTTGAAATTTTCCACACTTTGTCATGTTACAACCAAAAACTTAAATGTAATTTATTGGGATTTCATGTGATAGACCAACACAAAGTGGCACATAATTGTGAAGTGGAAGGAAAATGATAAATGGAAATGGTTTTCAACATTTTTTACAAATAAATATGTGAAAAGTGTGGCGTGCATTCAGCCCCCCGGAGTCAATACTTTGTAGAACCCCCTTTTGCTGCAATTACAGCTGCAAGTCTTTTTGTGGATGTCTCTACCAGCTTTGCACATCTAGAGCGTAAAATTTGTGAACCATTCTTCTTTGCAAAATAGCTCAAGCTCTGTCAGATTGGATGGGGAGCGTCTGTGAACAGCAATTTTTAAGTCTTGCCACAGATTCTCAATTGGATTTAGGTCTGAACTTTGACTGGGCCATTCTAACACATGAATATGCTTTGATCTAAACCATTCCATTGTAGCTCTGGCTGTATGTTTAGGGTCGTTGTCCTGCTGGAAGGTGAACCTCTGCCCCAGTCTCAAGTGTTTTGCAGACTCTAACAGGTTTCCTTCTAAGATTGCCCTGTATTTGGCTCCATCCTTCTTCCCTTCAACTCTGACCAGCATCCCTGTCCCTGTTGAAAAAAAGCATCCCCACAACATGATGGTGTGTTCAGGGTGATGTGCAGTGTTAGGCCGCGTACACACGGGCGGACTGTTCGCCCAACTTTGTCCGCTGAACAGTGTTTGGGCGGACAGTCCGCTCGTGTGTGGGCTTTCAGCGGACAGTTTCAGCGGACAGTTGGACGGACAAGGTTTTTCGGAAATTCCGAAAAACTGTCCGCTGAAACCTTGTTTGAGCGAACAGTCCGCCCGTGTGTAGGCTTGTTCGTCAAACAAAGTTGCGCGCATGCTCAGAAAGGATTTTCACGCCGAAAGCTATAATGCAGTGTATAGGACGTCGTATTTTTCGTCCCGTCGTACGTGCCGTTCACGTCATCGCGCACGGTTTCAGCAAACTGTTCGTTCGTCGTGTGTGGGCATGTCCGTCCATGCTAAGTTTGAGCGGACTGTTTGCCGAAACTGTTGGACGGACAAAGTTGGGCGAACAGTCCGCGCGTGTGTACGCGGCCTTAGTTTTCCACCACACATAGTGTTTTGGTTTTAGGCCAAAAAATTTGTCCACCACATGGCTTCTCGCAAACTGCAAACAGGACTTCTTTCTTTCAACAATGGCTTTCTTCTTACCACTCATCCATAAAGGTCAGATGTGTGGATTGCATGACTAATAATTGTCCTGTGGACAGATTCTCCCACCTGAGCTGTGGATATTTGCAGCTCCTCCAGAGTTACCATGAGCCTCTTGGCTGTTTCTCTGATAAATGCGCTTCTTGCCCAGCCTGTCCGTTTAGGTGGACACCATGTCTTGGTAGGGTTGCGGTTGTGCAATACTATTTCCATTTTTGGATGATGGATTGAACAGTGCTCTGTGAGATGTTCAAGTCTTGATTTTTTTTTTTTTTTTATAACCTAACCCTCCTTTAAACTTCTCTACAACTTTATCCCTTACCTGTTTGGTGTGTTCCACGTCCTTCATGATGATGTTTGTTCACTAAGGTTCTCTAACAAACCTCTGAGGGCTTCACAGCCGTGTTTATACTGAGATTAAATTACACACAGGTGGACTCTGTTTACTAATTAGGTGACTTCTGAAGGCAAATGCTTCCACTAGTTTGTAGTTAGGGGTATCAGAGTAAAGGGGGCTAAATACAAATGCAACGCCACACTTTTCAGATATTTATTTGTTAAAAAGGTTGAAAACCATTCAACAATTTTCTTCTACATCACAAACAATTATGTGTCACTCTGTGTTGGTCTATCATATAAAATCCCAATAAAATACATTTATGTTTTTGGTTGTAAAATGACAAAATATGGAAAATGTCAAGGGGTATGAATACGTTTTCAAGGTACTGTAGATTGGTGGGACATTGTTTAAGTTTAGTATCTATAAAAAGTGAATTTTCATGTGTGCAGCTTATAAACTATCCCTAACAGTGTTCCACACATTAACACGTAACCTCTTCTCAGCTGAACTCCAGGCAGATAAAAAAAAAACACCCGTGTATGCAGTAATCTATAAGATTATTTTATATGTTACTGGTGTACATACCTATAATCCCTGTACAGCAGCACTCCCTAGGGCACACTGGAAGAAGGTGGGCAATTTTTAGAGCTAATTAGGTGTTTTTTATTCACATGTGCTGAGAATGAATATGCTGACAGTAGGAGAGAACAGACAGATGACTTCATCAGTCTGTTGCTGCTCCTTTACTGTCCATTCACAGGCTAGGGAATCAATGGCTTAGCCATGTGACTTAAGTGCAGCAGACAAAATCAGCTCACTAACTTGGCTTTGCTGTGTACCAGAGTTTAAATCAGGACTATGTGAACAAAAATACAAATTCTTAAGTCAGCCATGTATCAAAATGTGTCTGGTTCAGCAGGGCTTGAGCAGGGCTGCCGGCTAAACCGATAGTTCTGATGAGTGTATTCTGGTAGTGGGGAAGTCTCCATGCTGTTAGAACACAATAGCTATGATTACTCATCCACCTCCAGTGATTCACCCTCTGGTTGAACAAAATAAAATGAATTGTGTATGGCCTGCCTTAGAAAGGCCAAACAGCTCCCATATATATATATATCATGCGTGTATGTAGAAGATGCCTAGAATTCAACTTTGTATTTCCATTTTTGCAGTCAAATTTGTTTGTTCTGTTTGCCCATTCACACAGCATACCTATAAAAAAAAAAAATACATATATATATATATATATATATATATATATATATATATATATATATATATATATATATATACGAAAAGATTTGGGAAATTACTGCGCTTAACAAATCATATGTGAAGCTGCTAACACTAGAACAAAGTCAAAGAGATATGTGAAAACACAGTGTAGCGCTGGAAAACCATCAAAGAAACAGCATAATACAGTGCATTGAAGATGCATAAACATAAAATAATAATGTATACAGAAAAAATGGTGAAGTATACCAAAAAATGTATAATAATAAAGTTCAGTGACTGAAAATCAGTGAAAATGTAAAATCACCACTATAGTGAGCTCGTTAGAGCAAATGTCCACAAATGACTTAGGATCCACTCTTGACACTTCGATAGTGGAATAAAATGTGACTGTTAGGACACCAGAGATAGTGTATCTTCCACCAAGAAAATGAGATGTATACTCTTACCAGACGTAGTAGACTCACATGCCAGTGGCAGTGGGTCAATCGGGCTTGTATTGGCCAAAATGCTGCACGGGACTTGATGGAACTGGAACCCAGTTGGGGATCGATCCAGAAGTGAATAGTGAGTAAAATGATGCTCTTACCCGGAGTATATATATATATATATATATATATATACTGCTTAAAAAATGAAAGGAACACTTTTTAATCAGAGTATAGCATCAAATCAATTAGACTCCTGGGATATTGATCTGGTTAGTTAAGTAGCAGAGGGGGTTGTTAATCAGTTTTAGCTGCTTTGGCGTTAGTGAAATTAAAAACAGGTGCACTAGATGGGCAACAATGAGATGACCTCCAAAACCTGGACCCTATAGAGGTTGCACAGGCAGTCCAACTCCTCCAGAATGGCACATCAATACATGCCATTGTCAGAAGGTTTGCTGTGTCTCCCAGCACTCAAGAGCATGGAGGAGATTCCAGGAGACAGGCAGTTACTCTAGGCCCTTGTACACACGGTTGGAGAATCCGTCGGAATGTGTCCTATCGGACTGTGTCGTCGGATAATCCGACTGTGTGTGGTATGCATCGGACTGATTCCATCGGAATATCCATCGGACCCAATTTTCCAACATGTTGGAAATATTTCCCGACCAACTGGGCCGATCGGACCTAATCCGATCATGTGTAGAGAATTTTGATCGGACCAAGTGCCACGCATGCTCAGATCAAATTCCTACATCAAAGCTATTGGCTACTAGCCTGAATGTAGTCCCATCGTAACGAAATTACGTCATCACGTTCTGAATGATCGGATTTTTCGCCAACTTTGTCCGACCATGTGTATGCAACAGTTTCGGACAAGATCCGACGGACAATATCCGACTGACAAAATCCGACGGATTTGGTTGTGGAAATCTCAGACCGTGTGTACAGGGGCTAGGACAGCTGGACAGGGCTATAGAAGGTCCTTAGCCCATCAGCAGAACCACTATCTGCTCCTTTGTGTAAGAAGGAACAGGATGAGCATTGCCTGAGTCCTACAAAAAGACCTCCAGCAGGCCACTGGTGTGAATGTCTCCGACCAAACAATTCCTAAACAGACTTTATGTGGATGGCCTGAGGGCCTGACGTCCTCTAGTAGGCCCTGTACTCAGTGCCCGGCACCATGGAGCTCGATTGGAATTTGCTATTGAACACTAGAATTGGCAGGTCCACCACTGGCACTCTATGCTTTTCACAGATGAGAGCAGGTTCATCCTGAGCACATGTGACAGACGTGAAAGGGTCTGGAGAAGCTGTGGAGAACGTTATGCTGCCTGTAACATCGATCGGCATGACCGGTTTGATGGTGGGTCAGTGATGGTCTGCGGAGGCATATCCATGGAGGGATGCACAGACCCCTAAAGGCTAGACAATGGTACCCTGACTGCCATTAGGTATCGGGATGAAATCCTTAGACCCATCGTCAGACCCTATGCTGGTGCAGTGCGTCCTGGGTTCCTCCTGGGGCATGACAATGCCCGGCCTCAAGTGGCGAGAGTATGCAGCTAGTTCCTGAAGGATGAGGGAATTGATACCATTCAACGGCCCCATGCTTGCCTGACATAAATCCAATAGAACACTTCTGGGTTATTATGTTTTGGTCCGTCCGACGGCACCAGGTACCATTTTGAGTTGCTGCAATGAAATTTCAGCAAAATGGACTAGCCTGCTGCATCATTTTTTCACTTTGATTTTCAGGGCGTCCTAGAATTCAGTCCTCTGTAGGTTGATAATTTTAATTTCCATCAAACGATGTGGCATCCCAGTAACTCAAATAACCACTCATTATAACCAAGGTATCCAGAATTCCATCTCTGAATGCACAACACATCGAACTGTGAAGCAGTTGGGCTACAGCAGCAGAAGACCACACCATGTGCCACTCCTATCAGCTAAGAACAAGAAACTGAGGCTACAATTTGTACAGGCTCATCAAAATTAGACAATAGAAGATTGGAAAAACATTGCCTGGTCTGATGAGTCTCGATTTCAGCTGCAACATTTAGATGTTAGGGTCAGAATTTGGCGTGAACAACATGAAAGCATGGATCCATCCTGCCTTGTATCAATGGTTCAGAATGCTGCTGGTGGTGTAATGGTGTGGGGGGGATATTTTGATGCCACACTTTGGACCCCTTATTACCAATTGAGCATCGTTTAAATGTCACGACCTACCTGAGTATCATTGCTGACCATGTCCATCCTTTTATGACTACAGTGTACCTATCTTCTGATGACTACTTCCAGCAGGATAATGCACCATGTCACAAAGCTCAAATCATCTCAAACTGGTTTCTTGAACATGACAATGAGTTCACTGTACTCCAATGGCCTCCACAGTCACCAGATCTCATCCAATAGAGACCCTTTGGGATCTGATGGAACGAGAGATTGGCATCATGGATGTGCAGCCAACAAATCTGCAGCAACTGCGTGATGCCATCATGTCACTATGGACCAAAATCTCTGGGGAATGTTTCCAACACCTTGTTGAATTTATGCCACAAAGCTTAACTAATAGCTTAACCGTTAACCCTCCTCCTAACATTAAATAAAGAACCATCTAAAAAGAGAATACTACTGTACTTCTCATTGAAAGTATCAGCTAACACGCCCATGTTGAGATCTTTATGTTGATAACTCTAGTTCCATAGATCTCACTGTGTATCCCTACTGTATCACGGAGTGCACAGTATGCACTAATGATGTTTCTCACATTGGCTCTAGATCATTAGCTGATGAAGGTTACAATGCTAAAAATAATTAAAGCAGTGATGGGTAAGGAAGAGCTAATTAATACATAGCTTAATTTCAGCATTACAAAGGTTTCAGCTTTCCAGAAGAGGAAACAGCTCCAAAAACATTTATTATAAAAAAAAAAAAAAAAATAGCTTTTTACTTAAACACAGTACTCAGAAATACATAATACATTTTTTTGGAAACTCTTTGGGAGTAATAAACAGAAATATTTTCTCCATTAAGCCTAAAGAGAAACTTCATGACCCCCCCCCCCCCCCCTTAATTTTTCCATTTCCCTCTTAATTTTGCTAGTCTTTTCTCAATAAGCATACTCACTCACCCAGCAAATCCATCAGTATCCTGTAGTAATTCACCATTCTGCTGTTGTCATCCAGGTTATTCCTGAAAATGTACTCTCAGGCATCATTGGGAGGTGACAAGAGGCTCCCTAACAAGGCACATGCACCATTTTCAATTCTTGTTCGAAAGCCTCCTGGGATGCATGACATGCATATCCCCAGATGCTACAGAAGCTTAGGGTCTACATCATTCTCCCCTAGACATGGAATCTGGAAGTGGTGGGCTGCATGCAGAAAAAATGTATTCATAGTTACATTGGTAACCTTGGTAAGGTTGAATAAAGAGGCCAGCCCATCGAGCTCAACCTGTGTGGGTGCATGTATGTATTATGTCTGTACCACTTCTCATATCCCTGTATATTGTGTTCACTAAGATGCCCAGCTAAAAGTTTTTTTAAATTATCGACACTTCCCACTGACACCACCAATTGTGAAAGGGAGTTCCATATTTGTACTGCTTTAACCATAAAGAACCACCTACACAGTCTAAGATTAAACTATTTCTTATCCTACTTCATTTAGTGGCCACGTGTCTTCTTAAATTACCTGAGATTGAATAGTTTTCTCCTTATGCTATAATCACCATTTAGATATCTGTATATTGTGATCATGTCTCCTCTCAAGCTTCCCTTCTTCAAAGAAAATAAGTTCAGTGTAGACATTCCTCATAACTGAAGTCCTCCAGCCCTTTATTAGCTTCATTCTCCTTCTCTGGACTCTCTCCAGTTTTGGCACATAATTCCTGAGGCCTAGGGTTCAGAACTGGACAGCATATTCAAGATGCGGCCAAACCAGAGTTTAGTAAAGTGGTAGAAATATAGTTTTACCTCTTAATGCATGCTAATAGCCTGCTAGTCTTGCTTGCTGCAGTTTGGCATTCAATGATATTGCTGAGTCTGTCACCTACTAGGACCTCCAGATCCTTTTCCAACCTGGATTCCCCCAGAGGTTCTCCCTTATGCCGCGTACACACGATTGGACTATCCGGCGGACTTAGTCCAGCGGACAAACCGACGGACTTTGAAGCGGATGTCAGCCGGACTTTCCGAACGAGCGGACCTGCCCACACATGACCGGACTTTTCCGGACTATGGCGGGAGTCTGCCGGACTTTTGAAATGAACGGACCTGTCCACACACAGGTAGACGGGACTAGTGAAGGAAGTCAATGTCGTCACCTGGTATGGACTTAAAGAGGAAGCCCTACGCTGAAAAAATGGCGTGGGGGTCCCCCCCAAGTCCATATCAGACCCTTATCCGAGCACGCAGCCCGGACGGTCAGGAAAGGGGGTGCGGACGAGCGAGTGCCCCCCATCCTGAGCCGTACCAGGCCGCGTGCCCTTAACATGGGGGGTGCTTTGGGGAAGGGGGGCCCTGTGGCCCCCCACCCCAAAGCACCTTGTCCCCATGTTGATGAGGACAAGGGCCTCTTCCCAACAACCCTGGCCATTGGTTGTCGGGGTCTGCGGGCGGGGGGCTTATCGGAATCCGGGAGCCCCCTTTAATAAGGTGGCGCCCAGATACCGGCCCCCCACCCTATGTGAATGAGTATTGGGGTACCATGTACCCCTACCCATTCACCTGGTGAAAAAAAAAGTGTAAAGAAAAAAACACAACACATGTTTTTAAAATAATTTATTGCACAGCTCCGGTGGTCTTCTGTCTTGGGGGGTCTTCTCGCCGGACTCCTCCGCTATCTTCTGCTAGCTCTTTTACTAGCGGAGGAGCCCAGCTTTCTTCTTCGTCGTCGCCCGGGGGTCTTCTTCCGACTTCGGGGGTCTTGTCCCCCTCTTCGGGTCTTCTTACCAGGCCTACGCTTTCTTCTTCCAGCTCTTTTACTAGCGGTGGCCCGGTCTTCTGTCGCGGACTCTGGTGGCATTAGTGTGTAATTTGCATTCATATTTTTAGCCCCTAGGTCGATTAATTTACATTTTCCTACATTGACCCTCATTTGCCCTTCTATTTTATCAAGGACTTTTAGTGCATTGTGAGGTTATTAGCCTGCTCAACTTTGTATTGTTAGCTAAGATTGACCTATTTATACCAACCTTTATGTCGTTTATGAACAAGTTCAACAGAATTGGTTTTAGGACAGAGCCTTTGGGTACCCCACTTACAATTCCAGACCAATCAGAAGATAAGATTTTTATCAACACCCTTTGTATGTTCTTCTGTAACCAGTTTACTATCCAGGTACATTCACTATTGTCAATGCCAACAGATTTCAGTTTGTAAATTAAGCATTTATGAGGTCTGCTTCCTCCATTCATAGCATTATTTTCACTGCAAGAAGTAATACGGTAGTAAGTACAGCTTTTGTGAAAGGAACGGGGGGACTGAAAAGGCAGACATAGTCGGCACTTTGGATGAGTGCCTGTGACAGGCCCAGGTGCTCGTATCAACCCCAACAGCACCGAATGATCACAGCTGTGGGGTGTCGGGGTAGGCAGAGGAATGAAAATTTGAAGGAAAAAAAACAGCCACTAGCACTCAATGTAAGTACTGTCCCTAGTGCTGATTAACCTCTACAGGTCTGCCCCATAGCAGATTTACTGCTACAGGGCAGAACCTGTGTACCAGATCACATATATATACATGATCCAGCTCTACCGGGTAGGGTGCGCACATGCACGCCGCCAGTGACTTGCTCGCACTGTGATCACACACAGCAGGAGCCCAGTGGCAGGACTGTAGAGGTGGTCAAATAACACCAAAAGAAAGCTCTATTTCTGGGGGGGGGGACAAAGACATAAAAAAATTTAATTTGGGTACAGTGTCGCATGATTGCATAATTGTCATTAAGTGTATGTAAACCTAATTCATGAAACCTAGGCACATATACCTGTAGTGTTTTCTTATCTCTCTCCAAAGCCCTGAGTCCAGTGTCTTTCTGCTGTTTCCTTCCTCTGTTATCAGCATGATAACTTCTGACAAGTTCTCCAAGACAATAAAAGCAGATAGGAGAGAGAAAAACAGCTGGAAAATTTAGATTTAGATTAGCAGAGAGCTTGATTTCTCACAGCACAGCTCTTCACATTACTTCCTTCCTTTGCCTATGTGGGGGGGGGGGGGGTGCCTTTCCTCCAATCAGCTGTCACACAGTGTATGCCAAGAATCCATTCCTACTGCCGAATGAGGGAGTAAAAATTTGAATATGATGTTAGAATTCTAAAGAATATAGCAAGCTGAAGACTGCAGATATATATATATATATAAAACTTATGTAGAGAGATTTGCTTCATCTATGTGTATCATCTGTGGCTATTCACTTCACTGGGTATAGGAGAAGATTTACATCCACTTTAAAGTAATGCAGTGCCATATCACAAAAAATGGCCGTGTTTAGGAAGGGGGGTAAATCTTTTTCCGGAGGTCAAGTAGTTAAATATATATATATATATATATATATCTATATCTAGGGGAGCTTGTTCCCCTCTTGCTTTTTTGCAGATTCCAGTCACTGAGATAGATTTAGGGAAAGAAATCTCTCTACTGTTATGCCCTGTACACACGGTCGGACAGTTTGACGTCAAAATCCGTCTGATTTTTTTCAGACGGATTTTGGCCCAAACTTGTCTTGCATACACACGGTCGCAAAAAGTTGTCAGAAAATCTGATCGCTCAGAACAAGGTGACGTACAACACTTACGAGTAGACTATAAAGAGGCCAGTAGCCAATAGCTTACCTCTCGTAATTTATTCTGAGCATGCGTGGCACTTTGTGCATCAGAATTGTCTACACACGATCAGAATTTAAACAATCGGATTTTGTTGTCAGAAAATTTTAGATCCAAATCTCAAACTTTGTGTGTCAGAAATTCAGACGGAAAAAGTCCGATGGAGCCCATACATGATCGGAATTTCCAACAACACAGTCCGATCGCACATTTTCCGTCGGAAAGTCCAAACGTGTGTACAGGGCATAAGAGTGAAGGGCAAATCTTGCCAATGGAGATAAAAAAGCAGCAGTAGAATTTGGACATAGACTAACATTTCTCTTTAAATTGAAAAATGAAACAAAAAGTTTTGGCTTGAGTTGGACATTAATGTATTTATGAATGTTGTGAGCTTTTTAGGTTTATAGATTATAATAGAGCCCACAAACTAAGTATTGCCCGGGGGCCCTAAAGAGTTTCCAGTCCCTATTCTTCCTTGGAGGCACTTTTTATGCATGAATCTGATTGATTGCCCTTCCAGATCTCTCAAACACAAATGTGCTTTTGACTAGACCAAGCAGATGCTATCTTTTATCGGTGTGCTGTAAATGTATGTACCTAGTGGTGTTAGTGAAAGCAGATGGGTGATAAGGCTAAGCATGTTTATTTTATGTGTGCAGTACATTCCCTTCTGGTGCTTTTATTACCGTCTAGGGATTGAGTTAATGATTAATAGGTCAGTACAGACAGCACAGCAACAATAAAAAAAATCTAATTTAGGATATACAGATTACATTGAGTGATTGTATATTATGGGTAAAGGTGGCCTTTGACATTAAAGAATGGTCAGATGTGTAAGCAACCTTAAAGTATTATAATTTTTCATAAGCGTGCACATTTGGATTGCTCAAGAATACCTGTTCATGCTTATTGAGATGAGAGCATAGGCAGGAACTCTCCCGTATATCTAACTTCCATCAGCTTAAAGTGGTTGTAAACCCACTTTTTGGACTATAGGAAGTGGAAATATCTCCTAAACATGCGCCGTTTAGGAGATATTTCATTTGTAGTCCGCCGAAAATTCCTATGGCGCATGCGCGGGGAAGGAACGAAATTAAGTGCCCTTTCTTCCCTAGCCTGTGTCAATAGTTGTGGCTCCCCTGCACATGTGCAGGAGTGACGTCACGTGGCTCCGGCGAATCACAGAGCCAGAGTCTGCGGCCCGGAAGGAGGGACAGAAGACACAGAAGCCCACACAGGGGACATCGCTGGATTCTTTTTCAGGTAAGTGGCACATGATGGGCTAGTATGCGATGCATTCTATCCCATTATGCTTTTCATTTGCAGGCTGCAGCAGCGAGCAAAAGAGGAAGTAAGACCCATCAGGGTTTACTTCTTCTTTAATCCCCACAGTTGCAACCTTTTGTACCACCTGCCCCATCCTATTAGATTGCAAGCTCTTCCAGGCAGGGCCCTCTTAATCCTATTGCATTTTATTGTATTATAACTGTATTGTCTCCTTTTTATATTGTAAAGAGCTGTGTAAACTGTTGGCACTATATAAATCCTGTATAATAATAACAATAATAATAAAAATAATCCCACACAAATTTCAACTATAAAATATCTGACAAAGCAGATTGCTATTTTTTACAATATTGTCCCCAGGGGTGTCTCTAGAGTGCTGATGATTCACGTTGAGTATTGTCTGCCAAACCCCACCAAAATTGTTAGGATCGTGAAATGATTACACCCCCCAGTGACTGTCAGTTTTTCTTTTGACAGATATGTCTGAGAGGATGGAAAAATATTTAAGAATAATTCCAGGTATTGTTATGTTATGCATAGGTACAGCTTGGGCTAATGTAACCATGTCAGTGCCAGGACAAGGTCATCCAGTGCCCTGGGTGATGATGCCAAAATGCACCCCCCTCATTATATGCAGTCATCCACTTGTCAATAGGAGGATTTTTATTAAGAGTGGAGTCATTGCAAGAACTGAAGCTGTGCATGGTGGGAGACACCTGTGGCAGAAAGGAGAGAGCACAGCCTCCTGGCTCCAGGGCTGTCTTTAAGGCAGGGAAAAAGGGGCAGCTGCCCCAGGCCAAATCAATGTTGTGGGGCCCAAAGCAGCTGCCCCTTGAGCCTACACTGCCTGAAAATATTTGACAAGTGGATTCAGTAGGGCTCAATAAAATGTGTGCCCAGGGTCCAGTTGATATTAAAGACAGCCCTGCCTGGCTCTATACTGCCCTCTTCACTGCTTCCAGTGCTTGCCTGACATGAGTAGTGATGCTGCTTTCACTACTCCTGTCAGATATATAGTCAGAATAGTGGCGCCACCATGACTGCAGTATTTAACTGCACCCAGGACAGCCGACCCTCCCTGCCCACTCCTTGGAAGTTGCAAATCACGAAGTAGACACTGCTACTCCTATGATGCTTGCGTTCGGGTTCCATGCTGAACAGCCAGCCTAATGCATTCTGAACACACAAGGTTGGCCCCTCAGCTGGGTATCATTCGGAGAATGTTTTGCATTTCTCTGATCCACCTTGTCTAGTCAGAGAATGCTTTGCCTTGGTTCGGAAAATGCAAAGTATTCTGTGAATGGTGCCCATGCTGAGCATTCAAACTTCTGTGTTCACAATGCAGGAGGACAGTCACTAAGGGACCTGAAAGCAAGTGGATATCACTGCAGTAGTGGTGTCTACTTCAGGGACTGCACTCATTTCCAGTTTTCAAGGGCATCAGCCCAGTATGTCAAATAAATAGCTGGACCTATGTAACTATGTATACCATGCTGGTGCCTGGAATTATTCTTTAAGAAAAAAATACGGAAGTGACTCTTCTCTACTGTCATCATAGCTGAATCATGAAGACCCTCTGGCATTTCATATTACATTTACTAACCTATTGGTGCCGGATGTACTGTAGATGCAAAACAGGGTTTATTTAGGCTTCAGGTGTGAAAAGAGACAAGTAAGGATTCATGTGCTGTAAGTGATTGGGCGGGTATGTCCTTAAGTGGGGCTAGAAGTGGTTGTAACTGCAGTCTGATCAAGAGGTACATACAGTCTATGTAAAAATACATTTAAGGTTGTTTTTATTAGTACTATGTTAGTAGGTTATTTGGTAATATAGTGTATATAATGATATGTTTTTTTTTTTTTCAAATAGCTGCCTTGTGTTTCGATTTAAAAGCCTGCTGAACTGGGCAAATTTCGATCCATCTATGGGCAGGCTGGTTGTATGAAGTCGATTTATCAACCAGCCTGTCACTTTTTTGTTGTACAATCACTACCACTGGCAACAGTGATCATTGTATTTTGATGACCTCCTGCTGTCAGAATACAATATCTCAGTGTTTCATAGTGTATGTCCAGCCAAAATGTAAACTCTATTTTATCTATTTTTGTTGTTGGGTTTAAAACACTTTGAGCCTGAATGCAGCCATTGGTAATTATTGACAGCTTTACTGCAGGTCACTGAAACAGGAAATAGTATGACAGCTCTGCAATGGGTGAAGCTGCCAGAAGCACTTCACATTAGTAACTGTCTATATAATGCAGTATATGCAGTAAGCAAGTTTCTCGCAGCTAACCGCCAACTCTTTCTTTGCAGTGATATCAGCCTTCAATTCTGTTGTAGCTACAGAACAATCCAACGCTGTTCTTCTTCTGATGGGAATAACTGATAGATGTCCACACAGGAGGATCTCATGATCCTCTTAATCATATGGTCCCCCTACAGCGCCAACTATACTCTCCTGTAGAGTGCTGCCACTACACTTGGCCCTTAGTTACACAGCACAGCTGATGAGAACTGGATCATCCACAAGTCAATGTAGGGAGCAGCCTAGGGCCCAACGACAACCTTCATGGTCCAAGTTGGTGTCTGAAGGAGTCGTTACAGTACAGTCAATATGGTTTCTCTGGTCTTATGGCAATTTTTATCAATGTCAATGCAAGGGATGGGGCCAAAGCTGCTACCCTACCCAGGAGCCCACTCTGCCTTAATCTCTAAAACGCACCCTCTGCTGTTCACGTTTTTTTGTCCTTGGCCCTTTTTGGAGGGTCCCTTCTCCCCTGTGGACTCCTCCCTTAGACATCTGCACTTTAAAGAGAATGTCACACCTGAGCTTCTTCAAGAATTAGAAAATGTAAGATCAAATTATTATAATTTTGCAGGCTTTGGTATGAAAGATTTTTAAATTGTCAACTTATCAAAGAGACCCACTAGTCATTTCAGCAACAATTGTCCCATAAGAATATATGTGTATTCAATGTATTTTATGCATGTTATTTACCTGTTAAAGCATCTATTGTGTAGACCAGTCTTTTTCAACCAGGGTGCCATGAGATTTCTTCAGGGGTGCCTTGGCAAAATGCCTAAAAATATCCCAAAAATTTTATACAGGCTGGCATATGGATGAAGGCTGCCTTTTAGTTACACAAAGTCACAGGTTTTCATTGTGCACCATTAAGACATTCTAGCTGCCAGTGTCCTAACAACCAATGGCATCATCAGTTGATAAGGAGGATATCAGCTGCTTGCATAGCATCCTTGTTTGCCCCTCCCCTGCCCTTCTCCATCAGCATCGGGATCACATTAGCTGAGTGATGGGGAAAAACTGAAGGAGAAGAGAAACATTGGAATACTAGGCAGTACCAGTTTGCAAAAGTGTATTTGCTTTGGAAGAATAGATCACTCCTAATGTTGGGTGTTCTAAGTGTTGATGTTGCTGCATTAGGTATATCTATTAGAATAGTTTTTACATTTTAGAATGGGGTGCCTTGAGATTTTCCATAATTTTGAAAGGGTGCATTGACTGAGAAAAGGTTGAGAAATAATGGTGTAGACAACTCCAAAAAAAGACTGCTATTTGGCATTTTGGATTATACTTGTCTCTGTAGCTTGGGAAGGGAGGTGAGGGTAAAGGTCAAGATGCTGGCCCTCATCTTAGACATTAATTAGGCACTTCTGGAAGACGATCAATAGGATGGGACATAGCAGGAGGATGGAGGAACTGTGGCTGTGCTAGGGAATCGCCTTTTGCTGGAGTGGTCAAATTCCCTAGCAAGTTCAAAGTTTCCATTGTTCATGGAAAGGGAAAACACTGCAAGTATACATATTATAATATCTGATTTTTCTGTGCTTCTGCCTGCATTTTTTTACGTTTTTGACGGGGTCTTTTTACCCAGTTGCCAACCAGCCACCGCAGTTAAGCCTCATACACACGATCGGACTTTATACAAACTTTCCCGTGGATTTTTGTACAAAGGGCGTTGGCCGTGAACTTGTATTGCATACACACGGCAGGACTTTTTCAGACATCTTTCACCAAATCACGTGTTTTTTCTGCTCTTTATCACCACCTTTGGTCAACTTCTGTATTGTTGTCTGATCTTCTGGCAGATAGTGTCCTGCCATCATATAGTGTCCGCTGTAAACTGTGCATGCGTAGTACGGAGCAGACGAAGCTTCGGAAAATCACAGAAGATGAACGGCGCTTGCGCCGTGAGTGGAGGTGGTAGCCCCACCATCCAAGCGGAAATAGGGTTGGGAAAATTAGAGGGCCCCTCGCGGGCTTGCTTCACTCGCCACGCTTCGGGCTCGGCCTCGCTGCGCTTGGCTCTTTTCTATTCCAACACTATGTCCACTTGGATGGTGGGGATAGAACCTGGACTCACAGCGCAGGCGCCGTTCATCCTTGGCTATTTTCGGAATCTGTGTGTGCTGTGTACTACGCATGCGCAGTACACAGCGGACATTATCTGATGGGGAACAGTATATGATAGGACACCGAAAAAGTTTGTCCGTTCGCACAGCCAACAAAAGTCCAATGAAAACTGAAAAAGTTTGTCCGATGGAGCGTACGCACGGTCGGATGTTGCCTTAAAACAGCTAATTTGCATGTTTGTTGTCAAAAAGTCAGATTGTGTGTATGGGCCTTTAGACTGTGGCAAATTGGCTCGGCTGCACGAAACTACGTACTGGTACATCGGTTCGTGCACTGTCTTTTGTGGGCCACGCGCCTGCCACGCATTGCAGGAGCTCGCCCACGTTTTCGGCGGACTCAATGTCCGTCAGCCATCTGCGGTCGTGGGAAAGAGAGGCAGAACGGGATCTGCCTTTGTAAACAAGGCGGATCCCTGTTCTGACAGGGGAGGAGAGAGAGATCAGCTGTTCCTAGTGATCAGGAACACCCATCACCCTGACAGTTAGAAAACACCTCCCTAGGAAACACACTTAACCCCGCCAGTGCCATTTATACAGTGATCAGTGCATTTTTATAGCACTTATCACTGTATTGGTTTCACTGGTCACCAAAAAGTGTCACTTAGGGTCAGATTTGTCCTCCGCAATGTCGCAGTCCCACTAAAAATCACAGATCGCCACCATTACTAGTAAAAATATTGAAAAAAATACAAAGTCCTTAAAGTGGAAGTAAACCCACTTTTTTAACTTTTACCTACAGGAAAGCCTATAATAAGGCTTACCTGTAGGTAAAAAAAATATCTCCTAAACCTGTACGGTTTAGGAGATATTCCCCTCGGTATGCGCCGCTGACTGCAGCGGCGCATGCGCACAAGGGGGTTCTCTCCGTGAAAATCCGGCAGCGCTCGTCCGGCCGGATTTAAATCTCCCGCGCGCATGCGCGGGAGTGACGATATCGCGGCTCCGGCCACTCACAGCGCCGGAGCCGCGATACCCGGAAGAGACGCCGAGGGAGCATGTCGGCTTCCTCGGCGTGGATCGGGCGAGATGTCGGGGCCTCGTTCTAAGGTAAGTATTTCATAATGAGCTAGTATGCGGTGCATACTAGCTCATTATGCCTTTTGCTTTGCAGGTTTAAAAAAAAAAAAAAAAAAAATGCGGGTTTACTACCGCTTTAAATCTTTCCCTTTTTTTGTAGATGCTATAACTTTTGCGCAAACCAATCAATATACGCTTATTGTGATTTTTTTTTTTTTTTACCAAAAATATGTAGCAGAACACATATTGGCCTAAACTGAAGAATACATTATTCTTTTATATTTGTTTTTTAGATATGTATTATAGCAGAAAGTAAAAAATGGCCTGTCAGGAAGTGGATAAATCCTTCCGGTGTTGAAGTGGATAGAATCACAACAAGGGCCCATGAGATATCAACTGCTTGACCTCATGCTGATAAATCCTGTTGTATCCCAGCTCTTGAGTGTTTGTAACTTTATTCATCAAGCCACATAGTTGTTTGCATGCCATCGCAATAGCAATGATCAAATATTCACTATTTTGTTGAGTGCAGCGTACGGCCAGAACACCGGATTCAAAATCTAAAAAGTCACGCTAGCAAGATGAAGGTTTCTTCCACTTTCCATGTGACTTCTTCCTTCACCAACAGGTAGAGATCTAAATTACATTTCAGCCGGCTTAGTCACACAGTGTTGAGATTCTGATGCGCTGAGGCTAGCTGTGACAGATGGAAAATGGCAGAGGTAAAAAGGATGGTAAAGGTTTTAGTAAAATGATTTGAAGAGTTCTCATTCTGCCATTGAAAGTGATGCGGATCCCAATTTATTTTTCTAGATATGAGATAGGATTCAAATAGGCCTATTGACGCAATACCAGGAGTCTAAAAATACCAAAAAAAAACATTTCATTTGAATCAAGGTACAAACAAAAAGGTTGCAAATGACTTACTTGCTACTCTTTCAGGCACATGGATATGCAATCATTCAATTCAAATTTTGATTTGATTTCCTATAGAGTTTAAATGAAGCTAGAAACGTTGATCAAACCCTGCTCAGATTTCTTTTCAATCAATCTCTATTCAATTGCAATTATTCTTTTGATGTATTAAATCTACTGCAATCCATAAAGTTGATTGAAGTTTACTGTTTAATAAAATTAATTCATTGAAGGTTGCCATAAACTTTCAAACTTTTCCAGTTGTATTCGGAAATGTAAAGAAACAATGGCAGATTGAAGGTGATTAAAATTGGTAAAAAAAAATTGAATTGTTAATAAATATATACTTTGAGTATAATTGTAATCTTTATGTGAGATAATTATTTGGCTGTGACTTTCACCTTTTTTTTTGTGTTTGCAGATCCATATCTGGATTATTGCATTTCATTGACAGTTGTCGGTATTAAATGACAAATCTCTGTTTTAAGCGTATTAAAACCCAAAAACAAAAATGTACTCCTTTTTGGTCCCTTAGTGGAGGGCCACCCTGAAAAAAACAAAAACATTAAAAATTTGAAAAAAATCATAAAAAAAAAAAAAAGATATATATATTTTTTTAACTTACCAGAAATGCCTGTTGCTAGGCACATCATCCTAATTTGCCTCTTCCTCCTCCGCGGAGGTCTTCTTTCTTCTCTCCTCCATGTGGCATCTTCTGGGTAATGGGTCACGCTATGTTCTTGGAACTGTGTGTCCCAGAACACAGCGCGTCCCATTCACAAAGCGATTCGCGACTCGCGCATGCGCAGTAGGAAATGGGCAGTGAAGCCGCAAGGCTCCACTGCCTGTTTCCCTTAGCCAAAATGGCGGCGCCGGGACCCGAGACCGAGGGACGGGTCAGCCTCGGGCGGCTGATATCGCGGGCGCCCTGGACAGGTAAGTGTGCTTATTAAAAGTCAGCAGCTACAGTGCTTGCAGCTGCTGACTTAATTTTTTTTTTTCAAAACCGGCCCTCCTCTTTAACCACTTGCTTACTGGGCACTTAAAGCCCCCTCCTGTCCAGACCAATTTTCAGCTTTCAGCGCTGATGCGCTTTGAATGACAATTGCGCGGTCATACAACACTGTACTCAAGTGAAATTATTATCATTTTTTTTACCACAAATAGAGATTTCTTTTGGTGGTATTTGATCACCTCTGCGATTTTTATTTTTTGTTAAAAATTTTTAAAAGTCCAAATTTTAAAAAAAAAAAAATATTTTTTTATATTTTGTTATACAATTTTGCAAACAGGTAATTTTTCTCCTTCATTGATGTATGCTGATGAGGCGGCACTGATGGGCACCGATAGGTGGCAGGGATTGGCACTGATGGGCAGTGATGTAAGTAACTGAGTTAAAGTAAACAGCGTTACTTAACACCGTTACTTTAGAGGGTAACGAGTAATCTAACTGATTACTATTCCCCTCATGGTAACGCCGTTCCCATTACTTGGGCGGCGTTACCGCAATTACAGCTACCGCCACGTGGGGGGCGGTAGATGTAATTGCCGTAATGCCGCAATTACATCTACCGCCACTAGGGGCGAAACTGATTGTCACACGCCTCGATCAGGAGCGCTCTGCGGCCTCGGCCTTAGAAAAGGCAGCGGCTTCGGCCTAGCTCCAGAGCGGCGGCCATCTTGGTGCACCCGTCAGCCATTTACAATGTGATTGCTCCATCAAATGGCGGAGCGATCACTTGTAAACAAACCGGCATCATGATGACGCCGGTTTCTCTCTCCCCTCTGTGTACAGATCTGTACAGTGAAGGGGAGAAATCGGATGGCCTCCATACCCTGCCAGTACTCTGCAATTCCCTGCCAATACGCTGCAATTCCCTGCCAATACTCTGCAATACCCTGCCAATACTCTGCAATACCCTGCAATACTCCGCAGTACCCTGCCAATACTCTGCAATACCCTGTCAATACTCTGCAATACCCTGTCAATACTCTGCAATACTCTGCCAATACTCTTCAATGCCATGCAATACTCTGCAGTACCCTGCCAATACCCTACCAATACCCTGCCAATGCTCTGCAATACCCTGCCAATACTCTACAATATCCTGACAATACTCTGCAATACCATGCCAATACTCTGCAATACCCTGACAATACTCTGCCATACCCAGCCATACCCAGCCATACTCTGCCATACTCTGCCATACTCTGCCATACTCGGTAATACCCAGCCATACTCTGCCATACTCAGTAATACCCAGCCATACTCTGCCATACTCTGCAATACTCGGTAATACCTATTAATACTCTGCAATACTCGGTAATACCCAGCCATACTCGGTGGTACCCAGCCGTACCCAGCCATGCTCAGCCGTACCCAGCCATACTCAGCCAATATTACAGTGGGGGTGTCACGTACCTGGTTAGAGAGCCCCAACGTGCAGGGAGCGGCGCCTCGTAAACCACCGGCTCTCGAGCCCCTGGTGATGGAGACAGGGGCTCAGGAGCCCGGAGGACACAAGTGCCTAGCCGGATAGCAGATAGCGGATACAACTGGAACAGATGGTAACAGGAACGGCAGGTGCACCTGGCGTTGGATGTCAGTCAAGGACTGCTGGGCGGCTGGCACAAGTGGACCGGCAAGGTGGCAGAGTCAATGGGTGCCGGACTTCGGGCAGACAGGCGTAGTCAATCAGGCTGGGTCGGTAACTATCAGGCAGCGGAGGTACAGAAGCGAGAGGCAGAGGCGTAGTCAATCAGGCAAAGGTCAAGGGCAGGCGGAATACAGGCAGAGTCCAGGAACAGGTCGGGTATAATGTCAGGAACACAATCACGAACAAACAGCAGAAGTCTCAGGAACGCTGTAGACCGAACAGCGCCGAGGAGCAGGAGCTGTGGCCTTAAATAGTCTATTGGGCAACAGGATTGGTCGTACGGCCCGTTTGCGTACCCCCGCAGGTGGCCGTGGTTACGCTCGTGACCCCGCGCACGTCCGTACGGTGCGAACGCCCGCTTGTGTCGGCGCGCACCTGCGAACGTCTGTTGGAACCTGCGTGCACCCGCGCGTGTTTGTTCGCGTCGACCCGCGTCCGAGGGCGTCGGAGATCCCGTCGTACAGGAACCCTGCAGGTACGTCTCTTCTGTACGATCGGGGTAGTGGAACGACCGTGACATTGCCCCCCCCCCAAAGGGCAACCTCCGGATGCCCAACTGCATCATCCTATCAGGATGGGACCTCTTAAAGGCTTGGACTAGTTTTGCAGCATGCAGGTTGGACTCTGGTTCCCACGAGTTCTCCTCAGGGCCGTAGCCCTTCCACTTTACCAAGAACTGGATCTGGTTCCGTCTCTTCCTGCAGTCCAGGATGGACTCGACCTCGTACTCCAGTTCCCCATCAATTGTCACGGGCTCAGGAGGATTGGTATTCCGGTCAACAAAGGGATCAGGAACCGCAGGCTTCAGTAGCGAGACATGAAAGACCGGGTGTATCCTGAATGACTCCGGGAGTTTCAGCTCGACGGCCACGTCATTTAGTTTCCTTACGATGGGAAATGGACCCACAAACCTCGGGCCCAGCTTCTTGGATGGGCAGGCTAGCTTCAAATTTAGTGTGGACAACCAGACCAGGTCCCCGACCTGGAGGTCAAGTTCCCCTCTTCTCCTCTTGTCAAAGGCCTCTTTATAGCATTTCTGGGTCTTCGCCAGGGTCTCTTGAAGAAGCTTGTTATTGTTCAAAAAAAAATTAAGGTCCTCCAGGACTGCAGGTACAGAACATTCGGGGAGACTACCGGACAAAAAGGACGGATGAAAACCAAAATTTGCAAAAAATGGTGACTGTTTAGTGGCAGAATGAGTAGCATTATTATAAGCAAACTCTGCAAGCGGTAAAAGTGATGCCCAATCATCCTGAGAGAAAGAGGAGAAACAACGCAGATATTGCTCTAACGTCTGGTTGGTTCGCTCGGTCTGGCCATTGGTTTGAGGGTGATAGGCCGAGGAGAGACGGAGCTCAATCTTCAGGGCTTCACAGAGGGCTTTCCAGAACCTAGACGTAAATTGTACTCCTCTGTCAGAGGTAATGTCAGCAGGAACACCGTGGAGCCTTACTACTTCCTTAATAAAGGCCTTGGCCGTTTCTGTGGCCGACGGGGTCCCCCTCATCGGTATGAAGTAGGCCATCTTGGTAAACCTGTCTACCACTACCAGGATAGAGGAGAAGCCTTCAGAGAGGGGCAGATCCACTATAAAGTCCATAGATATCATCTTCCATGGTCTGTCCGGGATGGGTAAAGGTCTCAACAAGCCCCAAGCCCCTAATTTGCTACCTTTATTCCTGATGCAGGTGGTGCATGCCTCCACATATTCCCTGCAATGCTTCCTCATCTGGGGCCACCAGAACGTGCGCTGGAGCAAGTCCGTGGTCTTGGACACCCCAAAATGACCGGCCAATGGATGGTCGTGACAGGAACTGAGGACCGCCGTGCGGATCTCTTGGGGGACGAAGATTCGGTCCAGGTGCCAGAGAAGTCCGTCCTTGGAGGTTAAGGAGATGTCCGGTGGGATGGCTGGATCGCTGGAAGCCTGTTTAATTTGAGATAGGAGGCCTTCCTGGAGCAGAAGGAAGTTTCCTGGAGGCAGGATGGTGTCGGGGGTATGAGGTTCCACAGCTTCGTTGTACATCCGGGAAAGAGCATCAGGCTTCACATTCTTTGACCCGGGCCGGTATGTGATGTGGAACACAAATCTGGAAAAGAAAAGTGCCCACCGGGCCTGCCGAGGTTTCAATCGCTTGGCTGCTTTCAAATACTCGAGATTTTTATGGTCGGTATAGACCAGGATTGGATGAGAGGCGCCTTCAAGGAGATAGCGCCATTCCTCCAATGCTGCCTTGATCGCTAGGAGCTCCCGGTCACCGACATCGTAGTTGCGCTCGGCTTCTGAGAGTTTGCGGGAGAAGAAAGCCACCGGGTACAGAAGTGACTTGGGTCCCTGTCTCTGGGAAAGTACTGCCCCGACGGCCACTTCCGAAGCGTCCACCTCTAGGATATAAGGCAGCGAGGCGTCGGGGTGTTTGAGAATTGAGGCAGAGATAAACAGGTTCTTCAGAGTTTCGAAGGCCTCCTGAGCCCTAGGGGTCCACTGAAATTTCTGGTTCTGCTTGGTCAGCTCAGTGATGGGGGAAATAATGGAAGAAAATCCCCTGATGAATTTTCTGTAAAAGTTCGCGAATCCCACGAAGCGTTGGACCCCTTTCTTGTCCGAGGGAGCGGGCCAGTTTATGATGGCTGAAATTTTCTGTGGGTCCATCTCTATGCCGTTTACGGAGATGATCAAGCCCAGGAATTGGATACTCTGCTGTTCGAAAACGCACTTCTCCGGTTTGGCGTAAAGGCCATGGAGGCGGAGACGGGCCAGGACACTTCTTACATGCTCCCGGTGTTCAGCTAAAGAGGAAGAGAAGATTAAGATGTCATCGAGATATATAACAACAAACAAATCAAGGTACTCTCTAAAGACATCGTTAACAAAGTGTTGAAATGTAGCGGGAGCGTTACAAAGTCCAAAGGGCATAACTCGGTACTCATAATGTCCGAAGCGGGTACGGAAGGCGGTCTTCCATTCGTCGCCTTTGCGAATGCGAATGAGGTTGTACGCGCCCCGTAAGTCTAACTTGGAGAACACCTTGGCCGACCCCAGTCTCTGAAATAATTCGGGCACTAACGGTAGAGGATAACGGTTCTTAATTGTAACTTTGTTAAGTGCTCGGTAGTCCACACAGGGCCGTAAGGAATGGTCCTTCTTCTGAACAAAGAAAATCCCTGCGCCTGCTGGGGAAGTGGATGGTCGTATGAAACCCTTCTTCAGGTTATCGTCCAGGTAGGTTTTTAAAGCACCCAGCTCGGTTTCAGATAAGGGGAAGATCCTCCCGAACGGGATCTCCGCTCCCGGGAGTAGGTCAATAGGGCAATCGTATTGCCTGTGGGGAGGTAAAGTCTCTGCGCCCTTTTTACTGAATACATCTAAAAACTGGTGGTAAGCTTCGGGCACAACCCGTCGGAGCTCGGTGTCTGTTTCCATGCAGAGCAGAGAAGAAGAGGCAGGATCTGTGTTGGCGGCTGGGAAGCAGTTTTGATGACAATATGCAGACGGGAACTCTACTTCTCCAGTGAACCAGTTAATCAGAGGGTTGTGGGCCTTCAACCAGGGCATGCCCAGGATCACAGGAAACAGGGGGGATTTGATGATATCCAGACTCAGGAATTCCTGATGAGTTCCGGCTATGGTGACGAAAAGCGGGGACGTCTCCTGAGTAACGGGTCCGGATTTAAGGGAGGAGCCGTCGGCCAGAAAGATTGAAAGTCCCTTTACCCTAGGCCGAAGAGGGATGTTATTCTTCAGGGCAAAAGACAGGTCCATGAAGCCGCTGCAAGCTCCAGAGTCTATGATGGTGTCAACGCTGAGAGTCCCTCCGGAAAACTGTAGGAGAAGAGGTACAACCAGGTGAGAGATGGTGTTGGTGCTGGGCAGAATGGCAGGAGAAGCAGAAGGTGCAAGAAGGCACTTACGTGACTTGGCGGGGCAGGTGCGAACGTAATGTCCAGATTCCCCACAATAAAGGCAAAGGTTGCCAGTTCTCCGGCGTTGGCGCTCCTCGGGCGTCAAGGAAGGGCGAAGTAGACCCAGTTGCATAGGCTCCGAAGGATCCAGAGCAGGTGGAGCAGGAAGGACCGGAGGGTTGGGACTTGGAACCCGCGGCATCATCCAGACTGGGCGAGAAGTGGAAGTTGAGCGCTCTAAACGACGTTCCCTCAAACGCCTGTCAATCTGAATCGAGAGATCGATGAGGGCTTCGAGGGTTTCAGGGGTTCCCACGCGAGCCAATTCATCCTTTAATGCCTCCGAAAGTCCCATGCGGAACTGGTAGCGAAGGGCTGAGTTATTCCACTCTGTGTCGGCACTCCAACGCCTGAACTCAGACACATAGTCCTCTACTGGCCTGCGACCCTGCTGGAGTACATGCAAAGCTGCTTCTGCAGTGGCGGCGAGTTGCGGGTCCTCGTACAGTCGGGACATGGCTAGGAAGAAATCGTTCAAAGAATCCAAAGAGGGGTCCTTCCGTTCGAGGAGACGATGTGCCCAGGTCTGAGGTTCGTCGGTTAATAGAGAAATGACGAACCCCACTTTTGTTGCCTCAAGAGAAAAAGTCCGGGGTTGGAGGGCGAACAAGAGCTCGCAGGAGTTCCGGAAGGCCCTGAACTTATTCCGGTTACCGGAGAAGCGGTCTGGTGTAGGTACCCTTGGTTCTGGCGGCAACATGACCACTGATGGTGGGCCTGGAGACCCAGAGGCAGCCGGGGCTGCGGCAGATAGGGCCTGGACCTGTTCCTCCAAACGTCCGTAGCCTTCTTGTAGGCTCTTCACGGCCTGGGTGAGGCCGGCTAGATGATGGCAGAGTTCATCCATGGGAGACGCTCCCTGCGAGGGCTCAGACATCCTGGCTGTTCGGTACTGTCACGTACCTGGTTAGAGAGCCCCAACGTGCAGGGAGCGGCGCCTCGTAAACCACCGGCTCTCGAGCCCCTGGTGATGGAGACAGGGGCTCAGGAGCCCGGAGGACACAAGTGCCTAGCCGGATAGCAGATAGCGGATACAACTGGAACAGATGGTAACAGGAACGGCAGGTGCACCTGGCGTTGGATGTCAGTCAAGGACTGCTGGGCGGCTGGCACAAGTGGACCGGCAAGGTGGCAGAGTCAATGGGTGCCGGACTTCGGGCAGACAGGCGTAGTCAATCAGGCTGGGTCGGTAACTATCAGGCAGCGGAGGTACAGAAGCGAGAGGCAGAGGCGTAGTCAATCAGGCAAAGGTCAAGGGCAGGCGGAATACAGGCAGAGTCCAGGAACAGGTCGGGTATAATGTCAGGAACACAATCACGAACAAACAGCAGAAGTCTCAGGAACGCTGTAGACCGAACAGCGCCGAGGAGCAGGAGCTGTGGCCTTAAATAGTCTATTGGGCAACAGGATTGGTCGTACGGCCCGTTTGCGTACCCCCGCAGGTGGCCGTGGTTACGCTCGTGACCCCGCGCACGTCCGTACGGTGCGAACGCCCGCTTGTGTCGGCGCGCACCTGCGAACGTCTGTTGGAACCTGCGTGCACCCGCGCGTGTTTGTTCGCGTCGACCCGCGTCCGAGGGCGTCGGAGATCCCGTCGTACAGGAACCCTGCAGGTACGTCTCTTCTGTACGATCGGGGTAGTGGAACGACCGTGACAGGGGGAGATGACATGGATATTACAGTGGGGACTATATGGTGGTGGAATTTTCACAGGTTTTTGCAAATTCAATTATTATTTGCTGATCCGAAAAATGATCCAATCCGTGACTGATGAGTTTGGGGGGGACAGATGTACAGAGGGGAAACAGATATATGTTTGTGGGGGGGGGTGACAGACGTGTAGTGGGGTACAGAGGGGGAACAGATATATGTGTGGGAGGGGGGAACAGACATGCAGGGGGGTACAGAGGGGAAATAGACATGCAGGGGGGTACAGAGGGGAAATAGACACGCAGGGGGGAACGCGCCCCTTGCTTACAGTAATACTAGACCCGACCCTTAGAATATTAAAAAAAGTCACAGTTACTTTGCTGAGTAACTAATTACTTTTCTCATGTAGTAACTGAGTTACTAACGCAATTACTTTTTGGGAGAAGTAATTTGTAACTTAACTAATTACTTTTTTAAAGTAAGATGACCAACACTGCTGATGGGTGGCAATAATGGGCACTGATCAGCACTGGTTGGTTACACTGATTGGCACCACTGGTGGGCATTGATAGGTGGCACTTGTGAGCATTGATAGGTGGCACTCATGGGCATTGATAGGTGGCACTAATGGCATTGATAGGTGGCACTGATGGGCACTGTGGGCACTGGCAGGTGGCAATGGCAGGGGGCACTGGCTGGGCCTACCGGTGGAAACAGAATTGCCTCTTCCTCTTCGGGACCGATGTCCCTTGCACATAAGCCAGTGATCGGCTTTTTTTTCTCCTCACGCTATTAAAAAAAAAAGATTGCCGAGCTTTTGATTACATCATGTGATCAGCTGTCATTGGCTGACAGCTGATCACGTGGTAAGGGGTTGGGATAGGTCCCTTACTCGGATCTGTGATCACCCAAGTCTCATTGAATCGGTGATCACGGCACGCACAAAGGGGAGGCCGCCATATGACGGCCTCCCAAAAATTCAGGTCTGTGCTGTGGACGTCATTTGGCTTAAGCACGGACGCCAAGAGGTTAAACATTTTATTGAAAGTGTTTTGTTACTTTACAGACTGTGTTGATGGGGAAATCCTTCCCCAGAGACATTGTGTTCTTCCGGTAGGGAGGGCGAGCCCCTGCTAGGAGAACTTAGTGATCAGTTAGTGATCATATCAGCTGCTAGAAATAATCACATGTAAAATCAGACAGGCTGATTGTACCCAGATTGATCGATCAATCAACTTGGGTACATTCAGCTTGCCCATTCATGGCTCGAATCCTGGCCAGTCCCCGCTGAAGCGGCCAAGACCCGAACCATCTGTGATTGGCTTTACTCTCTGCCTGTGCTGATCTCTGAGAACCATGCTTCTCTATGGTATTCAGGCCTACCGATAAGGGGATACCATCAGCCTCATTGGATTAGCAGGGAAGCCCAGGCAGCAAGGGGGATTGAATAGTGGACAGGAGGATAATCGGCCTGGCGTGGGGACAATTACAGGAACTGATCCCCCTGTATAGCTCTACCTGCAGCAGCTGAAAGGCGGCTTCTCTTCCTCTCCCTCCCAGTTTCACCAATAAATACTACACTATATACCAATTTTCTGGCCCCAGGCGGTGAGCATTTCCCTAGAAGGATGGATATTTAGCAGCACTTTATACTTAATAGAGCGGATACCATGGAGCCCGGTGAAGGTGGATTGCCATTACAGGCTAATATCCATTAGACTTCTGGTGAGTGCATGGTGTTGGAGGATTTGCACCAGAAGATGAGTGGATGTGTCACATACTTTTTCTTTTGAATACTGCACCAAGGCACTTCATGATTGGCAACTTGGAGCGATAGCCACATTTTGGGACTATTTAAAGGATCAGCACCTTCAGATGCTTTTCTGAGCACTTTTATTGTTTGTTTTTAGCGTGATATGTTTTTTATTTTGGCGTTTATTTTTTTTAATGTAATACATACATTGTATGTGATAAAAGTTTTCAGCACTTGTCAGCTATATATGCACTTTATGCACTATACTATTAATGAGGTATATTTTATGCTTTATAAGCACTACACTTCCTTTTTGATTTATTGTTTGTTAGGGTGGTCACCTATTTAGTGCAAGCTGCTCCTTTTGTTTTTGTTCTTAAACGCTCACTGTTACTTTACTGCTTAAAAATTTTAGTGTGTTTTTTTTTTTTTATATCAATGACATTTTTTTTAGGGTGGGGCATGTCAGGTAAACTTTCAAACAGCAATGTTTGATTACCTGATGGTATGTAGAATAGGAGAGTCGCTAGAACCTTCCAGACTAGTACTACGGTATCTTGTTTCGGTTGAGCTGTATAGTACAATGAATGAGTGTTAAGCCCCATAGACACTATCAGATTTTCTGCTGATTTTTGTCTTCAGATTTACCAAATCCATGTAGTGCAAAGGCCTGCCTGATTGCATACATATTGAAACTCCTAAGGTTTGACCTCATATTATATGGTTTTGGTAAATCTGAAGGAAAAAAATCAGCAGAAAATCTGATAGTGTGTATGGGGCTTTACACCTGGTTCACACCTATGAGTTTTCTTGCAGTTGCCAGAAATGCACTACAGTCCATTTAACATGGTTTCCTATGGTACAAATTCACGTTTAAAAATGCCTCTCCAGGCAATTTGGGGTGCAGGGGCAGATTTGGGATGTGACTGTGCTTACGTTTCTAATCAGTGTGATAAACGGTGCGTTTTTTTTAAATGTAACAGTGGATGCAGGGAGGCCTGAGGTGTCACTAGAGCAGGATTAGAGGGGACATCTTCCAAATGGGGACACTTGTTCCTGTGACAACTGTTGTGTATAAAGGACAGGAAGCAAAGAAAAGTATCCCCAAAAGGACACTGATGGCAAATAAAAACCTTGGAGGGGTTTTAGTTCTTACTTACTCTATCCAAAACGCAATGGAAGAAAAACATTTGTGGCTTCAGGTATACTAAGGTCTTCTGCCTGTCTGCATTGGGTTAAAATGTACATTGATCGCGTAGGTGGAAAGACACAAAATGATGTTATTCTTTATGTTCGCAAATCCATTACATTGACAGAATTTCATTTTTTGTCAGTGTCAGTCTTTTGCTAATTGCTGACTCATAAAGCATTTGTAAAGGTGCCATTAAACTATTTAGGAACGAATCTTCATTGTGCAAAAACCTGAACTGCTGAACATACAGTACCTGTTTACATTTCTTTTAATTTACTTGATTGGCTTTTGCTTGTCCTAAATTGATAAAGATTTCAATACATCAGCGTGACTGAGTGGAATTTGCACACTGTATTAATTGCTATTACCGTGTTAACCCTTTCTAGCAAGGAAAGCCTAGACAATGTTGCTTGCATTGTATATCACATCCCTGTTATAATATATATGCTGTTTGTATGTATTGTGGAGAGGAGACCCCAGGTCATGATGTGTATTAGCTCCTACAGCCTGGTTTTTGCAAAGACAGGCATGATGAGGCAGCACGACTTGCAGCGCGACTGCCTCAGGCGACCTGGACATGACAGCAGTGGCGACTTGCAAA
Source organism: Lithobates pipiens (assembly GCF_037356315.1). Classification (NCBI taxonomy): domain Eukaryota; kingdom Metazoa; phylum Chordata; class Amphibia; order Anura; family Ranidae; genus Lithobates; species Lithobates pipiens. Next base: position 200,287,563 of record NW_027507790.1, on the reverse strand, counting down.
ATAACTTCTATATAGAAGTCAATGCAAGTCGTTTCAAGTCGCCCCCAAAGTAGTACAGGAACCTTTTTCTAAGTTGGAGCGACTTGAGTCGATCCTATTAGAATGGTTCCATTGTACAAAACGGGATGCGACTTGTCAGGTGGCTAAGTCACCTGACAAGTCGTCCCAGTGAGAACCTTAGCAAGAGAGGTCATGGGTTCACACTTCAGAACAGCTCCACCCTACAGGCAGGTGCCCTAGTGTAGGAGTCGGGAGGGCTTTCAGGTGGAGAGGGCTCCACGAAAGAGAGACAGGCAGTCTCTAGAGCAGTGATGGTGAACCTTGGCACCCTAGATGTTTTGGAACTACATTTCCCATGATGCTCATGCATGCTCCAGTGTAGTTGAGCATCATGGGAAATGTAGTTCCAAAACATCTGGGGTGCCAAGGCTCGCCGTCACTGCTCTAGAGCCTCGTACACACGATTGGATTCTTGGCCAACAAAATCGTGTAATTTTGTCTGCAGGGTGTTGGCCCAAACTTGTCTTGCATACACATGGCACACAATTGTTGGCCAAAAATTACAAACGTAGTGATGTACTACGTTGTTTTTCAGCTCATTAGCACCATCCTTTGGGCTCCTTCTGCTAATTTCGTGTTAGTAGACGTTTGGTGTTGATTTGCGCTTTTCATTTCGCACTTTTTGTTCCGCACTTTTCAGTTCCTTTCTGAACGGCTGTTGGCCAACCAGATATTTTGCGTAATCGGAGGAGATAACGTGTTATTTATTATTGGCCTTGGAGTTATTGCTTTGACATTATTTTTTTGGTTGAATAATGATTTGATTTGGTATATTTTCTATATTTTTGGATGCAAAGAATGCACTTTTTGTTTAAGTTCTATTGGGAGATAGCATGTCTAATTTTATTTGTTTCGTTTTTTTAATGCACAATAAAAAAATTGTGTAGAATAATACTTGGCTCTGTGTTTTGCTTCAAATGACAGTTTGGGAGTAGGCAGTTACATTTAAAAAAAATGCAATGTAAAATTGACAAAGGACACCAACATAGTTGTATCTTTGATCTTAAAAACTACGGGATAATGATGTTGTGGTAACTTGCACAAAAAAATTAAATATATATATTATTCTTGATATTCTTGAACTTGGTCCGGCACTAGCTCCATCCCCAGGACATATTTACTGGATGGATGGATGGGACTGCAAGTATGTTGTGTCCGGGTCACAGGTGGACAGAGACCCAGGCACAAGTGTCTAAACTTGGACTGTCCGGGGCAATACCAAACAAGTGGCAACCCTATCCAGGGACAGACTTGGTCCAGGGACAGTGTCCTTGGTCTGGGGACTGTCCCCAGAAACCAGGGACATCTGGTCACCCTACCCCAGATCCATACCATGGCCTCCATTTTTTTTCTATGTGACACATTTTTGGTGAATGAGTAGGGATACAATGTACCCCTACTCATTCACATAGGGGGTAGGATCTGGGGACCCCCTTGTTTCAGATTCTGATAAGCCCCCCGCATGCAGACCTCCACAACCACAGCCCCATGTTGAGGGCATGCGGCCTGGTATGGTTCAGGGAGGGCACTCAGTCGTCACCTCCCTTTCCTGACATGCTGGGCTGCATGCTCGGATAAGGGTGCCATGAAGTTCCCCAAAGGGCCTGGTAGGGATGTGGGGGGGACCCCACACCGTTTTCTTCACAAATTGTTTTTGATGGCTGACAGCTGATGGCTCATCTATTGTTAAGGATGCTGTGGCCGGCTTCCCAACAGCTATATATTTTCAAGTGAAGAAAAACCTGCAAAACTAAAAATGCATCAAAAACATAACACTTGCGTTTCTGGTGCGACTCCATTGAAGTCTATTACATGCAAAACGCAATCTGCTGAAGGAAAAAAAGTCCAAGCCCTGTTCCAAAAATGCGCCGACTGAAAAAAGAATAGATGTGAACGTTTACCATAGGAAACCATAGTAAATGGACTGTAGTGCATTTCCACAAAATGCAAAGGGCACCAAAGCGCATAGGTGTGAACGTAGGGTTAAAATCCCAAAAATCGAGGGGGGGGGGGGAATGTATCCCTTGATTGCCCTAATGCCCTTTACACGCGAGCTGATTTTCCATCAGAAAAAACTTTGATGGTTTTTGCGACGGAATACCGCTCAAGCTTGGCTTGCATACACACGGTCACACAGAAGTTCTCTGTACTTTCGACTGTCAAGAACGCAGTGATGTACAACACTATGAAGAGCCGAGAAAATGAAGTTCAATGCTTCCGAATATGCGTCAAATTGTTTCCGAGCATGCGTAGGAATTTTGCACTTCCGAATTTGTACAGACATCGGAATTTCCGATTGGAACTTTTTCCCACCGAAAAATTGAGAACATGCTCTCAATCTTTTGCTGGCTGAAATTCCGCCAGCAAAAGTCCGATGGAGCATAAACACAATCGCATTTTCCATCCAAAAGCTTTCATCTGACTTATGCTGGTGGAATTTTCTGATCGTGTGTACGGGGCATTAATGTTTGTACCATTTGGAGCACCATCTTACCCCATCCAGTCGCTGCAGCTTTCAGACTCTCATATGAGGCTAAATGTATTTAAATCCAGGTTAAAAACTCTGTTCTATATAATATATGAGGTTTAATAAGTGTCCTCCAATAGTTTCTAACATATAGCTAGCAGTAAATATGGATTGTGATCTCTTACTGGATGAAAAGTACATTATAAGTGTTGGCTGTAGTTTAAACTGATACCAGATTTTTCGCAGTGAAATATTAGCTAAAATCCGTCAGTAAGTGTGGGGGGGTGGGGGGTGGGGTTGAGGGGTTGGGTCAACTCGTTAATTTAATAAAGGTTTTTTTTGTTTCTTTGGACAACACAACATATCTGACATTAGCCGATATCAGTTGCTTACACTTTTATCACTAGCAATTAATTAGCATTCTTTAAGACTCTTAGGTGAGATAACTATCTGTCTCCAGCTGGCCGCTGCTGTGGGGTGGAATTGATCAGACAGGCTAAAAAACATGTTCTAATTAGTATTATTCACCCCGGTCCTGACATAATTTGGATTGGCAGCACCCACGTGTATTACTCATTTCCCTTAAACCTAAAACTAAAGAGAAACTCTGAATACTCTTTTTTTGTGGCCCACCGGCAGACTGGAAGACCTGAAAATGGTCAAAAAATGATGTACATTTTATTTGAATACAGTGTTGCATGACTGTGCAATTGTCAGCAAAAGTAATGCAGTGCCATATCGCAAAAAATGGCCTGGTCATCAAAGGGGGATAAATCTTCCAGAGGTTAAGTGGTTTTTAAATCCACTGACCATCACACACAATAACAAAGGAACAGCAGTAATTGGGGAACGCAACCAAACTGCGATGTACTGAGATGTTGTACAAACTGCTTTTTCTTTTGTTTGTTTTGGATAGAATGTAGAATGGGTAAGAACCCTCCTTCAAAACGAATAAAAACTGTTTTAGCATTATATACACTTTGCAGCTTTAAAGCCTGATATTGATTTTTCACGGAAACCTGTCGATCACCATAATCCTTTGTATAGTGATGAGTGAACTGGACAAAATTTGGCGAATCCCAGCAGGAAGTCCGCAAACATAATGCTGAACCCAGAGGTGTAACTAGAACCTTCGGGGGCCCGCTGCAAGAAACCATGAAGGGCCCCCCCTGACCCCTGGCCAGGGCTCTTCATTCCGAGCCCAGGGCCTGGTGGCGGAACGCCAGGGCCCAGTCTCAGGTGTGATCTTTATGACCTAGCTAGTTCATTCATTATTTTTCATGATTTTGCATAGAGCTTCAGGATTAATCGCCAAGAATAGTTATTGCGATTTTTTCCCCATTTTTCCCCATTGCGATCTTGAAAAAAGTGTTTCACAATTCTTGCTATGCAAAGAATTCTCTCTGCTCTTTTGAAGCCACAGCCGTTAAAAGAAAGGAAGAAACAAAATGGGCAGTCTGCCAAGAATCACACCATTCTTATCAGGATCTGAGCGGTCCACATGTGTCAAAGGGGCCTTAAAATCATTTTTTGTTTGCTAGAAAAATACTTAGAACCCCCAAACATTATGTATATATTTTTTTAGTAGAGACCCTAGAGAATAAAATGGTGGTTGTTGCAATATTTTATGTCACACTGTATTTGTGCAGCGGTCTTTCAAATGCAATTTTTTTGGAAAAAATGACTTTAATGAATAAAAAAAAAAAATAAATAACCAGGAAAGTTAGCGCAATTTTTTTTGTATATCGTGATTTTACGTCGCCAGATTTGTGAGAGAATTGTGATCTTTTTATTTTAAGCAAAACAATTGTGATTCTCATTTTGGCCAGAATCGAGCAGTTCGAATTTTCTACCATTTTATTTATTTTATTTTTTCAATATTATTTTTTATTATCTTTTCCAGTTTTTATTAGGACTATGTTGGGGGTCTTTGATGAGATATCAGGTATCTAAACAGATCTCTGATGTTTCACCTTTGAGACAGAGAAAGGAGTTTGAGGACACAACCCTCACCTGCCTCTGTTCTCACTGAGGACACTGCAGCCTCAGCAGCACAGAATAAAAGGAAAGGCTTAGTTCTGTGCAGCACTTCCCATTCTTTCACAAACTGTAGCATAGAAAGCACAGTTTATTATGCCTTGGGTATGAATGAACAGATTCAGTGATTGGTATGGATCTCTGGCTCTATTCATTAACAGAAGAAAGGGGTCGGTAAATGACATGTAAATGACATGTTTATCGGCCCCTTCCCCACTCCCCATCCTGACAGCATCCTCTGCAGCAGCCAGCGGGAGAAGGGTGAGGGGAACCTGCCAACCCTTTCCTTCCACGTAGATTGGAAGAAAAAGAACAATACCTGCGATTGTGTATTGTTTCCAAAAGTACATAAATACACAGCCTTATCAAAGCAGTGGTACAATTATATTTAACTGCAGTAGAAAAAAATGAGATCACCAACCTGGCTGAGCTGTCTGGCAGTGCTGTGTAAATCTCACTACTGGGTGGACAGAAATAAATGCTCTGTCAGGCAAAACACCACACTATGTTCATGCACTCATCAGCCTGACAGTATCTATCATCTAGGACAGTGATGGCGAACCTTGGCACCCCAGATGTTTTAGAACTACATTTCCCATGATGCTTTACCACACTGCAGAGTGCATGAGCATCATGGAGAATGTAGTTCTAAAACATCTGGGGTGCCAAGGTTCGCCATCACTGATCTAGGAAATTGTATGCATTGGGGAGCTGCGCTAAATAAAATGAAAAAAGTTTTTCTATGACCTCAAAACTTAAAAACCAAGACAAATACACTAAATATTAAATAGTATTATCCACATGCGTTTATATAAGTGAATATGTGAAACAATATCAAGTGACAGGTAATATTAGTTAAATAAAGTGCATAAATAAATTAGTTAATTAGTTATATTAAATTAGTTATATTAAATAAATCAATTAAATTGAAAAAATAAAAAACACAATTCGGACTATAAGAAATTTGTGAAAAAGCTGAACCACTTATGACAAATGATGCAAACTAACACCGCCAAATGTGCCACCTCAAATATCAATAAATTAATACATGTGAATAATTGGAATAAGTAATAAATACCTAAAAATAAATATAAATACATAAACAGGAAAATGCATGAATATTAATAAAATTTAAAATTCATTCAGTGTATAAACAAAGAAAATATATTAGTCCAAACGAGTCCCATAGAGAAAAAAATTGATGAATAGTCCAATGTGAAGTGGAAAATGACACCCACAGAAATTCGTGTAGAAATTTTTTTTGATGAAGCACCTCCACCAATGAGTAATTACAGCCGCTTACCAGAGCATAAGATCTTAGTGTTAAGTGAGATCAAAAACGTGTATAAAGCTGGTCTAGGTGAACCGTCCTAGGAAACCACATCGGACCTCTCTCTCCAAGTATTCCAAATGGTTAATGCCCCAATCCATGTGAAAAGACAAGGACACACGCATAGCATAAAACCCTTTTAATTAATTCATACAAAGTAAAAAGCGAATAAACTCACATGTTCAGTGAACGTAAAAGCAATTTACAAAATCGAGCCGGCCGGCTCTCGGCTACCGCCCGCACTTCCGGGTCTTGCGTAGAATGCGTTGCCGTCAGCACGCCGTTCCACCCTACGCATTTCGTCACTAGATGGATGTGATCACGGGATACGGGATGGCGCCTTGACACACCGCTTAAATAACAAACAATACAACCACACCTCGATCTGAGCTCCATTAGACGTGCAAATCCACCATATTAGTTGAGGGAAAGACAAGAAAAATGCCATACTGTCCCAACAATCAGATGGTTACACTGATATAACAAAAATATAAATAGGTTATAAATAAGTTATAATGGTTACGATATATGGCTAGTTTAACCTCTCAAAAATGCCAATATTAGAATAATTACAAAAAATATTAAAAATAAATTTCGTATAAAAAGAATTTATAAAATTTTTTTTTTTTTTTTATAAAAAAGGATTTATTATGAAAAAATAAAATATAAATACTTGGAAATTAAACCATAAACTAAATTACCCTTTTGGTCTCTAGTAAAGGGAAAAAGAGGAAATAAATATAATGGAGAAAAATATGAAAAAAAAATATTTAAAATTATATTTAAAAATATATTTTCTTATAGAAAAATAAAAGCAAAAAAAGGACAAAAAACACAGAACAAAAATGGGCCCTCACACCACTGATAGTAAAACAGTGGGAAATGATACGGAGGGGCAATACAAAAAAGGTAGAGAAAATGAAAGAAATTTGGAAGGGGCCTGGTAAGGGGTCCCACCTTAACAGTCCATGGGGGACACTACCCCAAATATTGAAAAACAGGTCCAATTATACCAGTCTGTGGAGCCCAGATCAAGTTTACAAGTTATAACCAAAAACTGGGTACTTTAATTGAGTAAATCCTTCTCAAATTGAAATGGAAAATTATGCATTATCAATGAAAGCATTCACGTCCACCTCAATGTTTAAGCCAAAGGGAGTATAACATTTCAATGTATGTATCCAAGTCATCTCTAATTTTGAAATGCTTCTAACAAGATGAGTACCTCTCCAGTTGGGCTTGAATTTATCAATCCCCAAAAAGATCGTATTAGAGGGGTTTCTGTTGTGTGCCACGAGATAGTGCTTGGATACTGAATGTTTAGTGAAGCCCCTACGTATGTTCCCAATGTGTTTGTTAAGACGTACATGTAAAGGGCGTTTGGTCCGGCCCACATACTGGAGGCCACAAGGGCACTCCAGCAAATATACCACAACCTCTGTGGAGCAGGTAATGAAGGGCTCTATATTATAGACCTTAGAAGTACTAGTCGACCTAAAAGTCATACTCCTACTAGTCCTACATCCATCAATGCTACAAACAGGACATTTCCTACACTGGTAATAACCAGTGAGGTCTGAAAAGAAGGAGGGTCTATTTATGGGGAGGTCCAAAATAATATCTATCCTTTAATGATGGCACTCCTCTGTAACTGTAACTGTGTAAATAACTGTGGCCTTTCAGGCAAAATGGTTTTGAGTACAGGGTCATTTTTCAATATGTGCCAGTGCTTATTGAGTATATGTTTAACTCTGGAGTATTGGCAAGAATAATTGGTGATAAATGGATATCGAAAAGAGTCATTTCTTTGACCATCGCCTTGCTCCTTCAGTAGGTCAGTTCTATCAAGACGACCTACCTGTTCAACCGTAAGGGCTAGGGATTCTGATGAGTACCCCTTATCAATAAATCTTTGGGTCAGAACCTGAGCCTGCTCCAAAAATACCTCATGTTCCATACAATTACGCCTCAGTCTCAGGAACTGACTCTTAGGCACTGACCTCAACCAGGCTGGGTGATGGCAGCTAGAAGTCGGAATGAAAGAATTCCTGTCAGTGGCTTTGAAAAATGTTGATGTAACAAACCGCTCTCCACTGACAGAAATAGTAAGGTCTAAAAAATTTATTTTCTCGGGGCTAGCTTCATATGTGAGATGTATTCCTCTGTTGTTACGGTTAAGCTCTTCCATGAAGGAAGAAAGATCTGATTCGTTCCCATCCCATAAGAGGAGGATGTCATCTATGTAGCAGGCCCAAAAAGTCACCTGCGGTCTATGTTGGGCATAGATGACATCCTCCTCCCACTTGGCCATAAAGAGATTCGCTAAACTGGGGGCATATTTAGCCCCCATAGCTACACCTCTGGTCTGGCGGAAAAAACTCCCGCCAAACCAGAAAAAATTGTGGGTAGCTGCATATTACAAAAGCCGCATGATGAAATTAATCTGTTCTAATGGTAGGTTTCAAAAACGCTCCAGTGAATCTGAAACAGCCTCCAAAACTAAGTGATGAGGTATAACAGTATAAAGTGAGGTGACATCTGCCGTCACTAATAAAGTATCTTGTCGAGGTTGGTGGTTGCAAAAAGAAGTCTATATACCTGCCCACCCGGGAGGTAATAGAGTCAATCCCACTAATAATGGGACGTCCTGGGGGGCAGGTAAGACTCTTGAACTTGAACGTTCGGTAAATAGTAAATTACAGGGATCTTGGGGGCTTTAGGGATCAGGAAAGCCTTCTCTTTTTATTTAGGATTTGCATATCAAAACCATCAGTAACTATGCTTTCAAGAATCCTTTTATACTTATCGTTCGGATTACAGGGCAAAGGGGTGTAGGTGGCATCATCACTAAGAATACGGTTCATCTCTCGTCCCCCCTTGTCCGCCGGGCAAATAACTATATTTTTATTGTTGCATATAGATTCAATACCTGCATCTATCTCTTGTTTATTTCTGGCTTTCTTGATCCGCAAATCATCGAGATCCTTAAGGGCCAAGTCCCTAAAGACCCTGAGAGAGGGACAAAGATGTCCTGGTGGATTAAAGAGAGATGCGTTGGACAATCTTGAATGTTGATAATCGATTGAGACGGTTCTGAGAAAATTAGTAGGGTTGGAAGCCACATATCATTGAATGTTCAGCTTCTTGACATATTTATTAATATCCATATAAGTCTGGAATTTATTGATATTTTTCACTGGAGCATATTTAAGGCCCTTATCAAGGACCCTCATTTCACAGTCATTAAAGCGGGAGTCCGCCGTTTTTTTTTTAAAAGCCAGCGGCTACAAATACTGCAGCTGCTGACTTTTAAAATAAGGACATTTACCCGCCCAGCGCGCCCGCGATGTCGGCACCCGAAGCTGATCTCTCGATCATCTCTCGGGTGCTGCCGCCGCCATCTTGGGTATGGGAATCAGGAAGTGAAGCCTTTCGGCTTCATTTCCCGGTTCCCTACTGCACATGCGCGAGTCGCGCTGCGCAATAAGGATGGTCCCGCTGCCTCTGGGATCCGTGTGTTTCCCAGCAGGCAGCGGGGGACTTTCGGAAAGGGGCGTAATCTATGCCCCTTTCCGCAGATAGCTATGCCGCAAGTGGGTGCAGATACCTGTACTGTACAGGTACCTGCACCCCCCTCCCCCCTGAAAGGTGCCAATTGTGGCGCCGGAGGGGGGGAGGATTCCAATGAGCGGAAGGTCCACTTTAGGGTGGACCTCCGCTTTAAGCGTCGCCGAACTAAGATTGAAGATCCCGGTACCCACTATGTTCTGGGTCTTTTTGGGCTGAGTACGCCTCCCCCCTCGAGTTCCTCTCATCTAGGAAATTCCAATCAAAATAGCTGACAATCGCCCTCCAAGTTTATTCATCAGCATTGATCAGCCCATGTGGTAGTGTTCTCCAGGCAAAATTCTGACTATCATAAAATGTCCATGGGTACATTTATTTTCTGTTTCCTTGGATTTCTTTAAAGCAGTATTAAACCTAAAAGCAAGATTTACTATATTGCAGTTTACTTTATTTTTTAGGAATTTTTCTTTAATTTTCACCTGGTGATCTGGTCAGTAAGTCTGTTATTTTTTCAGCAGAGCAAGCTGCCCTGCAGATGTAGCAGTTAGGGCTAGTTTACACTTGCTTCAAAACAAGGCTTCAGAAACACTTTGTTAAAGCTCTCTGAACACCAGTCAAAGCCCCTGTCACTAAATAAAATGGTTAGGGTGTGAGTACAGTCCTGTTTACACCTGCTTTTGCTTGGCACTTCGATTAAGGCTTCAGTGGGGCTTCGATGGGGCTTCATGGGGCTTTGATGAGGCTTCAGTGGGGCTTCGATTGGGGCTTTGATGAAGCTTCGGTGGGGCTTCGATTGGGGCTTCATGGGGCTTTGATGAGGCTTTGGTGGGGCTTCCATGGGGCTTCATGGGACTTTGATGAGGTTTCGGTGGGGCTTCGATGGAGCTTCATGGAGCTTTGATGAGGCTTTGGTGGGGCTTCAATGGGGCTTTGGTGGGGCTTCAATGAGGCTTCAGGGGGGCTTCAGTGGGGGCTTCAAGTGAGCTGTGCCATAGACTTCTATGGAGGCTTTGAAGATGCTTTGAAACGCCACTGAAGCTACATGGGGTATCATTTTTGAAGTGAAGCCGAAGCAAAGCAAGGCAAAAGCAAGGTGTAAACAGGACTGTCAGCTAACCATTTTATTTAGTGACAGGAGCTTTGACTAGCATTCAGAGAGCTTTAACAAAGCCTGTCCAAAGCCTTGTTGAAGCAAGTATAAATGAACCGTATGAGTGTTAAGACAAACCATTTATTATTGATGGGGTGCTTGCAATGACCAGCTTCTATTCATTTGTGGAAAACCTTTATCCCAAAGGAAAATAAACTGTTTACTGTGTAACTGCAATGTGAACTGGAGTTTTGTTTCAATTAGTTAGTGTATCTAAATCAGCCAGTACATCTAATGCTCCCCTTCCCCCTCAGACTGACAATGTGCAGTCCAAAGTTACCCCTGTGCTCCTTCATCCAGAGTGGAGGCATGCTAATACAGGAGGTGTGTTACAGGCCAGATCACCAGGTGAAAAAAAAAAATCCAAAAAAGGGGAACGCATGCAGCCACCGATGGTTGGTAAGCTGCAATATATCACATTTTTGGTTTTGGGTTTAATATCGCTTTAATATCACATAAACTGATATCTCCTATGCCTGCTGTTTAAAATGGGCAATATAGTGAGTGCGGTATTCTGTTGTTGCCTCATTAACATACATTAAATTTTACATGATTAACCTAGCCAGGTGTACAGTACGATCAGCATTCATCTGTATAATTACTATGTTCACTGGCCTGCTTCATGAAGTTGCACACTATTGTATGAGCTCTTATCTCTCTAATTGCTTCAGAAGTTTTTAAGGCCATTCACTTCCAGCAGAGCCCTCCACTACCCGCTGCCCGTGTCTGATAACAAGCTAGCACATCCTTAACATTTATCACCCGTGCTGCATGCTGTGGGCAGTGAATACACGACTCTGTACATGGTGTGTGGGTTCTTCTTTAGTATTACCAAGGGGAATATTAAGCAATATAAAAAATCTTTGGACTTCCAATGCTTTTGCTATAGTATTAACTGCAAGAAAAGTTAGGGGAATCAGCAAAATAATATCTTCTCTTAAAGAGACCCTGACCCACCTATACAAAAAGAGAAACCACAGTCCCTATAAAAGAATTATTTTATTACTTACCTTTTCCACTGACAAATTCACCCTTCTTCTGACGATTCCTAAGATATTATATAATGGAAGTGTCTTTTTGCATCCAACATTTCCAGAATTGTCAAGTTTCTGGTCCCCCTCCCTGCACTATGTGGTTCCTCCCACCATACCCTTCGTCACTATAGGATTTAGCAATGATTTAGATCTGGCAGAAGGAACCACCGAGTACAAGAGGGGGAAAGGCATCTGGCACTCTTGGAAGTGGGCTGGTAGCTGAAGAGATTTAGGGGTGGGGGGGTGGGGGGGTGGGGGGTAATTCAGGAATGCAGAAGAGAAGTGTGGCATTTGCAGCGGGACTAGTAAATATTAAAAGACTTAATTTCTATGTAACTTTTTTTTCTTTTCTTTTTTTTGGGCAGGATGCAGCAACAGGATTGCGTTATTGCCATCTTTCCTAGGAGCCCATATTCATTTTCTTTTGCTCTTTTACTTCTACTTCAGCTGTATGGCTTGAGTGTGGAAAGAAGCCTCAGGACCACTACAAGTCAGAGTTTACACAGGGCTGCGGTCACTCTCTGTTTCTATAACACCCAGTTCTACTTTGAGCCTAGGTTTACATTGGATTTGATTTGGCATGTGATTTAACGTGTCAAATCACATGCCAAAGCAGCAGCTATTGTCAGAAATAGCACAGTCTGAATCGGTGAGACGCCGACTTTGTGGCACCACACCGGTTCCCAAAAGAAGTTCTTGCACTACTGTTGGCGACTTCGGAAGGCAATTTCAATAGACATCTGTGCAGGAACCAGCACAGATGTCTGTCAAATCACCCCTGATGTTAGACTGCATTGCCGGGTTGAAATCGTCCGATTTCAGCTGAACTCGCACGATTTCTAATCCTGCATCAATGTGAATCTGGGCTAAGCAGTAGGAATGAAAAAATACCTGTCAATGAAGGAGTCTTATCACCCTCTGACATGACAGTTCTGCTGCTTAATGATTGACCCAGGGGGCTTCATTCATACTTGTACGACTCCAAAGTTTGGAGTGCAACTTTGACAAAACTTTGTATGGGTGCCACTTGGATACGACTCTTTAATCGGTGATCATGGATAACTGTTGCATGCAAGTTGCATTGTATAACATTCAGGTACAACTTTCATGCAACTTCTGAGGGTTAACATTGAAGTCTATGGTCCTCAAGTTGCATAAAAAGTCGGACCAAAGTAGTGCATGAACTACTTTAAAGTTACTGCAACTTTAAGTTGCGCATATATGAATGGTTATCATTGGAAAACATGGGGAACGACTTGTCATGCAACGTTGATGTCCGAAGTTTCATGACAAGTCGCACAAGGGTGAATGGAGGCTAAAGGCCAATTTTTTTCTTCCATTTTGGTTTAAATAAGGAAGAGTTATATCTCCTGTCACTTTTTCGTCATCTGTGTGCCATTTGGGAGATTTCCCTTAAATTCCTGTTCCATAGCCCAAATCACCATAGTCACCGGAACTAGTACCCCCCAATGGTCTGATGAAACAAAGCACCGCTCATCACCTGGCCAATACCATACCAATACAATACCTACAGTGAAGCATGGTGGTGGCAGCATCATGCTGTGGGGATGTTTTTTAGCGGCAGGTGAACTGGGAGACTAGTTAGGATTGAGGGAAAGATAAATGCAGCAATGTACAGAGACATCCTTGATGAACCTGCTCCAGAGCACTCTGGACCTCAGATTGGGGTGGGGTGAAAGTTCTTCTTCCAACAGGACAATGACCCTAAGCACACAGCCAAGGTAACAAAGGAATGGCTATGGGACAACTCTGTGAATGTCCTTGAGTGGCCCAACCAAAGCCCAAACTTGAACCCAATTGAACATCTCTGGAGAGATCTGAAAATGTATCATTATACTCAAAAAGACTTGAGGTTGTAATTGGTGCCAAAGGTGCTTCAACAAAGTATTGAGCAAAGGCTGGTGAATACTTATGTACATGTGATTTTTTTTGTTTATTTTTAATAAATTTGCAAAGATTTCAAACAATTTTTTTTTACCTTGTCATTATGAAAATAATGAATTTAATCCATTTTGACTAAGGCTGTAACAAAACAAAATGTGGTAAAAGTCAAGCGCTGTTAATATTGGGATCACCATCAGCATTCCAACTTTACAATGAATGCAATAAGAAATGTAAGGGCACAATCATGCTGGCTAAGATAGAACACGAAAGACACATAGCGGAGGAGAGAAGAAATTCTTTAGGTATATAAATAGTAAGAAATGGAGGTCAGATCATATTGGTCCCATAAAAAATGATGAAGGGAATCTGGTTGCTAAGAATGGAGAGATGGCAAAGGTATTGAATTTATTCTTCTCCTCAGTCTTCACGAGGGAAACGGGGGATTCAATAACCAAAACTGCAATGTTTATCCTCATGACACCTCACAGGAAGCGCCCTCATGGCTAACAGAGGACAGAATTAGAAATAGACTTGAAAAATGTAACATTAATAAGTCACAGAGACCAGATGGCTTGCACCCGAGGGTCCTTAAGGAACTCAGTCAAGTAATTGTCAGACCATGGTTCCTAATTTTTACGAACAGTCTACTGACTATAATGGTGCCAGCAGATTGGAGAAAAGACAATGTAACTCCAATATTTAAAAAAAGGCCAAGATACATCCCTGGGAATTATAGGCCAGTTAGCCTAACATCAATAGTATGCAAGCTCTTGGAGGGGATGATAAGGGATTATATACATGATTTTAGTAATGAAAACTATATCATTAGCAGTAATCAGCATGGATTCATGAAGGATTGTTCTTGCCAATCCAATCTATTATTCTTCTATGAGAACGTGAGCTGCCATTTGAGGCATTTTATACAGTTCCCCATAAATGGTTACTGTAAAAACTAAGGTCTGTCGGCATGGACCATAGGGTGACCATAGGGTGAGTACATGGATTGAAAACTGGCTACAGGGGCAAGTTCAGAGGGTAGTGATAAATGGGGAGTACGCAAAATGGTCCATTGTGGAAAGAGGGGTCCCCCAGGGTTCTGTCCTGGGATCAATCCTATTTAATTTATTCATAAACAACCTGGAGGATGGAATAAACAGCTCAATCTCAGTATTTGCAGACGATAATAAGTTACGCAGGGCAATAATTTTTCTGCAGGATGTGAAAACCTTGCAAGAAGATCTGAACAAATTAACGGGGTGGGCAACTACATGGTAAATGAGGTTTAACGTAGAAACATTTAAAATAATGCATTTAAGTGGAAAAATTGGAATGCAATCTACCACTTACTAGGGGGGAGAACCTCTGGGGGAATCTAGGATGGAAAAGGACCTGTAGATCACCAATCTACACCAAGGCTCACCAATGCAATGCTAAGCTGCTGCAAGCAAAGCAAACAGAATATTGGCATGCATTAAAAAGGGGATTAACTTCAGAGATAACACAATAATGCCCTGTACACACGGTTGGATTTTCCGATGGAAAATGTTCGAGGGGAGCTTTTTGACAGAAATTCTGACCGTGTAGAGGCTCCATCGGACATTTTCCATCGGAATTTTCATTGCATAAAATTTGAGATCTGGTTCTCAAATTTTCCGACAACAAAATCCGTTGTCGGAAATTCTGATTGTGTGTACACAATTTCGACGCACAATGTCCCACACATGCTCGGAATCAAGCAGAAGAGCCACAATGGCTATTGAACTTAATTTTTCTTGGCTTGTTGTATGTGTCGTATGTCATCGCATCCTCGACGCTCGCAATTTCCGACCAACTTTGTGTGACCTTGTGTATGCAAGACAAGTTTGAGCCAACATCCGTCAGAAAATATCCATGGATTTTGTTGTCGGAATGTCCGATTAATGTCCGATCATGTGTATGGGGCATTATTCTCCTTCTCTACAAGACTATGGACTGGCCGCACCTGGAGTATGCTGTCCAGTTCTGGGCACCAGTCCTCAGGAAGGATGTGCTGGAACTGAACAGAGTCCAGAGATGGGCAACAAAGCTAATAAAGGGACTTGAGGACATTAGTTATGAGTAAAGGTTGCAAGCACTGAACTTATTCTCTCTTAGAGAAGAGAAGCTTGAGAGGGGATATGATTTCAATGTACAAATATAGTATTGGTGACCCCACAATAGGGATAAAACTTTTCAGCGAAAGGGAATTTAAAAAGATACATTCACTAAAATTAGAAGAGAAGCGGTTTAACCTTAAACTGTGTAGAAGGTGTAAAAGCGGTAAGGATGTGGAATTCTCTTCCACAGGCAGTGGTTTCAGCGGGGAGCATTGATAGTTTTAAAAAACTATTAGATAAGCACCTGAACGACAACAACCTACAGGGATATACAATGTAATACTGACATGTAATCACACACATAGGTTGGACTTGATGGACTCGTGTCTTTTTTCAACCTCGCCTACTATGTAACTTTCCAGATGCATTGTATATGCCATTAAGCTGCAGCAATCCAGATTTTGTTTTGTTCTGACACTTTGCGTGATTGAAATATTTTAATGCCAATTCAACGCTATGGTATGATCAAAACCCTGCATTGTACCAACAAAAAACATGGACAACTAAATGATTCATATTTATTTTACACTGACCATTCCTAATCTACTATTTTGCATTGCAGTTTTTCAAAGGCTATAGAAAATGTACATTTAGAAAAAAAAATATCCGTGGATGGCAAGCACCTTTGCAAATATACTACTTCTGTCTTCACATTCTCTGTGCTTTTATTGCTGTCATATGCTCAGGCTAACGTAACATTTCTCTAATTCCATTCAGCTTGTCTGTGGCTGCATTGTATAACCAAGGTGACATATTTTTTATGCTGCAGTGCACTCCTGTAGTCACTGAAGATCACAGAATGCTATAAACAGACATGGCCTGCATTAGTAAAGGAAACATTATTTATTGTTTCTGCCAACAAAGATATTGATCCAAACAGGTATGTAAAACAGACACCCCTCTTGTTGGCCAAACCAAGTCAGACCCAGACAAGATGAATATAAGCAAAGCATTTGTACATTGGGTCTGGCCCTGTGACAAAGGCTCTCAATGCAAAAGAGAAAAAGTCTAATGGCCCGTACACACGAGTGGATTTTCCATCTGAAAAAAAATTGGATGTTTTTTTCTGACGGAATTCCGCTGAAGCTTGGCTTGCATGCACACAGTCATACAAAAGTTCCCTGAACGTTCGACCGTCAAGAGCGTGGTGACGTACAACACTACGAGGAGTCGAGAAAATGAATGAATGTTTCAGAGCATGCGTCAAATTGTTTCCGAGCATGCATAGGAATTTTGTGCATCAGAATTTGTACGGACGATCGGAATTTTCCATTGGAACTTTTTCCCACTGAAAAATAGAGAACCTCCTCTCAATCTTTTGCTGGCTGGAATTCTGCCAACAAAAGTCCGATGGAGCATACACACAGTCGGAATTTCTGACCAAAAGCTCTCATCTGACTTTTGCTGGCAGAATTTCTGATCGTGTGTATGGGGCTTGAGAAAGGTATTCACTTACAAAGTTTCCTGCTATCCCTGAATATGTTAGAAGAGATAATGTGTTTTAAAATGAGCTCTCGTTATACAAGATGAAGCTGTAGGAAGATAAAAGTGGGTTACTCATGGAATATGTTTATTATTCTTATCTGGCTCCTTGTTTTATCCACTCTATCCTGCGACAGAGTGCTGAGAAGGGTTCTTCATGTATGCACTGCTCTTTTATAGTGCAGCTATACTGCTTCCATTAGGATGGAGTAATTGTATTATAAGCTTTAACCACTTTAAGTTTAGGACTGTGAATAAGGTTTATTAAAGACATTAGAGGTTATTACTCCATCAGTGGTTCACAAAGGACTACACTGAAATCATTAATAATAATCACAGCCAAAGTAATGCTTTTTAGAAAAGAGAGAGAATAGTTGAATTATACAGTATATCTATTTCTAGTAAAACACTTTTAGTGGCAATTTTACACCTTTTATGACAAAATTAGATTTGTTATATATAACTTGTTCTGCTGAATAGTATACATGCTGTATGAAATTATTTGAGCTATAAAGGAAATAAGAAATGTATGAAAGTTGCCACCCCTGGCTTCCTTTTTGAAAATGCTAGCGGCCTGGCAGTGTCTTAGGACTGAAATAAGTAGAAATGTGTAATTTTATAAATAACAGTCTAGCATTTTCATGTACTTTTTCCATCTGAAGTACCTGGGAGATCCTGCTAGTCACCTTTCTTTCTTTATTCTAAACTGACCATACAAAGCACAGAAGCGACATTGGAACCTAAGGGGTTAATTCTCTGCATTGTGTATAAAGGCTGATTGATCCTATCTTCTCTGTTCCTCCCCTTCTTTAACTGACTCCAACCCATCTCTTGATAGAACAGAATAAGGAGTCAGGCTACACATGCTCAGTTTGATGTGTAATGCTAGAAAGTGTTTTTTTCTCTTGGGAGAGTGATCAGCTCAGGGCCAATCATCACTGTCCAGATAGAGGGTCAGGGAAAAATGAAAACTCCTCCTACAAGCATAAATCAGGGTTTACTTCCTCTTTTTTTCCCTGCAAAGGCAAAGCATAATGGGCTACTATTCATAGCATAGCAGCCCATTATGTTTCACTTACCTGACACAGAAACCTGCAATGTCACCGCTGTCCCCTCTTCCACGGAGCGTCCATCTTCTTTCCGGGTGTCGTGGCTCCGGTGCTGTGATTAGTCGGAGCCGCGATGACGTCACTCCCATGCATGTGCACGGGAGACACCACTAACGGCATATCGCCGTTAGCAGCGGCATGCTCAGTGTGCCTGCGTGCCGGTGTCTACGGTGCATGCGCCGTAGACAGCGGTGCCTGTCTCTTTGCAAATATCTCCTAAACCGTGTAGGTTTAGGAGATATTTATTGGACCTACAGGTAAGCCTTAATCTAGGCTTACCTGTAGGTCAAAGTGGTCTGTAAGGGTATACAACCACTTTAAGCAGACACTGATACAAGTCACAAGACTGCTCTATACTGCTGATGAAAAAAGGTAATTAGCAGTTTATATTTACTAAAACAATTGCATTTCCATTTTCTGTGTACTGTAGGAGACCAGATATAGTGAATGCAGGGTCCTGAGTTTAGTAACACGGGGAAGGACATGAATGGGAAGTGCTCTGTGCTGAGTGGCTTCCTGTACATTCACACACTGAAGCATAGTAAACGCTGTTTACGCATATTTTTTTGTATTTGAATATTAAAGTGAGTAATAACACCTTTGTTACCTCTACTTTTTTCAAATCCACAGATAGAAATTCTTACATCCCCTTGGGGAGCTGCCATCAAGACTCTTGGCTGAAGTCTGTCCCTCTGGGACAATATTTGCGCCTAAGGAGGAACTGTACTGACATCACCACGTTCGATGAACAAGCTATGATATTGTCCCAGCGCTTCAGGGAAAAGGGATATGCAGCAGATCTCCTAACCGAGGCATTTAATAATGCACGGAATAGAGATAGGTCAAGTTTGTTGACGGAAAAGGGGGCTAATAGAAATGAGAACCAGATGACTTTGCCTTTCGTCACTACTTTCTCAATGCAGCATCGGAAAGTTAAACAACTGATCCGTAAACACTGGCATGTTTTGACCAGCGACCAGGTTTTAGGCACCATTTTACCTGAGAACCCTAGGGTCATTTTTAGGGGGGCTTCCACGCTGGGAAGTAAGGTTGCCCCCAGTGTGCAAAACCCCCCTGAAAAGAATAGGTGCTTCTTTCAAAATCTTAAAGGGTTCTATAGATGCAGAAATTGCCAAGTTTGTTCTTATAATGTTGATTTTGTTTCTACAAGTACTCAAAAAAGATACACGGTCGAGCCTTTCATCACCTGCTCTTCGGAAGCAGTTGTATACCTTATACAGTGTCCTTGCGGACTTCAGTACATAGGGAGGACTAAGAGGGCCCTAAAAGTCAGGTTGAACGAGCATATCGGCAATATTAAACGGGGCTTTGACAAGCATCCCCTATCAAGACATTACGATGAAGTACACGATAGAGATCCCTCCAATACGTTGTATATGGGGATAGATAAGTATAAACCGCATTGGAGAGGTGGGGCATTAGTGAGAGAAATCTCACATTTAGAAATGTCGTGGATCCATAGGTTGAAAACTTACGCCCCCTTTGGATTGAATACAGATACTGATGTAAATGCCTTTATAAACAATGCTTAATCCAATATTGAAGCGAGTGGGCAGCCATTAGTTTCTAATGCATTTTGGTTTTCTCTTTGCTCTGGCCTATTTGAGTTTCTACATAATTTTTAATTTTTGAATATATAATTATATTCAGAGGGATTGAGTATTATTAAGAGTTCCAAATAAGCGAATTTGCATATCTAGAATTTTGGAACTTTAATAAGCTCCATCAGTGCAATATCTATGTTGGAGCCTGTTGTGCAATTTAATTAATTTTTAAAATAATTTTTTTATTTGTTACTTTATTTATTTTTCATTTTCATTTTTTCATCTGTTCAGTGCTCTATTTATTTTTATATGTTTTTTGGGATATGTATTTGATTTGTATCCAATCATTTAATATGACAATGTAGAGTTATGACGACTTCTGTATCCATATAATTTATGATGTAATATCCATAGTTTTTATTTATTTGGAAATTGTGTTCATTTGTATTTAGTGCTAGGACAGGTCTCCTCCTCCATTGGCTTCACCCAGTGCTCACAGATATATGATATAAAGGTTTTATACCTGCGGCTTTATTTCCTTCCGTTGTGGGGAGAAATGGGAGGTGTGGTGTCGCTTCCTTTGTATACATAGGGGAGGATATTTGAATGTCCAATGCTGTTTCATTCATATATCGGAAGCGAGGCTTGGCTTATGTGGAGCGCAGACACTTCCTGTGCGGGAGGTAACGTAGCGTTATTGGCTTTGGAACGTGACCCTTAGTTGCGCGCGGGGACGGGGCGTGGTCACGGCGCCTTTACTTCAGATGGAGGGGTGATCACGCCGGTGCGCGTCACTTCCGTCGCTCCGACCGGATTGACCTCGCCTCTGATTGGTTACCGATACCGAGGTTTGGTTCCGTTTTTAAACATGGGGCCGCATAGTCCATTTTAGTAGTTCAATATTAGAGTTTCACATACTCGGTTGGATAATTTATTTTATTTAATATGTGTCTTTTCTTTTTCTTCTTCTTTTTGTCAAGTTTTTAAGATATAATCAATGATAAATGTAAATGACGTATGCGCGTCACTTCCGGTATGCACTCGGAAATGAGGCTTGGTTGTCCAATGGAGGAGGTGACGTGGACTACAGTTTACTATATAATGGAGGCATTATGGCGTGTCACCCGTACCCCAAGACGACGTGATTTATCACGAAACGCGTAGGGCGGTGTGACACGCTACATTTTGCCTCATTTAAAGAGGAAGTAAACCCTGATGGGTTTACTTTCTCTTTTTTTCCCTGCAAAGGTAAAGCATAATGGACTACTATGCATCGCATAGTAGCTCATTATGTGTCACTTACCTGACACAGGAGCCAGCGAAGTCGCCGCTGATCCCTGTAGTCCGCCGCATCCATGTTGCTGGTGGCGTCTCGCAGCTCCGACGAATCAGAGCGGCGAAGCCGCGATGACGTCACTCCCGCGCATGCGCACGGGAGTCGCGTCTCGCAGCTCCGCCGCTGCCACTCGGCGAAGCCGCGATGACGTCACTCCCGCGCATGCGCACGGGAGTCGACAAATTTGGCAAATCCATTCATGGATTTGCCGCATTTAGTGCGCCTGCGCGCCGCTGTCTACGGCGCATGCGCCGTAGACAGCGGTGCCCATTTTCGGGCAAATATCTCCTAAACCATATAGGTTTAGGAGATATTGCTTGGACCTACAGGTAAGCCTTAATCTAGGCTTACCTGTAGGTCCAAGTTGTTTGGAAGGGTTTACTTCCTCTTTAAACAGCAGTCAGAACCAGGATATGATTTTGGAGATTTGCGATCGGCCGACGCTTCCCATTATGATATGCCTTTCTTTACAATAACTCTGTAAGTGCATTTCTTTTTTACTTTTATTTTAATAAATGGTTTTACACTATTTGGAGTGCTCTTTTCCCTGTTATGGTGGACCATTCGCTTTCCTGTTGGAATATATTCGAGTCGTGTTCTAAAGTGGAGCCAGGGTTGGACGATTCAAGTTTCACGTATATTCTGACCTGATCTTTTATAAGCGCACCTTACTAGGACATCTGGTAAGGAGCCAATCTTATTTGTTTGGTGGTGGTGCACTTCAATTTGTTCTACGCTGGCACATGATTCGGAGACTTGGAGCCATCTGGGACACGTGGTGTTTTTGTCTACAGTGCATTTATATTTAAAATCTCGTTTTCACAAAGAACTATCTCAATGAGGACACATCATTAATTTATGTGATTTATCTATTTGCACATTCCTCTGTGTCAGTTTAGGGCACAATACTACTGAGATTCACTGTTTATGTAATTAGTGACACTGTTGCATATGCATTTGTATTTAGTATATGCCATACAATAGGTTTTGGTATTTATAACGATATGGTTTTTTTGTACAATATTTTGCACTTTAAAATTTTGGGTGAGGTGTTTATATCCTAATATACGTTATTAGGGATTGCGCGGTTTTTTCTTTTTCTTTTTCTCATCTACATATGTATATAACTTTTTGGTATATATTTGAACTGCAGCATCACATATCTTTCTTTATTCTGTAGCGCAAATCTTCCTCTGTTTTTCTTATGCTTCATATGTGAATGAACAAAGTGAGTGAGTGTGTTACTGTTGTAGCGGATGACATTTTGGACAAAGAGTCATTCGATTGTAAATTTAGTTTATGCCTCAGAAGGGTAATGGGGTTCTGAGGGTTGATTGTGTAGGTTAACTTTGACATCAGTTTGGCTGGGCTGTGTTAGAGTTCTGCCTGGTCATGTGTACAGTGAGGTGCACATGACAGGCCAGAACCAGGCCTGGTGGGACGTTTTGGGTATCAGCTTCCTCTGAGCCAATCAGTGGGTGTGTCGGGCCCCGCTGAGGAGTCTGGGGAGGGGTACTTAAGATGTTGAGGTCACGTGTGAAGTGTGGTTGGTTCGTGAGGCCTTAGCGGTCAGTTCCTAATTTCTGGACCGTGGTAGCCCTGCGAGGGGTCCCAGTCAAGGGAGCGTTCGACGCAACGCAACATGCTTCGGTTGGTTAACCCCACTAGACCCGCCTGGTCTGGGGTAGGGAACCGTCTGTTCCCGAGTCTCGGAATCGGCTGGTCCAAGGGGCAGTAACTGAGGGAGGATTCAAGGTGTCCGGGCCTGCTCTTGGCTTGGAGGGGCACCACAGCTCGTGAAGGTGACCAGGGGAGGACTCTTTGGAGGAGGGCCAACAAGCTGGCATCCTGAGAAGTGCCTGGTTACTGAGTTGGGAAGGACATTGACGAATCCACGCTTTTCCCAGTACTAGCAAGGAGACAGAGAACGTTCCAGGTGCTGAGGAAAAAGGTTCCTGTTCACTTTCAGTTACAACTTGTTCAAGGTCAGAGATTTTACAAGTTCTGAATCAAAGTGCTGACTGCCATAATCTCTGGCTGGACATTTGTTCAGGCTTGAAGCGCCAAGCTGCGAGTGGCTACGCTCTGGGTGGTACTAGAGACTTTGTTATGTCTGCAGTTCAAGGTGCCTGAGTTCTTCACCCTTGCCCTCGGTTCCTATACGAGACTGTGTTGTTGGATGTTACCCCTGCAAAAGGACTTTATTGGTGTCAGCATCCAAAGTTGTTGGGTATCAACCCTGGGAACCCCTAGACGAGGAAGAACAAGCCAAGCGGAGGTAACCGGTAAGCCCAAAAGGTTAAGGCCGCCCTGCAAAGGATTATGGCCGCTACACTGTGTTCATTTAGAAAAGGAAGGCACAGAAAATTACATATTTACTAGCCCCTTCTTCTGCTCTCTATCCTGAAACATCCACCACAGCAGGCAGGGAAGAAAGGACGAGGGAAGCCAGCAGCACTGCAGGGCGGGAGGCAAACATGGAGGGAAGCCCGGGCAGTAGGGGGAATCGGCACTGCACAAAGTGATTAGGGTGTGCCCAGGCACCTCTATAATGCAGGAATTGACTTTCTGAACTATCCAGATAGACTCTTGAGACTCAGGAGGAGCCAGAAGAGGAAGATACAAGACTGCTGAAGAGCACATTGGGACATTAGTCCCTTGGAGAGACTGCTACACTTTGTGGGATGGCTGCAGAACTACAGAACCCAAAAGACTTGGGGACTCAAGGAGGAGACAAGAGGATTCTCTTTACTCTCTGCCCGCAAAAGTTTGGGACTTGGCGCCTAGGGCACTCACCCACCAGTGTGGCCTACTTACCTGCATCCACAGCCTTACACAGCAGGTTAGCTGGTTATCCTCTACACCCACAGCCATATAGAGAGGTTTGGTGAGGATTGAGGATTGATTGATAACTTTTTATTTGTGAAGATTTATTTTCTCCTTGTTTCATAGTATTTACATTAACTTTAGCAATTTTCCACCTTCGTTAACACTATGTCCCGCAGGCAGACTTGGACTTAGGAAAGTCACTCCAGGGCTTAAGGCATTGTAGCCTCCGGGGATTTATACTGTTAGTTTCTGGCTGCCCTTGTGATATTCTAGGTGACTCTGTTACAGTTTAAGCTGATTGGTAAAACCTGGGTACAGTTACTTGTCATACTGCATTTTAAGTGTATCATTACCATTGTTATTAATTTCACCTTTTATTCTTGCTTGTCTTATTTTATGACAGTATATTTTATCTTACTAATTGATCTGGTTCTTGCTTTCTTTAACCACTTCAGCCCCAGAAGAATGTGCCCCCTTCTTGACCAGGCCATTTTTTGCGATATGGCACTGCGTTGTTTTAACTGACAATTGTGTGGTCATACGACATTGTACCCAAACAAAATGTATGTCCTTTTTTTCTCCACAAATAGAGTTTTCTTTTGGTGTTTTTTGCGCTATAAACAAAAAATAGCGACAATTTTGCAAAAAAACACATTATTTTGTAGTTTTTGCTATAATAAATATCCCATTTAAAAAACAAAAAAAAAATTCCTCAGTTTAGGCCGATATGTATTCTCTTCTACATATTTTTGCTAAAGCAAAATCGCAAAAAGCGTACATTGATTGGTTTGCGCAAAAGTTATAGCTTCGACAAAATAGGGGATAGATTTATGTCATTGTTATTATTATTATTTTTTTCACTAGTAATGGTGGCAAACTGCGATTTTTATCAGGACTGCAACATTGTGGCAGACAGATCAGACACTTTTGACACTATTTTGGAACCATTGACATTTATACAGCGATCAGTGCTAAAAATAGCCATTGATTACTATGTAAATGACACTGACAGGGAAGAGGTTAACACTAGGGGGCGATCAAGGGGTTAACTGTGTTCCCTAGGTGTCTTCTAAATGTAGGGGGGATGGGGCTGACTAGGGGAGAAAAGAGATCGGTGTTTATACTTAGTATGAACACACAATCTCTCTACGCTCCCCTGAGAGAATCAGGATTTGTATGTTTACACACACAGATCTCAGTTCTCGCTCTGTCACAAGGGATCGCAGGTGCCCAGCGGGAATCGCGCCCACCAGGTACGCACATCAGCTCCAGGGACACGCGACGTGCACCTGCTGTGACGTCTTAAAGGAGCGACGTACGGTGATTTGTCCAACCGGGCCAACCTACCGCAGTATAACTGCGGCGGCTGGCCAGCTAGTGGTTAAAATAGCATATTAGCTAGATACTAATCTCTCTGTCAGTGATTTCTCTGTGAAATTGTGTGTTTGTGTTCTCAGACTGGTGTGTCAGGGGGGCTGAGATCTCTGAGAAGGTAGAGACCAACAACAAATGACCCATCTTAACTAGTGGCTCTTAGCCCTTGTACACACGGTCGGACATTTCGACAACAAAATCCATCTGATTTTGTCCGACGGATTTTGTCCGAAACTTGTGCTGCATACACGCAGTCGGACAAAGTTGTCAGAAAATCCGATCGTTCAGAACGTGATGACGTTATTTCGTTATGATGGGACTACGTTCAGGCTAGTAGCCAATAGGTTTGGTCTAGGAATTTGATCTGAGCATGAGTGGCGCTTTGTCCAATCGGAATTCTCTACACACAATCGGATCCGATCGGATCATGTTGTCGGAAAGTTTTATAGCCCAGCTCTAAAATTTTGTCCGTCGGATATTCCGACGGAAACAGTCCAATGGAGCACACACACAGTCGGATTATCCGACAACACGGTCCGATCGGACATTTTCCGTCGGAATGTTCGACCGTGTACAAGGGCTTACAGGGGTAGTGCTACATGGGTATACCGTTGAAAATTGTCAACTGAAATCTGCCTGATTGCCACAAACACATCCCCATGAATACAGTTTTTTGCCATTGAGAGGGCCAATGAGAGCATTTATATCATTGTCTATTCAATGTCTATTTACAAAATACTGTATACATTATATGTCTACAAAAGATCAAAGCCAAACTCCCACCAAAAGTGGGGAAAAGAGAGAACCCTTCCCTGTTTTACCTTCTGTCTATTACCCCATGAAAGTGATGTCCTATCATTTCCTATCAGGACAGGAAGCGATGGGATATCTATTACTGTAAGTGAATTCTCAGAAAGCAACAAAACACTGTGGGGTTGATTTACTAAAAGTAAATGGACTGTTTCAAAGAATAGTTGCATGGGAATTATCTCCAGAGATTTCTAGTGTTTTTGGCAGAAAATAGTGACCTAAAGTGTGCATTTAAGAGGTTTATATGCACTACGTCACTATCAGGAAGGGAACTACCAATAGTGAGGTGGAAGACTTTCCCAAATTTAAAAAGGCACACTTTATAATAATGTTACCTATAAGGCTGAATAAAGTGAAAGCTAGGGAAAAAAACACTATAAGTGCAGCTTACCCCATAACCTGGGCCTTCAGTACTTAGCACTGCGGCACGGTTTGTAGTGTAAAAGGATAAAATGTAGTGTATACTACATGAAAAGTAATGATCCAGCAAGACATGTATAGTTGGGAATCGGTATGTAATGGTACAGGAAAACCCTGTCCTACTTTGTCCATGTCACTGGTCCCCTTCAGGGTGCGGACTTCGTTCATCACAGTGGGCATACCTCTGAAAGGTCTTCAGGGTCTGAGTGCCATAAGAATGCACCATGGCCCTGGACCAGTGTATAAACCTGTAGCTAACTCACTTGCTGCAGCATGTACCAAGATAAATTCTGAAAGCAGGATCCAGTGCTTGAAGCAAACATTGCAAGCCGGCCCTGCTCTTGTAGGGTCCGGGTACAGTCCCCAATATGTATATTAAAGGTAACCAATTCCAAAAATTCTAATGAGCCATAAAACAATAAGCAGTCAGATCGATAGAAGTGTCAGGTGAAGACTAGAGAAAAAAATGGTCTCCAAAGGGAGAAGAGGTCAATCACCTAAAGACACTAGCAAAAAAAAATAATCTGGGCTGGGTTATATGGCTACACAGTAGGCAGTCCCAGCAAAGCTTTTGACACTGTCCAATTCGCTGAAGATAGCAACATATAACCCATGGTCTAAGAATACTTTTCTGTGTCCTAGACTGTAATTCAAGATATGGCATTTACAAGTACCTCAGAGTTCCTTTTTTTAGGTTAATATGGGAAAGGTTAGAAACTCAGTAGAAGTCTTTACTCTTCCCAAGTCTACCTAAAGCTTGAAGCCTAATTGAACCCTCTGTATGAATTGCTGTAATGCAGTCACGCTGCAGAGAAAGTAAAAAATAAACTGATCTTTCAGCTTTTTTGTTAACGTTCTATGTGCTGTTTCATGGGTTAAACTATCCTATGCTGACATCATATCAGATTGGAGAGTGGAACTGCCACTCCCACACACAATTCAGCATGCCTCTGCCCTGTGCTCCAATAAATAGCAATCTCACTTCTTCAGCAGTGACATTGATTAAGTGTGTTAAGTGGGACAACAGAGGTACAACTCTCCAAGATGCAGCAGAGTATGGGTGTCCAGTGTATATAACTCTCTGCCAAACTGTGATGGGCCACGCCCCGATTATGTCATGGGGACTAAACATATAGGGCGGAGCGTCACTGATCCAGGAGAAAGAGTGTCCATGAGTGAGCTGCTGGCTTCTGCTACCTTCCCACACAGTAAAACTGTGTCTACGCTGATTTAAAGTGTGAGGAGTTGTGGCGGTTGCTACTTCTTTGTGCAGTTACTCTAGCTCTTTAATGTAAGTGCAATTTTTGATTTTCAATAAAGTTTGGTTTTATGCGTTACACTATCAGGCTTTCTTCTGTTTTTTGAGTCAAGCATTGGCTTGAAGGGGAATATCCCATCACCTGCTGTGAATACCCGCATATGCATCAAGTACACAACTGAAGCAGCTATCTCGGGTCCCAGATTGCTTTGAGGCTTCATTTGCCCTTGTAACAAGGGCCTAGTTTTGAGGTGTCTGTCTGTGTTTGTCTTTCTGAATTATTATTTCTCCTTGGAATTTTAAATCCAACACTGGTCACGTATGTGTTTGCATGGATTAACAGTGAATATGAATTTATATGGAGTCAATGTTTTTTTTTATTTGCTGAGGTTTATAGTTTTTTATTGATTGGTTGTGAACATTGATCACACTTTTTATCAACTGTTCATGGATAAGTGTACATGGATCATGAGTGAATATGAATTTATATGTTCTTTATCCATTTACGTTTATTGCCATTTAATGATTGGTTGTGCATATTGATCACACTGTGTCAGGATATTTACCAAGGCCGAGATGCTGAGAGCGGCTCTCCTTGCAGCTGAGTGCACTTTACCCCTGAAGGTGGTACAGAGGGTATAGGGCACAGAGAGGCATGGGTTACCAGCAGGTAGAGTGGAGAACTCCAGTAGAGCAGAGATGCTGTGCAGGGATGGAATTGACACCAGACTGGAGCAGGAAGACCGGTTGGGGCTCTAATCCAACAGACCCAATGATAGGGGCTGGAATGGAGTCTAAGGTGGATGCTGGGGGTTAAACTCAGAAAGTTCAAGCCGGGGTCATACACCGATAGCAGGCCAGTAGAGAAGTCATAAAAATGAGCTGGAAGGCAGGTAGCAAAGGAATCCTTAGACAAGCCGGGGTCAAAGTACTGGTGAAGATCAGAGCAGGGTCACAACAGGTAAAAACACAGGTTAGCAGGAACTTGAGACAGGAACACAGGAAGCTGAGAGACAAACCAGCAATTAGACAAGGGGGTAGTCAGGTTTTTTTAGGCCAGCAAGGTGGTGTGACGTTAATGCGTGTTTCAGTGCACACACTCCTGCGCCGTCACGCTGTATCGGGTCCGCCGTCCAGCTGTATCGAGCACCTGCATGGGCCAAGGTGCTACTCTGCTGCGCAGACGCATGGGAAAGTTCCGATGCTGGCCAGTCCGACTACTGATAATTCTCTGACACACTGCTTTATGTATTTGTTTTTATCAATTTTACTTTGCATTTGCATTGACTGCAATTTTTACACCGTGTCTGCATTTTCAGTCAGTTTGAACCCTAATACAGTTCATTTATTTGGAAACACATGAAATTTAACACATTTAATAGGTAATTCATTTTTTTTTATGTAGCATGTTTTATACACAATATTTATTATACGCACTAAGGAGTTTATTTACTAAAGGGAAATCCACTTTGCACTACAAGTGCACTGCAAGAGCACTTGGAAGTACAGTCGCTGTAGATCTGAGGGGGAATGCAAGGAAAATAAAAAAAACAGCATTTTGCTTGTACTTGATTGGATGATAAAATCAGCAGAGCTTCTCCTCATTTCAGATCTTCCCCTCAGATCTAAAGCGACTGAACTTACAAGTGCATTTGCAATTGCAATATCTCTTACACTTGTTATGTCAAACTTACACATCACTTTAAGAATACAGTTTAAGATGGTGAAAGAGTTTGCAGTATGGATACAACTCTTGATTTAAACTGCTGCAGATAGAAGATGGTACATTTCAAGACCATATACCATATATGCCTATTGGTGACTGAGAGATAGCAGCCAATTAGCCTATTAGTATTACATAGGATGGTATATAGGAGGTATATTCAAAACCTACGACTTACTTCCATACAAGTTATCAACACAAGCCCCACAGAACGAATGTGTAGATTTTATGTTTTATCATGGTGTCTATCCAAAATCGAAAACGGTATTCAACAGCAACTGATAGTCAATATAGGAAAACAGCCTTCAACAATAGTCACTAGATTAGTGTTGCAAGGAAGATAATTGGTCAGCATCTATAAAACAGTAAATTACATTAGATGTAACCATCGTTTTTTCTAAATTTAACCAATCTTACTCTCATACCTTAAACCATACAGCATCTGCAAACCACCCCATCTTCAAGGAGCTAATGGCCACCCAGGTCAAGTATAAGGCCTCATGCACACTGGACGTTAAAATAACATTCTAAAAATGGCAGTAGTTTGCAGTGAGGTTTTCAACCTTTTCGCAAGTAGAATTTTTTAGCGTTTATGCATGTTTTTAGAGCTTTTATTTAACTTTTTTTTTCTCACTGGATTAAAAACATAAAAAAAAACACTGGTGAGACACGTTTTTGAGCATTTACATAGTTAGTAAGGTTGAATAAAGACACCAGTCCATCCAGTTCAATCTGACAGGTAAATAAACTCCTTAGTGGGTATAATAAATATTGTGTATAAAACATGCTACATAAAAAAAAAATGAATTACCTAATAAATATGTGAAATGTCACGTGTCTCCAAATAAATGAACTGTATTAGGGTCCAAACTGACCAAAAATGTAGACACTGTATAAAAATTGCAGTCAATGCAAATGCAAATTAAAATTGATAAAAAAAATACGTAAAGCAGTGTGCAAGAGAATTATCAGTAGTCGGACTTGCCAGTACCAGAACTTTCCTGTGCGTCTGCGCAGCAGAGTAGCACTTTGGCGCATGCAGGTGCGCGATACAGCTGGGCGGCGCACACGATACAGCGTGATGGCGGAGGAGCGTGCACACTGAAGCATGCATTAACATCACATCACTGCTGGCCTAAAAAAAACTGACTACCCTCTTGTCTAATTGCTGGTTTGTCTCTCAGCTACCTGTGTTTATCGGCATGTATCAGAATTTTTTGATGTTAGAGCGTTTTTACAGCTGAAAACAGCTAAAAAAATCCTCTTAGAACCCACTAGTTTTGTTTTGTTTTTTTTAGACCCAAAAAAATGCCCCAGCCAAAAACAGTTGATAACAGCGTGTATGTGCATGGACAAATAGGATTACATGATGGGGAGTTTAATGACTGTAGAAAAGAACTTCTGAAGCCAAAAATAGCAGTTGTAAAAAACGTCCAGTGTGCATGAGACCTAAAGCCCAATTGTCACCAGAATCCTCAGGTAATCAACCAATAGAAGAGTTAAGAAGTGATGTCATTGTCCTGTTTTTATTCTGTATCACAGCTATTAGTCTATTATCCATAAAAAGACAAACAACAGCATGCAGTTGCACATCTAGTTGCTATTTCCAGTAAGAATGGTTAATAAAGGAGGTAATGTGGCGGTAATGGACACACAAATGTGCCTTGACATTCTTTTTAAAAGGGATTGGTACAAAAGGATCCCTGCAGATAGAATTTTGGAGTTTAATAATGAATTTTATACTCTAATTACTGAAGTGTTTAGTAGTGGGATCATTGAGAAAGACATTTATGAAACCGTGTGGGTTCTGTATGCAAGAATTCCATCATTCTATGCATTACCAAAAACACATAAAAATCTAACGAGGCCACCCAGCTGACCTATCATCTCAGGAATAGTGGCTAAAACAGAGAAAGGGAGGAGTTGGCTGGTGGACGTTTTTTTTTTACGTCCCCGCGTATTAGGTCTCCCATCTTATATCCAAGACACTATGAATTTATTGAGGAAATTGCATGCTCTTACAACATCGGAAAGTCTTTTGGTATCGATATATGTGGAGGCCCTCTACTGCAGTATTCCCCACAATTTTGGGGTATCTGCAGTAGGAATATTCCTAGATGAAAAAATTCTGTCGGCCAGCCCATACAATGCATCCATCCTGCGGATTCAGGATTTCATCATATACTTACCAAGAATGTGTTTATTTTGATGGATCCCACTACCTTCAGGTGGAGGGGGTTGGGATGGGGACATGTTGTACCCCATCGTATGCCAACCTGTACCTGGGGGGTTGGGAGTGGGATTTTTTCAAGAAGAGTCAAAGTCTATATACCTGTCCAACATTTTATGCTGGTACAGGTATATAGATGATATTTTTCTGGTATGGAATTCGAGCATTGCTACCCTGCCAGAATTTATGAGCTGTTCGGCAGCCAATAAATTTAACTTAAATTCATGATTCAATATGATCCACTAATATTGCCATTTCTTGATAATAACATATATAAACAAGAGAATGGCACTTTGGGCACATCTCTATACAGAGCGCCCACTGCTGGAAATACTGCACAGAATACTATTTCATGGTATTTAAAAACAAAATATGGAAATTTGTAATAAACATATATATATATATATATATATATATATATATATATATATTATAAGTTTTGTGTGGCAGTCTTTTTTTACATGTACATATTGTTCTTGATGCGCAAACTTTACATTTATATTTCAGTAAAAAGATGATTTCCATTTTATTCTATGGGGTACATCTGAGCAATGTGCTCTCGCTTGTTTCGCCAAAGAAGTAAAAGGAGCTTCTTTGGAACAGGACTGTGCAATTTTGCTGCCAGAGATTTTAGTAGGAGCAACTGAAAAATGTGCATGTACATGTATTTTTCGAAATTTTAAAGCCTAACAGCCATTCTTATTCTCCTAGTAAACTGCTTGCCTGAAAATGCACATAAAAAATGCTTCAAAAACGTCTGAAGAAGCTGACGCTCATATGTTAACCTAGTCTTAGGAAAATCAAATCCTAACTAAGGGAATGAGTGTAACCTGCTGGAAATATAATTAGATTCCTTCTCTAGCTTCCACACAGACCTTGGCTGTTTCATAGATAAAAAAATATATAAAAGGTAATCAACATTTTAAAACTAACATGTATACTTCATGCGAGTACTTTTATTTCCAGATAATTACGTTCATTGTGGAAAGTGAGAAAAAGCTTTCTCTGGATTTTATAACAATGGTATCTGTTTTGCAGGCACAATGTCAATATTTTTACATTTTTAATCAAGGGCATTGACATATAATATTGTAACCAGATGACTCTCTTGTCTTGTGACATTATATCATGAAATACAACAGTGGACAGATATCATGTAGATGCACATTCATGATAAAATACCCATAAATCATCTCTGTGCGGTTTTTCCCTGACCTCAACCTGCGCACCAGTACACAAATCAAGGTCCATAAAGACACGGATAAGCGAGTTTTGAGATGGAGCAACTTGCCTGGCCTGCACAGAGTCCTGACCTCATCCCGATAGAACACCTTTTGGGATGAATTAGACCCGCTCCTAAACCTTGTGGACAGCCTTCCCAGAAGAGTTAAAGCTGTTATAGCTGTAAAGGGTGGGCCAACTCAATATTGAACCCTATGGACTAAGACTGGGATGCCATTAAAGTTCATGTGCGTGTAAAGACAGATGTCCCAATACTTTTAGTAATATAGTGTATATGTATTTCAATTGTGTATTTAGCAGTTTGCCTGGACTTCCACATTAACAGAATATGACCAAGCAACTGGAAACCCTTCTGTACGGGAACCAATAAAGACAGTGACTGCTCTTGGTTCTGGACTGAATTTCTGTCATATCTTGTGTTGAATTTGATATGGTAATTCTTTTAGTACTGGTAATAATTAAGAAGTCTTTTATAATTTACTGGCAATAGAAAACTGGAAAGGGAATCATTCACTATTTTCTTACTGTTTTTCGTTGTTAAGTCAGAGATATTATCAGGTCTAATTGCTCTATTGCATATTTACATTGTTCCAACTTGGCACAATGTTACTATGGATATCTCATGCCTGATGGGCCGATGGGGAAGCTGGAGATCACTGTAGTAGTCGGCAGGGCTGCAATCTTCTGGTTCCTGCTGGAGTTTTGCGCAAATGGCTTCCCCTGCACACTGAGCACAGGGGGTCACTAGCTCAATGCTGCGGGCATTCATAGAATAAATTCATAGAATCACAGTCATCCCTGTAATAGTGTTGACTACTGCAGTGATTTACAGGTTCACTAGCGATTTATCGGGTATGAGATAAGCATACTTACTTTGTGCCAAGCTATTAGGTAGTAAAGATCATTCCTTGAATCCAGCTGTAATCTCTCCCAGGAAAATACCTCCTGCCCATCATATAGACAAATGATGGTGGGCGGGGTGCTCTGTTGTTCTGGGGACAATTCCATATGGCATTGCCTTAGTCTCACAGCATCTGCATGCCTGTGGGAACGTACAGCGTGGTAATCGTGGGCGGGCTCTTTCACTGTGACACAGCACAACCCCAAACTCGGTAAAGAGCCAGTGACGCGACTCTTTACCCATGTGATCAGCTGTGTCCAATCACAGCTGATCACATGTAAACAAGGAAAAACCAATTATCGGCACACTGACAGAGTATGAAGAGAGGATTGCTGATCAGCGGCATCTCCTCAAAGGGGAGACCTGCACAGATAATCAAAGCACTGATCATCAGTGCCCTGATTATCAGTGTAGTCCCGACAGTACCCAGCTGTGATGCCAATTTGTGGCCATCAGTGATGCCAGTTTGAGCTCATCAGTGAGGCAAATCTGTTCCCATCAATGATGCAAGTCAGTGCTGCCTTTTAGTGCCCATCAGCGCCTACTCATCAGTGCCACCCATCAGTGTCACCTATCAGTACTCATCAGTGCTGCATATTAGTGCTTCCCCACCAGTCCCACCTCATCAGTGCCCTTCAGTGCCATCTCATCAGTGCCCATCAGTGAAGGAGAAAAATGATTTTCAGTCTATTTTATTTTAGTTTTTAGCAAAAAAATATAAAACCCAGCAGATTGAATACCACCAAAAGAAAGATCTATTTGTGTAAAAAAAAAATATTTTGGGAACAGTGTTGCATGACCGTGCAATTGTCCTTCAGAGTGCGACAGCGCTGAAAGCTCAAAATTGGCCTGGGCAGGAAGGGGGTGAAAGTGCCCAGTTTTGAAGTGGTTAAAAAATGTAAAACTAGATTTTGCTTTATAAAACAAAACTGTCAGAATATAGATTTCCTTTTAAAGGTGAAATATAATTAATAATATTTACAAATAAGCCCCTGTTGTATGGTTACAGGCATACCCCAATTTTAAGTACACAATGGGGTTTATTTACTAAAGCTGAAAAGTGCAAAATCAGGCTCACTTCTGCATAGAAACCAATGAGCTTCTAACCCCAGCTTGTTCAATTAAGCATTTGTAATAAAGCATGAAAGCTCATTGGTTTCTATGTAGACGTGAGCCTGATTTCATCTTTAGTAAATAAACCCCATTGTATACTTAAAAGTGGGGTATGCCTGTATATTAGATGGAAAGCCACCACTGACCTTTGTAGCTGCAATCACTGTGGAACCATTCATTGATAACCTTCTCCGTCCGTTTCCTCTCACAGCAGTGACTCAGTTGCCATCATTCTAATCTCTAATGTAAACACAGGGAGAGCTGAGCTGCTGAAAAGAAGATGTGAACCACTTCTGTCTATCTGCTGTGAACTTTGAGGATGAATTGCTCCACAGTAGCTACAGCAACAAAGATCACTGAGGGCTTATTTAGTAAGGTGGTATAAGGGTTAGAACCTTTGTCAAGCTTTATTGCCATCAATGTGTCTTAATTTCCTAGTGAATAGTACTATTAAGTAAAGAAAATGTTCCCCAGTGGGGAACCTGGCTGGTCTTAAACCTTTCCAACTTTATCCAAAACGAAATGCAAAAAGTTTTGACTGCTGTTCTACTTTAAAATTAAATTAAAAAGGGTGAATATTTTCTACACAGGCCTTCCATTATTTCTTTTCATCTATCTAATAGAAGAGAGGCATGTTACATTTATGGTATCATTACTACCGTGGAGCTTAGCGGTTGGGGGAACTTTCCAGATCAGTTGCCATAGTAACATTCCTATTCCTCCTGGTAAAGGTCAGACTCAAAGTTTATCCTTTTGTTGCTGATGTCTCTTCAAAACACTTGGCTGAAAATTACAGCTTGTATATCCGAGAATAGAATTTAAGAAACTAAACAATTACAATGACCTTTCTCAGGCTAAACACATCTGCTATAGAACCATATAGTTGTCATCACCAGACACTATAGATTAAACAACCTTTCTAGAAAAAATAAGAGGAGTATCAAATGGAGCATTATCATATTATATTCACAGCAAGAAATGCGCTTCAACACTGGCGCGCTTTTTTTAATAAAACTTTCCAAGGAGCTAACGGAAAAGTTCAAGACCTATGGCAACCAATCAGTTCTACATCTCTCTGCTCACAGAGCTCTGATAACTGAGCCATTGGCGGTGTTCGATCGCTCGGTTCTCGGTGCAGAGGCGCCAGGGGACCGATGCTGCATCCACCTAGATAAGTATAAAACTTCAAAAAAAAATGATTCCCATACTTCTCTTTTAAGGTTACAAGAAAGGTTAGTGTAATGGTAAAAGGGAAGGTTAGTGTGAGGATTATAGCAAAGCTAGAGTGAACATAGGTTATCGCACTCTGTGCCAAAAGCTAGCGGCACTGAATGCTAACATACTGATTTTGGCAGCGTCATTAACCACTTCAGCCCCGGAAGAATTTACCCCTCTCCTGACCAGAGCACTTTTTTTGATTTTGGAATAAATTTGAATCATTATCAGGACAGAGTGCAGGAATATTAAACATCTGGCAACAAAATCGAATTTTCATTTCTCATATCCTGGAACTCCTTGGAGGTAGGTGTAATTCCCTGATATATGCAGGCTTGGAGATGGTGCTAGTTTTGAACAAAGGGGATATACAAAAAAGTATTTTTCTTCACAGAGAAGCCCAGTCAGTCTCCTAATGGCAAGCTATGGACCTGTATTAGAAATTAAATGGACAATTCTGTTTTCTGGTAGGAATGTTAACATTTGTCTGTGACTGCACTGTTCTACCCACAGGGTTCCTGCTGATAGTGGTCATTCCCCTGATAGCCTGCATGAGCTGCCAACAGAGAACACTGTATGTGATTTAATATACAAAGCAATGGAATTCAAATAAATTAACATAACTGAGCAACACAAATTTTCACAACATTACAGAAAATGATCATATGTGAACATTTTTATTATTTATCTAAAATCAAAACTAGTTTTAAGTACACCTCTCTCATTATTGCCTAGGGTACCAGTAAAAGCACATTTACTTGCTTTGCCCTAGCTCCTGGTCCCCCGCAGCTCCTTCTCTTCAAATTCTGGCCAGCAGTCATCAGTAAAGGACCATCAGTCCAGCATTGTGAGAATGTTGAGGTTCTACCCAGAAGTTGGTGTTTTAGAGAGAAGAGGTTAGCTAGGGGAGCTAAGGATAGGGTAAGTAATAATTATTATTCGTTGTATATGATATTTCATTTTTTATTATTTTTTAATTATCCCAGGGTTGAGATTTAAACACACTGACCGAACCTCTTGTTGTAGTTTCCACATTTTATTTTGGAAATGCTTCACATTCATAAAACGCAAGTTTATTCCGGCTCACATGTTATTTTTGGAAATGGGAAAAAAATACAGTTATCTTTGCTTGAGGTTATCAAGACAATCTGGTCATAGATCTATTTTTCTTTGCTCATATTAATTCTTCTAATTAATTGGCCCCACATGCCAAAAATAATTAATGTCCATTCCATGCTATCATTTTCATTTTCTTCTAGACTTTGGATGACACAGGGCATTTTACATTTATGTCTAGTTTGATAAGATCAGAATATCTTGATACTTGGTAATTTTCCATTGTATGGAAATCCATTTTGTGTTTGAAAAAAATTGTATTTTTTTCACATAAACTGAAGAAGATTTCTAAATTATTTACATTTAACAGTTTACTTTATACCATATAGAATAGACTTTCTCAGCTTTTTCACCCCAGATGAACTTGTGAAATAATTTTCAGGTGTCCAGGAACCCCTGCCGAGATTAGTCCACTATGGGTCATAAGGAAAATGGCCATTACATTGGTAATCAATGGAAGAAACTACCCCTTACAGTGCTGGTCAGAATGCCACCCTTACAGTTAGCTGGAAAAAACATTGGTGTCTCTGGCTCTGCCAAGTAGCAGTGGACCTGTAACTATGAAGGCACCCTTGTATGGAAGGTCAACTAACCATAGATCAAGGAACCTCTAGCAACTTCTGGAGGAACCCTTGGGTTCCATAGAACCTTGGTTAAGAATGCCTGATATAGACAAAAACAAATATGTTACATTTTAGTGTAGGATATATCTTTAATCTGAACAATTGTTATCAGAGATTCATGCCATCTTAGTAAGCAGAACATTACCTGCTGGGGTTAGATACTGGAAGAACAAATATCTGTATCAGTCATGTGACTTTGTGAAAGTTTTAATTTCTCCAGGCCATAGTATACTTAGTGGTGTTAAGTCAAATTATTGTCTCTACCCTGGAGGTCTGAGAATAATTAACACCTTTAGTAATGTAACTTGAACAATTAACACCTGTCCAAGATGTTTTGGCACCATGGTGCCTACATTAAGTAACCGCAACAAGGCAGATTTACAAACTTTCACCCCTTTAACACTTCCCATCATGACCTTGGAGAATAAACATGATTCTTGGCAACATTTCATGACAATTAGATTAAGGTGGCTGAGTTACTCATGTGGCTATAAATGTTGGGATATGTTGTTGACGCTCATTAGAGCTAAGGAAGCTACTTGGATGAGTATTGAAATGTCCTCAACATTAGTGCCCGTTCACACTACCGCGACTTGTCAGGCGACTTAGCCGCCTGACAAGTCGCGTTCCATTCTGTACTATGGAACCGTTCTAATAGGAGCGACTCAAGTCGCTCCGACTTAGAAAAAGGTTCCTGTACTATTTTTGGGGCGACTTCAGGCGACTTGCATTGACTTCTATACAGAAGTCATTTTGCAAGTCGCCGCTGAAGTCGTGTGCAGGTCGCGTCTGTGAGTCGCGCTGCAAGTCGCGTCGCCCCTGTGTGAACGGGCACTTATTGTGATGAACTACTGCTATATTTCTGACTATGGTTACTAACAAAATACCAGAAGTGTGGTTATTTGTATAAATCCTACTTGAAGGCAACCATGGTTGATGCACAAGTGAAAGACAGAAAGCTGTATATTTTGCAGTATTTTTATTTCCCTGTATTTTTATTTTATTTTTATATTAACCACTTCAATACCGGGCACTTAAACACCTTCCTGCCCAGACCAATTTTGAGCTTTCAGCGCTGTCGCACTTTGAATGACAATTGCGCGGTCATGCTACACTGTACCCAAATGAAATTTGTATCATTTTTTTCCCACAAATAGAGCTTTCTTTTGGTGGTATTTGATCACCTCTACGGTTTTTATTTTTTGCTAAACAAATAAAAAAATACCGAAAATTTTGAAAAAAAAAATGTTTTTTTTGTTTCAGTTTCAAAACTTTGCAAATAAGTAAGTTTTCTCCTTCACTGATGGGCACTGATGGGGTTACACTGATGGGCAATGATAAGGCGGCACTGATGGGCACCGATGAGGTGGCACCAATGAAGTGGCACTGATGAGGTGGCATTGATGGACACCGATATGTGGCACTGATAGGCGGCACTGATGGGTGGCACTGATGGGCGACACGAATGGGCACTGATAGGTAGCACAAATTGGCACGGATTGGCATGGATGGGCATGGATAAGTGGCACAGGTGGGCATGGGTTAGGCAGCACAGGTGGGCATGGGTAGGCGGCACAGGTGGGCATGGGTAGATGGCACAGGTGGGCATGGGTAGGCGGCACAGGTGGGCATGGGTAGGGGGCACAGGTGGGCATGGGTAGGCACTGATAGGTGGCACAGATGGGAACTGATAGGCGGCATTGTATTATAATATATTGCACTAATGGATGCCAATCAGTGCCAATCAATAATGCATGCCAATCAGTGATGCCCATTGTGGGCACTGATTGGCATCCATTATGGGCACTGATTGGCATCCATTGTGGCACTGACTAGAATCCCTGGTGGTCTAGGGTGGCATACCTTGTCCTTGGCATCCCTGGTGGTCTGGTGGCGTCCCTGGTGGTCCAGTGTGGGCATCCTCGGGGGGGCTGTGCTGATAATCGATCAGCACAGACCCCCCCTGTCAGAGGAGCAGCCGATCGGCTCTCCTCTACTCGTGTCTGATAGACGCGAGTGAGGAAAAGCCGATCACCGGCTTTTCCTATTTACACTGTGATCAGCCGTGATTGGACACGGCTGATCACGTGGTAAAGAGTCTCCGTCGGAGACTCTTTACCGAGATCGTAGTTGCCGGGTGTCAGACTGACACCCCGCAACAACGATCGCCGCGATGCGCGCCCCGCGGATCACGTCATATGACGTCCGGTCAGGATTATGGCCGAATTTTGCATCTTTCAGACATTCGGATGCATCCGAATAAAAAAATAACGAATTACAACGAATACGAAAGAAATTATAGCGGATATAACGAATGAATTCAACATGATTTGGTAATTCTTTAAAGATCGAATGAAACAAAAGGTCAGCTCAAAGTAAATCTTATAGTCCAATCAGCTGATTCATTTTGTGCCGGAGGTTGGGTTACTGGCAAAGTGCATTCCTGAGAACTGAGTTAGAAGGGTGTTGTATTGTATTTGAGCCGAGGAGAAGAGACGTTGTCATTGTGTGTGTTAAAAGATTCAATAAACAAATGACTTTCCAAACTACGAATCATTAACACGAATTTATATACATACATAAATATCGAATTTCAACGAATATGAACGAAATTATAGCGCATATAATGAATGAATTCGACAGGATTCGAGATTCAGTGTAACGAATATCGACACTCTACAGAAATAACGAATAATCCGAAAACGTATTAACGTAACATAACGAATATAACAGAACGAAATTATGTATTTTACGAATGACCACGAACCGAAACTAAATGAAATTTTCCATTGTGCACAAGTCTACTAACAATCCAGGCACCTGAAAATCTGTTATCCCACAAGTGATAGCTGCAATCAGAGAATAATAATAGTCAGTGTTACCATGTAGTAAAATAAAGAGCGTTTGCTGCAAAATGATTAAATCAGTGCCATTTATAGCTCAATTTAAGATGAAGTAAACCCTCAAAAATGTTAACTTCCACCTTACAGTGATGCCAGCAGTTACATCCCTTGCCGGCTGTTGTCATCTTCTCCCTGGCTTCTTCTGTGTGCTGGGTTTTCAAACTCTATGTTGACCAGTGGGGAAATGACGT
Organism: Lithobates pipiens; assembly: GCF_037356315.1. Classification (NCBI taxonomy): domain Eukaryota; kingdom Metazoa; phylum Chordata; class Amphibia; order Anura; family Ranidae; genus Lithobates; species Lithobates pipiens. Next base: position 200,246,438 of record NW_027507790.1, on the reverse strand, counting down.
TCATCCCATGCATATGCATAGAAGTCAATCACTCCGACACAGCCAGAGTGTCTTATTATTGCAGAAGAGACATAGCAAGCCTCTTCTGCTTGCAGGAAGATGCATTTAGTTTTATTTTAAAGGTGTACAGATAAAAACATTGTTGAAATTCATATATTTAAAGGAGCTGTTTACTTCTCAAGGGATAGGCAATACAGCTACAGTTGATTGCCTATTGACCTCTGCCAGTGATTGGTCGATGATGTAGAAGCAGCAGACTGATACGATAATCGATCACTTTGCTCTCTCCTCCTGTCATCATATTCATTGTCAGCACACCTAATTCCTACAAGCTATCCAATCACGGCTCAGATTGAGCTCTACTGTACAAGGAATTACAAGAAGCAGATACTGAATCGCATATATGTACTTAAAATGGTTGATTTGAAAAATACATGTAATGATTTTTAATTCATAGTAGTGTTAATGCATAGTGTATCAAATGGTGTTTTTTTTTTATATATCTGCATGGAATTCCACTTTAAAACATACACACAAAATGAGTAACCCTAACACAAAATAATAAATCAAATCGCCATAGGAACAAAATTATAATTTTTTTGCCTGTCTCTTAAAGTTTGGGTTACCAAAAAATGGGAAATACAACCGTAAATTTATATAATATAACCAACAGGATCACACATCATGCATGTAGAGGTACAGTATATCTCAGTCATTAATGTATATCTCAGTCATGAATCTTTCAGTTACTATCAACAATTCCATCTAACATCATTTGTCCTCTGTTAGAGGTCTAATCTGGAGGGGGGTGGGGGGAGGAATTTTTGAACAGGGGCACCTGTGCTGTGCCATTTTATTTTTGGACTGTGATGTCATGGAAAATGGTTTCTGGTAGCGTTTTGCAAGGTTGCGTATAGGTCATAGCATCTCGTAAATTCCCCCATCACTCCAGCTTCCTTCTGCTCCTGGGAGATCACTAGATTAATGTTACCATGACAATGTTTTTTTTTCCTCTCCATACCTTTTTTATACTGCTTATCCTAGTTCCTTATCATTTTGCTTGTCTTACCACTGCCTAGCCAGTCCAACATCTAAATTACTTTTTAATAGATAAAACAAATCTATTTCAGTTAAAGTCCACAGATCCCATCAGAACAGCTAAGTGTAGAAACCGCTTGTCTTTATTGGACTTAAAATAAATATGATTGTGGCTTTGAAATTACTTCCTTCCTTCTTTCTTTCCCACTTTTCTTACTTTCTTCTTTATCTCCTTCCTTCCTTGTATGCCTTGAGCTCTGCTAGTATTAACAAATATGTAAACCCAACATTTCATTTTTCTGATATGTGCCTGCTGTACCACGTACGAAAAAGTATCCTGTTTTCTTTGTGTAACTTCCTTTATGGGAAATCCCTGGTGTTCCTGCCAGTGCCTCCACTTTCCGTTAAAAACTGACCACACTAAGCTATGTTGGGAACTCAGTCTACTCTCTTTCAATGTTCAGACTAGTCCTGACACCAACCCCACCCTGTCAAGCCCCCCAAGCAATGCCAGTATGCCACTCACTGGGAAGCTCAGTATGCTGTTGCTTACCCCCTTCCAGTCTTTGCAACTGAGAACAGAGAGAATGTGATCAAGTGATAATCCAAAGACATGCAGGTAGGTAAATTGGCTTCTGTTCAAAATTGGCCCTAGGATATGAATGGGGACCTTGGATTGTGGGCTCCTTGAGGGTAGGGACCAACATGAGTGTGCAATGTACAGGGATGGGGACAATTGTAGACACTCACAGGTTGAACTGGATGGACTGATGTCTTTATTCAACCTAACTAACTATGAAACTATGAAACTATGAAACTATGATCAATTATAAATAAAAAGGGAGAAAAAGGTATTTATATATTTTTTTTGTCTTACAATTACTTTAAGGACAAATTCGACTTTCAGATGTTTTCAAACTTATTTAAAGTGGATGTAAACCCTCACATATACCCAGTTAAGTGAACAGCCTCAGATGATACATAGAGATGAAACAAATCTCCATACTTAAGTTTTACATGTATATCTGCTGTCTTCATCTTCATACACTGTTTAGAAAGTGCACATTATGTTAGGAGATTTTCTCTTCCTGGTTGGCAATGCAGTGAAGCCTGGGTATACAGCTAAGACAGCTGATTGGAGGAAAGGCACACCACGCCTCTCCTCATAGGTAGAGACTTTCAGCTCTGTTTGTTGAATCGTTCAGCTCTGTGCTAATCTATTTCTACCAACCTCCCCAAAACAAAACTCTAGCTGCTTTTATCATATGTGATGGAGTACTTGCCAGGAGTTATCAGACTGATAACAGAAGGACGGAGCAGGAGACAGCTACGGGACATAGTGCTTTGAAGAGAGATAGGAAAACACTGCAGATATATGTGCCCAGCTCAAATTTCATGAATTAGATCACATCCACTTTAAATTATTCATCGCCCAGTTGAAAATCCACACCTCCCTATTAATAACCCTACTGCTGGAGATCCTTGTCCCCTTGGACAACTGCAATGAATCTAAATTTAAATAAACCAGTGCTTATCTATAAGTCTCTGTAAATAAGTCCCTGTGAGTACTTTGGGGTTGATGTATTAAAGGCAAATAGACTGTGCACTTTGCAAGTGCAGTCACTTCAGAATTTAGTAAATAAGGGAGGGCTCTGCTGACTACCATCATCCAATTATATGCACGCTAAAATACATTTTTTTTTTTTTCCTTGCATGTGATTGGTTGTTCTTTTTAAAGTCAAGTTTTACCTCATTTTTTAAGCTCTGGAGCAACTGTACTTGCAAAGTCTTTAGTCTTTAGTAAATCGACCTCATTGTTCCAGAAGGGTCAAAAAATCCGATGAGAGTTTATCATTTTTTTAAAGGAGGAAGGGAGTACAGCATAGAAGCATTTTTATTTTTTTGTATTTTTTGTATTTTTTTGTGTTACAAACACAAATTCTCCACAGAGACTTTCATTGTTTTTGATGTTTTCAGAAACTTTATTGTATTGTATAGACTGGATTTACTAAAGGCAAATCGATTCTGCACTTTGCAATTGAAGTTGCACACATTTTGCTCAGAGATTAGTAAGGGCCGGTCCACACCATGCCCAAACAGAAATCACGCAGGAAAGCACTGTTCATTCCTGTGCAATTCACACCTCATTGAAAATGTAGTCCATTTGCGATCTGTAGTGGGTATCAATCATAAACTAATGTCACCCCAGACACAGGTCACAAATGCAGTGCCTTTGCCTGCACTGGGTGGCATGGTAAAAAAAAGTACCTTATAATCCAATGTAGTGCATTTATAAAAGTAGTACAAGCAGTTTTAGCCCATTCAGAATGAATACGCTGAAATATCACTGCACAGAATCGCATTTGAATTGCACAGGAACACACATCATCTTCCATTGCGGGCATGGTGTGGATCCGCCCTAAATGTGGTAAAGCTTCACTTTGTAAAAAATACCCAATCAGGTGCAGGGAAAAAAAAACAGCATTTTTGCTTCCACCTGATTGCATTATGGAAATCGACAGAGCGTTACCACATTAACTAAACTCTGGGGAAAATTGGTGAAACTGCACTTGAAAAGTCTATTTGCTTTTGGTAAATCTACTCCAGTATATCTCTGTCATTATAGCTTTCTATTATACTTGGCACTGTGACACGGCATCACTGTCTTCTAAGTCTAGCAGGACATAAATGACCTGAACAATAATAAATATTAGAGCTTACAAAAGGATATTGGATACCATTGCCCCTTATTTTATAAAGCTCTTAGATGTTAAAGCAACTGGCACATTCATACTAAGTGCTAATGTCAGTGTTGATAATATTTCAATCCTGATAAGGAATCCAAAATGGTGCCTAATTAAAAACCAATTTCACGTTTATATATATTTTTTTCAATCAAATCATTTTTATTAAATTTTTTCATTGTACAACTAAAACCACATGAAACCTTCCCATCCCATATCCCAACATTAATACATAAAAAACAAACAAAAAAAAAACAAAACTTCCATATCTGCATTTACCAAACTACACTGAGCAAAATTATAAGCGTAATACTTTTGTGTTTGCCCATCATGAGCTGAATGCAAAGATCTATGACTTTTTCTATGTAAACAAATGGCCCATTTCTTTCAAATATTGTTCACAAATCTGTCTAAATCTGTGTTAGTGAGCACTTCACCTTTGCCAAGATAATCCATCCACCTCACAGGTGTGGCATATCAGCTGATTAGGCAGCATGATTATTGCACAGGTGTGTCTTAGGCTGGCCATAATAAAAGGCCACTCTAAAATGTGCAGTTTTATCACACAGCACAATGCCACAGATGTCACAATTTTGAGGGAGCGTGCAATTGGCATGTTGACTGCAGGAATGTCCACCAGAGCTGTTGCTCTTAAATTGAATGTTTATTACTCTACCATAAACTATCTCCAAAGGCGTTCCAGAGAATTTGGCAGTACATCCAACCGGCCTCACAACTGCAGACCATGTGTAACCACACCAGACCAGGACATCCACATCCAGCATCTTCATCTCCAAGATCGTCTGAGACCGGCCATCCGGACAGCTGCTGCAACAATCGGTTTGCATAACCAAAGAATTTCTGCACAAACCGTCAGAGACCTTCTCAGGGAAGCTCATCTGCATGCTCGTTGTCCTCATCGGGGTCTCGACCTGACTGCAGTTCGTTGTCGTAACCGACTTGAGTGGGCAAATGCTCACATTCGATGGCGTCTGCCATTTTGGAGAGGTGTTCTCTTCACGGATGTATCCTAGTTTTCAATGTACAGGGCAGATGGCAGACAGCGTGTATAACTTCGTGTGGGTGAACGGTTTGCTGATGTCAATGTTGTGGATCAAGTGGCCCATGGTGGCAGTGGTGTTATGGTATGGGGAGGCATATGCTATGGACAACGAACACAGGTGCATTTTAATGATGGTATTTTGAATGCCCATTGTTGTGCTATTCATCCACGACCATCACATGTTGCAGCATGATAATGCATGGCCCCATGTTGCAAGGATCTGTACACAATTCCTGGAAGCTGAAAACATCCCAGTTCTTGCATGGCTAGCATACTCAGCGGACATGTCACCCATTGAGCATGTTTGGGATGCTCTGGATTGGTGTATACGACAGCGTGTACCAGTTACTGCTAACATCCAGCAACTTCGCACAGCCATTGAAGAGGAATGGACCAACATTCCACAGGCCACAATCAACAACCTCGTCAACTCTATGCGAAAAAGATGTGCTGCACTTTGTGAGGCAAATAGTGGTCACACCACCAGATACTGCTGACTGGTTTTTGGACTCCCCCCCCATACAGTAAAACTGCAAATTTTAGAGTGCCCTTTTATTGTGGCCAGCCTAAGGCACACCTGTGCAATAATCATGCTGTCTAATCAGCATCTTGATATGCCACACCTGTGAGGTAGATGGATTATCTTGGCAAAGGAGAAGTGCTCACTAACACAGATTTAGACAGATTTGTGAACAATATTTGGGAGAAATAGACCTTTTGTGTACATAGAAAAAATCGTAGATCTTTGCATTCAGCTCATTAGGGATGAGCTTCGTGTTCGAGTCGAACGTACGTTCGACTCGAACATTGGCTGTTCGTCCATTCGGCGAAATCCGAACATTTTGGTCCGTTCGCGTCAAATTCGTGTGGCGCTCACGGCCCACAATGCACTGCGATGGCGCAGTGCATTGATGGCTCATGATGGCTCATGATTGGCCAAGCATGCACTGTGACCCCGCTTGCTTGGCCAATCGCAGCGCCAGCAGCGAGGAGAGCCATGATTGGCCACAGGCAGGATGCTCAGGCTGTTTAGTGCACGGCCCACACTATATAAGGCCGCCATCGCGGCGGCCTCGTGTAGTGTGTTGGCGTCTGAAGAAGTGGGTGTTCTGTGTACCTTCAACACAGTACACACCGATCGTTTTCGGACGATTTTCTATCTTGCTGTTGTGTACTGACCGCAGTATACACCGCTATATTCACCTCACCTATATAGCTAGTGATCTATCTTTTATAATAGAGCTTGCAGTCAGTAGTGTTAGGAGATAGTGCGTGCTGTCTGCGTGCTCTGTACCCAGTACATACCGCTATATCCACCTACATAGCTGTTCTCTATTTGAGACCACTTGCCATCTGCAGGAGTTATTGGAAGTTGTGTGTGCCTCCAGCACAGCACAGTATACATCTGTATATACCCCTTTATCTCTGGTGTTATATAATAAAGGCATCTGCAGGAGTTAGTGGGTGTTGTGTGCCTCCAGCACAATATACACTACCCAACTGCTGTTTTACCCAACTCCCTTCAGGCCATTACCATGTCTGGAAGGCCAGCAAGGAGAGGCAGACAGGCGCGAGCCGATAAAAGAGGGCAAGCAGGCTCTGTGTCTAGAGACAACAGTGCTGGTCGTGGACGCGGTGCATTGTCATCAGCACGTGGCCATGGGACATGCTTGTCCTTCTTTTCGGCAGCTGGACATGTTGAACCGCAACATGCCAACGACTTGGTAGAGTGGATGACCAAGCCCTCTTCATCCTCCTCATCCTCTCTCACCCAGTCTCAGGGTAGTAGCAAAGCAGCTGCCAATGCATCGTCTTCCCTCCTCTCAATGTCATCATCAGTGACTCCTTCCCTAGACCCACCACGTCCTCCTGAGGAGTCTCCTGAACTCTTTGAGCACAGTGTTGGGTACATGCTCCAGGAGGATGCCCAGTGTTTTGTGGGCTCTGATGATGACACTCAGCTAGAGGAAGGCAGTAGCGTGAGCGCAGAGAGAGGGGATGCTCAAGAAGGACAGCAATCTGGCAGTCATGTTCCACAAGCTGCAGCATACTGCCAGGTTTGCTACAGCGATGAAGAGGGAGGGGATGATGAGGGCACTGATTCCACGTGGGTGCCTGGAAGGAGGGAGGAGGAGGAGGAGGCACATGTCCAATGAGGCAGGATGCCCTCCGGGGGCCAGCTTAGGGGCAGCACACCGACTGAATCACACCGCAGAGCTCCGCCTGTGCAGAGCGCTGCCTCTGCGCGTTATTCTAAAAGTTCTTTGGTGTGGGCCTTTTTTGAGACGAGTGCATCAGATCGCACCGCTGCTATTTGCACCATATGTCTCAAGCGTATCTCACGTGGCCAAAACATCAGCCGCTTGGGCACCACATGCTTGACCAGACATATGTTGACCTGCCATGCAGCTCGTTGGCAAGCGTACCTCAAAGACCCACACCAAAGAACAAAGCGGACCTCTCCTTGCTCCTCATCAGCTGGCATCTCCAACCCCACTAGACCTTCAGTCCTCTCTGAAACCTGCTCTGAGAGGAATGAAGGTGTAGAATTAGGTGTGTCACAGCCAAGTGCTTCCGGGAACTCTGCTAGCGGTACACCCACGTCCGATTATAGCAGGCAAATGTCCCTGCCCCAGCTGCTGGACCGGCGGAAGAAGTTCACTCCCAGCCATCCACATGCCCAGCGGTTGAATGCTAGCTTGGCTAAATTGCTAGCACTTCAACTGCTGCCTTTTCAGTTGGTAGACTCGGCCCCCTTCCGTGAGTTTGTACAATGTGCGGTTCCTCAGTGGCAGGTCCCCAAACGCCACTTTTTCTCACGGAAGGCGATTCCGGCTCTCTACCGGCATGTGGAAGGCAATGTCCTTGCCTCGCTGGACAGGGCGGTCAGCGGTAAGGTGCATATTACCGCTGACTCATGGTCCAGCAGGCATGGACAGGGACGTTACCTGTCTTTCACGGCCCATTGGGTCACTCTTCTGGCAGCTGGGAAGGATGCAGGACAAGGTGCAGTAGTGTTGGAGGTTGTTCCGCCACCACGCCTCCAAAATGCTACTATTGGTTGTGACACACCTCTCTCCTCCACCCCCTCCTCTTCTTCTTCCTCCATGGCCTCTTCCAGTGCTCTGTCCTCAGAACCAGCGGTGCTCCGTAGGCGTTCCAGGGGCTACGCAAGTACGCAGGCAAAACGATGCCATGCCGTGCTTGCGCTGGTTTGTTTGGGGGACAGGAGCCACACTGGAGCGGATGTTTTGTCAGCTCTGCAGGGGCAGGCCGAGAGGTGGTTGACGCCACGCCAGCTTAAGCCAGGAATGGTGGTTTGCGACAATGGCACCAACCTCCTCTCCGCCCTCCGACAGGGACAACTGACCCATGTGCCCTGTGTAGCTCACGTCCTTAACCTGGTGGTGCAGCGGTTCTTGGGCAGGTACCCCGGCTTACAGGATGTCCTGAAGCAGGCCAGGAAAGTCTGTGTGCATTTCCGCCGATCATTTAATGCCTGTGCTCAGCTGGCTGAGCTCCAAAAGGAGTTGAACCTGCCCAAGAACCGCCTTATATGTGACATGCCCACCAGATGAAACTCAACATTGGCCATGCTGCAGCGGCTGCACACGCAGCAGAGGGCCATCAATGAGTACCTGTGCGACTACGGCACCAGGACAGGGTCAGGGGAGCTCGGTTTTTTCTCACCACGCCAGTGGGGCATGATCAGGGATGAATGCACTGTCCTGTCACCGTTTGAGGAGGCCACAAGGATGGTGAGCAGTGACAGTGCATGCATCAGTGACACTGTACCTCTTGTCCACCTCTTGGAGCATACGCTGTGTGGAATAATGGACAGGGCACTTGAGGCAGAACAGAGGCAGGAAGAGGAGGACTTCCTTGCCTCTCAAGGCCCCCTTTATCCAGACAGTGTTCCTGCTGTGCCACCCATCACACAGGAAGAGGATGAGGAGGAGGAAGAGGAGGAGGAGGATGATTGTATCAGCATGGAGGTGGAGGCTGGCACTCAGCATCAGCAGCAGCAGCAGCAGTCTTGTAGGGATGATTTACAGTCCCAAGAAACACGTGGACTTGTACATGGCTGGGAGGAGGTAGCTGCGGATCATGTTGTCCTTAGTGACCCAGAGGACTCCGGACCGAATGCCTCAGCTAACCTACGCTGCATGGCCTCCCTGATCCTGCAAAGCCTGCGGAAGGATCCTCGTATTCTTCGGATCAAGGAGAGGGACCATTACTGGCTGGCCACTCTCCTTGATCCACGGTACAAGGGTAAGGTTGCCGACCTTATCTTGCCATCGCAGAGGGAGCAGAGGATGAGACATCTCTGGGAAGCCTTGCAGAAAGGTCTGTGCAACGCGTTCCCAGAGACTGGGAGGTTACAAACTCCTGGTCCTGGACAACGTGTTGCTGAGACATCGGTGAGAAGGAGCGGTGGAGAAGGTGGCCGTCTGACTGATGCTTTCAGACAATTTTTTAGTCCGCAGCCCCAAGGTATGATCGGTTCCAGCACCCATCGCCAGCGTCTGATTTACATGGTGCAGGAATACCTAGGGGCAAGGTCAGACTTGGACACCTTTCCCACCGAAAATCCTCTGGCTTACTGGGTCTTGAGGATGGATCACTGGCCAGAGCTTGCACAGTATGCAATTGAGCTACTGGCCTGTCCTGCATCCAGCGTTCTTTCGGAACACACCTTCAGTGCTGCTGGTGGCTTTGTTACCGATCACAGGGTGCGCCTGTCCACCGAATCAGTTGATCGACTGACCTTCATCAAGATGAATCAGTCTTGGATCACCCACAGCTACCAAGCACCTGAAGCTGATGTAACCGAATAATTTTTTTTGAAATACCACATCCCTTCAAGACTGCCTATGCTGATGCTGAGTGACTGTCCTGTTATGTTGATTGTCTATCCTCTTCCTCCTCCGCTGATATGTTGGAAGAACATTTCTGGTTCTGGTTGATGCCATCAGCCCAATTTTTCTGCCCCTGTTCAACAGGGGTGTTTAAGTACAATTTTTGATGCAATGCTTTGCAGCAGGGCTAATTCCTGCAATCAAACAAGAGTATATGGGAGAGGTTGCAGTGTGGTGGCACCAGCACCAGTGCCTAAGGCCCAATTTTTCTGCCCCTGTTTAACAGGGGCGTTTAATTACAATTTTTAATGCAATGCTTTGCAGCAGGGCTAATTCCTGCATTAAAACTAGAGTATATGGCAGAGGTTGCAGTGTGGTGGCACCAGCACCAGTGCCTAAGGCCCAATTTTTCTGCCCCTGTTTAACAGGGGCGTTTAAGTACAATTTTTGATGCAATGCTTTGCAGCAGGGCTAATTCCTGCAATAAAACTAGAGTATATGGCAGAGGTTGCAGTGTGGTGGCACCAGCACCAGTGCCTAAGGCCCAATTTTTCTGCCCCTGTTTAACAGGGGCATTTAAGTACAATTTTTGATGCAATGCTTTGCAGCAGGGCTAATTCCTGCAATAAAACTAGAGTATATGGAAGAGGTTGCAGTGTGGTGGCACCAGCAGCAGTGCCTAAGACCAAATTTTTCTGCCCCTGTTTAACAGGGACATGTAATTACAATTCTTGATATAATATTTCACAGGAGGGCCCCTTCCTGTGCCCACCCAGAGTAACGGTGAGGACTTATAGTGTTGTGGCACCAGCACCACAACCACCAAAGGTCAATTTTTCTACCACTGTTCAACAATGGCATGTAATTACAATTCTTGATATAATCGCTCACAGCAGGGTGCTCCAGCGCCCACCAAGAGTTACTTTGAGGGCTTACAATGTTGTGGCAAAACCAACACCTTGTTCCGCCATTTCTGCAGAGCATATAGGGCAGGCCCCTACTTTCAAACATCCAACTTACAAACATCTCCTACTTGCAAACGGAAGGAGACAACAGCAATGAGATGAAAAAAGATGGACGACAAAACAAATTATACAGGGGTGATAACCCTTCCCTATGTTTTCCAAAAAGCTTAAAAATAGTTTTTTTGACTGGAGCTACACTTTAAAAATGTACCAGTTGAAAATTACAAACAGATTCAACTTAACACAACAAACCTACACAGTCCCTGTCTTGTTTGCACCGCCTGTATACTGCTGTTCTGAGTATATAGGGCCTGGGGGCCACACGCATTTCCTTTTTTTAATATGGGTACAGGGTTCCCCTTAATATGCGTACAAGACCCAAATAGGCTGGTAATGGGCAGGGAGGGCTACCCATGCCATTTTTCTCAATGATTTTCAACCATATTGCAGGAACCAGATATAACATTAAAACCGCAAGCAGTTTTAAATGGTGTTATTTCCGTTTAATGTCATTTTGTGCAGGGACTGTTCTAAACACGGGAAAGACGTGGCACTTCACAGGCATACTACAGACACCCCCCAGGCACCATATTTAAAGGAATATTTCACTTTTTTTTTCACTTTAATCGTCATTAAAATCAGTGCTCCCGCCAAAACTGACATTTTAAAAAACATTTTAGGCATTGACCCATGTCCCCTGGGGCAGGAGCCAGGTCCCCAAACCCTTTTTAGGACAGTATCTTGCATATTAGCCGTTAAAATTAGCACTTTTCATTTCGAAAGTTCGAGTCCCATAGACTTCAATGGGGTTCTAACGTTCGTTCGAACTTGGGGTCCGTTCGAAAGTTCTGGTGCGAACCGAACCGGGGGGTGTTCGGCTCATCCCTACAGCTCATGATAAATAGGGGCAAACACAAAAGTGTTGCCTTTATAGTTTTGCTCAGTGTATATTTCAATCGTTACTCAAACCCAGATCACATCTATATATAGATGTGAAAATTCTTGCTAACTACATTGGGACCAGGTTAGCTTTGTGCACGATCAGCAAGTGGGCATCATTATCAAAAGGAGTTTTTCTGACTCATTTAGCATGCAGTGCTCCCAGGAATATTTGCTCCTATCTGTAGACATTCAAAATGCATGTTCTTTTGCCACTGGGGTTTCAGAAATAATATTTTGCCTTGGGTCACGACACTTTATACATAGCAATGGACCACTGTAAAGTACTGTGACTTCAAATCCCCCCTTTTGAAATTGGAAGAGGAATGCGTCAGCAAGACCCCCTGTCCCCAGTGCTTTTTATCCTTGCCATGGATCCCCTGGCTATATATATGTCAGTACATGGGTATAAAAGGAATAGAAATATCAAAGCTAGAGAATAAAAAAGCCTATTTTTTTCTATAACATCCTTTTGATTGCTGCCACACAGGAAGCCAAGTCTAAATCTATTGATGTCTTTATAACTGAACTATACTAACAATATAAGGGCCCAATCTCATAACTTGGAAAGCCTCTTTGCTATACATGAAACCCTTAAAGTCAGTTTAAAAAACAAAATCTTGTGGATAGGATTAGTATATATTCTATTTTTTTAAATATTTTATTGTACTTCTTTGCTGTCCCAGTCCTATTCCTATTATAGTACAGAGTAAAATCATTTATGTGAATTATATGTGATTCCACTTAATCTAGAGTCAATAAGGGAAAATGCATATAGACACAGTGGGGGTTATTTACTAAAACCGGAGAGTGCAAAATCTGGTGCAGCACTACATAGAAACCAATCAGGGTTCAGGTTTTTTTGACAAATCTTAATTGAACAAGCTGAAGTTTGAAGCTGATTGGCTACCATGCACAGCTGTACCAGCATTTGAGTGCTCCAGTTATAATAAATCTCCCCCATACTGTCTAGAGTAGAAGGGTTGTGTCGTGTACACACGGCCGGACTTTTCGTCAGACTGAATTCTGACTTTTACGGAGTTCCACCATAACTGACTTGTCTACACACAATCAAACCAAAGTCCGACGGATTTGATCGTGATGACGTACGACCGGACTAGAATAAGGAAGTTCATAGCCAGCAGCCAATAGTTGCCCTAGCGTTTTCGTCCGTCGGACTAGCATACAGACGAACTGATTTTTCAACCGGACTGGAGTCCGTCGGAAAGATTTGAAACATGTTCTAAATCTAAAGTCCGTCTCATTTTTCGACAGCAAAGGTCCAATGAAGCCCACACACGGTCGAATTGTCAGACGGATTAGTTCTGTCGGACCTTTGCTGTTGAAAAGTCCGGCTGTGTGTACGCAGCATTAGAAGCACCTGCCGCCCTATAGAAAGAGTGCAGACATCACAATCTTATTTCTTCTGTATACCTGAAGTGAGGGCCCTATTAGAGTTTCTTCCTTCCCTGCAGTGCTAAACATTGACCTACAAATGGGTTTATAGTCACATTGCCTCTTTTATATGCAGATTGTGTCAAATCTTTTCATCACTAAAATTCAAGCCCCATCCTTTTCATCAATAAAATTCTGGCCTATCTCTCCCCAGAATTTTGTTTCTTCATAGGCACAATGAAACATGTATGTACCCTCCCACTTTAGCCTAGGTTCACGTTGCACCGATTTGGCATGCAATTTGACATGTCAAATCGCATGCCAAATCGGTGGCTATTGTCGTCCGAATCGGTGCAACTCTGACTTTGCTGCGCCGCACCAATTTGCAAAAGTTGTTTATGTACTACTTTTGGCGACTTCCGGGTGTGATTTGTTTAGACATCTGTGCAGCAACCTGCACAGATGTCTCTGAAATCTCCCCGAAGTCCGGACTGACATGCGGGTATGTAATTGTGCGAGTTCAGCTGAACTCGCCTGATTTCAGTCCCGCTGCCAGTGTTTTTTTCTCAACGAAAGTGGAGTTAAGTTTTATCCCCCATCAGCGCTATGTTTCTTCTTTTCATGAGATAAATGGCAACCATAACCAGCTGGTGGGGACACCATGAAAAAGACAAATTCCACCAGTGCCGCCTATCAGTGCCCATCATTGTCGTCTATCAGTGCCGTATATCAGTGCAGCCTCGTCAGCGCACATCAGTGAAGAAGAAAATCTATTTTTTCGAAAATTTTATAACAGAAACTACTGTGGGAAAACTCCTTTTTTTCACATTTTTTGGTCTTTTTTCATTTGTTTAGCAAAAAATAAAAAAAACTGTGGTGATTTAGTACCACCAAAAGAAAGCTCCCTTTGTCTCATAAATGGTAAAATATTGTTTGGGTACAGCAATGCATGGCCGCGCAATTGTCATTCAAAATGCGACAGCGCTGAAAGTTGAAAATTGGCCTGGGCAGGAAGGCGGTGAAAGTAGGCAAGCGGTTAAAGAACAATAATATGCACAAATAGTAAGGAAGAACAGCAAATATTGTCAGATTCGCTTTGGTTCGTAAACAAAGACAGTATCAGGATTTCAGAATATCAGAACCTTTTTCTACATTTCTGACTATAATTCAATTATCCTACTTTCCTATTAATAGATACCGCACAGCAGGCTTGTGAAAACTTGTGCAAACTTCTTAGGCGTTGGAAATCACCTGTGCGTTATCTAACTGCACACAATTCAAATCATAAGTGCGTAATTCACACAATCAACAGAAATTACTTTCATCAACGAGCTTCCAATCAAATTTCCCCAAGAGTTCCATTTCTTCCTTCCTGTGCTCCGTGATTATACACCGCTGATTGCAGCATTGAGAGGACAGGTGGATTTCCTGTGTTCATTGAATTTATATCTGGTCTTCTCTCAGTTTACTGCTGTTTATGGATGTCCTTTGATAGACTGATGATATGTGATGGTTGCATGCTCGAATTTTGGGTCGTAATCTGAATGAGTTTTTTAAGAGTAAATTGTCTGCATGCATTCTAATTATGGGAAAAGTTTGGTTAAATGAATGGTGGTGATTATTAGGCCTCATTTAGGCTGCATTCACACCTGAGCGTTTCAAAGCTGCACATCTTTACCGCGATTTTGGCACAATTATGTTCAGGTAACCAATGTAAAAGGCAGAAAAACTCCTGTAATCTGCCCCAAAGAAGCTTGTGTTCTTTTTTGAGCTTAGGGTATTTTTCAGACATTTTGCTTCAGGTGACAAAATGCCCAGATGTGAACAGGTGCCATTTAAATGAATGGGATTTTGCTTGTTAGGCGTTTTTCTGGCGTTTTTTCAGGTGCTTTATGAGCGTTTTATGAGCTGAAAACGCTCAGGTGTGAATGCAACCTTAAAAGTGCCTGATGCAAAAGCTAACTTGTCCAGATGGCACCATTAAGATCCAAATCTGCAATATAATCTGACATTAGAGAACATTTTGAATTTGTTCGCTATAGATCTTACTTACCTACTGCATCTACAGCTTGTAAAGTTCTTGGCTGCAGGACTCATTATTCTCCATATCTTGTCTCCTTCTCCAGTTTTGGGTTATTATCATTACCATGTCGCATCATTATCTCCCATGGCACTGTGGCAAAGTAATAGATGGGTATAAAATAAAGCTTAGTAATATTACAAAAAAATATTACAAAATAATAATATTACAAAATATTACAAAATAATATTACAAAAAAAATAATATTACAAAAAAAAAGCTTAGCAGAGGTAATACAATATCTAAAATGATCCAAAGACTAAGCAGCCCATAGATAAGTCTGTTTTTTATTAAACCAGCAAACAAAAGAGTAAACAAAAAAACTAACCTGATTCCCAGGGCTGTCTTAATGCACGGGCACTCCTGGGCACTGCCCAGGAGCCCCAAGTGCATGGGCTCCCCAAGATAATCTTGCATAATCTTATATATGCTAACTGTCCTGGGATGGCCCATGTCCTGGGCCGCATTGCAGAAGTGTGCCCTCCTGATCCCAGTATTGTGCCCTCCTGATCCCTCCCCCCCCCCCACGCTGTGCCCACCTCTTGTACTGTGCCCTTTGTGTTTTTTAGTCTTTGATTTACTGTAGGCCATGTTTTCTTATTGTTTAAATTGAATATTGAATATTAAATTTCATTGAAAGTACTAATAAATATATTTTTAATTCTATAAACTATTTGTACTTTAATTCTTGAGAGTAGGTGCATAAATTGGGGCATGCTGTTAAGGATCCTAATGCATTACTTTGCCCAAAGGCCCATGATGCTATTAAGACGGCCCTGCTGATTCCCCTATCCACACATTTGGAAGTGGATGGGGGAATCCTCCTCCTTTTTTTTGTATTCTGTGAGCAGGGAGACATCCCCTGTGGCATAATACACTGATAAACGCTGCAGGCTATGGTCCGCAGCACTGGTCAAACAAACATTTTTCACCCACTGGTTGAATATAAGCCAATCGGTACATTAACTTCTGTTCAACCACAGTGCCCACACATAGATCCCTGCTGAACCATTCAGATTTCAATCCAAGTATGGTAGAGCTGCACGATTCTGGATAAAATGAGGATCACAGTTTATTTTTGCTTAGAATAAAGATCACGATTCAGAAGAACTTTTTTTATTTTAAAGATTTACAACCCCTGAACATTAGGTTAATAAACAAGATGGAAATAAAATAAGACATGATACTCTTTGCTTCAATCAATATTTTAAAGAAATGGAATGAAAAATAATCTAATGTGTAAAGAAATAAAAGAAATTACAATTAAGTTATATTAGGGTCGGTTTTTTAGTACTCACCGATACCAATTACCGATACCTACCACAACTTTTTGGTTTACACTTTAGCTCTCAGCAATGGTACAGAGTATTGAAAAGTTATTTTACAAATTAAATAAATAAAAAAATTTAAATGTTGTGCTTTTTTTCAATGTGAAGCATGTAAATTTATGATAAATATTTATATTATTTATGTAAAAATATTAATGAACAAAGCAAACAAAAAAAAAAGTTTTAATTATTTTTTTAAAGGTGTTTATTTAAAGTTTTTATAAACATTAGGAAATAAAACAGTACAAATAGGCATCAAATGTTTTTAATAAACTATACATGAAGACACAGTGTACATGATGAGTACACATGCATCACTCAGGGTAGCCTAAGTGTTAACATAATAATCAACCCCACACAGGAGCCCTGTTTATAGGATGTCAACACCCATATTACCAAATATTGTAGCTGCCAGCCCCAGAAACACATTCACACACCACTCATACCCACACCTAACATACACAAGCACCAACACACCACAAAAGAGGACTAAAATAGAGACTCCAAACAGATCTACAAATAAGTAGTTAATGATGCTGATTAGAGTAAATTAGGGTTAATAAGGGGTTAATAATTTAATAAAAACCAACTTGACAAGGTTGCTTTAAACTGACTTCATTTACAGACCAAAATTAATCCCTTTGATCTGTAAATGAAACGAAAGATACAATTTTTTTTTATCTCTCTTTCAGGGCTGAGCAATGTTGTTGATAAACATTGCCAGCTGCTTTTTATTACAGCTGGGAACTGCCCTACATTTGTTACATGAATTGTGGAAATGCCGGATTAAGAACATGTGGAAGGTTGAATCGAGATCACAATAGTTTAACAATTAATCGCGTGGCTCTAATTTATTGCCAGTTTAACCACTTGCTGACCAACCACAGTACTTGTACTGCAGGCCGTTTTTTTACCAAACACGTTTAGCAGAATACATTTCGGGCTAAATTTATGAAGGAATTTTATTTTATTGGATATGTTTTATTACAGAAATTAGAAAATATTGTTAGAAAATAGCTAGAGCAGGGAAGGGTTAGACCCACTATTAGGTTTTTATTGCTGTTTGAAAGGGGAAAAAACTACCCTTTCTACTTGTCTTGGTAACCATTGTTACCGAGACAGAAAGGAATAGGAATTCCAAAATGTTACAGGGGCCACCTATTCTGGTGGCAACTGTCTAAGCCCTTGTACACATGGTCGGACATTCCGACAACAAACTCCGCCGGATTTTGTCCGACGGATTTTGTCCAAAACTGGTGCTGCATACACACAGTCGGACAAAGTTGTCGCAAAATCCGATCATTCGGAACATGATGACGTTATTTAGTTACGATGGGACTACGTTCAGGCTAGTAGCCAATAGCTTTGGTCTAGGAAGTTGATCTGAGCATGATTGGCAATTTGTCCGATCGGAATTCTCTGCAAATGATCGGACAAAGTCTGATCGGATCATGTTGTCCGAAAATTTTTATATCCAGCTCTCAAACTTTGTTGGTCGGACAGTCCGACGGAAAAAGTCAGACGAAGCCCACACGCGGTCGGATTATCTGACAACGCGGTCCGATCAGACATTTTCTGCCGGAATGTCCGACTGTGTGTACAAGGGCTAAGAGGGGAATTATCCCAGATTTGTCAAGATTTCAAGTTGATGCTTGATATCCCGGACAGGAAGTGAAGGTAAATTCTTGGAATGGGACACAGACTGCAAAAAAATAAGATAGGGGTATTATTCATTCTCGAGTCTATCCAAAATTAAAGCAAAAAACTTCCATTTCTCTTGCTCACATCATGCATTTATGAGCTGGTAGACTTGTAGGCCATTATATTTAAGCAGTCAAATATAAAATCCTCCCTGGGCTTTTCACAGTAGGAAAACATGCTTAATGTTTTATCAGTGTTATTCACTAATTCCGTGGCTAACTTAAACCCCTTATCCAGCTTTTTTAGCCTATTATTTGGTCAGTATGTTTAAACAGTAAAATCAGAAATCCTCCTTGAACAATTCATATAGTTAAAATAGAAGTCATTTTGGTATATTTTTTATTGTTCTTTTAAAGTCCACCTTTGGTCATAGTAAGGAATAAGACAATTATATAACATAGCACTGTAGTGCTCCCTGGGTCTACTGAAGGCAAGGAGGGACCTCCAGAGGCAGGGGGCGAGCTAGCATTTACCCAGGGCCGCAGGACGCCTTAACATAGCCCACCTTCTTATGGACAGGTGCAATGGGTGCAGTACTGAAGGTGATGTCTGCTGATGGCACTTTAGTAACAGTAGCAATGACATCTTCAGATGGATAACTCACAGTAGCATACACATTGGGTGTAGGTTTCACAGCACAAGAAGAAAGAAGGGGGAAAGCGTCACATAAGTGCAGTATCACAGGGGATTTTATTAATACAATGGTTAAAAACACTTTCAAAAGTTAAGGTAAAATGAGCTTATCGTGTAAAGACTCGTCCAGGATGTCCTGGGTCTTTACTCCTGCATGGTTCACCGGGTTTAGATCCCTGGGAAGCAGTGGGGATGGAAGGTAGTTCAAAATAACAGTAGTTTTCCAGCTCCAAACAATCACGAGAGGAGGAGGTATGAAAGCCTTTCTGTCCCTCCAGATGCACTCTCAGTTCCCAGGCTGTGTGTATGGGTGGGTGGAAAAATCTTTTGTGCGACCTGTAGGTTTCTCAGCAGTCCCCTATGTAGCAACACCTGTGGCTCAATCAACTCTGTAGGCACTGGGTTGGCATGGTAGGGTGTTCCACAGCAAACAGGTACTCCGCCCAGGGCAGGAAACTAACTAACAGATGGAGGTGTACAGCTAGTGCTCCACACATATGGAACAATATACCCAGCACTTCATGGTCCCCAACAGTATACAGCACGAAATGAACATGCGGCCTCAGGCGGATGCCAGTTTCTGTTAGCAGGGTTCCAGACAGCATAGCATTTGCAGTGGTGCCGACAGAAAACATCTTGGGCCCCACAGCGGCTGGCACAAGGGAAAATTCTGCCATGACTGGGCTCTGATCTTGTCCCTCTCCAGCAACACACACACACACCACTTGCTCTTCTGATCACATAGCTCCCGGGCTTCTCTCACTCCCTCCTCATCTCACGTGGTCAAAAATGTGATCTGCAATTAACCCCTGTCTTCCTGGAGAAAGTGACAAAGTCCAAGAAACCTCTCTTTCTTCCTGGAGAAAGTGACAAAGTCCAAG
This sequence comes from Lithobates pipiens, assembly GCF_037356315.1. Lineage (NCBI taxonomy): Eukaryota > Metazoa > Chordata > Amphibia > Anura > Ranidae > Lithobates > Lithobates pipiens. The sequence continues at coordinate 200,226,812 of NW_027507790.1, read as the reverse complement.
AAACCTCTCTTTCTTCCTGGAGAAAGTGACAAACTCCAAGAAACCTCTCTTTTAGTAGCGACTCTTGGGTTCTTCCACATTGAACAGTGCAGCACTTTGGAAACAGTCTCTAGGGTTTTATTTGAGGTCACGGTTCAAAATCCACACAGTGCCATGATGAAATTACAGAGTTCCAGTTGATTACTAGAGACAAGGGCAAACTTATTCCTCCAGGCCCCACGTTGGGCACCAAAAATGTATCACCCCCTGGGTCTACTGAAGGCAAGGAGGGACCTCCAGAGGTAGGGGGCAAGCTAGCATTTACCCAGGACTGAGTCCATGGCTATAATGAGGAGTTTGGAACATAAATTGGGTGCCAGTCACTTTTGATATTTTCAAAGCTTTAACCACTTCAGCCCTGGACCAATTGTCAGCCTTAGGCCGCGTACACACGGGCGGACTGTATGGCCTACTTAGTCCGTCGAAACACATTTCAGCAGACAGTCCGCTCGTGTGTGGGCTTCAGCGGACTTTTTCAGCGTGCAGTCTGGCGTACTAAGTATTTCTGAGTTTTCGAAATTCTGTCCGTCATACTTTGGTTTCAGCGGACAATCCGCTCGTGAGTAGGCTAGTTCGATGGACTAAGAATGGCGCATGCTCAGAAAGGATTTACACGGCGGAAGGGTGCATTGCTGTGTATTGGACTTCCTATTTCTAGTCCCGTCGTACGTGCTGTACACGTCATCGCGCAAGCTTTCGATGGACTGTTTGTGCATCCGTGTGTGGTCAAGTCCGTTCATTCGAAAGTATGACGGACTGTCCGTCTGATTGTATGACGGACTAAGTAGGCCATACAGTCCGCCCGTGTGTACGCGGCTTAAGGACCAGAGGTCTTTTTACAATTTCGCACTGCACTGCTTTAACTGGTAATTGTGCGGTCATGCAATGTTGTACCCAAACGAAATTTGCGTCCTTTTCTTCCCACAAATAGAGCTTTATTTTGATGGTATTTGATTGCCTCTGCAATATTTATTTTTTACGATATAAAAGGAAAAAGACTTAAAATTTAAAAAAAAAAGATATTTTCTACTTTTTGTTATAAGAAAAATCGAATGAACTAAATTTTAGTCATACATTTAGGCCAAAATGTATTCAGCCACATGTCTTTAGTAAGAAAAATGTCAATAAGCGTATATTTATTGGTTTGCACAAAAGTTATAGCGTCTACAAACTAGAGTACATTTTCTGGAATTTACACAGCTTTTAATTTATGACTGCCTATCTCATTTCTTGAGGTGCTAAAATGGCAGGGCAGTACAAGCCCCCCCCCCCAAATGACCCCATTTTGGAAAGTAGACACCCCAAGGAAATTGCTGAGGGGCATGTTGAGCCCATTGAATATTTTTTTTTGTCCCAAGTGATTGAATAATGACACAAAAAAAAAAGTTTACAAAAAGTTGTCACTAAATGATATATTGCTCACACATGCCATAGTTATATGTGGAATTGCACCCCAAAATATATTCTGCTGCTTCCCCTGAGTACAGGGATACCACATATGTGGAACTTTTTGGGAGTCTAGCCGTGTACAGGACCCGAAAACCAATCACTGCCTTCAGGATTTCTAAGGGTGCAAATTTTTGATTTCACTCCTCACAGTTTCGAAGGCCATAAAATGCCAAAATAGCACAAACCCCTCCCCCCCAAATGACCCCATTTTGGAAAGTAGACACCCCAAGCTATTTACTGAGAGGCATGTTGAGTCCATGAAATATTTTATATTTTGCCACAAGTTGCAGGAATATTTAAAAAAAATGTTTTGCACAAAGTTGTCACTAAATGATATATTTCTCACACATGCTATGGGCATAAGTGAAATTACACCCCAAAATAAATTCTGCTGCTTCTCCCGAGTATGGGGATACCACACGTGGGGGAGTTTTTGGGAACCTAACCACGTACGGGACCCCGAAAACCAAGCACTGCCTTCAGGATTTAAATATAAAACGCTACCAAAAAAACCTGTTAGCGATCGCAGGGATCATGCCTGACTCTGCGAACGCTGCAGTTATGTGTTTAGTGTTTTGTAAGTGACAGTGATCGATCGATACTGCACTTGGGTGGGCTGGGTGGAGGGGCAAAACGCAGGTGCTAGCAGGTATCTGGGCTGATCCCGCTAACAATGCCTTTTTTTGGAACCCTAAACTGCTGGGGACACTAGTATAGATCTGATCAGATCAGATATTGATCTGTTCAGATACTATACCACTACGGGAGGTGTATGCTTTGCGCGTGGGTGTTAGCGGTACTGGCACTAACCTAGCGCTGCTTGGGGCGACGCAGACCCTGACCCTAAAACCTAATTGATATCACCCACCAGGTGATCAGGGGGTAAAACCTTTATTGGGTAATAAATGGTGGGTGCCCTGATGCTATAAAAAGCAAACTAACTAACCAGAGTCACCCATAACACTTATATGGTGATCTCTGGTGAAAGGGTTAACTGGGGCAATCAGGGGGTTAAAATCTTTATTAGGTAGTATATGGGGGTCCCTGACGCTATATAAAAACCTGACGGGGAACCTAAATAACTAACTGGCTAACCAGCGTCACCAGTGGCACTTATACGGTGATCGCTGGTGAAAGGGTTAAGTAGGGGCAATCAGGGTTTTAAAACCATTATTGGGTAGTATATGGGGGTACCTAGCGCTATAAAAACCTGGCGGTGAACCTAAAAAAAATAACTAGCTACCCAGCGGCACCAGTGACACTAATGCAGCGATCAGAAAAACGATTGCTTAGTGACACTGGCAAAAGGGGGTGAAAGGGTTAACTAGGGGCAATCAGGGGGTTAAAACTATTATTGGGTAGTATATGGGGGTACCTAGCGCTATAAAAACCTGGCGGTGAACCGAAAAAAAAAAATAGCTACCTAGCGGCACCAGTGACACTAATGCAGCGATCAGAAAAACTATTGCTTAGTGACACTGGCAAAAGGGGGTGAAAGGGTTAACTAGGGGCAATCAGGGGGTTAAACCTTTATTGGGGGGGTAGGGGGCTACCCTGGACCTAACACTAACTGCCCTGACAGTTTTTACTGTCACAACTGACACTAAATGCAGTGATCAGTAAATAAATGATCACTGCACTCTGTGACTGGGAGGGGGGGGGATCGGGGGGGGAATTGGGTGCCTATGTGTACCTAAAAGTCAGTGTAGTGTTGGTGCACTTACTTTCTCTGTTCTCCTCGTAGTCCGGTCAAAAAGACCGCCCCGAGGAGAATGACATCACTTCCTTCCTGCCTGTGTTTACACTACACAGGCGGGGGAAGCTTCTCATTCGCCAGGAGTGATCGAGAGGGGATGGCCCGAAACCAACGGCCATCCCCTCATCCCGGATCGCTCCTGAAGCGAAACGGACTGCCGCAGCCAGCGGGAGGGGGTCCGATCTGTGCCATTCTGCCGTGGTACATTGCCATGTGGCGGTCCTTAAGTGGTTAATGCAGAACTTGAAAGGAGATAATAGGAGAGAGGATTACGGGTCTCAGATACCAATTGCAGATCACTTACAGACTCCTTGGTCCAGAAAAGGGAACAGCTTGACAGTCCCAAAACCCTTAAGCTGACCCGGCAATACTGCAAACAGGTTTAGATTTGTAGAATAAGATCCAGCTTCACAGTGCCACAACCTTTAAGCCCACCTGGCAACACTGCAAGCACATTTTAGATGTAGGTGCATCCTCCACCAGGCCCTCCTTAGAGACCAGCCTTCAACTTGGCTCTCTCTAGCAAGGATTCTCCCCTGGATCTTCTCAGCTTGGCTTGGCTTCTTCCACGCCAGGCAAGACAGCCTAAGGCATGGGTGCTCAACCTGTGTCCCTCCAGCTATTGCAGAACTATAAGTCCCATGAGGCATTACAAGCATGACTCCCAAAGGCAGAGGCATGATCGGAGCTGTAATTCCATCACAGCTGGAGGGCCACATGTTGAGCACCCATGGCCTAAGACAGGGTTCTGGGCCTACTTGCAGAGCTCTCTTCAGCAGCATGTCCTCAGGCCAGGAGGGCCTGAGGTAAGAGAGAGCGAGCACATGGCCCAGACCAAATAAAAAAATTATTTTCCAGAATGCACCAGCAGCTAAGAACCTCCTACTGGGCTGTCAGTAAGAAAATAAATATTCATAGCTCTACATAGTTGTACTTCTCATACTGGCCTATAGTACCAGTGACACCTACTGGCGACAGTAAGAAAGGCACAACCCAATTGAGATTAGGGAGAGACCAGATAAACTGTACAATCAATCCGAGCTGTCTACATGTAATCAATAATATTCCTTTTTATTCACCAATTTATTTTTTGGCTACCACGTGCTTCATATAAAGTCCCAATGTCCCCTTTCCCCTTGTCTCCCTTCTTTTGAATTGAATAAGGATGGAAACACATGACCTTACCAGGCCATGGTTTCATTTAAAGTCCCCTGGGATGGAAATACATGACTTTACCAGGCCATGGCTTCATTTAAGTCCCAACTTGTTTCCACTATTTACTACACCTACTGGCGACAGTAAAAAAGGCACAACCCAATTGAGATTAGGGAAATACCAGATAAACTGTACAATCAATCTGAGCTGTCTACAGCCCAGCCAAAAACAAAATTTACAATATAGCCCCAAGGTTAGGACTAGGGGGCTACAGCAGGATGCTCCAGGTGCCTGCACATCAGCTCTGATATTCTACAAGGTATTCTAGGACCCAAGGAGGCTCCCTTATGCAAAAAATGCAAGATTTGAAAACGTTCCTTTCAATATATAAGATAACCAGTGCACATAAATTCATATCCTAACAAAGTGTCTTGTGTGTCCAAAATCATATCATGCATAACATATCCTGTGGGTGAGGTGAAATGCATCATGGTTTCAGATGCACGAGGGTGCTATTAAGAATGAATGACAGTCCCACATGTCAGCATGCTTGGCTACAGGTGGTTGCAGATGTGGGAACAAGAGCAATTTACTCGCTGTCCTGCGCCCGCAACCACCCACACAAGTGTGAACATAGCCTTAGTATCTATACAGGTATCCCCAGTGGCGGCTGGTGAAGTTTTAGGATGGGGGGGTGCAAGACCCCGCCCTCCACATTTGGCCTTTCCCACTTCTCATAAGCCACACCCCTTATAGAATCCACATCATATACCAGGCTGCACATTATACACAGGGCTCTGCACATTATATATCAGGCTGCACATTATACACCGGGCTCTGCACATCATATACCAGGCTGCACATTATACACGGGTCTCTGCACATTATACACAGGACTCTGCACATCATACACAGAGCTCTGCACATCATATACCAGGCTACACATTATACACAGGGCTCTGCACATCATATACCAGGCTACACATTATACACAGAGCTCTGCACATCATATACCAGGCTGCACATTATACACAACAGGGCTCTGCACATCACATACACAGGGCTCTGCACATCATATACCAGACTACACATTATACACAGAGCTCTGCACATCATATACCAGGCTGCACATTATACACCGGGTTCTGCACATCATATACACAGGGCTCTGCACATCATATGCCAGGCTGCACATTATACACCGGGCTCTGCACATCATATACCAGGCTGCACATTATACACAGAGCTTGCACATCATATACCAGGCTGCACATTATAAACTGGGCTTTGCATATCATATATCAGGCTGCACATTATACACAGGGCTCTGCACATCATATACCAGGCTGCACATATACACCGGGCTCTGCACATCGTATATCAGGCTGCACATTATACACCGGGCTCTGCACATCGTATATCAGGCTGCACATTATACACCGGGCTCTGCACATCATATACCAGGCTGCACATTATACGACCCAATTCATGAAGTTGATAAGCAGGGGGGGGGGGGGGTCTGCAGTCCAAATTCAGAATAAAAATTCATGAAGTTGAAAAGCAGGGTGGGGGGGGGGGGCTGCAGTCCAAATTCATTAAAAAAAATCCACGTAGTTCAGAAGTGAGGGGTGCTGCCACCCAGACTAAGAAAAAAAAAACATGTAGTTTAGAGCCGGGGGAAGGTTCGGTTGCTGCCGTCCAAAATCCTAAAAAAATCCATGTCGTTCAGAAGTGGGGGGGGGGGTGCTGCCATCCAAACTAACAAAAAAATACATGTAGTTTAGAACCAAGAGGGGGGTGCTGCCATCCACAATAAGAAAATAAAACATGTAGTTCAGTAGTGGGGGGTGGGGGGTTTGGGTGCTGCCGTCCACAATAAGAAAATAAAATCATGTTGTTTAGGATGGGGGGGGGGGGTGGGGGGGTTGCTGCCGTCCAGTCTAGGAAAACAAATCATGTAGTTGAAGAGACTGAGAAGCGGGGGGGGGGGGGGGGTGTTCTGCCGTCCACAATGACAAAATAAAGCATGTACTTTAGAACCGGGGGGGGGGGGGGGGGGGTTGCTGCCATCTAACTACCTAGAGATGAAACATCTGCCTGCCGAGTGCCGAACATCAACAGCAGGAGCTTCTGATTATCGCAGCAGACGAGTGCATATGTCACTTCCTTGAGTGACGTTAGTAGCACTGCTTCTGAATGTACTTTTTTAATTTTTTCTTTTTTGGACTGCTTGGGGGGGGGGCACCCCTATGGACGGGTCGCCACTGGGTCTCCCTAAATTGCTGCAAGTCACAATATACAGCAACAGTATAATCCTTTTTTTCGAAAAGCTCTGCTTATTATTAACCACTTCAGCTCAGGAAGGTTTACCCCCCTTCATGACCAGGCCATTGCGATACGGCACTGTGTTACTTTAACTGACAACTGCGGGGTCGAACGACGTTGTAGCCAAATAAAATGTGTGTCTTTTTTTCCCCACAAGTAGAGCTTTCTTTTGGTGGTATTTGATCACCTCTGCGTTTTATATTTTTTTGCGCTATAAACAAAAGAAGACCAACAATTTTGAAAAAAAAAAAACAATTTTTTTTTACTTTTTATTATAAAACTCATCTAATAAAAAAATGTAAAAAAATGAAATGTCTTAATAAATAAATTTAGGCCAATTTGTATTCTGCTACATATTTTTGTTTAAAAAATCCCAATAAGCATATATTGATTGGTTTGCACAAAAGTTATAGTGTCTACAAACTATGGGATAGATTTATGCAGTTTTTATTTATTTTTACCAGTAATGGCGGTGATTATCGAATTATAGCAGGGCTGCAACATTGGGGTGGACAAATCGCACACTAAGTGACACTTTTGACACTTTTTTGGTGACCAGTGACACTAATACAGTGATCAGTGCTAAAAATATGCACTGTCACTCTACTAATGACACTGGCTGGGAAGGGGTTAACATTAGAGGTGATCAAAGGGTTAAATGTGTTCCTAGGGAGCGCTTGCTAACTGTGTGGGGGATGCTTTTACTGTGGGAAGGCAGAGATCAGAATTCCTGCTTAGCAGAAACATAGGATCTATACCATCCCTACTGACAGAACAGCCATCTGCCTTGTTTACAGAACGCTGTTTTTCCTCTCTCCGGAACAGCCACTGTCCCCGCTTATTGGCCCCCCGCTGTGTCCAATCCCAGTGGATTTGGGTCACAGGCAGCGTGCCCCAGACCTGGAAGTGCACAATCATGTACCTGTACGTGATTTTTGCACAGGAGAGCCGCCTTGCTGTCATATATGTACAGTATACGGTTGGCAAGCGGCTAATTAAAAAGCTCCAGTTAAAGTATTAAAAACAAAAATGTAATATATTGCAGTTTAATAATTCCCAGATGTGGTGGCTGCATTTGTTTTTTTGTTTTTCTGTTGTCTTTCCCTTATTTTCTGATGTGCACTGGTTCAAATAATTTAGTAAAGGGGGGATTATGATGTGGGGTTGCTCTTCAGGGGTTGGGCTTGGCCCCTTAGTTCTAGTGAAGGGAACTCTCAATGCATCAGCATACCAAGACATTTTGGACAATTTTGTCCTCCCAACTTTGTGGGAACAGTTTGGGGCCCCTTCTTGTTCCAACATGACTGCACACCAGTGCACAAAGCAAGGTCCGTAAGAACCCCACACCATAATCCCCCCTTCACCAAATGATTTAGACCAGTGCGCAAAGCAAGGTCCATAAACTTGGATGAGCGAGTTTGGGGTGGAGCTCAACCTGATAGAACATCTTTGGGATGATTTCGAGCGGAGACTGCAAGCCAGGCCTTCTCATCCAAAATCAATGCCTGACCTGAAGTCACTTCTGGAAGAATGGTCAAATATTCCCATTGACAGACTTCTAGACCTTGTGAACAGCCTTCCCAGAAGAGTTGAAGCTGTTCTAGCTGCAAAGGGTGGGCCAACTCAATATGGGACCCTACAGACTAAAGCCCCATGCACACTATCAGATTTTCTGCTGATTTTTTTCCTTCAGATTTACCAAAACCATATAATATGAGATCAAACCTTAGGAGTTTCAATGTGTATGCAATCAGGCAGGCCCTTGCACTACATGGTTTTGGCAAATCTGAAGACAAAAATCAGCAGAAAATCTGATAGTGTGTATGGGGCTTGAGACTGGGATCCCATTTAAGTTCATGTATGAGTCAGGTGTCCCAATACTTTTGGTAATATAGTGTATTTTCAGACCTTTCTCTTAGCATGCATGCAAGCAACATAAAAATGAATATCTGGTGCTAACTCCACTATAAGGAGGATCTGTCACTGTTAAAATACCTTGATCATGAATCTGTTTGATAAAAGTTCTGACATTTGTAGAGTTCTCTTTTTTTATTTTATCAGCCTATGGTGTGGTTTTGTAATGCCTCTTTGTTCCTCCATTTGGTAATAACTTTATTTCTAACCTCCCTCATTCCTCCTATGGGAACCAACTCCTCTGTCTGTCCTCTCTGCCTCCGCACAGCATTCAATTATTTAATGAAGAAGCTGATGGGCAGCGAAGTATCAGAGTGATGAGAGAAGTTATAAAAATGCCTCTTTCTGCACAGGCTATTTATAAGTGATGTCTATAGTTCCGTGACAGGTCCTCTTTAATATTGCATGGATCAATACACATGGAATATATGAATAGAGCAGATGACAGCTCAGTATAAGACTATACCCCCCATCTTTGTGTTTACTCATGGACTGCGATGTTTAAATATTACATCAATGCCTTTAATCTCTGGGAGCCATTTGGTTGGACTGACAGCTAGCATATACTAAATCAACATGCTTACCGACTCCATTGTGTTATAGGGATATGCCTGCTGAGTGGATGTTATGTTCTATAGACAGGTAAATGTAGCAATAGGTGGGTGTGTAATGGATATGGCTAGGACACCATGGAATATAAAATATGTCAGACAAAATGTTGGCCATTGTGGATCAAAGCTGGCCTTACATGGATCGAATTCTGAATGAATTTTATTTTGAAAATCAGACATTCTGTGCATTTTGTGGTGTCACCATTGATTTGAAATGCGACCAACCAAGCCTTTAATTTCACCTAATGTTGCTATAGAAAATACATTTCATAGCCGGGAATCTTCTTTTCTTTCCATGTCACAGTTCATGCGCATTTCTTTTTCGATTATATTTTTCGCATGATTCTCCGATCATTGATTATAAATTCATAAACTTTTCTCATAAATTTCCAACTAGTGATGGACGAACGTTTCGCCCGGCGGTCGTTTCGCGGCGAATTTCCGACATTCGCGGTCCGCACGTTCGAACGCCTTTTTCCGTCGTTCGCCGCGGCGGACTTACGTGTTTAATGTATACAAGAACTTTAACCTTTGGTGACACGTTTATCATGTGATACAGGACAGCCAATTGAGACATGACAGCACATGGACACTTGGACATTCCCCCTAACCTATAAATACACCCGATCCGGTGGCCATTTTACATTCTTTCTTCTGTTACGATAGGGACAGGTTCCTGTGTGGAGTAGGGAGAGATAAACCACTAGCTATTTGGTACACAAAAGTTCTTTTCAGGACTGGTATAGGTGTTAGGTGTTGATAGGTTTGCTGTGCTGCTGATTCTTGCAGCAGCCTGAGTGTCTTTTGTTAGTTTAGAGAAAGGGAAAGGACGGTGTATGCTACAGGGACAGCCAGATTAGTCTTTCATCATCATCATCATCATCATCATCATTAGCTGTTACTATCAAGGTCCACAAAAGAGCTGTTCCAGTAACCACTAATCGTTCTCTTTTTTTGCCAATTTGTATAGGGACAGGAAGGAAGCAGTGTTGTCAGGCAGTGAGGGTAATTTTAAAGACTTGCTGTTATTATTAGTTCCACAAAGGTTCTTTTCAGGACTGGTATCAGTGGTACAGTAATAGGCTTGTACATGTATAATATTCTTTCTTCCAAATATAGAAAGGATATTATACTTGACTGCTGCCCTTCTGCTGCAGTCTGCTAAACATTCACAACTCACTTGTTCCACAAAAGTTCTTATAAGGACTGGTAACTTGGTATAGGGTGCTACGGTACATAGGCTTGAGTGCGGTACAGTCTGCTGTTCTGTAAGGACCGCTATCGGTCCACAATAGATAGGGTTGACGTGCACCACTGCTGACCGCTGCCCTATACTGCAGCAGTCCTTCAGCGGTATAGGGACTGACGTACAGTCTGCTAAACACTAATACACAACCTGCTTGGTCCACAAAAGTTCTTATAAGGACTGGTAACTTGGTATAGGGTGCTACGGTACATAGGCTTGAGTGCGGTACAGTCTGCTGTTCTGTAAGGACCGCTATAGGTCCACAATAGATAGGGTTGACGTGCACCACTGCTGACCGCTCACCTATACTGCAGCAGTCCTTCAGCGGTATAGGGACTGACGTACAGTCTGCTAATCACTAACACACAACCTGCTTGTTCCACAAAAGTTCTTATAAGGACTGGTAACTTGGTATAGGGTGCTACGGTACATAGGCTTGAGTGCGGTACAGTCTGCTGTTCTGTAAGGACCGCTATCGGTCCACAATAGATAGGGTTGACGTGCACCACTGCTGACCGCTGCCCTATACTGCAGCAGTCCTTCAGCGGTATAGGGACTGACGTACAGTCTGCTAAACACTAATACACAACCTGCTTGGTCCACAAAAGTTCTTATAAGGACTGGTAACTTGGTATAGGGTGCTACGGTACATAGGCTTGAGTGCGGTACAGTCTGCTGTTCTGTAAGGACCGCTATCGGTCCACAATAGATAGGGTTGACGTGCACCACTGCTGACTGCTGCCCTATACTGCAGCAGTCCTTCAGCGGTATAGGGACTGACGTACAGTCTGCTAAACACTAATACACAACCTGCTTGGTCCACAAAAGTTCTTATAAGGACTGGTAACTTGGTATAGGGTGCTACGGTACATAGGCTTGAGTGCGGTACAGTCTGCTGTTCTGTAAGGACCGCTATCGGTCCACAATAGATAGGGTTGACGTGCACCACTGCTGACTGCTGCCCTATACTGCAGCAGTCCTTCATCGGTATAGGGACTAAGAGTTTTGTCACAGGGTCATTTAAAAAATGACAGGCAGAGGAAGAGGCAGGCCCTTCCGCAGGGGTGGTAGGGGTAGGGCAGGAGCAACAGGCTTGAGCCAAAGTGGGAAGTTGCAGAAGGTGCGTTCAATTACTTTAAAGGATGCACCAGACTTGGTTGAGTGGCTCGCTCAGCCTTACTCTTCTGCACCCTCCTCATCCTCTCGATCTGCACCCTCTTCTTCACTCTCTGCTATGTGCACCCCCAAAGACACTACCACCAACAACACGACCACCACCACCACCACCACATACCTTCCGCTTGAGTCACTGGAATTATTTTCCGATCCATATCAAGAGGACATTTCTGATGCGCAGCCACTCTTGGTATTGGATCAGGAAGAGGAGGTAGCAACAAGCGCTACTCAGCAGTCTGACGACAGTACCCAGATCAGCCCAAGGAGGAGGTTGGTCCCCGGTGTTGCTGCCTACTCCGAGATCTCTACTTATAGCGGTGGGGAAGGTGACGTTGATGATGACGTGTCTAGTGATGTCACGTGGGTGCCCACAAGAGAGGAAGAGGAGGGGAGTTCAGAGGGAGATATGGACCAGCAGATAGGGAGGAGAAGCAGGAATAACTTACATTGCACAGGAGGGACAAAGCAGACTGCAAATGTATCAGGAGCGAGTCATCGACCATGTACGGTCACATCTGGCGCTCCCAGGACACCGGCACATGGCTCCGCAGTGTGGGCTTTTTTTAACGTGTCCGCTGCTGACAATAGCGTTGCCATCTGCAATCTTTGCAGTCAACGCGTTAGTCGCGGTAAGCCCAATACTCACCTAGGGACGACCGCCTTAAGAAGGCACATGAGCAGCCATCACCGAGCCCAGTGGGAGCAACGGAACACACAAAGCCACACTGCAGGCTCTCACCGTCCAGCCTCGTCTTCTACTTCTCCTTCTCCTCTCTCCTCACAATTGTCCTCCACTCCACCTTCCATCACGCCAAGCTCACATTTTTCTGCAAAAAGGCAGGCTTCCGTGGGCCTAATGTTTGAGCGTAAAAAAATGATGACGCCGGATAACCCTCTTGCCCAACGGTTGGCGGCTGGCTTGTCAGAACTCATAGCCCGCCAACTACTGCCATATAAACTGGTGGACTCGGAGGCCTTTCGCAAATTTGTGGCCATTGGAACACCACAATGGAAGGTCCCAGGAAGGAAGTATTTCTCAGAGAAGGGCATCCCAGAGCTATATGGCCATGTTCAGCGGCAAGTGAATGTATCTCTGGCACACAGTGTCGGTGCCAAGATACATCTGACCACAGACACGTGGTCTAGCAAACACGGGCAGGGAAGGTATATCAGTTTTACTGCCCACTGGGTGAACCTTCTGACGGCCGTCAAGCATGTAACCCGTGGCACCCGTGTAGATTTGGTTTTACCGCCACGGATTGCATGCAGGCCTGACTCTTCTTCTCCTCCTCCTACTCCATCCTCCTCCCTCTCCTCCTCAGCTGCCTCCTCCTTTTCCGCTGCTAGCGTCTCTTCCGCTGCACCGCCCAAGCTCCCCAGAACCTATTCCACATGCCAGGTGAGACGTTGCCATGCCGTGCTGCGTCTGTTGTGCCTGGAAGCAAAGAGCCACACTGGCCCGGCACTCCTTTCAGCTTTGCGTTCACAGGCAGATGAGTGGCTAACACCGCTCAATTTGACAGTTGGTAAAGTGGTGTGTGACAACGGTGCCAATCTGCTTAGCGCATTGAAACAGGGCAAAATCACGCACGTGCCGTGCATGGCACACGTCTTAAACTTGGTCGTGCAGCGATTCCTTGTCAAATACCCTGGGGTCCAGGACATCTTGCGGCAGGCAAGGAAAATCTCGGCCCATTTCAGAAGATCTTACACGGCCATGGCTCGCCTTGCTGACATTCAGCGGCGACACCATCTGCCGGTCAGACGTCTTATTTGCGATTGCCCGACGCGATGGAACTCAACCTTCTATATGCTTGATAGGCTGCTCCAGCAGAAACGTGCAGTTAACGTCTACCTGTATGAACTCTGCGAAAGAAACGGTTCTGGGGAGCTGGGTTTTTTTTCACCGCGCCAGTGGCTGCTCATGCGCGACACATGCAGACTTCTGCGGCCATTTGAGGAGATCACCAAACTGGTCAGTCGCAGCCATGGCGCCATCAGTGACATGGTACCTTATGCCTTCTTTCTGGAGCGTGCATTGCGTCGTGTCATTGATCAGGCTGTGGAGGAGCAGGAGCGGGAAGATGAGGAAGTCGCAATGCTGGATGAATTCCCAGGGGGGGCTACTCTATCTGAGACAAGTCAACAACAGGAGTCTGATGAGGAGTCAGAGGAGGATGGTGCCGGGGCGGATGAGCAGGAGCAAGAAGAGCATGCTTTAAACCTTTCTGGGATCCCTGTTGTGCGAGGATGGGGAGAGGAGAATGAAGAGGACGACATTATCCTGGATGATGAGCAGGAGCCAGGCCACCACACCGCTTCCACTTTAGTGCAAATGGGGGCCTTCATGCTCCAGTGTTTTAATAGGGACCCCCGTATAAAAAGCATGAGGGTCAAGGACCAGTACTGGGTGGCAACGTACTTAGACCCCCGGTACAAACACAAAATGGCGGAAATGTTACCGCCGTCGCAGAGGGCTGTCAGAATGCAGCACTTCCAGGCCTTGCTTCGAGAAATGCTGCATTCTGCTTTTGCGTGCGCTGGCAGAGGAGCAATTCCCACTCCCAGAGAAGGATTTGCGGGTACCAATCCAACAGCGCCTGCAAGAAGAGGCCGGTTTGAAGATGTGTTGGTGACTTCGGATATGAGGTCATTCTTTCAGCCGACCCATCGACAGGTGTCATCCGGATCCAGCATCAGGGAACGCCTAGACCGTCAGGTGTCCGACTACATTGGGTTAACGGCCGATGTGGACGCTCTGAGGAGTGATGAACCCCTAGACTACTGGGTGGGCAGGCTTGACCTCTGGCCAGAGCTTGCCCAATTTGCAATCGAACTGTTGGCTTGCCCCTCATCCAGTGTCCTGTCCGAAAGGACGTTCAGCGCAGCAGGGGGGATTGTGACCGATAAGCGTACTCGCCTAGCTCACGACAGTGTTAACTACCTCACATTTCTAAAAATGAATGAGGCATGGATCTCGGAGGAATTCAACACATGTGACCAGTAGACCATGTATATGTCTATAAACTATTTTTTTAATCAAGCACACAGACCTTCTTAATTCATTTGGCTCACTTCCTTGACCCAAAAAAGCACACCGTACTATATGCCCCTACCCTCCTCTTTGAAGAGGTTGAGCGGTGTCATATTTCTACTGGGGCTGCTTATGATATCCCTGTGCTGTGCTGACTTCCTCCTGGGGGTTCTTATTATGAAGGGATCACACTATCCCTGTGCTGTGCTGACTTCCTCCTGGGGGTTCTTATTATGAGGGGATCACACCATCCCTGTGCTGTGCTGACTTCCTCCTGGGGCTGCTTACGGTGCTGCTGTCAGTGCTGTATGTCACGGTGCTGCTGTCAGCGCTGTATGTCACGGTGCTGCTGTCAGCGCTGTATGTCACGGTGCTGCTGTCAGCGCTGTATGTCACGGTGCTGCTGTCAGCGCTGTATGTCACGGTGCTGCTGTCAGCGCTGTATGTCACGGTGCTGCTGTCAGCGCTGTATGTCACGGTGCTGCTGTCAGCGCTGTATGTCACGGTGCTGCTGTCAGCGCTGTATGTCACGGTGCTGCTGTCAGTGCTCTGTATTACGGTGCTGCTGTCAGATGCCTCTATCACGGTGCATGTGTCATTCCGGTATGTCACGCTGCTGGTGATCATCTCCTGCACCCTCTTCTTTGCCTACCCTGGTCCCTGACCTTCCCTCTCCTCCATTGCCTTCATTAGCTCCATAGTCCTGAATTGTTAGAACAATTTCCCAAATAAAATAAAAATGCTTGTAGTTATCGATCCCAAATTCACCTCATACATGTATTATGTCATTGTCCAGATGGTGGGACTACGTTTTACCCCCTAATAATTACCACGTGGCCGCAAATTCGACATGAAGGTTTGCAAAGTTCGCCTCCCATTGAAGTCAATGGGGCCCGCGGCGAACGTTCGGTTTCGCGAACGTTTGAGTCCGTTCGCATTTCGCTTTCGCGAAACGTCCCGTCGGAAGTTCGTCCATCACTATTTCCAACATGCCCAATCACTCAAATTCGATGGCCACACAAAAATCGGCTGTTGCTGCAGCCCACTAATAGTACGAATTTCAAAAGAAAATTCTTAGTTACGATTTTCGTAAGAACATTCTTTCGGAATTCAACCCGTATATGGCCCGGCTTTAGAAAAACTGAAAAGCAGTTTATAGAAGACTCAAAAATATTGGGTTTCCATGCCTGATCATTTTGCTGAATATCAACAGTCATATCTTTTACTTAATTTTAAAGCAAATGTAAGCTCATTGTAACATTTAAAGTGGTTGTAAACCCTTACAAACCACTTTGACCTACAGGTAAGCCTAGATTAAGGCTTACCTGTAGGTCCAAGAAATATCTCCTAAACCTACACAATTTAGGAGATATTTGGCGAAAGGCAGGCACCGCTGTCTACGGCACATGCGCCATAGACAGCGTCGCGCAGGCGCACTGAGCGCCGCAGTCAACGGCAATATGCCGCGAGTGGCGGCTCCCGTGCGCATGCGCGGGAGTGACATCATCGCGGCTCCGACGAATGACAGCGCCGGAGCAGCGAGACCCACCAAGAAGATGGAGGCTCCGGACTACAGGGGACAGCGGTGACTTCACTGGCTCCTGTGTCAGATAAGTGACACATAATGGACTACTATGCGATGCATAGTAGTCCATTATGCTTTACCTTTGCAGGGAATCAAAGAGGAAGTAAACTCATCAGAGTTTACTTCCTCTTTAAGTGGATGACCAAGGCAAAATTAGGCCTTTGTCTGGTATAACCACTTAAAGCTGAACGCCCAAAAACTTGAAAGCTTGCCTATGCAGTAGGGTTTCCCCACCCTTAAAAGGTTATCTGGTCATTTAGGTCTAGGGTAAGGTCTCTCAACCTTTTTACTGTGGAGGAACCCTTGCCAAAAATTTTGAGATCTCAGGAAGCCATGAAATAATTTTAAGATTTACAGTTCACAGAACATTGGCGTGTTCCATGGAGCCTTGGTTTAAAAAAACACTGGTCTAGAGACATAGAAAAGTAGATTTACAACTCAATCCTCCTTTTCTCTGCACTGCTAGACCACTCCGCACAGCACCTTCTCCCCCAATGCTCCAACGGTCTAAGGTCCTGACTTTATCAGGGTCCATAGTCCTGCATTGGACATGAGGATGTCAAGGGACAGTTCACCACCAGAGCATGGGGAGCACCGTCTGTTGAAGAGCCAAAGGTATCAAATAAGTAAAAATACTTTTTGCAGCCCCCTAAACAAGCAGATAACTCTTACAGTGCAGATGCAGCCCTTCTGCAAGGGAGAATGTTTAGGCTTCCTGGAATTACGCTTTAAATGTAGTCAATGTACTCCAGGTCAAAAGAGCAACACAGAAGTGCAAACGTCCTTATTCTGTTTATTCAGTAATAATAAAAACAACATGGTACCTCATCCTCTATGATATACCAGTGCAGAATAAGCTGTTAACTCCAAGGCTGAAGGACTATAAAAGTGTGGGCACCCCCCATTTT
This sequence comes from Lithobates pipiens, assembly GCF_037356315.1. NCBI lineage: Eukaryota > Metazoa > Chordata > Amphibia > Anura > Ranidae > Lithobates > Lithobates pipiens. The sequence goes on along the minus strand of NW_027507790.1, from coordinate 200,209,614 downwards.
TTTTTATTGTTTTTATAAACATTCATTCAAAGAATGGTTTATGGGGCCTATAATTTATGAAGGAAATAATGTAAAACAAATTCTTGTTATTTCAGGATACAGCGGGACAGGAGAGATATCGCACTATTACAACAGCATATTACCGAGGAGCAATGGGGTTTATTTTAATGTATGACATCACCAATGAAGAATCATTCAATGCAGTACAGGACTGGTAGGTTTACCAAATCCATTTCTAACTGTATTTTTGGTTTCTGTTTTCGCATCCTGCCTGGCTTATACTCAATTCAAATGACCAACAGCTCACTTTATGAAGCTTTACGGATCTTTATTTTCGCCATATGAGTGTAAGTTTCAAATCTCATTGGACCCAGCTGAAAATAACTGTCACATTTTTTTTTTAAATAAGGCTCCTTATCCTAATGTTTTAGCTTTATGAAATGAGCCTAAAGACCTTTTTCCTCTGACACTGAGGATTATTTATAAGACCCCTTCACACTGGGGCAGCGGGTCAGTTAGCGGTAAAGCAGTGCAAGTTTTAGCGGCGCTTTACCGTAGTTTTAGCGCAAAGAAGGGGTTAAAAGCACCTGTGTTGCGGTGCTTACAAAACACTTCATAGGCGCTTCGGAAACCCTGCCCATTCATTTTAATGGCAGGGGCGGTGTAGGAGCACTGTATACACTCCTACACCGCCCCAAAGAAGGTGCTTGCAGGACTTTTTTTCCCATCCCGCAAATGCACTCCCCCAGTGTGAAAGCAGTGGTAATAAATAAATAAATAAATAAAACCTTGAATCCCTTCCACTAATATATCTGTATTCCACATTACAGTACCAATTCCTTTCATATGCCAAGCATGGCAGGGAAGAGACTGATGTCCCATACAAGCACCTGGGATGGACAGGAGGGGAGGAGGGTCCAGCATGAAACAGCATTCCACAACCAGCACCATCACAGCCGCTTCCCTGCATAGCTCTGCATTTGTCAGCAGAGGGGATGCGATCTACCCGTCAGCTGCCTGCGGAACCCCTGGGGAACTCCCTGGAACCCTAAGGTTCTGCAGAACCCTGGTTAAGAAACTCTGATTTAAACAATCTTAGATCTCTAATTATAATGGAGAGTGGTTTCCCATTCCTGGAGGTTATCACTGTAAATGCTGTATACTGCATCAGCATTTTACGAAGCCTGCGGGGTCCTATGGAGTGCTCTCTGCAAAGTGCTGCAAAAAAACATTCCTAAATAGGAGGAGAGCCTTGTCACATAACCCATAACAATTCCAAAGTCATGTAAGGCCCCGTACACACGCGGGGACTGTTCGCCCAACTTTGTCCGCTGAACAGTGTTTCGGCGGACAGTCCGCTCGTGTGTGGGCTTTCAGCGGACAGTTTCAGCGAACAGTCTGCTGAACAAAGTTTTTCGGAAATTCCGAAAAACTGTCCGCTGAAACTTGGTTTCAGCGAACAGTCCCCTCATGTGTAGGCTTGTTCGTCAAACTAAGTTCCGCGCATGCTCAGAAAGGATTTACACGCCGAAAGTTGTAATGCAGTGTATAGGACGTCGTATTTTCCGTCCCGTCGTACGTGCCGTTCACGTCATCGCGCACGGTTTCAGCAAACTGTTCGTTCGTCGTGTGTGGGCAAGTCCGTCCATGCTAATTTTGAGCGGACTGTTTGCTGAAACTGTTTGACGGACAAAGTTGAGCGAACAGTCCCCGCGTGTGTACGCGGCCTAATAGATTTTCCTTCTCTGAGCATTGTTTTTCAAAATTCATTAGAATTAGACATGTGCAGAATGAAAAACTGTTTTTATTTCATTTCGGTTTGTTATTTATATTGTTTACAATTTGTTTAGTTAAAGCGGAGGTCCACCCTAAAGTGGAGCTTCCGCTCATTGGAACCCTCCCCCCCTCCGGCGCCACAATTGGCACCTTTCAGGGGGGGGGGGTGCAGGTACCTGTACAGTACAGGTATCTGCACCCACTTCCGGCGTAGATTCTGCAGAAGCTACGCCCCTTTCCGCAGAATCTACGCCCCTTTCCGAAGGTCCCCCGCTGCCTGCTGGGAAACACATGGATCCCAGAGAAAGCGGGGACCATCCTTATTGCGCAGCGCGACTTGCGCATGCGCAGTAGGGAACCGGGAAATGAACCCGCAAGGCTCCACTTCCTGATTCCCATACCCAAGATGGCGACGGCAGCACCCAAGAGACGATCGAGAAGTGTCATTATTTTAAAAGTCAGCAGCTGCTGTATTTGTAGCTGCTGGCTTTAAAAAAAAAAAAAAAAAACAGCGGACTCCCGCTTTAAATTATTTTAACCCGTTTCATTTGTTTTCTGAATTTGCTTTGTTTATTCTTATTCTAATCAATTAAAATTTTCTGAATTCTAATCAATTAGAATAGTTTTCAAATCCTTTTTTCCAAAGAGAATCAAATAGAATAGAAAATAATGGAATAGAATAGAAGAAAATATATAATAGAAAAAATATATAATAGAAAATAAAATAATAGAATATAATAGAGTAGCATAACAAAATAGAATAGAAAATAAAAGAACAGAATAGAATGGAATAGAATAGAATAGAAATTAATAGAATAGAATCAACTAGAAAGAATATATCAATCTTCTGAAATCCAAATAGTAAAGAATATAATAGAAAATAATATAATAAAAAATAGAATAGAATAGAAATGTGAATAGAATAGAAAATAATAGATTCAAATAGAATAGAAAATAACACGATGGTTTAGAAAAAAACAACAAAATAGGATAGAATAGAAAGAATATAACTACCTTCCTATTCTAATCTATTCTTTTCTATTCTATTCAAATTCAAATTGATTCTATTTGAATTTTGGGAAATGGTTATATTCCTTCTATTCTATTGTTTTTTTTTTTATTCTATTATTTTTTTATTTGTTTGATCTATTCTATTCTTTTCTATTCTATTATTTTATTTTCTATTCTATTCTATTGAAATTCTAATGTATTTTATTCAAAATTCAAATTTCAGAAGAGGTTTAGTTCTTTCTTTTTTATTAAAAAATTATTTATAAAATTATAAAATTTCTCGTTATACAAAATATAAAGTACTTTGTTCAAAATTCTCATTCATAAAAATATAGTTTTCCCTTATCCCCCCTCCCCTCACCTTCTCCACCCCATATTCCTTAAACATTTGTTAAAATCTTCCTTCATTTATTCCCTCTACCTCTCTTTTTTCAGATTTGCATTAGCTCAGAGTATTTCTTTGTATTCTAATGCCACGTACGCACGATCGGAATTCTCGTCGGAAAAAGCTCTGATGGTTTTCCCAACAGAATTCCGACGGAATTCGGCTCAACCTGTCTTGCCTACACACGGTCACATCAAATTCTGATCGTTTATAACGCAGTGACGTACAACACGTACGATGGGACTAGAAAAAGGAAGTTCAATAGCCAGTAGCCAATAGCGTCTGTCTCGTAGTTGAATCTGAGCATGCGTGATTTTTGGCGTGTCGGAATTGCATACACACGGTCGGAATTACCAATAGAAAGTTTTTCCGTCTGGAAAATTGAGACATGCTATAAATTTTTGGCTGGTGGAAATTCGGACAGCTAAATTCCGATGGAGCATACGCACGGTCGCATTTTCCGATGAAAAGTTCTCATTGGTCTTTTTCTGGCTGGAATTCTGATCGTGTGTACGCGGCATTAAACGTTTTTCATCCTTTCCAAGTATTTGAAAAATTTTCTATTCCATCTTCTCCGTAATGACACAATTCTTCCATGTTATATATAAATTCTACCCTTTGAACCCATTCTCTTAGCGTTGGGCTTTCCAATGCTTGCCAATGTTTTGGGTTCAGGTTTTTTGCTGCATTTATTAAATGTGGTATTATCATTCTTTTATATTGTTTTTTTGTAAGTTTGGTATTATGTAATAAATAGGTTTCTGGGTTTTTAGGCTTATCTACTCCCGTAATTTCTTGGATCTGTTGTATCACTTCTTGCCAAAATTTCTGTATTTTCAAACACTCCCACCATATTGTTTTTCTTTTCCCACACTCTCTCCAGCAAAGCGGTGTTATTTCCTTTTGATATTTGTGTGCTTTGATAGGTGTTACAGCTTGAAAGACATGTATAATTAGTTTCTATCGTGTCTATTGCTGTTCCGTTTACTAATTTCAAAATTTTCTCTTTCTCTTGCTCACTCCAAGTTGCACCAAGTTCTGTTTCCCACCTATTTAACCACTTCCGCTCTCTCCTTCTGAGTGGACGTTCAGGAACGTCCCTCAGAAGGAGGAGGATCGCGTGCCCGTGCAGCGCGTGATCCTGAAGCGCTTGTGTCACCCGGACACACCACATCTCAGATCGGCAGGAGGGCTCTGTGATTGGCCCTCCTGATCACATGACGGCCGTGTCCAATCACAGAGCCGGTGTTGCTAGGCAATCAGCTCTCCTCTCCTCACACAGAAGTTGTCATTGAGGAGAAGAGAGCGGATCGCTGCACCTGACTGGTGATCAGTGAGTATGAGCTGTTTTTTTATAGCTTTTTACTCACTGATCACCAACCTAGTGTCAACACACATGTAAAACACACAGTGTAAACACACATGCCACCACACAATGTCCCCAAATCGCAATGTCCCCAAATATTAAAAACACATGTCCCCCACATATGTTCCACTAAAACCACATGTCCCAATGATTATCTGCACACATATGTCAGTGATCACCTGCCCACATCTGTACATGCTCATTTGCGTACATATGTCCGTGATCACACAAACCAATTATTATACACTTAATGGAATTTTTTTTTACCAAAAACAGAATACATTTTGGCTTAAATTTATGTCAAATTTCAATTTTATTGGATTTCATTGGATTTCCTTTAAAATTTCCGCTCTTTTTTCTCTTATATCGCAAAAAATAAATAATGGAGTCTTGAATAAATACCACCAAAAGAAAGCTCTATTTGTGCGAACAAAATGATAAAAAAATCATTTGGGTACAGCATAGCATGACCGCACAATTCTTATTGAAAATGTGAGAGCGCTGAAAGCTGAAAAATGGTCTGGGAAGGAAGGGGGCGAAAGTGCCCAGTATTTTAGTGGTTAAAAAAGGTGGTACCTAATGGTTCCGACATTAGAGTAAGAATCTTATAAATCTGGGAAATTCTGTACCCAAATTCATATGGGTACAGTGACCATGCAATTGTCAGTCAAAATGTTATAGAGCTGAAAGCTGAAAATTAACCTGGGCAGGAAGGGGGTGAAAATGCCCAGTATTTAATACATTTATTGTTAATTTGCTTGTGTCCTTCGAAATTGTATTGTTGTGTTACCCATATCCCCTTATTCAATTGTGTATTACTATAATTAACGTGTTTTCAATTTTACCCCAACTTTTTCCCATGTGAATTCAATCTATAACTCGTGATAGCAAAACTGCATTGTAATATCTTTTGGAATCTGGTAAAGCTAATCCTCCCTGTATTTTATCTTTGTTTAGTACTGTAAATTGTATTCTTGTTTTTTTTTTTGTGCTGCCATATGAACTTAAGTATCTTCTTATTTAATGTGTTAAAATACACCTGTGGCAAGTGTATAGGGAGCATCTGAAATGTATAGAGACCTTTGGCAAGATTCCCATCTTGATGATATTTATACGTTCTATCCAGGAAAGTGGCTTCATTGATATTTTTTTATTTCCTCTTTAATCTCGTTTAATAACGGTATTTTGATACAGATCCTTTGGAGATGTTGTTAATTTTATACCTAAGTATTTACATTTTTTTCTGCCATGTGAGCGAAAACTGTTCTTGTAATTGTTCTTCTTTCTTATCCATATTAATATTTAAGATTTCAGACTTTGAGGGGTTCCTTTTTAAGTTTGCTAGTTCTCCATAATCTTTCAATAATTTCATTATGGTATATATTAGGTAATGTTATTCTTCGGCAGGAGACATAAAACAAGATATCATCTGCATATGCCGCCACTTTATGTTCGTCTTTTCCTACCTTCACTCCTTTTATATCTACACGATTTCTAATAGTGGCCAATAAAGGTTCCGATGTCAATATAAACAATAGGGGTTAAAGAGGACCCCTAGCTCGTACCATTGAATAACTCAAAAGATTGAGAACGGTCCCGTTGATCTTTGCTGCTGCCATTGGATGTTGATATAGTGTTTTAAACCATTGAGTAATTGTTGGGCCTATCCCTATCTCTTCTAATGTAGCCGTCACAAATCCCCAGTCTACCCAGACAAATGCTTTTCCGCATTTATTGACAGGAATAGAGCTGAGGGTCCATCTATTTTTATTTTTTGTAGGAGTAACAACATTCTTACTCTGTTGTCTCTTCCTTCTCTCCGAGGTATGAACCCCGCTTGGCCTTTATGTATCCAATCCGGCATTAATCTCTTTAATCTAGTGGCTAATGTTTTGGCATACAGTTTTGTGTCTACATTTAATAATGATATTGGTCTATAACTGCCACGTTGCGATATAACTTTTTTTTGTATTACTGTGATATAGGCCAACAGTCATTCTCCCCTCATTTCCATCCCTTCATCTATTGAATTCCAGTAAGAACCTAATTTTGGAACTAACTGGTCTTTACATTTTTTATAGTAGATTACGGAGAATCCATCCAGCCCTGGACTCATTCTCATAGGTGTCTCCTTTAGTGCTCTAGAGATTTCTTCTTGCATTATGGGTCGCTCTGGATCTAACATATTCCCTCACTTAATTTAGGTAGTTTGGCCTCTTTTAGCCACTTCCATACAAGGCCAATGTCATATGACATCCGCTGGAACACTGTCATCTTGGGTGGGCATCATATGACGTCCTCTGCTTCGGCGTGGCAATCGGGGATGAGGCATGTCCCTCGGACACAGCCTATTCCAGATCAGTGTAAAGCCATAAAACCAACTGTGTCCAGTCACAGCTGGTCACATGGACTGTCCTTTTTTTAGCACTATCAGATGTTGTATATCTATTGCTTTCTCTGGTTATGTTCTTTCTATTCTATTCTGTTCTGTTGTTTTTTTCATGCTATTCTGTTTTCTATTCTAGTCTAATTTATTATTTTCAATTCGAATTGATTCTATTTGAATTTTGGGGTACAGTTATATTCTTTCTATTTTATTCTATTGTTTTTTAAATATTTTCCTTTCTATTCTACTATAGTCTCTTCTATTCTTTTAATTTGCTGTTATATCCTTCTATTCTATTATATTTTTTTCTATTATATTATATTTTATCCTCTTTGGAAATGGGAAAATTATTTGAAAACTTTTCAAATTTGAAAACTATTCGAAAACTTTGCGAATTCGAATTAAAAAACAATTCAAAATTGATGAGATGAGAATTAATTTGAATTCCTGTCCGAATTTTTTTTCCGGTTATTTTGAATTTGTTTAAATTCAGTACTATTGTAATTCAGAAATTCAAATAAATTCAAATTTCTGAAAAAAAAATGTATCCAAATTTCAATTCAGAATGAAACGAACTGCACATGTCTAATTAGAATGAATAAGGCTTTGCTTGCCTAAAGCTGGCCATACACTAGTAGAATTTTGTTCACATTTTCTTATTAGTGGGGGTCAAATTTATGCTTTTTTTGACAAAACTGACAAGGAAATTTGAAGTAGCAGGAGGGACAATTTTTCGGCAAAAGTCAATTCACTGCAAAATTGAAAGTAAACAGTTTTTAAGTAATTTTAAAAGGACACTTCACTCCAAAAGTCAATTCACTCCAAAATTTAAAGTAAACAGTTTTTAAAGTGGTGTTGCCACCAAAAACTAAAAAGTTGCTTAAAATTCTTAAAAAAATAAATAAAAATAAAATAATAATAATTGGCAAAAACATTTTTTTTACTCACCTCTAAATACCTGTTGCTAGGGGGTCCCTCGTAGTCTGCCTCCTTCCTTGCCCGGGCTGGTGACATCACTTCCTCTCGCACCGCACATTCACCTGGGACCTGTCACGTGTCCCAGGTGACTGTACGGCGTATCACGGCGGCCTGCTCCGCTCACGCATGCGCAGTGGGTGCCCGGCTGTGAAGCCACAGCCGGGTGCCCACAGTACGCATGACGGCGCCGCGAGCGGAGCGGGGAACGAGGAGGGGCTTCGTTCCCCCGCATTGCTGGACCCTGGGACAGGTAAGTGTCCGATTATTAAAAGTCAGCAGCTGCAGTATTTGTAGCTGCTGACTTTAAAATTTTTTTTTTAGGGGGTACCCCACTTTAAGTAATTTTAAAAGGACACTTATCAAGCCATTGAAAGTACTGATGAGAATTTCCATACAAATGTTAATTCGAAAATCTACTAGGGTAGATAGAGTCCTAAAGCAAGCAAAACTGAAAGCATATTTGCAAAGCACACAGCTTTGCTTCATAAATGTGGCAAGTGAATTTTTTTTAAAGCAGCTTTACGGTTATGATGAGGCATAACTAGAGGTCGACCGATATGGGTTTTTCTCTGGCCGATTCTGATGCCGATATTTAGAAATCATGGCGGCCGATGGCCGATATATGATGCTGAATTTTTTGGGCCGATATGTTAGGCCGATTTTTTATTTATTTTTTCCTTTTTTTTTTTCCCCCTTCATCTCATAAAATTTAAGTTGGACACCTTTCACACTGGGGCGTTTTTCAGGTGATTTTGGGCTAAAAATAGCGCCCGTAAATTGCCTTCAAAATGGCTCCCCTGCAGTCTGTGTGAAAGCCCGAGTGCTTTCACAATGAGGAGATGCGCTGGCAGGACGTTAAAAAAAAATCCTGCAAGCAGCATCTTTGGAGCGGTGTAAACCGCTCCTCCACCACTCCCGCCCATTGAAATGAATGGTCACCACTGCTGAAGCGCATGCAATGCGATTTTGCAGCAGTGCCTCACTGCCCCGCTAGCAGCCGAATAGCGGGGCTAAAATGACGGTAAATTGCTGCTAAAACTTGCAGCGTTTTACCGTCAATGCCTGCCCGATCCAGTGTGAAAGCAGCCTTAATAAGTGATGCAGAAAATTTCTTACACATTTATTAAACAAAACAAACCTCCAATCAGTTCACTTGTATGTATAATTTAGATTAAAAAAAACTATTTATTAAATACACAAAAACAGGTACTCAAAACTTTTGGACGTAAAAAAAAAAGGGCTAACTTGCGTTTGAAAGACCTCTGCGCAAATACCGCGTCACATAAAATATTGCAACAACCGCTATTTTATTCCTTAGGGTCTCTGCTAAAAAAATATATATCATTTTTGGGGCTTCTGAGTGATTTTCTAGCAGAAAATACTGGATTTTTACTTGTAGGCAACGCGTACACACGGGCGGATTGTCTGCCCAACTTAGTCCGCTGAACCGTGTTTCAGCGGACAATCCGCTCGTGTGTGGGCTTCAGCGAACTTTTTCAGCGGCCAATCTGACGGACTTAGTCTTTCGGAATTTCCGTAATTTTGTCCGTCCAAACTTGGTTTTGTCCGTCCAAACTTGGTTTCAGCGGACAGTCCGCTCGTGTGTAGGCAAGTTGGACGGAATAAGTATGGCGCATGCTCAGAAAGGATTTACACAGCCGAAGGTTGCATTGCAGTGTATTGGACGTCGTTTTTCTAGTCCCGTCGTACGTGCTGTACACGTCATCGCGCAAATTTTCAGCGGACTGTCTGTTCATCGTGTGTGGTCAAGTCCGTTCATTCAAAATTTGGACAGGCTGTCTGTCGGATTGTCTGACGAACTTAGTTGGGCAGACAATCCGCCCGTGTGTACGCGGCCTTAGTCTTTAAATGGTTAAACTGAGAACTTCTACACAGGGAGTTCAGCCCATTGAAGAAGAAACATTAAATCACTTTGATCTTTTCTTGGCAGCCTGCCCAGAGAGGAGGAAAGTCCTTCACTGATGTCTTCAGGCAACTTACATTGACTTCTATTACAGAAGTCTTTTGCAAGTCGCGCTGAACATGTAATCGGCTTTTTCATCAGCACAATCGGCCGATGCCGATTAATTAAAAAATGCCAAATATCGGCCGATATATCGGTCGATCTCTAGGCCATACTATTGTTTTATAAATAGGCCTACGTGTCCTACTGGCATATCTTGGCTGCAGTAGCGGTGCATTCATAAGGCCACATGGGCGCCGACCATCTCTCGAGCTACCCCCTCTATGACCAATGCACAGATTCATGTATAGCATGAATCTATCCGTGGTCTCTGCTGCCACCCCCTGTTCAGGTGCCCGTTCTCTTGTTGACTGCCAGAATTACAAGGGGGTGTTTTTGAATCACGTGATTAGAGCCATAGGCTCTAATGGGCATCAAAAAAGGTGTGTTAGAACAGCAAATGAATATTCGCTTTCCTAATACTGAGCTCCCTCCCAGCCAATCGGGTGCTCAGGTCTGTTACCCGTCACCTGCTGAAACGACAAGTGATGTGATTGGATGCCTGTGAGGTGGAGAGGATGGGAGGAGAGAATGGGAGGGGATGCATGAATGACACTGCCCCACCAAGACAGGATAAGTTCTGGGCAGACGGCGAGCGAGTGGGGGGGTCACAATGGCAGCATTCAATTGCACAGTGGCAGCATTCGATGGGCACAGTGGCAGCTTTAGATGGTCACAATGGGAAGCGTTTGATGGTCACAGTGGGAAGCGTTTGATGGGCATAGTGGCTACGTTTGATGGGCACAGTGGCTGCATTTGATGGGCACAGGGGCTGTGTTTGATGGGCACAGTGAGGCTGCAATTGATGGGGGTTTTTTTCCAGAATTTTTCAGTTTGTTTGTGCCCCCCCAAAAATTTAGAGCACCAGCTGTCACTGCTTGGTTGTGATGTCTTCATGGGTAATTTGAAGCCAAAGGGAGTAGGAAGTAGTTCATTTTCCTGTTTTACTCAATAAACACTTATTGAAATAGCTATCACTAGCCGGAAGCTAATGTTATTTTAAGACACAATAGCCCGTGCGATTATCTTTGTGAGTTGATTTTATCATAACAGCCTTTACAATGTACTGACAGTATTATGATATCACCAGTAATAGCAGAACGCCACCACATACAGAGCAGGCTAAATAAAGCATGTACACCTTTGTGAGCGGAGTTATCAGCAGTTTAAGGTGTGATATCTAGAAAATAAGAGCTGCAATAGAAAAGCATCTGTATGAATTGAGTCTAGTGACTCATAACCTTGTGTAAGCAACCCAAAGCCAGGAGCAATGGAAAATTAATAATATGGTGTACGTAGACATATTTTACCCTTCTTCTAAAAATATTTTATGGTTACCTTTGGAAAAAGCCAAAGGATGCTTTAACCACTTGCTTACTGAGCACTTAAACCCCCCTCCTGCCCAGACCAATTTTCAGCTTTCAGCGCTGATGCACTTTGAATGACAATTGCGCGGGCATACAATACTGTACCCTGTACAAATGAAATTTTTATAATTTTTTCCCACAAATAGAGCTTTCTTTTGGTGGTATTTAATTACAGCTGGGAGTTTTATTTTTTGCTAAACAAACAAAAAAAGATGCAAAAAAAAAAAAAAATCATTTTTTATAGTTTGTTATAAAATTTTGCAAACAGGTCATTTTTCTCCTTCATTGAAGTGCGCTGATGAGGCGGCACTGATAGGCTGCACTGGCGGGCACTGATAGGCTGCATTGGTGGGCACTGATAGGCTGCATTGGTGGGCACTGATAGGCTGCACTGGTGGGCACTGATAGGCATAGTTAAGGCGGCACTAATAGGCACAGATAAGGCGGCACCGATGGGCACAGATAAGGTGGCACTGATGGGCAAAGATGGGCACAGATAAGATGGCATGGATGGGTGGCACGGATGGGTGGCACTAAGGGGCACTGATAGGTACCATTGATAGATGGGACTGATGGGCACTGATAGGTGGCTCTGATAGGTGGCACTGCTGGGCACTGATGGGCGGCACTGCTGGGCACTGATGGGCACTGGTAGATGACACTGATGGGCACAGATATGTGGCACTGGGGTGCAGCACCTTTGTTGAGGCAGATTGTGGGCACTGCTGGGTGGCACTGTGGGCACTGCTGGGTGGCACTGTGGGCACTGCTGGGTGGCACTATGGGCACTGCTGGGTGGCACTGACCGGGGCACTTATTTTTTAATGAGGTGGCACTGGCAGGGGGCAGGTGGGCACTGGCAGGGCTGGCCGTGATCGGGACTGATGTCCCGATCACGGCCGCCGGTGATCGGCTCTTTTTTTTTCTCCTTGCGCTGTCAGCGCGAGGAGGAATAATAGCCGATTACCGACTCCGTTGTATCACATGATCAGCTGTCATTGGCTGACAGCTGATCACGTGATAAGGGGTCGGGATCGACCCCTTGCTCGGATCAGTGATCAGGCGAGTCTCATAGACTCGCCGATCACAGAGCGCGCCGCGCATGCCCCTCAAGGGGCGCGCAGGCCGCTCGTGCACGGGACGACGTCAATAGACGTAGTCCCGGCAAAGGAGGTCCGCGCTGTAGCCGTCATTCGGCTATAGCGTGGGTCTCAAGTGGTTAAAACACAAAGCTGCATGCATTGGTATCGTTGTCTCATGCTAGCTTTTGCATTAACCGGTTCAGGACCTTGGGTGTACCAGGCATGTCTGAGGTGCTCTGTTGATCCTTTTAAGAATGATCCTGGCCCTGTTCAAGATTTCTCTGAGACTGCCAAGGTCCACATCTGACTTACAGGAATGCGGAATTTATGATAAAATGAAGCCTGCAAATGCTGTCTGCAAGCTTCATTTATAAATACACTGTAATAGAAGTAAACAGGTACATATTTCCAGTGCTTAGGTATAAAATGAATCCCAATTAAGCTAAGCAGTTGCTATATTAATAACATTATAAAGGCTGAGCAAAAAATATCGAATAGATAGTCCTTCGAGCATAAGCAGCACTAAAACATTTAAAAAACAATGAATCAATCAATGGTGATGTGAATCCAAGTGAGAGATAGTTCGGAATATTTGTGTGACAGTTCATATAGAAAACATCAGCTGTTTAAACGTTCGACCATCACCACACCAAGTGATTCCGCTCCCTTAGGAGTTGCACTCACCGAATTCCCAATTAACAAGCGCCATTGCATATATTATGCCTTTACAATCACTGTCTGAAGGACATCTGCCCAGATCTCCAATAACGATCAACCAAATGATATCAGACGTTCTGGTCCTATGATTCACTCAGTTTAAGCAAGCCAAAACCTTTTAATCAGCTCGGCCATAAGGAAGGAAAAGAATCCTCATAGTGTGAAACTGTAAAACGTTTGTTCATAAAAAACCTTCCCTTATGCCAATGCACTTACAAACATAATATCCCACCACAAAACGATCGGATTAACACTGTACAGCCCTATTGGGGATCTCTACTAAGAGTCCAAAAGGCATTTCCGCAATCTGTGGGGGTGGTGGCTACAAGAACCCGCAGATCAACATGTCAGTGCTTGTTCAGAAGAAGCCCCAGAATTACTAAAAATTAGATACGTGCCCATACATATGAAAGGCTCCACATATTAATTTGTGATTAATTAATATAACATATTTCATAGACTTTAACCACTTGACCACTGGGCACTTAAACACCCTTAATAACCAGACCAATTTTCAGCTTTCGGTGCTCTCACATTTTGAATGACAATTACTCAGTCATGCAACACTGGACCTATATGAAATTTTTGTCCTTTTTTTCACACAAATGGAGCTTTCTTTTGGTGGTATTTAATCACCGCTGGGTTTTTTATTTTTTGTGCTATAAAAGAAAAAATACAGAAAATTCTGTAAAAAAATGAATTTTTCTTCATTTCTGTTATAAAATTTAGCAGATTAGTAATTTTTTCTTCATAAATTTTGGCCAAAATTTATACCACTACATATCTTTGGTAAAAATAAGTACAAATTGGTGGATATTATTTGGTCTTTGTGAAAGTTATAGAGTCCACAAGCTGTGGTGCCAATATCTGAAAATTGATCACACCTGAAGTACTGACGGCCTATTTCAATTCTTGAGACCCTAACATGCCAGAAAAGTCTAAATACCCCCCAAATGACCACTTTTTGGAAAGAAGACATTCCAAGGTATTTAGTAAGAGGCATGATGAGTTTTTTGAAGTTGTCATTTTTTCCCACAATTCTTTGCAAAATCAAGATTTTTTTTACTTTTTTTTTTTTTTCACAAAATTGTCATATTATCAGTTTATTTCTCACACAGCATATGCATACCACAAATTACACCCCAAAACACATTCTGCTATTACTCCCGAGTACGGCGATACCACATGTGTGAGACTTTTACACAGCGTGGCCACATACAGAGGCCCAACATGCAGGGAGCGCCATCAGGCGTTCTGGAGCACCCAGGACAATTCTGACATTTCTCTCCTACATGTAAAAATCATCATTTATTTGCTAGAAAATTACATCGAATCCCAAAACATTATATATGTTTTTTTAGCAAACACCCTGGAGAATACAATGGTGGTTGTTGCAACTTTTTATCTCGCACGGTATTTGCGCAGCAATTTTTCGAATGCTTTTTTTTTTTTAAAAAACAGTTTTGTGCTTAAAAAAAAAAAAAAAAACACAGTAAAGTTATTTTTGCATTATGTGAAAGATGAAGTTACACCGAGTAAATCGATACCCAACATGTCACTCTTCAAAATTGCACAGGCTCGTGGAATGGCGCCAAACGTCGCTACTTAAAAATCCCCATAGGCGACGATTTAATTTTTTTTTTACTGGTTATATGTTTTGAGTTACAGAGGAGGTCTAGGGCTAGAATTATTGCTCTCGCTCTAACGTTCGCAGCGATACCTCACATGTGTGGTTTGAACACCGTTTTCATATGTGGGCGGGACTTACGTATGCGTTCGCTTCTGCATGCGAGCACATGGGGACAGGGGCGCTTTAAAAAAATATATATATATTTTATTGTTCATTTTACTTTATTTATTTTAGTTTGACATTTTTTTCCCCAAAAATAAATTTTTTGATCACTTTTATTCCTATTACAAGGAATGTAAACATCCCTTGTAATAGGAATATGGCATGACAGGTCCTCTTTACAGTGAGATATGGGGTCAATAAGACCCACATCTCACCTCTAAGCTGGGAAGCCTGAAAAAAAAAAAAAGATTCTGGATTTTATCGTATTGGCGAGTCGGTAGAAGCACCGGAGGGCGGCGGGAGGGGGGGGGGGTGTCTATGGCTGGGTATTGCAGGGTATCACCGACTATGGCTGGGTATCTCAGAGTATGGCGTTGCAGAGTATTGCGTTGCAGAGCATTGCAGGATATTGGCGGGTGTTGCAGAGCATTGCAGAGTGTTGCACGGTATTGGCGGGTGTTGCAGAGCATTGCAGAGCGTTGCAGAGTGTTGCAGAGCATTGCAGAGTGTTGCAGAGCATTGCAGAGCGTTGCAGAGCATTGCAGAGCATTGCAGAGGATTGCAGAGCGTTGCAGAGCATTGCAGAGCGTTGCAGAGGATTGCAGAGCGTTGCAGAGCATTGCAGGGTATTGCAGAGCGTTGCAGGGTATTGCAGAGTGTTGCAGAGTATTGCAGGGTATTGCAGAGTAATGCAGAGTATTGCACGGTAATGCACGGTATTGCACGGTAATGCAGAGTATTGCAGGGTAATGCAGGGTAATGCAGAGTATTGCAGAGTATTGCAGAGTTATTGCAGAGTTATTGCAGAGTTATTGCAGGGTTATTGCAGAGTTATTGCAGAGTTATTGCAGGGTTATTGCAGAGTTATTGCAGGGTTATTGCAGGGTTAATTTTCGGTGAGCAGCGATGTGGGCACTGCAGATGCAGCCCACATCGCTGCTGACACCGATCTCCTCCCCCTCCGCTGTTCCGATCGGTACAGAGAGGGGGAGGGAGGAACCGGCGTCATAACATGACGCCGGTTTGTTTACAAGTGATCACTCCGTCATTTGACGGAGCGATCACGTGGTAAACGGCCGCTATGAGCGGCCGTTTACCGTGATCCGTGATGCGCCGGGTCCTGTGGACCCGGCGGTCACGGATGCTCTCGAGTGCGCGCCACAGGGGGCGCGCGAGAGCGGAATTCTGGGAGGATGTCATATGACGGCCTCCCAGAGTTAAGAAACCGCCCTGAAGCCGTCATTCGGCTATAGGGCGGTTATTAAGTGGTTAAACAACAATAAAAATGTTGTGTGTTAGAGGACATCTATGCAATAAGAAACTCTATCAATTAACATATATCTGTTCAATAATGTAAACTAATTAATCGATGACCTCCAATAGCTTTAATTATATAATGTTCGCAGAATGAATAATATATATATAAAGCCATTAGAGGTCATTGATTCATTAATTGTTTACATTATGTAAAAAAAAATGGCCTGGTCATTAAGGGGGTAAATCCTTCCGGGGCTGAAGTGGTTAACACACAATGACAATATATCTTGTGCTGCTGCTCAAAACTTGTCTCCTCTGATCAAATACAACACCCTTCTCACTCAGTTCTCCTCAGGAATATTTGCCAGTATTAGTAATCCAACCTCTAGCACAAAATGAATCAGCTGATTGGGCTGTAAGATTTACTCAGCGTCAACCTGCTGTTTCATTAGACCTTTATTGAATTAACGAATCAATGCAAATTAATTTGTTATTTTCATTATAATTTATTTCGTATTCGTTGAAATTTTTTTTTTTGTTTGGACATTCGGATGCATCCGAATGTATGAAAGATGCAAAATTCAGCCCAATTTAAATTTGTTACAAAACTACTTGCACATGTCTGGTCTATACCATATGATCACAGAGTTCAACACAATAGTACACAATGACTGGCATGGATCAAAGCCATTTATTGTATATAATGGTCATCTGATTTGATCAATCACATGGTACCAGCAGTGGGCTAGTACACTGATCTGTCATCCGCTGTGTCCGGTGGATAGGGGCGCAATCCAGGGAGGACATCATATGATCATATGACCGATCGCAGTGATACCTCACATGTGTGGTTTGAACATCGTTTTCATATGCGGGCGCCACACACGTATGCGTTCGCTTCTGCACGTGAGATCGGCAGGACGGGACATGTTTAACCACTTGAGATCCGCGCTATAGTCAATTGACGGCTACAGCGCGGACCTCTTTTTCCGGGACTACGTCTATTGACGTCGTCCCGTGTACGAGCGCCCTGCGCGCCCCCTGAGGGGCGCGCGCGGCGCGCTCTGTGATCGGCGAGTCCATGAGACTCGCCTGATCACCGATCTGTGCAAGGACAGCTGATCATGTGATATAACGGAGCCGGTAATCGGCTATTATTCCCCCTCTCGCTGACAGCGCGAGGAGAAAAAAAAAAAGCCAATCACCGGCGGCCGTGATCGGGACATCAGTCCCGATCACGGCCAGCCCTGCTAGCGACCACCTGCCCCCTGACAGTGCCCACCTGCCCCCTGCAGTGCCCCACTTAATAAAAGTAAGTGCCCCCCGTCAGTGCCACCCAGCAGTGCCCATAGTGCCACCCAGCAGTGCCCACAGTGCCACCCAGCAGTGCCCACAGTGCCACCCAGCAGTGCCACCCACAGTGCCACCCAGCAGTGCCCACAATCTGCCTCAAAGGTGCTGCACCCCAGTGCCGCCCATCAGTGCCCAGCAGTGCCGCCCATCAGTGCCCAGCAGTGCCACCTATCAGAGCCACCTATCAGTGCCACCTATCAGTGCCCATCAGTCCTATCTATCAGTGGTACCTATCAGTGCCCATCCGTGCCATCTTATCTTTGCCCATCAGTGCCGCCTTATCTGTGCCCATCGGTGCCGCCTTATCTGTGCCTATTAGTGCCGCCTTAACTATGCCTATCAGTGCCCACCAGTGCAGCCTATCAGTGCCCACTAATGCAGCCCATCAGTGCCCACCAGTGCAGCCTATCAGTGCCGCCTAATCAGCGCACTTCAATGAAGGAGAAAAATGACCCGTTTGCAAAATTTTATAACAAACTATTAAAACATGATTTTTTTTTTTTGCATCTTTTTTTGTTTGTTTAGCAAAAAATAAAACTCCGAGCTGTAACTAAATACCACCAAAAGAAAGCTCTATTTCTGGGAAAAAAATTATAAAAATTTCATTTGAGTACAGTGTTGTATGCCCGCGCAATTGTCATTCAAAGTGCATCAGCGCTGAAAGCTGAAAATTGGTCTGGGACTGAGGGGGGTTTAAGTGCCCAGTAAGCAAGTGGTTAAAACATATTTTTTTATTTTTTTTACATTTTATTTTTTATTTTTACACTGCTCTTTAAAAAAAAAAATGGTGTCACTTTTATTCATATTACAAGGAATGTAAACATCCCTTGTAATAGCAAAAAAGCATGACAGGGCCTCTTGAATATGAGATCTGGGGTCAAAAAGACCTCAGATCTCATATTTACACAAAAATGCAATAAAAAAAAAATTTCATTTAAAAAAACAAATGTCCCTTTAAGAGCCATGGGCGGAAGTGACATTTTGACCGAAGAAGAGGATACCGGGGTTATGGCAGCTAGCTGCTGCCATAACAACGATATTGTTGTTCAAAGTTAGGGCGTATATCAGCGTGCGGTGGTCTGTATGTGCTTAAAAACACACACACGGGGGGCGCTGTTTACGCTCCACCTGCGTTCCACTATTGGGCGGAAGTGACGTTTCCCGCTCGAACACAACCTACACTTATGCACATTTAGGATTGATTGCTTAAGTATTTTCCATTGGAGTGAATCCAGTGGTTGCATTTTTTGATTTGCTTTTTTAATTTGCATGTCTAATAAGGTATTTCACCTATAGTAAGTGGGGTTCATCACACACATTTTAACATGTCCTTAGTCTGCTTGTCTTCAGCAAACTGTTTGCTGGCTTTCTTGTGCACCGTCTTTAGAAGAGGCTTCCTTCTGGGACAACAGCCATGCAGACCAATTTGATGCAATGTGCGGCGTATGGTCGGATCACTGACAGGCTGACTCCCCCACCCCTTTAACCTCTGCAGCAATGCTGGCAGCACTCATACATCTATTTCCCATAGACAACCTCTGGATATGACGCTGAGCACCTGCACTCAACTTCTTTAGTCGACCATGGCGAGGCCTGTTCTGAGTGGAACCTGCCCTGTTAAACCGCAGTATGGTCTTGGCCACCATGCTGCAGGTCAGTTTCAGGGTCTTGGCAATCTTGTTATAGCCTAGGTCATCTTTATGAGGAGCTACAATTCTTTTTTTCAGATCCTCAGAGAGTTCTTTGCCATGAGATGCCATTTTGAACTTCCAGTAACGAGTATGAGAGAGTGAGAGCGATAACACCAAATTTAACACACCTGCTCCCCATTTACACCTGAGATCTTGTAACACTAACAAGTCACATGACACCGGGAAGGGAAAATGGCTAATTGGGCCCAATCTGGACATTTTCACTTAGGGGTGCACTCACTTTTTTTGCCAGCAGTTTAGATATTAATGACTGTGTGTTGAGTTATTTTGAGGGGGCAGAAAATGTACACTGTTATACAAGCTGTATACTCACTACTTTACATTGTAGCAAAGTGTTATTTATTCAGTGTTGTCACATGAAAAGATATAATAAAATATTTACAAAAATGACAGGAAAAGGGAGAGGGCAGTTTCTTGCCCCCCCTTTTCCTCATGGGAGAGCGGCTGGATCAGCTGTTTCAAGTTCCCCCGCAGAGCCTGTGGCCAGCGGGGAAACAGCTGTTAGTCACATGTTTTGAGAAGGGGTACAGGTGACCTCTCTTCATGACATGTGAAAAGCCCGGGAAGAACTGGTTTAAACCAGTTTTCTTGGGGTTATAAAAAGGAGGTTCCGCTGAGGGGGCTCATTCGCCTCAGAAGAAAAGCTGTGGTGTTCTCTCTGGGATTATTCCCTGAACAAACAGCCTCTTCTGTGGCCAGAAGATGAGCCTTCTTCGGCGACTGATAGAGCGGGCGGGAGAGGACGGCGGAGAAGCCTGGATTCGCCAGTGCTTAGAATTACCCCGCGCAGCGTGTCAAGAAGCTCCGGTGGGAGCTACACCGCCTGTCAGCTATCCGGGTCCGGAGGAGAGAGGAAGAGAGCGGCCAGCGGTGGAAGCCACAGAGATGTCGCTGCGGGGTGAAGAGGATGCCGAAGGTGTGGAGGAGGAGACGTCACGTCAACAAGGAGGCGCCGCCCCAGGTCGGTCGAATGGGGCGGCGAAACGAAAGCGCAACCCCCGCCGGAGCTATTCTCCTACCCCGACGCGCCCTGCTGTACATAAAAGAGCTGGTCCTTCTCAGGACCATAGCAGAGGGCAGGTGGGCGGGGGAAGGCTTGGAGCGGGTAGGCGGAGCGGCCAGCTGAGCGGAAGAGCTCCATTGACTGAAGCGGTGGGCAGGGTCGAAGGCGGTACGGGAGGCGGAGCAACCTCTCTGAGGGAGTGGTCTCCCTCTCCTCAGCGTTCAGCATCTCCTAGGCAACCGTCAATGCTGAATATCAGTGAAGCAGGGCCTGATAGTGAGCCTGCTTTACAACAAGGTAATACAGGTATGACTGATCCTTCTGTTAATGTTTTATTGAATAGTGTTGTGGATTTATTAACAAAGGTGTCTAAGGAATTATCCAGTCAAAAGTCTATTTGTCAACCAGCTGTTAATAATGCTTTAACTTCTGATGTTTCAGCTATGGGAGTTTGGTCGCCACCTAGTGGCGTTAATGCTAATGGCACACAGGATTTACCAATTCATTTAGAACAATTTAATAATATTTCTTTTAGCAATGCTAGGTCACAGAACTTGCCAGAAACTTGTTTAAAGGAATCCATGCCCTGTGACATTTCTCCGTTAGGTTATCATTTATCTCCAGTTGTTAAAGAAAAAATTTGGGAATTTTTGGATATATTGTCTCTTCTCCCTTCCGCTAAAGATTTCATTAATAAGTCAGAGAAGAAAGAGGATGATGATAGACGCAGACCTATAGCAAAAAACCTCAATAATTGGTTGCAAGCATTTTGTATTTTTGCAAGTGTGCTTTGTGAAAAATCACCTGAGAAAAGTACGGGTTTATTTCAGCATTTAGATATTATAATTGAGGCATACAAAAATTTTGGTGGAGTGGCGTGGTTTAATTATGATGAAGCATTTCGTCAGAAATTATCAGTTCATCCCAGATTGCACTGGGGAGCTAAGGATGTGTGCCTTTGGCTGAATCTTTTTCTGCCACAGAGGCCAACAGTGGCAAGGCCGGTTTCAGCACCAACAGTTCAATACATGTCCGGTTACAAAAGAGGAATTTGTTTCAACTTCAATGATAGCCAGTGTAAATGGCCCAATTCATGTAAATACAAGCATGAATGCGCCTTTTGTGCTGGAGCCCACTCAGTTACAAAATGTTTCAAAAAAATGTCAGCAGCAAATTTGCAAGCGGGAATTTTTTCAAAAAGCACACACACCAGTGAGTATAGCAAAAATGCTCCCGTGGCTTCAGGTGTATCCAGACAAGTTGAAAGCACATCTTCTCATTGAAGGTTTTAGGGATGGTTTTTTATTGCCTTCCTTTCAGGGTCAAGGTTGTACTTTAGTTAAGAATTTGAAATCGGTATCTAAATTTCCCCAGGTAGTTTTAGATAAGGTTAATTTTGAAATCTCAGAAGGAAGGGTGGCGGGCCCCTTTTCTTTCCCTCCGTTTAAAAATTTCAGGATTTCCCCTTTGGGTGTAGTGCCCAAAAAGGAAAAGAATTCTTTTAGACTAATTCATCACTTATCTTTTCCTAAAGGAGATTCCCTTAATGACCAAATTGATGAGAGCATGTCATCTGTTTCATATGCTTCTTTTGAAGATGCTTTAGTTAAATTGAGAATATTGGGGAAGGGAGCTATTTTAGCTAAAGCGGATGTCAAGTCAGCTTTTCGCTTACTTCCCATTAATCCTTCATCTTTTAATTCCCTTGGTTTTTTCTTTAATGGTAACTTTTATTTTGACAAATGTTTACCTATGGGTTGTTCCTTGTCTTGTTTTTATTTTGAGTCTTTCTCTTCATTTTTAGAGTGGGTAGTTTCTGCCGTTTCTGGGTCTCAATTTTTAATTCATTATCTAGATGATTTTTTATTTTTAGGTCCTCAGGATTCTTTTATTTGTGCTAACTTATTACAGACATTTTTTGATGTTTGCAACCATTTTGGTATCCCATTGGCTCATGAGAAGACTATATGGCCTTCCACTTGTCTGGAATTTCTAGGTATTACCGTATATACTCGAGTATAGGCCGACCCGAATATAAGCCGAGGTCCCCAATTTACCCCCAAAAAACTGGAAAAAATTATTGACTCGTGTATAAGCCGAGGGTGAGACATGCCTGTCCATCCCTGTGTGTCGTCCATCCCTGTGTGTGTCCATGCATCCGTGTGTGTGTGTGTCCATGCATCCGTGTGTGTGTGTGTGTGTCCATGCATCCGTGTGTGTGTGTGTGTGTCCATGCATCCGTGTGTGTGTGTGTCCATCCATCCCTGTGTGTGTGCATGCATCCGTGTGTGTGTGTGTGTGTGTGTGTGTGTGTGTGTGTCCATGCATCCGTGTGTGTCCATCCATCCCTGTGTGTGCATGCATCCGTGTGTGTGTGTGTGTGTGTGTGTGTGTGTGTGTGTGTGTCCATGCATCCGTGTGTGTCCATCCATCCCTGTGTGTGCATGCATCCGTGTGTGTGTGTGTGTGTGTGTGTGTGTGTGTGTGTGTGTGTGTGTGTGTGTCCGTGCAGCCTACCTGTGTCCAGCCTGCCTGTGTCCGTCCAGCCTGTGTCCGTCCAGCCTGTGTCCGTCCAGCCTGTGTCCGTCCCGGCCTGCGTCCCGTCCCGGCCTGCGTCCCGTCCCGGCCTGCGTCCCGTCCCGGCCTGCGTCCCGGCCTGCGTCCCGTCCCGGCCTGCGTCCCGGCCCGTCCCGGCCTGCGTCCCGGCCCGTCCCGCAGCTCTTCGTCGGTGGCCATTCTAGGATTCAAAAGCCGCGCCTCCGTCGGTGATAGGCGGAACACTCAATTTCCCACTGACTGCTGGGAAATTGAGTGTTCCGCCTATCGGATGTCCGTGATAGGCGGAACACTCAATTTCCCAGCAGTCAGTGGTCCGCCTATCATGGACGTCCGCTCATCCTCATACTACGGACGAGGATGAGAGGACGTCCGTGATAGGCGGAACACAGACTGCTGGGAAATTCAGTGTTCCGCCTATCACAGGCGAAGGCGGAGACGGAGGCGCGGCCTTTGAATCCTAGAATGGCCGCTGTCTGTCTGCTCGACACGCTGATCGGGCAGACAGACAGCGATGACTCGAGTATAAGCCGAGGGGGGCACTTTCAGCCTCAAAAAAGAGGCTGAAAATCTCGGCTTATACTCGAGTATATACGGTATTATTGATTCGGAATTAATGGAGTTTAGGTTACCTGAAGAAAAAATTGAAAAAATTTGCTCTTTATTGTTAAAACTGGTAAGGAAGAAAAAAGCCTGCTTGAAAGAGGTACAGTCTCTTTTGGGCCTTCTGGCATTTGCTTCAAGGGTCATGCCAGTGGGTAGGGTATTTTCCAGGAGATTTTACATCACTATTTCTGGTTTAAAGTCTCCCTTTTCTCATGTGCGTTTATCCAGTGATATGAAAGAGGACTTGCTAGTTTGGTGGCAGTTTCTTTCTCATTTCAATGGCAGGGCTTTGTGGCAGAAGGATTTCATTCTTGATTCTGATTTCCTTCTCTTTACTGATGCCGCAGGGTCACATGGCTTTGCCGCAATTTGGCAGAAGCATTGGTGCGCTGAACGCTGGCATGTCTCTTGGGTAATGAAGGGTTACACTAAAAATATAGTCGTTTTGGAACTATTTCCTATCATTGTTGCGCTTGAAATTTGGGGTGCTTTCTTCCAAAATAAAAGAATTTTGATACGAACAGATAATAAAGGAGTGATGTATGCTATTAATTGTTTAACATCTAAGTCTCCGCCAGTCATTGTCCTTTTGAGATACCTGATATTTAAATGCTTAAGTTTGAATATATGGTTGAAGGCTGTACATGTACCAGGTAAGGACAATGATTTGGCGGATGCGTTGTCTCGTTCACAGATGGAGCGTTTTTTCAAGCTATTTCCGGAGGCGGATCAAGTGGGACACTCCTGTCCAATCAATTTATGGGACCTGATCTAAGGCCCATTTCTGTCTCTATTATCAATTCTTTGGCACCTTCTACTTGGGCAGGATATCAGTCTGCTTGGTTTATGAATCAAGAATTTTTAAACAAGTTAGGTGAACCGTTGGGTTCGGTGTCTGAAATACTGTTATTAAAATTTCTTGGTTCTTTGTTTGAACAAACTTATTCTTGGTCATACATACATAAAACTTTGTCAGGAATTTCTTTTTTCTTGAAACTAAATAACATGCCGTCTTGCATGCAGTATTTCTCTATAAAACAAGCTTTAAAAGGTTACAAAAGGAATAATTTTAGGCCTGATTCAAGGAAGCCCATCACTCCTCTAGTGCTGGGTCAGCTTTGCTCCGTGACGGATAAAATTTGTTTTTCTCAGTTTGAATCGGTTCTTTTTCGGGCAGCCTTTTCGGTCATGTTTTTTGCGGCGCTTAGGGTATCTGAGCTGGTTCACATACACATGTCTGAAGTTGTTATTTTTGAAAGTTCATTAAAAATTTTAATTAGCAGATCCAAAACGGATCAGGTAGGTAAAGGTAATTGGTTAACTTTAGATATGTGTATGAGTACTAGCATTTGCCCGGTGGCTCTAATACGTCAATATTATTCAATTAGGCCTTTGGGGTTTTCCAAGTTTTTTATTCATGAATCAGGGTTACCCCTTACTAAATATCAGTTCTTATGCGTTTTTTAGGAGCTGTTTACAGGCCTTAAATTTAGATCAAGAACATTTGACGTCGCATTCTTTTCGGATCGGAGCAGCAACAGAGGCCGCTAGACTGGGTTTTGATGTTAGATCTATTAAGCGAATTGGTAGATGGAAGTCAGATAGGTACTTGCTTTATATTCGTCCTAATGCAATGCTATGATTTATTTCAGGTAACACTCGCATTGTGTGGATGATTGGACACTCCTTCATTTATTGGGCGAATTTGAGAGCTCAGCAGCGAGTTTATACTTGTAATTTAGGATTGGATGCGTCTAAATTTAAGATTTTTTGGTGTGGAAAGAGGGGAATGTTATGGTCGGACCTAAATTCTTTTATTTCTCAGCTTCTTCTTCATTTTCCCTCTCCGGATATCTTAAATTATTCATCTAGGTGGTAATGTTATTGGTTACTTTAAAACTTTAGACCTTATTTTTCAGATTAGGGATGATTTACAGAGGATACAGTTGTCATTTCCCAATTCAGTAGTGTTTTTTTCAGAAATTGTGCAGAGGATAAGTTGGCTTTCTCATCCTTCTGTACGTCCTTTTGAGAAAATCAGGAAGAGAGTGAATAGGGCACTATCCAAGTTACTATCAAAATTGGGAATGCTATCCTTTAGGCACACTGAGCTGGAGGGGGGTATCCCTGGCCTTTTCAGACAGGATGGCATCCATCTGTCTGATATTGGCTTGGATATTTTCAATGTAAATTTAAGTTACTGTGTTGAGATGGCCGCGGGTTGGGGTTCTGTGGGCAGTTGGCCTTAGGTCCTCCTGCCCTTTTGGGGATTTTGTGTTGCTGCCTGAGCCGTAGTGACTGGGCTAGCTTTAAGTTTATTGGATGAGTTTTGATGAGTTATGTACAACATTTTGAAACCAATAATAAACAACCGCGGCCATTATTATCCAAACACTTGTCTTCTTGTCTTATTTCAAAAGTTATTGAAAAAAAATTCCGGCCTGCTGTCCCATGACAGGAAAAGGGAGAGGGCAGTTTCTTGCCCCCCCTTTTCCTCATGGGAGAGCGGCTGGATCAGCTGTTTCAAGTTCCCCGCAGAGCCTGTGGCCAGCGGGGAAACAGCTGTTAGTCACATGTTTTGAGAAGGGGTACAGGTGACCTCTCTTCATGACATGTGAAAAGCCCGGGAAGAACTGGTTTAAACCAGTTTTCTTGGGGTTATAAAAAGGAGGTTCCGCTGAGGGGGCTCATTCGCCTCAGAAGAAAAGCTGTGGTGTTCTCTCCCCTCCCTCCCTCCCTATAAAATAAATTTGTATTTAATTGTATTTTAATTCTGTATGGTTATGTTAATTTATTCTGTCGCGGTTGTTGTTATGTGGTAAGTCACCTTTGCAAAAAAAAAAAAAAAAAATTATAATAAAATAAAAAATATATAATAATAATAATACTGAATTATAACAGCAAAGGGGGACAAGTTATTAAGAATTTTAATTATAGTGTTCAAATATGTGCTACCTGAGCCGTAGTGACTAGGTTATCTTTAAGTTTATTGGATGAGTTTGGTTGAGATATGTACTACATGCCCCTTTTGGGGATTTTGTGTTGCTGCCTGAGCCGTAGTGACTGGGCTAGCTTTAAGTTTATTGGATGAGTTTTGATGAGTTATGTACAACATTTTGAAACCAATAATAAACAACCGCGGCCATTATTATCCAAACACTTGTCTTCTTGTCTTATTTCAAAAGTTATTGAAGAAAAAAAAAAATTCCGGCCTGCTGTCCCATGTGAGTAGTGTACAAAATGTGAAGAATTAGACTTGGGGGCTACTGTGTGCTCCCTCATCAGTTCTCCCACCGCTTCCTAATGTAATTGTTGAGTCAGGCAGGTTAACATATCTGCATCTTGTTGGAAAATATAAAAACATACTTCATATTCTTTTGCTTTTATTTGTAACTTCAAATCCCCCATTACTGACGGGGTGCCAAAAAAAAAGGATAAGGTGGATTTAAATGTGCCAATTATAAAGAAAAGTCAAAAGAGGGGCTTTTCCAGGCCTTTTGAATGAAAGCTAGGCTGATCTAACATTTGTAACACAAAGTAAATACATAGGTCTATGTTCTGCATCTTTGTCTATGATGATATTGAGAGAGACAGTTTCCATGGGAACCAGGGCTTGTCTTTCTCAGCATCTATGAAACATCTGATGTATTCTTTGTCTGTTTCTCATCCTAACCCAGTCATCATATCCACGTTCAGTGCTGGTAAATGTGCTTCTCTACACATGCAATGTTAAAAAATCAGCTACGTATTCAACTTTTCAGAAGTCTTTATTGCGTAGTATAAGTGTTCCACTCATCTTCTTCTGCTGAGGATAATAAATAGAACTAATTTAGTTCATGCGTTTTAACACCTTTAACCACTTGGGATCCGCGCTATTGCAAAATGACGGCAATAGCGCGGACCCACATTTTCGGGACTACGTCTATTGACGTAGTCCCGGTTACGAGCGGCCTGCGCGCCCCCTGAGGGGCGCGCGCGGCGCGCTCTGTGATCGGCGAGTCCGTGAGACTCGCCTGATCACCGATCCGTGTAAGGGGTCGATCCCGACCCCTTATCACGTGATCAGCTGTCAGCCAATGACAGCTGATCATGTGATAAAACGGAGCCGGTAATCGGCTAGTATTCCTCCTCGCGCTGACAGCGCGAGGAGAAAAAAAAAAAGCCGATCGCCGGCGGCCGTGTTCGGGACATCAGTCCCGATCACGGCCAGCAATTTAAAAGGACACCTGCCCCCTGCCAGTGCCCACCTGCCACCCGCAGTGCCATCCTGAAATAAAGTAAGTGCCCCCCTGTCAGTGCCACCCAGCAGTGCCCATAGTGCCCACAGTGCCACCCAGCAGTGCCCACAGTGCCACCCAGCAGTGCCCACAGTGCCACCCACAGTGCCACCCAGCAGTGCCACCCACAGTGCCACCCAAAATCTGCCTCAGGTGCTGCACCCCAGTGCCGCCCATCAGTGCCCAGCAGTGCCGCCCATCAGTGCCCAGCAGTGCCGCCCATCAGTGCCCAGCAGTGCCACCTATCAGAGCCACCTATCAGTGCCACCTATCAGTGCCCATCAGTCCCATCTATCTGTGGTACCTATCAGTGCCCATCCGTGCCACCCATCCGTGCCACTTATCCGTGCCACCCATCCGTGCCATCTTATCTGTGCCCATCTTTGCCCATCAGTGCCGCCTTATCTGTGCCCATCGGTGCCGCCTTATCTGTGCCTATTAGTGCCGCCTTAACTATGCCTATCAGTGCCCACCAGTGCAGCCTATCAGTGCCCACCAATGCAGCCCATCAGTGCCCACCAATGCAGCCCATCAGTGCCCACCAATGCAGCCTATCAGTGCCGCCTAATCAGCGCACTTCAATGAAGGAGAAAAATGACCCGTTTGCAAAATTTTATAACAAACTATTAAAACATGATTTTTTTTTTTTTTTTTTTTGCATCTTTTTTTGTTTGTTTAGCAAAAAATAAAACTCCGAGCTGTAACTAAATACCACCAAAAGAAAGCTCTATTTGTGGGAAAAAAATGATAAAAAATTCATTTGGGTACAGTGTTGTATGGCCGCGCAATTGTCACTCAAAGTGCATCAGCGCTGAAAGCTGAAAATTGGTCTGGGACTGAGGGGGGTTTAAGTGCCCAGTAAGCAAGTGGTTAAAGAGCACATGTATCCAGACTATGTAGAATAAAGCTAAACTCTGGCTTTAGAAAAAAATACAATTTGGAATACAGTTAATATTAAAAAAAGTGCTGCTATGCCCCTCAATCCGGAGCTGTCCCCACAGCACTTCTTTTCCACCACAAGATATCCTCAGTCATCCTGATTAAATGATGCTAAGCCTAGGCTGTCTTGGACCCACCCCTGAGGAACAACCCAGGACATTACCCAAAGAGCTGGAAGACCCTTGAAAAAAGGAATGTGTATTTGGATTGGGGGGGGGGGGCTTCGGGAAGGTGTGTGTTTGTGTTTGGGGGGATACAGGGCACAGGGGGTTCTAAAGCCCAGACGTCAGGTTTATACAGGGGCAGACTGACCATTCGGGCACTGCCCATGCCACTAAAGGGCCCCATCAGGGTTGCCAGCCTCAATAAAACCAGGGACAGTATGTAAAAATCTGTGTTTTTTTAAAATATCCCAATATTATAGCTGCCCCGCCTCTCCAGTACCTTTTCAGTGTGTGTATTTATATTCTTTGTGTGTATATTGTGTGTCTGTGTGTTTATACTGTATGTGGGTGTGTGTGTATACTGTGTGGCCCCATAATCTATTGCCTTGGGGGCCCCATAATCTCCTATTGCCCAGGGGCCCCATAATCTTCTCCTATTGCCCAGGTTCCCCATAATCTCCTATTGCCCCATGAGTTGTCAGTCCGCCCCTGGCTTTATAGTATTTACTTATTCTTAGCAAGCAATAAAGTGCTTTTAATCAAGCCCTCACCTGAGCTCTGTAGCTGCAGGTACTTTGGAGTAATTTATCTTCAAAAAGATCATAGCAGAGACTCTGAAGTTAGGCTATGGTTGTTTTCTAACAGCTTCCTGAACCTGAAGTTTGCTTACATTAGAAGGCTGCCAAGCTGGCAAGACCCTATAGCTAGAGAGAACAAAGGAAGGGGCACTGTAATCTCGGTTTTTAAGTTTGAGAATGAATTTCTCCACAGTACATGCAGCTAAAAATTTCATGAGCATTTTTTAAGCTATTATACTGGGAAAAAAAAGCTTTAGGTCAATTGTCTGGGCACAGGTGCACTCAACACTTGTCAACAATTATGCAATAGTAGTAGTCTTTACCTATATAAACAATTCCAAGTATAACCGGTCAGGTAGGCCTTATCAGTACACAGTTGGTACTTTGGATGAACGGGTCACATGCCGTGTACACACAAGGGGAATTTCCAACTTTTTACGTTGAAAATTCTGACGGACCTAGAAAGAGAACATGTTCTAAATTTTTCCGACAGAACCAATTCCTATTGGAAAAAACGTTGTATGTTATTCTGACGTACCAAAAACTATGCATGCCTTAAGCATGTACGAGATGGAAGCTATTGGCTACTGGCTATTGAACTTCCTTTTTATAGTCCTGTTGTACGTGTAGTACGTCACTTTGGTGTGACCGTGTGTACGTAAGACAGCTTGAGCGGAATTCTGTCTGAGAAACCTTCAGAGTAGAGAAAAACGCTTGTGAATACAGCATAAGAAAACATAAATGCGTGACTAGTTCAGTGCATTCCAGATAAGGAACTTCTTTTTTTCTCTCCCAAATTTGTTGAAGGAACAAATATTTTTTGCAGTGAAGCTGCTATTTTATAGTTTACCTGTCTCATTGCTGCATCATTCTGTCATTAGCAAGCTGCATAATAGATGTTGCCACACAGACTGTGAGAGCGTAGGTTTTTTCTGCGGGAATATACCACTTAAATGTTCCCTGACAAATGCTGCGGACTGCATCGGGAGGTTGCAGGAATACAGCTCATTGCCAATGCAGGCATGGATGCATTAGGTTAAAAGTTAAGCAGCTCTACCTTGTGACAGTGTTCAAATTACTAGACACATTTAACTTAAAGCGGGAGTCCGCAGTTTTTTTTTTTTTTAAAGCCAGCAGCTACAAATACTGCAGCTGCTGACTTTTAAAATAATGACACTTACCCGCCCAGCACGCCCACGATGTCGGCACCCGAAGCCGATCTCTCAATCGTCTCTCGGGTGCTGCCGACGCCATCTTGGGTATGGGAATCAGGAAGTGGAGCCTTGCAGCTTCATTTCCCGGTTCTCTACTGCGCATGCGCGAGTCGCGCTGCGCAATAAGGATGGTCCCCGCTGTCTCTGGGATCCGTGTGTTTCCCAGCAGGCAGCGGGGGACCTTCGGAAAGGGGCGTAGATTCTGCGGAAAGGGGCGTAGCTTCTGGAGAATCTACGCCTGAAGTGGGTGCAGATACCTGTACTGTACAGGTACCTGCACCCCCCTCCCCCCTGAAAGGTACCAATTGTGGCGCCGGAGGGGGGGAGGGTTCCAATAAGCGGAAGCTCCACTTTAGGGTGGACCTCTGCTTTAAGCAGAACAATAATATTACGATATAAAACATGTATAAATGGCTTGGAACACATTTAACCAAAGAATTGCAGTCCAACTGCTTGAGGAATGGGAAGGAGTTCAGGATGTTACTGGAAGGACATTCAGCCACACCCATCTCATCAGTGAAACATTTCAGCCCAGCAACACACAGACTGGGTTGTGTTTGCAGTTGACCTTTAGCCTCACCTGTGTTTTCCCAATACTTGCAGGCAACTTGGACATCCCCAGTCTTTATAAGGCAGTGAGGAGTGCATTATCCACATACATAAACATTTAAGATATGAGTATGACACCACATGGGGACTTATTTCACAGAGTGACCATTGTCAAACGTATTGGTGTGCCTGCCTTTACACGCACATGAACTTTAATGGCATCCCAGTCTCAGTCCGTATGGTTACATTTTAAAGAGGAGGGCCGGTTATACAAAAAAAAAAAAAAAAAGTCAGCAGCTGCAAACACTGCAGCTGCTGACTTAATCAACACACTCACCTGTCCAGGGTGCCTGCGATGTCGGCCGCCCGAGGCCGACCCGTCCCTCGGCTCTCGGGTCCCGGTGCTGCCATTCCTTGTAAGGGAAACAGGCAGTGGAGTCTTACGGCTTCACTGCCCGTTTCCTACTGCGCATGCGCGAGTCCCGCAGCTACTGCGCATGCGCGAGTCCCGCAGCGCTTTCTGAATGGGATGCGCTGTGTTCTGGAACACACAGTTCCCAGAACACAGCGCGACTCATTACCCAGAAGACGCCGCGACGAAGACAGAAGACAGAAGATCTCCGCGGAGGAGGAAGAGGAAGATTAGGAGAAAGTGGCTAGCAACAGGCATTTCTGGTAAGTAAAAAAAAAAATTTTTTTTCATTTCTTTTTTTTTATATTTTTTTGTAATTTTTAATATTTTTTTTGTTTTCAGGGTGGCCCTCCACTTTAAGTTGGCCCATTCTTCCAGAAGCGCATTTGTGGGGTCAGGAACTGACGTTGGACAAGAAGCCAGGCCTTCTCATCCACATCAGTGCCTGACCTCACAAATGCACTTCTGGAAGAATGGTCAAACATTCCCAAAGACACACTCCTAAACCTTCTGGACAGCCTTCTCAGAAGAGTTGAAGCTGTTATAGCTGCAAAGGGTGGGCCAACTCAACTTGACTGCAAGCGTCCCAATACTTTTAGTAATATAGTGTATGTGAACCCAGCCTGAAAAGTGTTCCTGTAATACTGAATGGATAAATGACTGCATCTTGCTGTGCTTGGCCCTCACACAACCAAGTGAACACTGAACACTGCCGTAAACAGTGTGTAAAATAACACATGAATCATGCCCAACACTCTGCATCTCCCAATCAGAAAACTGAAATTTTCCAAGAAAGTCCTTGATATCTCTCAAGGATTGTATTTTAACTTTATTTCCATTTTGTGACTTTTTTTTCATATAGGTTTGGTATCTATTTCATCAGTAACAAACAAATGGCTGCTGCTCCCACCTATAACTGGCCTTCACAGCAAGGAGCACATGGAAGGCCAATGCATGCAAAACAAAACCAAAGAAAATTCTCCCAGCTCAACTCACCAGCCAATCTGCTACCAACCGAATTATACTGTCTAAGCCCTTGTACACACGGTCGGACATTCCGACAACAAAATCTGACTGATTTTTTCTGATGGATTTTGTTCGAAACTGGTGTTGCATACACACGGTCGGACAAAGTTGTCGGAAAATCCGATTGTTCAGAAAGCGGTGACGTTTTTTAGTTACGTAGTTACGACGGGACTACGTTTAGGCTAGTAGCCAATAGCTTTGGTCTAGGAATTTGATCTGAGCATGCGTGGCACATTGTCCGATCGGAATTCTCTACAAACAATCGGACAAAGTCCGATCGGAGCATGTTGTGCATTTTTTATATCCAGCTCTCAAACTTTGTTGGTCGGATATTCCGACAGAAACAGTCCGATGGAGACAGCACACTGTCGGATTATCCGACAACACGGTCCAATCGGACATTTTCCATCAGATTTCCCGACCGTGTGTACAAGGGCTCACAGTTTGCATTAAAAACAGGGGGTTTAGTTAGCACACATTTGCAAATACATGAGTAAGCTGCAGAACTGCTCCAAGGCACACTGGACACCTTTGCTACGTGCTGGGTGCAGTGTACCCCTGTTACTTTAAGGAGGGGTGGGCTACTGCAGGCTCACCTGCCCTCTATATTCATTATAGTGCATGTGCTTCTACTATGGAGGCTCTCATAAATTTACAAGAGTTAGGACTGCAGATAGTATTGGGGTGCCTTTGAGCAGCTCCATAGCTTACGCAAGTATTTGTAAATGTGTGCCAACTAAACCCCTATTTTTAACGCAAACTGTTAGAATTTGTTTTTTTAGACCTATCAGGTCTGTAGAAGCCTTTCTAGATTAGGTTATTTCCCCTCGTTCTGTATGAATATTGTATTGATCTAGAAGGCTCCAGGCCATTTTTTGAGAAGTTGGAGAGCATATGTGTGCTCATCTTCTATTCTTATGCCGCGTACACACGATCGGAAATTCGGCCAGCAAAAGATTGAAGAGAGCTTTTTGGTCGGAAAATGCCATCGTGTGTATGCTCCATCTGACTTTTGCTGGCCGAATTTTAGCAAGCAAAATATTGAGAGCATGTTCTCAATTTTTCGGTTGGAAAAAGTTCCTATCCGAAAATGCGTTTGTGTGTATGCAATTCCGATGAGCAAAAACTCACACATGCTCAGATTCAACTACAAGATGGAAGCTACTGCCTATTGAACTTCCTTTTCCTAGTCCCGTCGTACGTCACCACGTTCTTGATGGTCGGTATTTGATGTGACCGTGTGTATGCAAGACAGCTTGAGTGAAATCCCATTGGAATTTCGTCTGGAAAACCATCAGAGCTTTTTCCGACCAAAATTCAGATCGTGTATACACGGCATCACAATACTACATGCAGTACACTGTATATACGTAAAAAGAGAAGACAACTCTATTTACGGAGTATATGTACCAGCTGTTTCAGTTCTTGCTTTATAATACAAATCTGTAGATGGTACAAACACAAGGATGCCTCAATCGGACATCAGTTACATGTGTGTGTATATACAGTGTACATTAGCTGTACTTTAAATGAATGGCCCTGGCATTGCTTGCTGTTTGCAAGAAGGAGCGACCAGCTACGGCGATTCTATTGTGATGTTGGGGTCTGAGTTTGTAGTCTGTAGTGGGAGTTGAGGATAAGTAAATGGGCTGCATGTCCTACACGACGAAGCACTGGATTATGCAAAGTGGCTTAAAACTGGATCATGTTGCTTTAGATTAGAATAAAGAAAAAAAATGCTGTTGCATTGAAATTCAATCAACTGGATGTATCTATATAAAAATTTAGATTATCTGATTTTCCCTTTTGAAAGTGGAAATAAAGTAGTAGTGCCATTGCAAACGAATAGACTGTATGACTGGCTTGGCTTCATATAAAGCTAAGCAGTAATTTTAGCCTTGATGTGACTTATGGTTAAAGTACTGTATATGCCTCATGCCTGTGCTTTACAAGCACTATTCATTCTGTGCATGCAAGCAATGAATGGTAGAAGATGAATCATGGGAGAGCCTTCCATTTACCTCTGTGGAATCATTACTTTGCTGGATCCAAACACTATCAAATCTCCCATACCAGTGACAGAAAGCTGGCCCCACTAACGACAGAGTCATTCAATGGAAACGGGCAAGCAATTGCCTAGTTGTTGCAGGTGTACCATCATCTAAGGTCCCCCATCAGATACTATCCGCTGTGTAGTGCGCATGCGCAGTACGGGGCGGACGCTATATGATGGCAGGAGTGGACACTATCTGCCAGAGCACTGGCATCAAGATTGCCTGTGTGAGATCAGCCATAAGCTAGCTATAGATGGCTTAAGTTGTGGTCAATTCAGACTTTGAGCCATAGGTGGCCTTGAAAGCCCCACCTGGCTAAGTAAAAGTCAATTTAAAAATTGACTGAGCTAGGTGGAAAATTATCAACCAAACTATCTGATGCAGTCACTGTTTGACAGCGGCACTAAATTTAGACTGCCGTGGGTGCCACAGCTGCTAAATACAATGGCAGGCAATGGAGATCTCTCCGCTATTTATTGTGGATGGGGAATTGATTGATTTTCTCTCATTGAGCTGTGTGAGGCTAGCTAGATATATGACACACAAACAGGAATAGTCATTATCCTGAATATAGACACAGTCTATGTATTATCTGGCACGGATTTGGACTGTTAAAAAACAGCTAGATAAATAGAGGTACAGCTGTATGAGAAAAATATCTCATTTAGAAGTCCATCAAGCTAGTTGCAAATTAGCATTCATGAAAGTGGATTTATATTCCTGGCTATCTGCAGGATGTTTTATTGCATTCTGTTTTGCAGGAATTGAATTAAGAATTATGTCCAATATGGAGTTTGTGTAAGAATGAACACAAACAAAGGGTTATTGCATTTGATATAGTATTTCCATATAACCATATGTGCAAAAATATATAAGATGGTACACTTTATGACCACTGAATGATAAAGTGAATACCATTGATTATCTCATTACAATGGCATTTGAACGTTGTTGGGATATATTAGGCAACAAGTAGACATGTCATCCCTGAAGTCATCCCTAAAGTTAACATGTTGAAAGCAGAGAAAATTGATATCGCAGTTTATGTATGATGCTGTGTAGCCACAGACTTTGACCCGTGACCACAGCAAAAGCACCTACAATGGGCACGTGAGCATCAGAACTGGACCACAGAGCAATGGAAGAAGGTGGCCTGGTGTGATGAATCACATTTTTCTTTTGCATCACGTGGATGGCTGGGTGCGTGTGTGGACAGGCAGTGCGATGCTTTGGGCAATCTTCTGCGGGGAAACCTTGGGTCCTACCATTCATGTGGATGTTACCTAACAAATACCACCATGGGTGTAGCATCAGGGCCCGCAGGGGTCCATGTGGCCTCCCTCTGACATTAGGTTTTATATCACTGTGCCTGTGTGGGCTGCAGAGTCACATGAGGGGCCGGTATATGACAGGACAGACCACTCCCCTCCCCTTCACACAGATGTCAAGTAGGACAGAGCCGCTGAGTGGAGGAGGCAGATCATCTGCACAGAACGTCTCATCCCACTGCCTCCCAGCCCCATGTCCTCCCTATCCTTGCCCCTCTGTGAGTTGGTCCTGCCCCCTCCTCACTTTTGTGTCCTCCCTTCACCTCTCTCACTCCAAGTCAATCCCTACTAATGTCTCCTCTCCCTACTCTTGTCTTATTGCCCGCCCACCTGTTCTTACTGATGGTAGGGCCCGCCGGGAGTACCTGCTATTTTATAGGCGTCATCTGGGTTCAGAGGAACCTGCAAGCAGTCAAGATCATCAGGTGGTGAGAGCAGAGCATAGGGGATGTGGAGAACATTCCAGGACAGGCTTTTGCACAGTGCAGGTACTGAGAAGGGCCCTGTGCCTTGGTGCTGCATAGAGAGGAGCGCCGATGCTGACAGGAGTAGTGACAGCCGCATCACTACTCCTGTCAACCCAGATGTAGAAGTGAGGAGCAGAGAGCTGGGAGGAGGATGCTGTGCATAGCTGACAACAGTCCCACTTGTTAGCTGTGTGTGGGCTCCATCCCAGGAACTGAATGAGTCTCTCCAACAGTAATCCAGAACCTGTGCATTACAACCCCTGGCTCATTTGCCCTCCTCCCCCCTTCCTGCTTGCAGTGAGCTCTGCACAGGGATTCAGCCGCTGGGGGAGGGGCAGGGCATCCTAGCCAGAGAGAGACACAAGCTGCCTGCATGGAGGGATGAGCTCAGCGGCTGTCTGGAGCACAATGTAGTGCAGAAGAATCCAGTGGTCACCTCTACAAACTACAGGTCTGATATTAAAATAGAATTGACATTTTTTAATTTGATTTCTTGTCAACATTAAACCACTTCAATACAGGGCATTTTCACCCCCTTCCTGCCCAGACCAATTTTCAGCTTTCAGTGCTGGTACACTTTGAATAACAATTGCAGCACTGTACCCATATGAAATTTTGATAATTTTTTTCCCCACAAATAGAACTTTCTTTTGGTGGTATTTGATCACCTCTGCGGTTTTTATTTTTTGCGCTATAAACAAAAAAAAAAAACAACAATTTTGAAAAACAAAACAATATTTTGTACTTTTTGCTAAAATAAATATCTCCATATTTTTTTTTTAAAAGGCAAATTTTTCCTTAGTTTAGGCCAATATGTATTCTTTTACATATTTTTGGTAAAAAAATTGCAATAAGCATATATTGATTGGTCTGCAGCGTCTACAAAATAGGGGATACATTTATGACATTTTTATTTTTATATTTTTTTTACTAGTAATGGCGGCGATCTGAGATTTTTATCATGACTGCAATATTGCAGCGGACACTTCAGACACTTTTGACACTATTTTGGGACCATTCACATTTATACAGCAATCAGAGCTATAAAAATGCACTGATTACTGTGTAAATGTGACTGGCAGGGAAGGGGGTAACACTAGGGGACAAGGAAGGGGTTAAATGTGTATCCTAGGGAGTGATTCTAACTGTAGGGGGAGGGAACTTACAAGGGGAGGAGGCCGATCGGTGTTCCTCTGTACTGGGTACACACCATCGGTCTCCTCTCCTCTGACAGCACATGTATCTGTGTGTTTACAAACACAGATGCACGGCCCTGCTGTGTTCACGAGCAATCGCGGTTGCCCGGCGGACATTGCAGTCGGGCACACGCATCGAATGCCTAGTGACGCGGCAGGCACAAGCACCCCCTAGAGGCTCAAGAAGTAAAAGACGTCATATGAGGGAAAAAGGTGTCCTGTCACCATCATATAACTATGTGCGGTAGGGAAGTGGTTAAAGTGTAACTCCACTTTTGTTGAGAAAAAAACATGGGATTGTAGGTTGCACCATCTATTAATCACAATACAACAAATTGGTGTTTCAAATGGCCGCGGCACCCTATTGGTATTAAAATAAATCAAATAACTTTATTCAAATATTAATCAATGAAAGAATAAATAAATTATATTTCAAACGTAAAACAAATTCTTAACTCTCTCAGTCATAGGACTCGAGCTATAAATAAAACAATTCTTAAAACCAAAATCCCCCCTTGATCCAAGGGTGACATAACCACGTAATGGTGCCAGCAACAAGGGTGGGAGGGAAGGGGAGCTCAAGCTTAAGCCGCCTCAGGGCAACTGTGAGCGGGTCTGTCACACAGGCAGCTTATATAACCTCCTGACACCTGTGGAAAAAACCTTTTTCCCGCTCACTGCCTCGTGACAAGCCTGCTATTTTTTTTTCCTCTCCCATCGGCTGCTGCAAGGGATGCTTCAGGATGGATAGCTAGGGAAGGGGCGGGTAAACATGTAATTTATTGGCCCCTTTCTTTTTTGAAGTAACAAAGTGAGTAACCAGTACCAGTCACTCACTGTGTTCATTCATACCTAAAGCATAGAAAACTGTGTGAATGAACAGGAAGACGGCGCAGACCTCTTCCTGTTCATTCATTCTGTGTAGCTGAGGATTGTGTCTTCACAGAACTGAGACCTCAGGAGTTTGTTTATAATCCTGCTATTCCACTAGATGCTGCCCAACTGGGCTGCTAAAGAAAATAATAATAATAATAATAATAATAATAATAATAATAATAATACTGTAATAAATAAAATAGTAAAAAAAAAAAATGGAAAAAAAAATGTCCACTGCCCTTTTGACACCATCCACTGCTCTACTGACACTGTACACTGCTCTACTGACACTGTTCACTGCCCTACTGACACCATCTATTGCTCTACTGACAGCATCCATTGTTGTACTGACATTGTCCACTGCTCTACTGACACCATCCACTGCCCTACTGAGACTATCCATTGCCCTACTGACTAACACCATCCACTGCTTTACTGACATAGCCCTACTGACACCGTCCCCTGCCCTACTGACTGACACTTTCCAATTCTCTACTGACTGACACTGTGCACTTCTACACTAACATTGTCCACTGCTCTACTGACTTACACCATCCACTGCCCTACTGACACCATCCACTGTTCTACTGACACTGCCCTACTGACTGACACTGTCCACTTCTATACTGACTGACATTGTCCACTGCCCTACTGACACTGTCCACTGCCCTACTGACTGACACCATCCACTGCCCTACTGACACCATCCACTGCTCTACTGACACCATCCACTGTCCTACTGACACCGTCCACTGTCCTACTGACACCGTCCACTGCTCTACTGACTGACTTTATGTAAAAAGAAAAAAACCCCACTGGTGATCAAATACCACCAAAAGAAAGCTCTATTTGTGTGAACATGTTTTATAAATTTAATTTGCACACAGTGTTGCATAAACAAGCAATTGATAGTTAAAGTAGCACAGTGCCGAATAGTAAAAAATCCTCTGGTCATGAAGGGTGTAAAGCCCAGAGCTCCCCCTGGTCCTTTTTTCCCATGACCTAGCCTTTAGCTTAGTAGTGTCTTCAGTTTCTGCTGGAGTAAAACTTTATGTGGGTACTCAGGTTTCCTCCGACACTCCAAAGACATGCCGGAAGGTTAATTTGATCTTGTATAAATTGGCCCTAGAGTTTTGTATGCATGAATGTGAGTTAGGCCGCGTACACACGGGCGGACTGTTCGCCCAACTTTGTTCGTCAAACAATCCGACAAACAGTCCGCTCAAAATTTGCATGAACGGACTTGACCACACACGATGAACGAACAGTCCGCTGAAAGCGTGCGCGATGACGTGAACGGCACGTACGACGGGACTAGAAAAACGACGTCCTATACACTGCAGTGCAACCTTCGGCCGTGTAAACCCTTTCTGAGTATGCGCGATACTTAGTCCGTCCAACTTGCCTACACACGAGCGGACTGTCCGCTGAAACCAAGTTTGGACGGACAAAACCAAGTTTAAGCGGACTGTCTTACGGAAATTCCGAAAAACTTTGTTCGTCAGACTGTCCGCTGAAACTGTCCGCTGAAGCCCACACACGAGCGGACTGTCCGCTGAAACACTGTTCAGCGGACAAAGTTGGGCGAACAGTCCGCCCGTGTGTACGCGGCCTTAGGGACCTTAGGTTGTAAGCTCCTTGAGAGTAGGGACTGATGTGAATGTCCAATGTATATGGAAAGCGCTTCGTAAATTAACGGCACTATATAAGTACTTGAAATAAATTAATGTGTATGGATAAGGATGATACCATACGAATTAATGGAATAACCAATTAATTGCAGGTCATGGTAGTGAAAACCAACTAAAACGGTATAAAAGATGTACCCTGTCTATTACCTTTCTGCCATGTCCATCCCTTCAGCCTCCCAATACCCACCTTCTTAACCAATAACTGAGACCACACCAAGCTGGAGTAACATCGGCCGAAGCAGCCATTTTTTATTAACACTCAATAAACTTTACATTAACTGTATAAAATACCTATTATAACCACTCACTCAGTTAGATACTCGCGTTGGTCTTTGCAGAAAAAAAAAACAATCTCGCCACCGATCCACTCTGGCACTGCGGTACCATAAACTGAAAACAGGCCTCCAGTTGACATGCTAGCTCAGAGACAACACAAAACATTTACCGCAGTGCCCCCGTCCCCCAGTTAAAACCGTTATCTGGAATACCACCAACGGGACCCATCCCACCAATGGGTCCCGTACTCTTCCATATCCGGGGTTTCTTCCTTCACCCGCAAAGACCAACCCCCCGCCTCTGCCACGACATTCAGTGCCCTCTAGAAATAAATCACACCAGTTAACAGTAACACCCAACCACAATTGCATAGTGGGCACTGAAATGCACAGCACATGACATGGTGGGCATTGCACTGCCCACCATGGGCACAAGAGAGCACACATGGGGGGTACTGGGCACAAGAGAGCACATGACATAGTGGGAACTGGGTACAAGAGAGCACATGACATGAGGGGAAGCAGCAGTGTGCCCCCTAGCACAATAATTACACAACACCTCCCTAACAAATTTACTAACCTTATGTCAACAGCATGGGAGATGTCCTTCCTCCAGGGCTCCTGCTGGTTAGGACAACATTAGCGCCCCCTCCTCCAGACAGCTCCCAAACACAGAGGATCTGTCTTGTGATAGGAGTCAGACATCTGCAGAGACAAGCCTTGGCTGCAGTGACTAACACTTGTCTCCTCCATGTGAGCAGTGCACAGAGGGCTCCTCTTCCTTCAAGAAGGCACACAGATATTGATAAGCCACTTGCATGGGCCTATATTGAGGGAGGAGCCTGGAGCTGCAGCTCCACAAGCCCCTATGTTAATCCGGCCATGAATAAAGGATCCCTGATATGGTGCAGGCCCTTGTTTTTGTACATTATATGCTGTGCCAGTGGAGCTTGGGGGTTCCTCTTATTAGAGGCTTTATCTATCTATCTATCTATTTATCTATCTATCTATCATATATACAGTATCTCACAAAAGTCACTACACCCCTCACATTTTTGTAAATATTTTATTACGGTATATATTTTCATGTGAAAACACTGAAGAAATGACACTTTGCTACAATGTAAAGTAGTGAGTGTATAGCTTATATAACAGTGTAAATTTGCTGTCCCCTCAAAATAACTCAACACACAGCCATTAATGTCTAAACCACTGGTAACAAAAGTGAGTACACCCCTAAGTGAAAATGTCCAAAATTGGGCCCAAAGTGTCAACATTTTGTATGTAGTGGTTGTCTTGGAGGTGTGTTTGGGGTTGTTTTTGTATTGGAATACTGCCCTGCATCCCAGTCTCCGCAGGGAGGGGATCATGCTCTGCTTCAGTATGTCACAGTACATGTTGGCATTCATGGTTCCCTCAATGAACTGTAGCTCTACAGTGCCGGCAGCACTAATGCAGCCCCAGACCATGATACTCCCACCACCATGTAGGACAGACATACTTGTCTATGTACTCCTCACATGGTTGCCACCACACACGCTTGACACCATCTGAGCCAAATAAGTTTATCTTGGTCTCATCAGACCAACAGGACATGGTTCCAGTAATCTATGTCCTTAGTCTGCTTGTTTTTAGCAAACTGTTTATGGGCTCCCTTATGCATCATCTTTGGAAGAGGCTTCCTTCTGGGACAACAGCCATGCAGACCATTTTGATGCAGTGTGCGGCATATGGTCTGAACACTGACAGGCTGACTCCCCACCCCTTCAAACTCTGTAGCAATGTTGGCAGTACTCGCATGTCTAGTTCCCAAATACAACCTCTGGATATGATGCTGAGCACGTGCACTCAACTTCTTTGGTCGACCATGACAAGGTCTGTTCTGAGTGGAACCTGTCCTGTTAGCCGCTGAATGGTCTTGGCCACCGTGCTGCAGCTCAGTTTCAGGATCTTGGCAATCTTCTTAAAGCCTAGGCCATCTTTATGTAGAGCAACATTTATTTTTTTCAGATCCTCAGAGAAGTCTTTGGCATGAGGTGCCATGTTGAATTTCCAGTGACCAGTATGAGAGAGTGAGAGCGATAACACCAAATTTAACACACCTGCTCCCCATTCACGCCTGATACCTTGTAAAACTAATGAGTCACATAACACCGGGAGGGAAGAAGGCTAATTGGGCCCAATTTAGATATTT
Organism: Lithobates pipiens; assembly: GCF_037356315.1. Classification (NCBI taxonomy): domain Eukaryota; kingdom Metazoa; phylum Chordata; class Amphibia; order Anura; family Ranidae; genus Lithobates; species Lithobates pipiens. The sequence goes on along the minus strand of NW_027507790.1, from coordinate 200,167,004 downwards.
TCACTTAGGGGTGTACTCACTTTTGTTCCCAGCGGTTTAGACATTAATGGCTGTGTGTTGAGCTATTTTGAGGGGACAGTAAATTTACACTGTTATACAAGCTGTACACTCACTACTTTGCATTACATTTGTAAAATATTTACAAAAACGTGAGGGGTGTACTCATTTTTGTGAGATACTGTATATAATAATATGTTTATTGACAGACGTGTGTTTTTGTATTTTTATAAAAGCTTAAAGCGGAGTTCCACTCAAAAATGGAACTTCCGCTTTAAGGAAAGTGACCCCCTGACATGCCGTATTTGGCATGTAATTTTTTTGGGGGGGGCGGATACCCTCTTTTTAGAGGGTCCCCGCTCCCACTTCCTCCCGGCACACCACGGCACCGGAAAGAGAGATCACCTCACCCCCCCTCCCTCTCGGCAATCATCTGGGACACATCACAGGTCCCAGATGATTGCCCAGCCAGTCACAGAGCGTGGCGCGGCTCGTGCACGCATAGTGGGTGCCCGGCTGTGAAGCCACAGCCGGGCGCCCACAGTTACAATGCCGGTGTTGCAGAAAGGAGGGGGAGATGAGCAGGGCTTCGTTCTCCTGCATTGCTGGACCCTGGGACAGGTCATTGTCCAATTATTAAAAGTCAGCAGCTGCAGTATTTGTAGCTGCTGACTTTAATCTTTTTTTTTAAGCAGAACTCTGTTTTAAAATCAGCAAAATTATAGAAAGATCCAGACAGAGGAAGGAGAGGGAAAATAAATTGCTGGCAAAGTACTTTTGATAAATGAATCCTGCTAGGCAATTCAGAAGACATATAAACTGCAGCTTTGTACAAGGAGAATTTCTCATAAATTCCTGACAAGCTATTGGGATTGGACAAAGGGAGATATATGAAAGCAATGGAAAAGAGCTTCTATTAAAGAACATAAACTTGTCTGAAAAGGGCCTGCTTTGCCTGATATTCCCCCGCAGCAATATCTAGCTATTTGCATTACAGAATTTACCAAACAATTTGTCATATTAAACTCGGAGGTTTACATAAACAGCTTTCATTTCTAGACACTCTTCCAGGCAAATTATGTGATTCTTCTCCAGCCTGAAAGGCCTTAATGTCGGATTTCCTATATATAATTAGTGAGCAGTGAAGAGCAGCCATTGTGTAGTTCTTAGTCTGGCGAAAGAGCTTGTCCTGCCATGAAACTCTATTCTGAAATTGTGCTGCCTCATTATCCATTAGTGTCTAATAGATAGACAGTTTTATGTGAGCAAAAGAGGACATTTGTTTTAATAAACGTTACAGGGTCAGAAATGCTTGAGGAAATAATTGGACTCTGGCACTCAGTGGGGTATCAAAAACTGATGATTAGCAGACGCTGTACCTGTAGGAGGCATCTGAATAGGTAAAAAAAAATGCTTCTATTTATACTGTATATTTGTATTATCATTACCGTGAAACCCAAATTATATTTGGTGTTAAAGGCCTTAATGCCAAACTCGAAAAGTGATACTAGCTGGTAGATGTACCTTCCAACTTCACTGGTGGACAGTGGCTGCTGGTGCTCTAAATTTTTTTTTTTTGGGGGGGGGGCGCAAACAAACTGAAAAATACTGAGCCCCCCTCCCCCCATCAATTGCAGCCTCACTGTGCCCATCAAACGCAGCCGCATGTGCCCATCAAACACAGACATTGTGCCCATCAAACGAAGCCATTTGTGCCCATGAAATGCATCGATTGTGCCCATCAAACACAGCCACTTGCCCATCAAATGCAGCCACTGCTGCCCATCACACGCATCTATAGTGCCTATCAAACACAGCCACTTGTGCCCATCATATGCAGACACTTGTGCCCATCATATGCAGACACTTGTGCCCATCATATGCAGTCACTTGTGCCCATCATATTCAGCCACTTGTGCCCATCATATGCAGTCACTTGTGTCCATCATATGCATCCACTTGTGCCCATCATATGCAGCCACCTTTGCCCATCAAAAGAAGCCACTTCTGCACATCAAATTCAGCCAACTGTGCCCATCAAATGCAGCCACTTGCCCATTAAATTCAGCCAATGCGGCTCTGTCACCCCCCTGTGCACAGATTGCAGCCACCTTTGCCCATCAAATGCAACTACCTGTGCCCATCAAACGCAGCCACCTGTAACCATCATATGCAGCCACTTGCCCATTAAATGCAGCCATCGCGGCTCTGGCATCCCCCTGTGCACGGATCACAGCTCTGGCACCCCCTCCCACCCTCGCCATAGGAATCCATGCATCTGGCATCCTGAAAGGGGCCAGGCGCATGGATGGGGGCAAAGGCCCCTTCCCCACAACCCTGGCCCGGTGGTGGGGGGGCTCTGCAGGCGGGGGCTTATCGAAATCTGGAAGCCCCCTTTAACAAGGGGCCCCCAGATCCCAATCCCCCATGTGAATAGGTATGGGGTACTGTACATTGTACCCCTACCCATTCACCAAAAAAAAGTGTGAGAAAGTAAAAACCGCAATAGAACGTTTTTGACAATTCCTTTATTAAAAAAGGAAAAAAAATAAAGCGTCCCGCGATGTACATCCATCGTCAATCATGCTGCCCAACGGACCTGAACACTAGAAAAAAAACATGAAAAAACCCCACCTCCATGGGAGGCCTCTTGGCGACTGCTGTCTTTTGGCTGTGACAGCTGTTATATAGGCAAGGGTGGGGCCACCCAATGATGTAACCAGATGGCCCCGCCCCTCAGAGGCGCAGTCACTCAGTTACATCACCTGGTGGCCCCTCCCCCCTTGCATATATAACAGCTGTCACAGCCAAGACACAGCAGTCGCTGGGAGGCCTCCCATCGAGGCAGAGCTTTTTTTTCTGTTTTTCGGGTCCGTCGAGTGGAAATCATGCAACTCATGTTGGAGGTTTGGCCAGGATCAGTGGTATCCTCAAAGCTGAGGAATACAGGCAGATACTTATCCATCATGCCATACCATCAGTGAGGCATGTGATTGGCCCCAAATGTATTCTGTATTAGGACAATGACCCAAAACATACAGCCAATGTCATAAGAACTATCCTCAGTGTAAAGAAAAACAAGGAATCTTGGAAAATATTCACCCCCCCTTGGCTTTTTACCTATTTTGTTACATTACAGCCTTTAGTTCAATGTTTTTTAATCTGAATTATATGTGATGGATCAGAACACAATAGTCTAAGTTGATGAAGTAAAATTAGAAAAATATATAATATAAAGACTATTTTTCACAAATAAAAACTGATAATTGGCATGTGCGTATATATTCACCCTTTGTTATGAAGCCCATAAAAAGCTCTGGTGCAACGAATTACCATCAGAAGTCGCATAATTAGTGAAATGATGTCCACCTGTGTGCAAGTGTCACATGATCTGTCGTTACATATACACACCTTTTTGAAAGGCCCCAGAGGCTGCAACACCTTAGCAAGGAGCACCACTAACCAAACACTGCCATGAAGACCAAGGAACTCTCCAAACAAGTAAGAGACAATGTTGTTGAGAAGTACAAGTCAGGGCTAGGTTATAAAAAAATTATCCAAATCTTTGATGATCCCTAGGAGCACCATCAAATCTATCATAACCAAATGGAAAGAACATGGCACAACAGCAAACCTGCCAAGAGATGGCCACACACCAAAACTCACGGACCGGGCAAGGAGGGCATTAATCAGAAAGGCAGCACAGAGACCTAAGGTAACCCTGGAGGAGCTGCAGAGTTCCACAGCAGAGACTGGAGTATCTATACATAGGATGACAACAAGCCGCACGCTTCATAGAGTTGGGATTCATGGCAGAGTGGCCAGAAGAAAGCCATTACTTTCAGCAAAAAACAAAAAGGCATGTGGGAGACTCCCAAAATATATGGAGGAAGGTGCTCTGGTCTGGTGAGACTAAAATTTTACTTTTTGGCCATCAAATAAAACGCTATGTCTGGCGCAAACCAAACACATCACCCAAGAACACCATCCCATGGTGGAAGCAGCATCATGCTGTGGGGATGTTTTTCAGCAGTCGGGACTGGGAAACTGGTCAGAGTTGAGGGAAAGATGGATGGTGCTAAATACAGGGTTATTCTTGAGCAAAACCTGTACCTGTGTGTGATTTGAGGCTAGGAGGGAGGTTCACGTTCCAGCAGGACAATGACCCCAAACACACTGCTAAAGCAACACTTGAGTGGTTTAAAGAGGAGAGCCGGTTTAAAAAAAAAAAATTAAAAGTCAGCAGCTGCAAACACTGTAGCTGCTGACTTTTAATAAGCGCACTTACCTGTCCAGGGTGCCCGCGATGTCGGCCGCCCGAGGCTGACCCGTCCCTCGGTCTCGGGTCCTGGCGCCGCCATTTTGGCTAAGGAAAACAGGCAGTGGAGCCTTGTGGCTTCACTGCCCGTTTCCTACTGCTCATGCGCGAGTCGTGCAGCACTTTGTGAATGGGGGGCGCTGTGTTCTGGGACACACAGTTCCCAGAACACAGCGCGACCCATTACCCAGAAGACGCCGCACGGAGAAGAGAAGACAGAAGATCTCCGCGGAGGAGAAAGAGCCTAGCAACAGGCATTTCTGGTAAGTTAAAAAAAATACTTTTTTCATTTTTTTTTCAGATTTTTTTTCAGGGTGGCCCTCCACTTTAAGGGGAAACATGTAAATGTGTTGGAATTGCCTAGTCAAAGCCCAGACCTCAATCCATTAGAAAATCTGTGGTCAGACTTAAAGATTGCTGTTCACAAGCGCAAACCATCCACCTTAAAGGAGCTAGAGCAGTTTTGCAAGGAGAAATGGGCAAAAATCCCAGTGGAAAGATATGGCAAGCTCATAGAGACTTATCCAAAGCGACTTGGAGCTGTGATAGCAATAAAAGATGGCTCTACAAAGTATTGACTTTAGGGGGGTGAATAGTTATGCACGTTGACTTTTTCAGTTATTTTGTCCTATTTAATGTTTGCTTCACAATAAAAATAAAAAACATCTTCAAAGTTGTGTGCATGTTCTGTAAATTAAATGATGCAAATCCTCAAACAATCCATGTTAATTCCAGGTTGTAAGGATAAAAAAGAAACTCTTGAAACTCACTTCTATTTCTGAAAGAATTCATAATTTACAGCATTTTTTCACCTAAAACTTTTTTTTCCACCTAAACGTTTTCCACAGTACGGTATTCCGCACAAAATCACCAGTCATCTGAAGATGTATGTCAGTGGAAGAAATAGATTTAAAGGATAAGTTCATCTTTAAAAAAAAAAATCTACTTTCAGATGATAAAATGTGCAGATCACAGTGGCTATGCAGGACTCCTGTAATTAATCCGATAATTAAAGTGGTTCTGCACCTAAAAAAAAATATTAAAAGCCAGCAGCTACTAATATTGCAGCTGCTGACTTTTAATAAAATCACACTTACCTGTCCCAGGGTCCAGCGATGTCGGCGGCAGATGACGAGCGATCGCTCATCTCGCTGCTGCCCCCGTCGCCATCCTCTGTCAGGGAATCGGGAAGTGAAGCATCGCGGCTTCACTGCCCGGTTCCCTACTGTGCATGCGCGAGTCGCGCTGCGCGTCTCTTCTGGTCCCCTGCTGTGTCCTGGGAACTGTGTGTTTCCCAGAACACAACGAGGGGGCGGGGCGTCTGCGGCGGTCTGCCCGGAAGTGGGTGCAGATACCTGGATTATCCAGGTAACTGCACCCCCCTCCCCCCTGAAAGGTGCCGATTGTGGCATCGGAGGGGAGGGATCAGATTAGCGGAACTTCCCCTTTAGGGTGAAGAACCGCTTTAATGATGGGGCCGGGGGGGGAGGCCCGCGTGGCCATGCCTTTTTTTAAATAGTGACAGCAAGAGGAGGGAGAAGATCCCCCGCTTGCTGAAACCACAGGTAGCAGAGCATGCGACGGCTGCAGGAGAAGGAATATGTTCCACCCTAAAAATGGGTGAGCATGTACCATGTTCCTAAAGCTTAAAGGTGAACTTATCCTTTAACGTGGCGTGGTGAAATACAAGAAAGGCACATAAGTGCAAGAGATATAGAAGAACCAGTAAGAAAGGAGGGAATTAAATAAAGGGTGGGGAGAGCATGGAGGTAGAGTAAGGGAGGGAAAAAAAGAGGGGGGGGGGTACTTTTAGAGGTCTAGGTCAACAGGGAAGAAATGTAAGAAGCATTATTCCTGTGTAAATTGGAGGTTGTGCCAGTAATACCATCTTTTATTAGACGATCCCTGCTTTCATTTCAAGGTGATAGTAAGTTATTCCATACACTTCAGCCACAGATATAAATTGTCTATTGTTCAGAGGGTAAGCACTTTTCCATTTTTGGGGAATGCACCCTCTGGCAACATTTTTCAAGTGGATTAAGAGCAATTTCTTATATCAGCTTTTTGGGAGTGGGAAAGGGTTTAACAGGAATGCCTCTGGGCCATTGGCAAAACTTTTTTTTCATTTTGGATAGAACAAAACAGAGTTAAAACCCCTGTCTTTTTTTTTCTTCACCATCTGTGTCCCATTGTAGAGATTTCCCTTCACTTCCTGTCCCATAGCCAAACAGGAAGTGAGAGTAGATCCCTGCAAATTAAGGCATGTTTTTGGGGACCCCTAGAACACCAGAACTAGTGTCCCTATTGGAAGATTTCTTCTTTATTACTTTGCTGGGGACAGCCCAAAATTTGGGATTTTCTTTTACTTTCACTTTCAATGATATTGGTAAATAGAACAAATAGAGAGGTTGAATCTCCCTAACGGGGGTCACAGACAGCAATGAAAACTGATAAGCGTTTTAACCCAGTTGCATTCTATCTGAAATTTTAAAAAAAGTTTTGTTTTTAGTTAAACTTTAAGGAGATATCAATAATGATACCCAGGGTTTAAACCAAGGGTCTCCAAAGTTTCTATACAAAGGGCCAGTTTACTGTCCTTCAGAATTTAGGGGGGCTGGACTGTGGCCATCGGGAGTAGAAAATATCCCAGCATCAGTTGGAGTAAACACTGCCTCTTCTTTGGTGTCAGTGAGAAGACTTGTGTCCCATCATTTTTGTCATTGGGAGGAATTGTGCCTCATCTTTGGTGTTATTGGGAGACATTGTGCCCCATCGTTGGTGTCATTAATGCTGGGTTCAGACTTATGTGAATTGGATGCATGGTTGGTTTCTCCACATTCAATTTGCATGACAGGAGACTGGGACCGGTTCTCAATGGAGGCGGTTCACACACCTCGGGGGCAGCCGCGGTCCACACTGGAAAGGAGTCCTGTGCTTCTTTGGCTCAGTTTTTAGGTTCAAATTCAGATAAAAATTCTGACCTGATTCACCCCTGAAATGGAGAACAGGGACGCACCGGACCCCCCTTCTGTGAGCCACGGGCGCAGTTAATGTGAACGTGGCCTAAGAGGAATTGTGCTCCATCTTGGTGTAATTGGGAAAAACTATCCCCCATCATTGGTGGAGGAACTCTGCCCCTTCGTTGGTGTCTGTGAATGAAATACTTCACCCAGGGCCAGATAAAAGCAAGCAAAAGGCTGCATTCAGCCCCCTGATCGTAGTTTGGAGACCATTAGTTAAAACAAACTAAATGTAATTCAGTAATGGTTTACATCTACTTTTAAGGAAGATTGGAGGCTACAGATGAAGAGGCTTCTAGTAATCCCCTATTATTGGAGTTAACTTTCAAGCCTGACAGTAGCTGCACACCCAACTTCTGAGTAAGCCATTCTGTTGAAACATTTCGTTTTTCTTTTTTCCGCAGCCATTGAACAGCAATAAAGTACATCAGTCACTTCAGTGAACCACATAATAAAAATCATTTGAGTCTCAACATGTTGCCCTGTAATCATTTTGAGAACAGACGGAGTTTTGTCAGAGTGGCCACCATCCACCACTAATGGAAAATAAAACACAAAAGTCTTTGTTATTCTTTTTTTAAATGGAGGCAGTGTGACCGCACACAAGGGAAAGGTCTCAAAGATTAATACTTGTTAAAGCTTGTAAAACATTTTACATGGGTTTTAGTAGCTATTAGAAATCACCAGTTAAACACCATCCTGCACCCCTGGTGATTTAGAACACTGCAACAACACAGAATGGTTCTGATGTGAATACAACACTAGTGGGGCCAAGAGCAGTGCCTTTATTCTTGCTGCTTGTCACTGTCCAAGAATAAAATAATAGCAGGACCATGAATGACTATCACTTAATTACACTTTTCTCAGTGGGGAAATCATTAACATTTATAGAGTTTTCTTCTTGTAGTGAATTTGTAATAACAGTTTCACACTGTGCAATGTAATTATTAATAGTGTGATTTACAAACATGGTGACAGCTACACGGCATTTTACAACAACCCCCTGTGTAAACGTAACTTGTTCCTGACTTATACATTATTCTGTTTGTTACATTTGCCATCTTGTCATTTAAATTGTGTTTTTAGTTTGTGAGATTTTGAAAGCTCTAAAAACAAAGAAACATCCAACACAATTGCTGTACAGCTCCAAAATTAAAAAGTATACCATTTTATTAATAACCATTTTACCCTCCCTCATGACCGGGGGCATTTTTTTCTATTCAGCACTGTGCTACTTTAGCTGATAATTGCACGGTCATGCAACAACGTACCCAAATACATTTTCTAGCATTTTTTTTTTTTTTTATACAAATAATGTTTTTTTTTGTTTTTTGTTTTTTTAGGGTATTTGATCAACAATGAGTTTTTTTTTTTTATTATATAAATGAAAAAAGACCAAAGATGTTGGGGGGAAAAAATCTATTTTCTACTTTTCGTTACAAAACATCCAATAAAATGAAATGTCTTCATACATTTAAGCCAAACTGTATTTTACTACATGCGTTTGGTAAAAATAAACAGTTTTGTGGGGCCCTATACTATTGGGGACACTAGTATAGTCTTGATCGTAATCAAGATACTGATCCATACAGGCACTATTCTAGTAATGGTGGTGATCAGCAAATTATAGTGTGACTGTGATAGCATGATAAGCAACCTGACGCTAACAGACACTGGCTGGGAGGATCATTAACTGGCACTAGCATTGCTAGTGACACTAATACAGTGATCAGTGATAATACTGTACACTGTACTAAAAACACTGCCTGGAAAAGGTGTGCTTATCAAGTGTAATGTGTGCTGCTTTTACTAAAAGATCGCTCTGCTCTTTCTCCCTGAACTCATTGTTGATTTCAAGGAGAAGAAACAGCCAGATTGCTGTCTGTGTGTTTGTGTAGTAGCACTACTCCCAAAGGAGCCACTTCAGTATATTTGGATCCACACTCTGCCTCTCAACCCCAAGAAAAGTCCCAATCCCTCTGGCACATCTACTCGGCAATCTTAGTGTGAAACACAGCAGTAGAGAGGAAACACAACTATGGTAAACCAGAAGGTATGTTTACTGAGACAAAATGGCGCAAAGAAATATATATATATACATAAGAGGGCCAGTATGGTGGCCCGTAATTATGGGAGGAGCCCGGAGGGTATATAATCAGACCACCCACAACGGTCTGTGTCGGTTCCAGTGCAAGGTACTGCACATCAAGGGGCCGACTCGTCTCAGCTCCCTCTCGGTCGACTATCTGTGCGTCCAATCGCAGGTGCACTTCGGCTTCTTCATTCGTGGTCTTCGTCGGCGGTTCCCGCTCATGGTCGCAGATAAGTAGTATCCGAATCTTTTCATATCATGTGCAAACTTGCGGCTTATCATGCTTACTATCCTGCACCCCTTTCGCAAAACCTGCCTCTGAGTTGTTGACACTCATGTCCCGACATCTTTCGGCACAGGCATAGTACATTCGTAAATTCCTTCTACCAAACATACGATTCATTCATAGATCCAAGCCTCCAAGTCGCTGTCGGTCGTTATCACTCGCCATAGGCTTCACTGGTTATAAGATTCACTGTTCTCATCCTTTTTGAGATAAACAGGTATTGTTTGTATGGGTTTCTGTGGCTGATTGAGGTGTAATTAAACCCACCTGAGGTTTTTTCCTGCACTTGACTAGCCTGGGGGGATGGGTGGTTGATAGGTGTTTGGTTTCACAGTAAGGAATGGCATACACTCTACAACCAATTCGTATCAGATACTCCTTACTGCCAATTTATATCAGATTCATCTCATAAATTTTTTAAGCTGATTCGTGTCAAATGCATTGCACAGGCTGACTCTGCCAACTCACTGCGTGTCCACGTAGTTGTACTTTCGCGATCGGTCGTATATCTTCATCGATTGTCCCACGCTCGGACCGCTACACACTCGCTGTCACAGGTAGGACTTTGTTGTTACCGCTCTTCTAAACTCTAGTAGTTACGTTATCATGTTTGTTTTGCAAAAAGTCGCACTTACGCCACCGTAAGTCTTTCTATGTCATCTTTCATGTATTTCATGCTTTCTACCCAACGCGGGTTTACTCGAGCCATTCACTTCACGGCGATGCGGTCAAATCCGGCATTCAAGCCCCTTACTCACCTTGCATCTACGGCCAATTCGAATCTAGTCGCAACTTTGCTTCTATGTTTCGGATCCTCGGCAATCACAAAGCCCCTTCAACCGCCATCACCATTTAGTTGATTCGAACCCAGCCGTATCATCGGCAATGCGGTCAGATCTGTCATACGAGCCCCGTAGTCACCTCACACCTATGGCCGATTCGAAATCTAGTCGCAACTTCGCTTCTATGTTTCGGATCCTCGGCAATCACAAGCCCCTTCAAACCACCATCACCATTTAGTCGATTCAAACCCAGCCATATCATCGGCAATACGGGCAGATCTGTCATACGAGCCCTGTAGTCACCTCGCATCTACGGGCCGATTCGAATCTAGTCGCAACTTCGCTTCTATGTTTCGGATCATTGGCAATCACCAGCCCCTTCAACCACCATCACAATTCAATCAATCCGAACCCAGCCATATCCTCAGCGATACGGTCGGATCCCATATACGAGCCTCTCAGTCGCATCCACGGAGGATTCGAGTCTAAGTCGCAGCATCGGCGCAACGATTCCAGTCCTTGCCAAACGCAACTCTAACAACCAAGCCGAATCCTGTTGCATCACCGACTCAAATAAGTCAAATCTTTGCAGACTATTCCATAGCTATAACCCTGTTCAAACTAGTCACATCAACAGTACGAATTCAGCAGTACTTACGTTTGACTTTCTCAGTCTATCCATACATGATCATACACAATTTTCTCCACCAATTTGCTTAGTGTTGCGCACGGTCATTCCTACATAATCACATTTCCTCTATAACCTTTTCTTTCGACTTTCAACAAAGCTCCTTGCAATCGCTGCAAGCATCAATGCAATGGCTCAATACGGCCACTCATCTCCAGTAGCAACACGGCTGCTCTCCTCATTCCTACACACTTATAATTTAATTTATAGATTCAAATAAAGCTGCTTTCTTGCAATCACTGCAAGCATCTCTGCAATAGCTTAATACGACCACTCATCTCCAGTAGCAACACAGCTGCTCACCTCATTCATCCATTCATTCATTCTGACCTCATAATTCAAATAAGGCCGCTTCCTTGCAATCGCTGCAAGCATTTCAGCAAGTGGCTCAAACTGCCACTCATCGTCTCCAGTAGCAACACGGCTGCTCGTCATTTTCTCTGTCGCTTTCCCCTTTTTAGGCCAGTTAGAACACCAGTTAGTCCACCCTGCACGAGGTTTGGACAGTATCTCCCAAAAAAAAAACAAAAAAAAAACCCCATTGTCGAGGGCTTGCATCTTCACCAGGGGGCCAGCTTTGCCCCAAACAACTCTTTGCAATCCCCCTTGTCAAAACAAAATTCTCATGTCACCTTACTACAGGCTCCCGGTCAACTCAGTTCTCGACCCCAACCAGTCGACTTCACAACTAGGGCATAAAGTCAGGTGTTTAGTTCAATGGGATTCCCCCTTTCTCTTAAAACACTCTTTCACTACATATGTATACTTCACATACAGAATTTGACCTGCTCCTGAGGCGTTAGCAACTGTCACATACTTCTGTGCACTTCACTCTGTTTTCGAAGCAAAAGCCTTCAATACGCAGACAAGGTCGCCTAATCTCCATACTTGCTGGCAGTGCAAGCATTAGTAGACCGAACCCACGTCAATTAACTACAGATCGCAACATTCCTACTTAGTATACCAGACTTCAGCTACCCACCCCAGTCCGCCCTGGGGCGCTCTGGTTCATTAGTCTGTGCCGAGCACAGACTGACACCCGAGCTATCGGTTACCTAGCCAGTCACCTCCTGGCTCACCTCGGTTGTCACGCATTCTTTTGAGTTTTCTAAAGTCACACTCAACAGCGCTCAAACGCAAACCAACTGTCACTATGGCTGTCGTTCCTTGTCCTATTCTTCATGTTTCCTTCCGCTTTTCATCTTATCTACCCAAATGCAACTATCCCCTCCTACCTTTGCAACTTACCTCAAACATACGCACCCCCCCCCCCTTGCTTTTAGTTGATGCCATGTCGCAAGCAGACAGTGAGGACTTTGCCTCAGCCCTGCCATCACCCTTTACGGGCTCAGCAAGCGGTGGTTTACAGTCTCACAAGAGCTTGGACCATATAAAAAAAAAAAAATAATAATTTCATAGCAGAACGGTGTCACAGGAGTAAATCCTACCCTGCCGCAGCCAGGAAACCAAGCCTTTAGGCTACTGTTTCCACCGCCAGTGGTAGCCCTTCCAGGCACCACTTCAGTCTATCTTCTTTGCGACTACTCAGCTGCACTCCTGGGTAACCACACTGTCAACAGCAGTCGCCGAAGTCCAAGCAGAGTGACAGCCCTGGAGGTACGCCCAGCCGTGCCTCTACCAGCTCCAGTCACCACCGTCATTCCCGTACCTTCACTTACAGATACACCCAACTTCTGCACCATCGTCTTCCCTGCACACCTTGTCCTAGCAGGGCATCTAGGAGGACATCTTGGATGACAACGACGTTAACTTAGCATCCCTCCTCATAGCAGTACACAACTTGGCCTAGAACAAATCATATTCGCGGGGAGATGTCTCCGTCATCCTGAAGGCCAGAGACCCTTTACTTAATCGCAAGCTCACTGTCACAGAGTTTGTGCTGGCCTTGGGGACAGTCAGAGACATGCTAGGCAGGGCAACCCCAACAGGAGGGTAGAATTGGACCCGTATCTGCATGCAGCAGGTCACAAGTACGCAGGGTCCCCATCCTTTGACTATCACCGCTCATTTTCAGCCAAGGCAGCAGCCAGACTCAAGGGAATCCTTTACCTCCCATCTTTTAGTGTTTCTCTTCCAGGTAAAGACCCTGACTAAATCCTTAAATTAAGATGTGCCAGCTATAGCAGATCTGCCCATGGGAGTCGAATTTCTCACAAATTGGAATGGCATGCCAATGTGTATTCCCTCAGCATCTCTCTCTTCATCTCAGGTAGTCATGGTCACCACAGCCTCCACAGGTCCTCGCCTCAATTTTGGCCAAATTGGGTTGATAGGGCCATGGCCGTCAGAAATCCTCTTGATTCCTGGGTTCAGTTAGTCCTCCTCTTTGTTCGACCTCTACCCCATTGTCGCAGCAGCTCAAGTCTGGTGCAACAACTGGGCAGGACAAACAGTGACGTTCGCCACAGACAACCAAGCCACAGCCAGTATTATGAATAAAGGAGGTCCTAGTAGCCTGCCATCGTGGCCTTCCTGCGCAGGCTGGTGCCACTATCCCCACAGCACCAATTTAACGTCCTATGTGTCCACATCCCAGACAAACGCAATAATCTGGCCGACGCACTACCCGTTAACTTTGCTTCGTTATTTTGCAGGAACCTGGAACCGACCCGACCATGTCTCTTATCCCACACTGGTCATAGCTAACCCCGGATTCAAACAACACTTTCACGACGCTACCTGCCTTATTAATCTTTCACTATCTCACAACACCCTGAAGGCCTACCGTGCAGCCTAGAGGTTCTATGTCAGGTTACTAGCCTCAAACCCTAGAGCAATACCAAGAGTTCTCCATCACATCCTGGTCTTCATATTATGCCACTACACACAGTTGGCATTGTCACACAATACCTTAGACCCCACTCAGCTGACATCCAGTATTTCATCCCCTTATGAGATCCTAACAAACCGTCTTGTTTGCCACCCCTACGGTCAAGACCATGTTGTGTGGTATTCACAGGCAATGACCCCAAATCAGTATCAAACGGCTACCCATCACCAGCGCCATATTCCGAGACGTGTCTTTCATCCTGTCACATTCCCCTTTGGCTAAATTCAGCCAGTCGTTCAAGCAGCCATCTACCTGGCTTTCTACAGCTTTTTACGCCCCAGTGAATACTGTCACCATCCCAGTTGTAAAGTGTTACGTAGACGCCACCTCACACGCCATCAGACTTACTTCATCTTGCTCCTCAGGGTGTCCAAAACACAATAGTCCGGTCCAGGGGTTGACATCAAACCTTTCCAAACTCTCAAAGCCTGGTGCCCCGTGTCCATCCTAGATCAATTTTTGGCCCATATGTTTGATCCCTCGCAGGACAGCCCATTACTACCGTTCCCGATTAGTACCCCAGGCAGCAACCAGTTCATTAGTCACATCAGGTTCCTTTTGAGCAAATTAGGCCAGGACCTTGGTCATTTTCTTGGACATTCTTTCGCATTGGAGCAGCATCAGCAGCCTCACGAAACGTGGTCCCAGTCCACGCGATCAAAGATGGGCAGGCGGGAATCCACCTGCTTTACTCGATACATCTCCAATCCACAAGTGGAAATGTCCTGAGCCTTCAGCAACTTTGCCCCGTAGTGTCTTGTTGTACATAAGTTAATAATTACCTCCCTAAACCAAATCTTTTGCGGCCTTCTCTTGGCATATCGCCCAGCAGACCATAAATAAGAGGGCCAGTATGGTGGCCCGTAATTATGGGAGGAGCCCGGAGGGTATATAATCAGACCACCCACAACGGTCTGTGTCGGTTCCAGTGCAAGGTACCCACCCACGGGGGCGTGGCCGGATGTGAACCTAGGAGGACGTGTGGTGCTGGAGCTCCTGCCATCCTGAAATGAATCCTATGCCATCCTTCACTCAATTCTGCTTGGGGACGGCCAAATTCTGTTCCCTGTGCCTCTGACATCCCGCCGAGTAACGGGGAGGCAATCTTGGCGCGGAGAGCGGTGCATCTGGGGGATCCGTGGATTGAGGCCTAGTCGCCGCGCTGTGTCCGGCCGCCATCTTGCGGCCTGTAGAGCCTCCGGACCGACCGCTGTGGAGTTCCGGAGTGCGGGACTCGGCTGCACGGGGCCGCGGGACGGTGGCGAACCCTCGGGGCATACCGCTGGACGCAGATGCGGTGGCTGCCAACTTGCCAATAGCAATCGGCCGCGAACGGCTGCGTGGTGGTACATCCGCGGTTGGGAGGTCTGTTTATTGTGTGGAGGCCCTGGTGTATCCTCGCTGGAGCGGTGAGTCCTAACCTTGGGGCACTACTAGCTGCACAGGAGAGAGGAGAGGGAGAGAGGGAGACAGCCCTGGTTCCGTTCCCTGCTGATTTCCATGCTGAGCAGATGCACTGACTGTACTATATATCTTCAGGGGCCTTAATCCACTTTCCCAATACAGGACTGTATGCATGCTATCTGGAATTGTCTCGGGCTGGGAGAGGATCTTTGGGTCTTCCAGGACTGTGTGTTTGCTTTTTCCTTTTTTGTTTTGTTATCCTGATCATTCCCCTGAAGCTGACTATCCTTAAAGGGCCGTACCACCCTCTCTACACACACGTATACTTCAGGCCAGCTTGCCCGTCATCTTTTCCTCATGCCCTCCAAAGGCAAGTCTGCGGCTAAGAAAGCACCGTTACAGCCTGCGCAGTCTCCTAGTGATTTTCTAAATCAATTCAAGGCTTTAATGGCGGATATGGAGCAGGCGGCTCCTCAGGAGGCTAATCCCACTGCACCCACTTCGCCTCCAACTAATGATACCACTGTTATTCTGGCAGCGATTGAGCAAAGCAGAACATCCTTGTTGGTGCGCATAGACCACCTGCCGGAGGAATGCAACCTTATAAGAACGGATTTTGATAAATTCCGGGGCCGGCTCTCGGAGACTGAATCGCGCATCTCCGCGGCGGAGGATACTACTCACCGTCATGATGTGGCTATCCAGGCGCTGCAGCGTACGGTTCAGACTCTGGTGGCCAAGTCGGATGACGCTGAAAACCGTTTGCGCAGGAACAATGTCAGGGTCTTGAGCCTGCCGGAGATAGCGGAGGGGGACCGTCCAGCTGAATTTGCCGAAAATTTCTTTAAATCGCTGCTTCACTTGACCGATGTCCCACCAACGTATGTGGTCGAGAGGGCTCACAGGGTCCCGACCAGTCGGGGTCCCCCGGGGGCCCCTCCCAGGCTCTTCTTGGTGCGCTTTCTCAATTTCCGGGACCGTGATCGGATTCTGCGTGAGGCTCGTAAGCATCAGACCCTGCCTTTTGAGAACACGGTGGTGCATTTGTATCCGGATTTCTCTGCTGATCTTCAGAGACGACGCAAGACCTTTACAGACGTCAGAAGGAGGCTCCGTGAGCGTGAGTTGAAATATTCTATGCTTTATCCCAGCCGACTGCGGGTGCAACATGGAGGATCAGTGAAATTCTTTGAGTCCCCCGCGGAAGCTGATCAATGGCTTCGGTCGCTGTAACTGGCCTGCTAGGTCACTCCTGATTACCTGACGGCAGACTGATTCGCAGCTACCCCTTTTTTTTTTTGTTTTGTTTTCCTTCTTCTTTGATGCCATATGTAGTTGATACCCAGCTGCGGGGTGGCCTGTCTCCCCTACATAAGTGTCTCCTCCTGGAATGCACTGGATATCCACCCAGCAATCTGACGTTTTTTTTTTTTTTTTGGGCTGGGGTGGGGGGTGGGTGGTGGTAGTTGATGGCGGCCTTTCCTGTACGGTCTCCTGCAGGCTACCTGCCTCGGGTGGGGCCGCATGTCCAGGTTGCCTACATCAGTTCTTTTTTCCCCCCTTTTTTTCTTTTTTCTGTTTTTACCCCCACTTGGATGTACTAGCTGGTGGGAGACGAGGTGAGGCACAGGTTATCCGGATTTCCACACCGAAGGATGGACGAGTTGCAAGTGGAGTGGGAGCTCCAGGCACGTGAACACTATGTCCATGTAACTTTTGACTTCTGGTTTACACTTGAACCTCTTTTTGTGGTTCTAGGGCTTATACTTTTTGTCTAATGGTCCTTTTCTGACCCATTAAGGCTATGCCTTCCGGGACTGTTTTTGGACACAGTTTGGGGATAAGCTGCGTGTACGTGTTTTTTTATGTTGTTGCACAGCAGCAGGGTGTTTTTGGGTTCTACAGGGTAATGGGTGGGTTAGGTGCAGCCCTCCAAGGTTACTTGTTTATCTATATGCTTAATGTTGTATTTGATCTCAGTCTACAATTGTATGTATCATTGATGTCGTTAGTTCGTTGCTATCAGTTTAACGAGTCACGTGGGGAATGATGGCGGGTTCGGGATTTAATGTAGTTTCATGGAATGTCAGAGGTCTTAATGATAAATTCCGTAGAGCTTTAATGTTTCAATATTTAAAAACGTTTAATCCTGCTGTGGTGTTTTTGCAAGAGACGCATCTGGATGGGAGCAGGGTGCTGGCCTTACGCAGAGCCTGGGTACAAAGAGCTCTGCATGCTACATATTCTACTTACTCCAGGGGAGTGTCCATTTTAATTAGCAAGGCGGTACCGTGCACCATCCACCATGTGATCTCAGACCCGGGTGGTAGGTTTCTGGTGGTTGTGGCAGATATCGGTGCGTGTAAAATGGTTTTGGTTAATGTTTATATCCCACCCCCATTCCAGATTCAAATCCTGTATGACCTTTTGGGTAAATTGGCGCCCTACACGCATCTCCCTCTCCTTATAGCCGGGGACTTTAATGCTATCCTTTCTACTGCGTTGGACTCGTCTAATGCATCTAGAGTGGCGTCGGCCGACCTCTCTGCCTGGGCGGCGGCTGCTTTCCTGACAGAGGTCTGGCGTTGGAAAAACCCTGTCACCAGAGGTTACTCACACTTATCGAAAACTCATAAATCCTCTTCGAGAATAGATCTAGGATTTGCAAATTCGGCTATGCTTCAATTGGTAGGGGGGGCAAAATATTTAGCGGGTGGTTTTTCTGACCATTCGCCCTTGTCAATTTACATTGGATCCGCCATCGGTCCTGCGGGGAAAGGGTGGAAATTGAACCCGGGGTGGTTGGAGGTGGAAGAGGTGTCCTCTCAAGTAGCGCCACACTTTGCACATTATTGGGAGGATAATGAGGGGTCTGCCGACGCCACCATTGTTTGGGATGCCTTTAAGGCCTGCATGCGGGGGCACTACATTTCGGCCATCAAACAGGCCCGCAGGTCCCATAATCAGAAGGACCAAGAATTGCAGGACAGGGAGAGGGTGTGCGCCATGGAGCATGCAAACACCCAGTCGGATGCCACTTATGGCGCTCTGTTGGAGGCAAGGCGGGCTTTGGCGCTCCATTACTCTGATCTAACACACACCTCTAGGACGAAACTGGCTGAATCTATTTTTGAACAAGGGGACAAGAATGGTAAACTGTTGGCCATGCTGGTGGCTGACCAAAGGGTGCAAACTAATATTCCCTGTATCAGAAACACTCAGGGTGACCTATTGACTACCCCGACGGACATACTAGACACGTTTGTGGAATATTTCAAGACCCTGTATGCATCCATACCGACCTATGACATAGCGGAGCTGGATGGGTTGTTAGCGTCATTGCAGGTCCCGAGACTGTCTGAGGCGGATAGGGACTTTATGGAGGCTGACATCACGACTGAGGAAATCGAAAAAGCTATTAGGTCCTTCCCTCCCCGTAAATCCCCAGGGCCTGACGGCTTCTGCAGTGAGTGGTATAGGCAGCACATGGAAGAATTGGTTCCTAGACTTAAAAAACTGTATGATTACTGCTTGGAACACAGGTGTCTCCCGGCTTCTTTGCTGGAGGCACAGGTGATCCTACTGCCGAAGCCGGGAAAGGACCCCCTGTCATGTTCTTCTTATAGGCCGTTCGCACTGTTGAACCAGGACTTAAAAATTCTAACGAAGGTGCTGGCTACCAGACTCTCTCAGGTTATCACGACTCTGGTTGACATAGATCAGACGGGGTTTATTCCGCAGAAATCTACTGACACAAATTTGCGCAGATTGTTCACCCACCTACAGATTGAACACACTGATAAGGGATCTAGAGTGGTAGTTTCCTTGGATATGGCCAAGGCCTTTGATTCCGTAGACTGGCAGTATATGTTGACAGTTCTGCGGAGGATGGGCTTTGGGGAGACCTATGTGACCTGGATTTCTTTGCTTTACAGTGCCCCACGGGCCGGTATCAAGATAGCCAATTCGGTCTCACATCAATTTAGTGTCAACAGGGGCACGCGTCAGGGGTGTCCTCTCTCCCCGTTCTTATTTGCATTAGCCATAGAACCACTTGCTATAGCCCTGAGGCTATCGCCTGGGGTAGGCGCACTGGAGGTGGGGGGTATTAGGGAGTGTATAGCGCTTTATGCAGATGACATGCTCCTTTTCCTGAGGGACGCAGGGCCATCTTTGGAGGCGGTGTTTGGGGTGCTCGACAAATTTGCTGAGTTCTCCGGACTCAGGGTTAATTGGGAGAAATCAAACGTGATGGCTATTGACGGGGAGGCGCGAGCGGTGGCGACCACTAGGGTCCCCATCGCCTGGGTGCAAGAAATTAAATACTTGGGAGTGAGAGTTTCACCGAGAGTGGGCGACTTTATGTCTCTGAATCTCCTCCCCCTGCTGGCCAGGGTTAAGGTGCAGCTGGAAGCTTGGAAGCATCTGCCGCTGTCCCTCATTGGTAGGGTTAATCTGCTCAAAATGAAGGTTCTGCCTGTATTCCTTTACCTTTTACGTAATTCCCCTATTTGGATTCCCTGCTCATTTTTTCGGAGGGTTAATAGTCTTTTTGGATCCTTTTTATGGGCTGCTACGCACCCCCGAATAGGTCTCAGGGTTTTGCAGGAGCCGTGGGGTCAAGGTAGCTTGGCATTGCCGGATCTTTTCAAATATTATCTGGCTGGGCAAATGGTAGTCGTTAGACGGTGGCTGACACGGGAGGACGGGGATTCGGCGAATGTACTGGAGGCGGCCCTCTTGGGCTCATATGAGAGTCTGTCCCATTTGGTGTATAGAGGTCCCGGGGCTTCACCAGACCTGACGGCCTCTATGCGGGCAACGATCCGGGCCTGGGGGAAAGCGCAGACCTTGATGAAACAGCCAGATGGGAGTTGGTCTCCTGACACTCCTCTATGGTTCAATCCTAAATTGTCACATTTTGGGGGCATACCGGATCCGGTGATATGGGCCAGGGTAGGAGTTAAACAGCTAAAGCATGTGGTAGGAGGGGGGCAGCTTTTGACGTTTGATCAGCTTAAGGTGAGACATGATCTTCCCAATTGGTATTTTTTTCGGTACTTACAGTTGCGACACGCTTTTCTTTCTCAGTTCGGTCCGGGGGCTCTGCAGTTGGGGGTGTCGCCTCTGGAAATTGTGCTGCGGACAGAGGACCTAAAAAAGCCTCTCTCCGTTGTGTACAAAATGTTGTTCTTGGACAGGCCGAAACCTGTCCAACAATGTAGAGAAGTTTGGAGTGCCTTGGTACCTGACTTTGGAGGGGAGGATTGGGACGACATGTGGGGGTACCCGTTCCAGACCCTAGTTTCGGCTAGAGACAGACTTATTCAGTTTAAACTCTTACATAGAGTATACTAAACCCCTGCCAGACTGGCTAGAATCTACGGTACCGGGACGGGGGGATGCTGGCGTTGCACAGCTGACCGGGCTGATTTTGACCATGTGCTTTGGCAGTGTCCGCGGATTGAGGAGTTCTGGAAGGGAGTGACACAGGTCATACATTCTGTCCTTTCGGTGCCGATTCCAGTCACAGTCGCGGTATGTTTGCTCGGATTGGTGGAGGAGTTGGCACCTCGAAAGGCGCAGAGGACTCTGATTTCTCTGGCGCTGTTTTATGCACGCAAATCTATCCTGCTATGTTGGAAGAAACCCGAACCTCCTACGGTTTCCTATTGGAAAGGTTTAATTAATAAAGCTTTACCGTTATACAAAGCCACTTATCTCAGCAGAGGGTGTCCTAACAAATTTGAGAGGGTGTGGAGGTGTTGGCTTGATGCCGCAGACACTGTGAATTGATTTCTCGACTGGTGGCATACTCCTTGTATGTTGGGTGAGGGGAGGGGTAGGGAGGTGCTACCCCTTGGGTTGGCTTACATTCCCATCTCGGGTAGCTGAATACTCAGTAACGGTACAAATAATGTGTTTCTTATCTGTGTGATGCTGTCGATGATTACAGACTGAGCTCCGGAAGGAGACTGGAGGGCTGCACGGGCGGGAGTTTTGTTGGGTGGGGGGAGGGAGTGGTTGGGATGGGCGGGGGGGGAGGCTATGTTTGTATGTTATCAATGTGTTGAAAACTTTCAATAAAAATAAATTAAAAAAAAAAAAAAAAAGGTACCCACCCACCCATTTCCCTTCTCAGAGTACTTCACTTAAAACACGTTTCTCTACAGAAACATCCATTTACTTTCTTAAGGTATGCGGCCTTCTCTTGGCATATCGCCCAGCAGACCTGGGCTCACCGCCCAGCTCACCAGGGCTTACCTTACAGCAGACTAAGGGCACAATTCAGGTCTATTTTATGTTGTTAGTCTTGTGACGTGTTTATGTGTTCTTTCATATCTCTTACAGCGGAGGGCTCCGACCATAAAAAATATATATATATATATATATATATATATATATATATATATATATCATAAACATCTACTTCAGATGAAAAGCTTAGTTTGAGTGATAAATTACTATTAATGATTCAGGGAAATACAGTGCAGTTGAACACAACAGAAACCTCAGCTCACACTATTGATACCTATGTGAACAGGTAGTAGAGAAGCAGAGGACTGACCCTTTTTAGCTCTGTCAAACCTCTCCTCCCTGTACCTCAAATAACAAACATTTAGTAAGAACAATTATAACCGTGGCTTGATTTGCTCCTTCTAAACAGAGTCCAGCTACCTGAAGGATTACCTTTATTAGGCAACAATAGTCTGTTGTGAAAGGATAAGGAAGAGCAATAGGAGGTTAACCGTAACTTCGTAGTAAAGATGAATCTTGTGGTCTTCAGCTAGCACTTTAAGAAAACTGTAATCCTGAATGGTAGAGCAGAGCAGTTAAGCCGATATGAATTTATCCAGAAAAGAATGCTGGATCTTCCTGTGTAAGCTAAACACAAGAGGACACTGTGACTGCTTGCTGGAAAGGTATTGTATCCAGAGGGACTGTAAATACCAGCAGTATGGAATACAGATGTCTGTATACAGTGTCAGTGAGGTTAAGTCAATAAGTATCCCGTGGCACTATTGATACCAGAAAAGCAACAAGAACAGAGATGCCTGTATACAGTGTTCAGTATAATATGAGGACTGACTTCCAGTAGCGCTACAATAGACATGTGCGCCGTTAATAAATTTGTTTTGTTTCGTTCCGCTTTGTATTAGCTGTTAATTCGTAATTCGTGTCAGAAATTCAATTTGGATTCATACGAAATACGAATTTTCCTTAGGTTCATTAACTTTTCGTAACAATTACGAACGTTCGTTATGATGAATTTATTATTATGAGGGGCTCTCACCATCCCTGTTCTGTGCGCATTATGAGGGGCTCCCACCATCCCTGTGCTGTGCTGACTTTCTAGGTTTTTAACTTCATCATAACGAATAATCGTGATTAACGAACATTGTTATTTTGTCCGATTCTGAATCTCCTATTGACTACCAGTACCAGTCTCCTACTCCCATATTAAAAAAGATACTTTTCCCAACCCTCACTCAACAGCAGAAGACAACCTCTGATTGGTCAACAAAACACGAGTTACGTTTCCCTTGTAACGGAATTTGGATCCAAAATTTGTAAACGAAATTTCGGATTTCATACAAAATTCCTAAGCATAGCAATTCATATTTCGGATCCTCCCGAATATACAAATTTATGTAAATTTGTACGAATTTTCGATTTGTACGAAACTAATCACACGTGTCTACACTACAAGTACCACTAAGCTGAAATTAATGACTGATGTTTGAAAGCAATGTCTTAATGTATTTAGATGGGCTATGCCTTCTCACCGCACTGGATTCAGATACAGCTGTCAACGATGTAGGTGATAATGAAGACTCTATCAGGAACTTTCTCTGTATCCTGGCTCTAAGAAATGGTGTCCATCACGCTACCGCCTACTTGGATCTGAAGTGCAGGCGTCTCTGGATGACCTGGAACACCCTCCAGTCAGCTGTAGGGAAGAAGCGATGCTGTCCACAGAGGTACCTCTAGGTATAGCTGAACAGCTCCCCGCTGTGTAGGCCACAAAGCAATAGCAGCTCACTGTCACACAGACCACCTGTGTCCCAAAAAAAATCTAGGCCACATCAGCCCTCTTATAGTCTCTCCCAGCAGTCTGTTCTCCTCTCCTCTGTAGTCTGAAAGTTGTAGTCCCAATGAAATCTCAATGTGAAACTTGAGTACTGGAACTACAATTCCCTGTATGCTTTTCTTCCTGGTATTTAGTCTGCTGGCAGGATGTGATGACACAGTTTTTGCTGCCACTAGAGGGAAACAGTGTCACTGTAGCAATGTTAGAGTGTCTTTTGATTGCATGAATATATCTATATCCAGCTCCCTGCTACATCTGTAAACACAGAACCCTGGGCTGTGATTGGCCACAGCCGATCAGCAGGTATAGAGCCAACATTATTGGCTGAAACCTGCTAACAAACTCACTATGTGTCCAATCACAGCACAGGTCAGCAGGGGTTGCACGTATGCATGCCCAAAAACTCAGAAACAGGCGGCTTGGGCCCCAAATTCTCCAGATTTTGATTCAATCGAACATCTGTGAGGTGTGCTGAAAAAACAATTCCAATCCATGGAGGCCACACCTCGCAAATTACAGGACTTAAAGAATCTGCAACTGATAGCCTGATGCTAGATATCACAGCATACCTTCTGAGGTCTAGTGGAGTCCATGCCTTGCTTGATTGGTTATGGTGGGGGGTCATAATCTTATGCCAGATCAGTGTATAAGTGTAAATATGCCAAGTGATACATTAAAAAATAGTAATGTGAAACATTAGGATCAGTAAAAAAAATTTAAACCATTGTATCACAGAATCTTGAGCAACCTTTCTCAACCTGGAGGAACCCTTGAAATAATTATAACCTCCCTTGCTCTATCCAAAATAAAAATAAAAAGTTTTGCCATTAATTAGACTTTACTCACTTCTTAACCGCGCTAAAGCTGAAAGACGGCTACAGCACAGCTCTGTTGTTCTGGGAGGGCATCCATGGACATCCTCCGAGAACCACGCCGCTCCTGCACTCCCTGGAGACCCAGCCGATCACAAATCGTAGTAAAAGGCCAATCACAGTGGCCCTTCATCAAGTGATCAACCATGTTCAATCACAGCTATTAACAGTGTAAACAGAATTGCCGGTCACAATGCGAGGAGAGGAGTGCCAGTAACCGGCAATCCTGAGAGGGAACATGCGCACAGATAATCAGTGCTCCCAATGCTGCTCATCAGTGCTGCCCATCAGCGCAATTGTCATTTAAAGTGTGACAGCACTGAAAGCTGAAAATTGGCCTTGTAGGAAAAGGGTGTAAGTGCCAAGTAAGCAAGTGGTTAAAGCAGGGCCATCTTTAAGGCAAGGCAAAAAGGGGCATGTGTTCTGGGCCCTGCCATTGTTGTGGGGCCCAAAGCAGCTACCTCATACTTGCCAACTATCCCGGTTTAAATTTCCCTGTCCCTTGACATTTTAGTCCAGCACTGTAACCTGATATCTCAGTATGAAGTGCTGCTACTAAAGTTGCCCAGCTCTGCCCTATTATTGTGTACAGATGACTCCCCTACAGACCCTGTGTTTGCATGTAAATAACCGGCAATTATGGGTAAATAGGGACGGCATTCATATGTCAATGGTCGCTGACCAGCAGATATTCATGTAAATAGAGGCAGCGTTGATATGTATATCATACCCCCTGAGGTCATATCCACCATCACCTATACTGAATGCTGCCCACTGGGGAGATAAAGGGACATGCTTGAAAAGTCCTGCCTGCAACTGTGGTCATTCAGCCTGTGCTGCAAAGGTAACCAAATTGGTGGGGTGGAGGGTATTGTGATGTGTGTGTAAAGACAGCACTGGGTTAAAGGAGAAGTGTAGGAATATAGAAAAACAAACATACATACTCAACTCCATGCTGCAGCAGTGGTCTGATGCTGAAGTTGTCGCCCACCAGTTCAAAGCCAGAGAACTGAGCGATCCCATGATTGCTGATCACTGAGTTCCTGGTCAGTCACCACTCCCTGCTCTGCCTCTCTGATGCTCACTCGAGCGTTAGGCTGGAGAGGGGTGGGAGCGGCTGGGTAGGGGTCTCAGCCATGTGCTGAGAGGCTGAGTCAGCTACTGATCAGGCATATGGATGGATCCTGACATTATTGTTGAGATCCTTCCAGAGCCGGAAGTAGCTCTGTGACATAAGCCCCTGTGTGTCAGCTGATTCTGGTGTAGCACCCTGGAGTTTAGTCAGGGAGCTCCTCACAAATTTACTTGCCAAGAGTAGTTATCTTGGTCGATTGATAGGGCTCTATTGATTTCTCCTTAAGCTTGGCCTTGTGGCACTTTTCTCTTCTACCACTAGGTGGCTGGGTACTTGGTGGTACTAAATACGAGAAGGGCAACACATGGCCAGGTTATGGGTATGTGGGTGTCCAGGACAATGGGCAGGGGTTGTCTTTAATCCCTTGGCCTGCTGGGAGAGCGTATATATTTGGGTGAGGTCAGATGATCTGTGTTCTGTGCCACCTGGACTGCGTGTGTCGTCTTCCCTGGGCTGCTAGGCAGGAGATTGGGCCTTTCCGGGGGGGGGGGGGGGGGGGCATCTGGCTGCCAGGCGGTGTAAGGGCCTATCTGGAAGTAAGAGGGCAGCGCAGGTCCAACCAAAAGTGATGGTTCTGCCAGCCGAGGAACTTGTCAGTGGTCGGAGGTAGAAGGGAAGCTGTCACCATGATACCAGGGATCACAGAGAGTAATTGAAGCAAGTACCAGAATCATATTCTCACCAAAGGGCATGGTGGAGAATCGGGAAACTTCAGGCGGTGATCAAGGGACCCAACCAGTGGAGGAGACGCTTGCAGAGCAGCCTTATGTGTCAAGCCAGGGACCAAGCCAGTAAGCAAGGGTGAAGCTTATGGAGTATCTGGAGTGCCAAGCTAGGGACCCAGCAGAGAAGTGGGGGGTGACGCTTGAGGGGATACCACAAAACTTGGAGGCACTCAAGGGATTCATAGTCAGTTAATTAGTGGGTCTAGTGAGAGACCAGGAGCTCAGTATTGAAGAAATTCAAGGAGCAGTTGTAGTGAAGCTGAAAGAACTGATAAGTTTGGCCGCGTACACACGCGCGGACTGTTCGCCCAACTTTGTCCGTCCAACAGTTTCGGCAAACAGTCCGCTCAAACTTAGCATGGACGGACATGCCCACACACGACGAACGAACAGTTTGCTGAAACCGTGCGCGATGACGTGAACGGCACGTACGACGGGACGAAAAATACGACGTCCTATACACTGCATTATAGCTTTCGGCGTGAAAATCCTTTCTGAGCATGCGCGCAACTTTGTTTGACGAACAAGCCTACACACGGGCGGACTGTTCGCTCAAACAAGGTTTCAGCGGACAGTTTTTCGGAATTTCCGAAAAACCTTGTCCGTCCAACTGTCCGCTGAAACTGTCCGCTGAAAGCCCACACACGAGCGGACTGTCCGCCCAAACACTGTTCAGCGGACAAAGTTGGGCGAACAGTCCGCCCGTGTGTACGCGGCCTTTGAGTTATAAACTGTTGAAGGACTGTTACCATAATGCCACATACACACAACCGGACTTTCCGGCAGAAAAGGTCAGACGGAATCATTCCGTCGGATATCACGATCGTGTGTGGGCTTCATCAGACTTTTTTCCTCAAAAATTCCAATGGACCTAGAAATAGAACATGTTTCAAATCTGTCCGAGGGAATCAACTTCTATCTGGAAAACCGTTCATCTGTATGCTGGTCCGACGGGCCAAATACGACGCAAGGGCAGCTATTGGCTACTGGCTATTGAATTTGAGAGAAGTGACCTGTGGCAATACTAAGTAGCAATGGCATGCTTCCATCCCGGGTAAATTGTATAAAGAAAAAAGTGGGCAAGTCGGACTTTAAATGAAGCATGTCAATTGAAAATAAAAAAATAATGAATACACGTGAGTAGATAAAATTATTTAGATTTAATTTGTAGTCAATAACCTCTAGAGGTGGTCCATGATCTGAATGTATACAATAGTAATACAGTAATATAAATACACATATACAATTAATATATTCATAGTAATAATCTTCAGAGAATCTGGAATACAAACAAATCAATGGACATACATGGATGCAGTTCATATCAGAAATGCATAAATTACCAATCAAAATAATAAAATCACATGAATGAGTACAATCTCAATAGAACAAAGTTGATATCAGGGATTAAAATAAACTTAATTGGGCATCCTTCGTTTGAGAACCCGACGCATTTCTTGGCTTCTTGCCAGTCATCATGGGTAGAATGCATGTTTTAACGAAAAAGGCAAATTAATATGACAAGTATTAATTTATGTGGAACCGCAGTTAAATAGAGAAAGTATCAAATTAATCCACTTGATTGAAAAAATTACTTACAATATAGCCCAAAAATTGGGCAAAACTTCTAGCAATGGGATCTGTTATGATCTGAGATATAACTGTCTCATCCGGGTTTGAGGCAGGGTTCCGAGCATCCCCCCAACAATGTCAGAGGGCTGGCCGGGGGAACAGAAGCCGACCGACCCAGACGCCCTCGACACTAGTCCACTAGGTTCTGAATGTATATGTATTGCCCAAATCTGTGAAAAATAAAAAAAAAGGGGAGAAATGTGATGTGTCACAAAAAATTTTTTTTTTAATTGAGTGTTGGATTGAATGTGTTAAATGGATATAGCTAATTACTGAAAAATGTGTATAATAAACACATAGGGGATAATGAGATATGCAAAAATTATTAGAAAATAGGAAAAAGCTAAATGTGTGTAAAAGTGAAAAAAAAAAAAGTGAAAGTGAATTAAAAAAGGAAATCCCAAATCATCCTAATTTAAAGTCCCACTTGCCCACTTTTTTCTTTATACTGGCTATTGAGCTTCCTTTTCTAGTCCCTTCGTACGTCATCATGTTCAAAACTAACGGACTTTGGTCCGTTCATGTGTGGGCAAGTCCATTCAGTCGGAACCCCTTCGGGAAGACCGTCGGACCATTTCTGCCGGAGAATTCGGTCGTGTGTACACGGCATTAGAGACAGCAATCCTGCATGTGCAGAAGTGTCACCTTGCTGGGGCTTTCCCTGTACAGCTGTTCTCCTATTGCAGTCTTGGAGTCTGCCAATTGAGTTTGCAACCATCTAAGGGTGCCCTGGTCCTAACCCTCTTTCCCCCAAAATATATAAAAAAGGACTGTCAAAATAAATAAATCTTCTTTTACATCCAAAAAGTGCCTGGCGCCCAATGACTTTCACCATCTTTGCACCCACTATGCCTCACAACCCACTACATATTGAAGGATGTCAGCTTTCTTTGGCCTTGGAGGTTCTCATTAGACCAAAAGAGGTAAAAGACCTTGCTACATTGGATCACAGAAGTGCACAATAAAGTGCTTTCCTGTGACCCACAAGACAATAATGGTCAAAAAATCTTCTATAGTCAACTAAAATAAAATTTACTATAAATCATTTTCTTTTACTATATACACTGTATTACCAAAATTATTGGAATTCCTGTCTTTACACACACATTAACTTTAATGGCATCCCAGTCTTCATCTGTAGGGTTCAATACTGAGTTGGACCACTCTTTACAACTATACCAGTTTCAACTCTTCTGGGAAGGCTATACACAAGGTTTAGGAGTGTGTATATGGGAATATTTTTACCATTCTTCCAGAAGCACATTTGTGAGGTCAGGCACTGATGTGGACCGGAAGGCCTGGCTCCCAGTCTCCCCTCTAATTCTTTCCAAAAGTGTTCTATCAGGTTGAGGTCAGGACAGGTGTAGGCCAGTCAAGTTCACCCCAAACTCACTCATCCATGTCTTTATGACCTTGCTTTGTGCACTGATCCAAATCATTTGGTGGAGAGGGGGATTATGGTGTAGTATTGTTTTTCAGGGGTTGGGCTTGGCCCCTTAGTTCCAATGAATGGAACTCTTAAAGTGATACTAAAGTCTCATCTTTTTTTCTTTAAAAATAACAAACATGTTATACTTACCTGCTCTGTAAAATCATTTTGCACAGAGCAACCTGGATCTGCCTCTTCTCGGGTGCCTATTCAGTGCTCCTGGCCCCTCCCTCCTGTCGAGTGCCCCCACAGCAAGCAGCTTGCTATGGAGGCACCCATGCCAAGCCAGAACTCCATGTGTCCATTCAGCCGTGGTTCAGACTTGCCCCCATCTCACTCCTGATTGGCTAACTGACTTTGATTGACAGCAGCTGGAGCCAATGGCCCTGCTGCTGGGTTTCAGCCAATCAGGAGGGATGACCCAGATGGCGGAGGCATTTGTGCACACTGCTGGATAGAGATGGGGCTCAGGTAAGTATTAGGGGAGCTGGGGGGGGGGGTTGCTATACACAGAAGATTATTTTATAAAAAAGCCTTCTGCCTTTAACCACTTCCCACCCAGCCAATGTACATATACGGCCGGGTGGGAGCTCTCTACTTCTGAGAGGACGTTCAGGAACGTCCTTCAGAAGGAGGAGGATCGCGCGCACGCGTGCCTGCGCAGCGGGCGCGATCCCGATGTGCTTGTGTCACCCGGACATGGCGCATCTCGGATCGGCAGGAGGGCTCTGTGATTGGCCCTCCTGATCACATGACGGCCGTGATTGTGTGATGTAAACAAACAGCCGGTTGCTAGGCAATCGGCTCTCCTCTCCTCACACGGAAGTCGTCGCTGAGGAGAGGAGAGCAGATCGCTGCAGCCGGCTGGTGATCAGTGAGTATGAGCTGTTTTTACAGCTTTTTACTAACTGATCACCAGTCTAGTATAAACCTACAGTGTAAACACACATGTCACCACAATACACATGTCCCCAAATAATAAAAAGACATGTCCCCAAATAAAAAAACACATGTCCCCCACATATGTCCCACTAAAATCACATGTGGCAATGATTATCTGCACACAAATGTACGTGATCACCTGCACACATATATACATGATCATTTGCGTACATATGTCTGTGATCACACAAACCAATTACTATACACTTAACGGAATTTTTTTTACCAAAACATGTAGCAGAATACATTTTGGCTTAAATTTATGACAAGATTTGATTTTATTGGATTTATTTTAAAATAGAAAAAAGAAAATATTGTTTTTTTTCCAAATTTCCGCTTTTTTTGCGCTTATATCGCAAAAAATAAAAACAGAGTCGTGAATAAATACCACCAAAATAAAGCTTTATTTGTGTGAACAAAATGATAAAAATTTCATTTGGGTACAGTGTAGCATGACCGCGCAATTGTCATTGAAAGTGCGAGAGCGATGAAAGCTGAAAATTGGGCTGGGAAGGAAGGGGGCGAAAGTGCCCTGTATTGTAGTGGTTAAACTACTTTAAGGCATCAGCATACCAAGACATTTTGGACAATTTCATGCTCCAAATTTTGTGGGGACAGTATAGGATGGCCCCTTTCTGTTCCACCATGACTATGCACATGACCAGTGCACAAACAAGGTCCATAGAGACATGGATGAGCGAGTTTGGGGTGGAGGCATTTGACTGTCCTGACCTCAACCCGATAGAACACCTTTATTATAAATAACATTATTCCCATTGCTCCCCATTCCAATACCCGCTGAACTCTCAACAAGCAATGCCCAGGGAAGTCCTAAGTTGACCCTACACACCATATACCCAGTTACCCCTTCTTAGTGATGGGTATGTGGACAAACCCTAATAGCCACTGGATTCCACACTCCCCCCCCCCCCCCACATCTTTAAACTTCACCTCCCCTCAGGACCCATGAATGAGTCACAATGTACCGTCTCAGCACACGCTACGGCATTACGCAACGCAGCCCCCCCCCCCCATTCACAGCAAGATCCCAAAAGGGGTGAATGGCGGTTTGGTAGACCTTAAGACGGTGATTTCACATATAACTTCTAAACAGGCTAAACACATCCCGACCCACCCGCTAAACGTTTTATTACAGTATGAGTGTCCCTGGCCTCCTAACAGACCTCAGTCACTTTAATATACTATGGCCATTTTCTACCCGCTCCCTTCTCTATATGCCTTAGGCTGCTTCTCATTACATGTCTTTCTCACAAATGCCTTTACAATATTTTATAATCTTAGACATTGTTATGCCCCTTTTCTTCACTCACCTGCTTGTATCACTCCTGCATTAGGTTTGCTTGTTCAAGTTCACGGTGATGTTTGTATCCTAAGAAAGTTTTCATTTCTGTATTGACTTGCTTGTCATTGTTTTGCTGTTAACTTGTTAAAACTCAATAAAAAATTATTTGAAAAAAATAAAATAAATAACATTATATAATAATAATATAGTATATATGTGTATATGTATTGTTTTCTTTTTAAAATCTTATTGATTTGACTAAAGGTAGAAAATAAAGGTCAGAGCAAAAATATAATTTTTCTATACTGGTATATACTATATAAAGCATATATCTCAACATTGATTTTTTTGTACAAAGTGCATTATCCAGAGCTGAAAAGCATGGAAATGGGACTGGTGAGATCATAGCATTGCTGCCATTTTTCTCCACAAACATCTGGCTATCACATTGTGTATCCAAGTTCTCTATGCAAAACAATGTCTCAGCAGACTTTGAATGCTTTTCAACAATCCTTAACATGCTACTTCTTATTTCAGGTCAACGCAAATCAAAACATATTCATGGGACAATGCCCAAGTAATATTGGTTGGTAACAAATGTGACATGGAGGATGAACGAGTGATTTCTGCAGATAGAGGCAAACATCTGGCAGAACAATTGGGTGAGTTCTGGAATGCTTGCCATTGCATACTTTGCAACTGTTCCCATTTTGAAGAGAAAAATAGCCTTTGGTCCTACCCTACTATGGACTGCTTGATAGAAGAATGTGCCCAGGAGCTTTTAACCAAAGCAAGTAAACTGGGGCACTCAGAGTAAACACCTCCTAGGTCACTAAGGGTTTATTTTGCATGACCTGGGGGTAGTAGCAGTGCTGTTTCTTGGCCTAGGCCAACAAGACCCAGGCCTAGGGTGGCACTTTGTGGGGGGGGTGGCATCCCCACACAAAAAAAGGACCCCCCTCCCAAGTCCTGGCCCCCGCACATAAACTGTCCCTAGCAACAGCCCCCAGCAGCTTACTGTAGCCTGTAGCGGCGGCATTTTCTGGTGGTGACTTGGACGGGTAGGGTGCACCCATAAATGCCCGGTGACTGGCCGCACTCTAAGCAGCTGACAGAGGCTCTGCCTACCCTCTCCCGTGACATCTAGGCTCATTACTGGTGTGCTCACTGCTGTCTACTGTAACTAGTAAACACAGAAGCTTCAGTTCTGTGCTTAAAAGTGACAGCCCGGAGCAAATCTCTCCCTCTGGCTTCCGCAGAATTTCCCAGCTGCTGCACCAAAACAATGGAGAGACAGTTGCCCAGCGCTGTGTGTTCATGGGCAGGAGGTGGGGCATTACATGCTGAGTTAGAGGTGTTCAGATGGTGACCCCCGTGCCTGATGATCCCACGGCTGCCACTCGCAAGTGGAAAGAGTGCAGCCGCAAGTGCTATACACTGTGTGGGTAAAGCCAGAAAGAAGGGAGTGGGGGGGGGGGGGGGCTTAGGCAAAGCTGAGGCGATACAGAGGTCAGAAATAGGGTGCAGCATTAGGGAGCTAAGTTAAAGAGATGTAAAGCTTAGCTGTTGGGGGGGTTGCAGAGATAAGCTGTTGAAAAAGGTGCAAAGGTGAGTTGTGGCCTGGGGTGCAAAGGTGAAAGGGGGGGAAGTGTGATGAAGTGAGCTGCGGTCATGAAAGGGGGGCATGCATAGGTGGATTGCAGACAGGGGGTGCAGATGTGATTTACAGAAGAATAGGGGGTGAAGAGGTGAGTTACGGACAGGGGTTGAAGAGGTGAGCTGCAGAAGGGGGAGTGCAGATGTGTGTTATGGACAGGGGGTGCAGGTGAGTTGTGGATTGGGGTGTAGTAGTAAGTTGTGTATGGTGGGTGCAAAGGTCAGTTGTGGCAGGGGATACAGAAGTGAGTTTTGGATGAGGTGCAGAAGTGAGCTGAAAACAGTTTTGGACGGGGCTGCCGAAGCAGGTAGTGGTTGGGGGCACAGTCAGTTCTGTATCTTGGCCAAGGCCTAGGCCTACGGCGGCAATTTTCAAGGGGGTGGTATCCCTGCACAAAAAAAGACCCCCCCACTGGAGTGCTGGCTCCCGCATACAAACTGTCCCCAGCTACAGCCCCCAGCTGGGCGGTGGGTGGCTTAATGTAGCCTGTAGCGACACCGTTTTCTGGTGGTGACTTGACTGGGGAGGGAGGGCAGGGATTGGTGCCCCATAAGTGGCCGGTGACTGGCCGCACTTAAAGCAACTGACGGAGGCTCCGCCTACCCTCCTCCGTGGCATCTATCGCAACTTCCTCTCGGCTCCTGCCCGGGCTCTGTGTGTTTATGATTGGAGGGAGGAGGATGAGGGGAACCACCCGCACAGCCAGGTACGATTCTTATACCTCTTGGCCACTTTTTTTCTGTTCGATAAGCTGCATCGATGGGAATTTGTTGATGGTCACTAATAAGCTGCACTTATAAGGCTGTACTGATTTGACTGTATTGATGGGCACTGAAAAGCTGCACTGATAAGTCTGCATTGATAAGGCTGCACTGATGGCACTGTACTGATGGGCACTGATAAGCTGTACTGATGGGACTGCACTGGTGGGCACTGATAAGGCTGCACTGATGGCACTGTACTGATGGGCACTGAAAATAATAGATACGACATTTGAAATGGTATACAAAATAAAATATATAAGTAGGCACTTGGTACGCACAGACTGGAAGAGGTGGAGCCCGAATAGGAAGGGGTGGGGTTTACAGATGACAAGGCGGGTCTTAAACAGGAAAGGGTGTGGCCTTGACAGGAAGGGGTGGGTCATAATTAAATTAGGAGGTGCACAAGTTTAGTCAGGCCTAGGGCACCACAAAACCTAAATACACCACTGGGTAGTAGTGTTTTATATATATAAAGAAAAAAGACTGCACTATACCTCAAAATAGTATAGACCAAAAAGCTGCCTACAAACAAATGAACAAAGTCCTAAATCATATACAAACAAAAAATTGTGACGCTAAAGTCTTGTATGAATTAAAGTAAGAGCATATACATGACAAAACTCACAAGTGTATAAAAAGCAATAATAAACATTGCAACAAAAACTAAATAAATATAATAAATGAATAAGAGGGGTAATTGCATCAGTGTGCAACTTCTCCCAAGATAGAATAAAGTGTCCCATAAAGTGCCAAATGTTTAATGGATATCTATAGGAGTCTCTATGTAGTCAAACGCTGACACTCGAACAGACTTGCCAGAAGTAGACTTCACAGATGGTGTTACAGTAAGAAAATAATGAGGTACTCTTACCAAATCCGTGTTGGACACATCCACCCTACAGCGGCATGCCATACACTCGCTCAACCTCCTGCGCTAAGGTAAGGTGAACTCCAGGACCGAAACCAGATGTTTAAGGATGATGACAACCCCCGTGCGGATCAAGGACATCAGGACTGGAGACTCACAGTATCATCGGTAGAATTCAGTGTATGAGGAAAAGAGATTCAGAAAAAAAAACGGAAAGACTCCGATAGTGCAGGTCAAACTTAAAAGATTTATTCACCTCAGAATGTGACAATAAAAAGAGGTCTCAATGCATAAAAAAGCAATGTGAAAAGCACAAGACAAGCTAGCCCGACGCGTTTCGACTCAATGGGTCATCTACTGGGGCATATCTCAGGTTGGCACTGGAGTCCTCTTCCACGCCTCCATAACGACATCACATTGCTGGTGGATGTTAGAGACCTTGCGCTCCTGCACCTTCCATTTGAGGATGCCCCACATAGGCTCAATAGGGTTTAGGTCTGGAGACATGCTTGGCCAGTCCATCACCTTTACCCTAAGCTTCTTTAGAAAGGCAGTGGTCATCTTGGAGGTGTGTTTGGGGTCGTTATTATGTTGGAATACTGCCCTGTGAAGCAGTCTCCGAAGGGAGGAGATCATGCTCTGCTTCAGTAGGTCACAGTACATGTTTCTATTCATGGTTCCCTCAATATACTGTAGCTCCCCATTGCTGACAGCACTCATGCAGCCCCAGACCATGACACTCCCATCATCATGCTTGACTTTAGGCAAGACACATTTGTCTTTGTACTCCTCACCTGGTTGCTGCCACACACGCTTGACACCATCTGAACCAAATAAGTTTATCTTGGTCTCATCAAATGGTTCCAGTAATCCATGTCCTTAGTCTGCCTGTCTTCAGCAAACTGTTTGCAGGCTTTCTTGTGCATCATCTTTAGAAGAGACTTCCTTCATGGATGACAGCCATGCAGACCAATTTAATGCAGTGTGCGGCATATGGTCTGAACACTGACTGGCTGACCCCCACCCCTTCAACCTCTGCAGTAATGCTGGCAGCACTCATACATCTATTTCCCAAAGACAACCTCTGGATATGATGCTAAATGACATGACAAGGACTGTTCTGAGTGGAACCTATCCTGTTAAATTGCTGTATGGTCTTGGCCACCATGCTGCAGCTCAATTTCAGGGTCTTGGCAATCTTCTTATAGCCTAGGCCATCTTTATGTAGAGCAACAATTCTTTTTTTCACATCATCAGATAGTTCTTTAGCATGAGGTGCCATGTTGAACTTCCAGTGACCAGTATGAGAAAGTGAAAGCAATAACACCAAATTTAACACACCTGCTCCCCATTCACACCTGCAACCTTGTAACACTAACAAGTCACATGACACCGGGAGTGAAAATGGCTAGTTGGGACCAATTTGGACATTTTCACTAAGAGGTGTACTCACTTTTGTTGCCTGTGGTATAGACATTAATGGCTGTGTGTTAAATTATTTTGTCGGGACAGCAAATTTACATTGTTATACAAGCTGTACACTCACTACTTTACATTGTAACATCATGTAATTTCTTTAGTGTTGTCACATGAAAAGATATAATAAAATATTTACAAAAATGTGAGGGGTGTACTCACTTTTGTGAGATACTGTATTATGTGTGTATATATATATATATATATATATATATATATATATAGCGTGTATGATTGTTAAAGTACTAAACTAACTTATAAATATTTCCCACCCTATTTCATATGGACCTTTATCACAAATTACTTGTTTAGTGTTTTTGTACAAGTAATTATGTGACCACAAACCTCCGAGTCCACTCCCTTGTTGGTCAGAATGTAGCTAACAGGGCCACCCAGGTAGTGAATATTAATATATTTCCCAGGAACTACCCGAGTATAGTGCGTACACAGCTTTAGACAGTCCTTACTGTGTCCCATATGGAAAAATCCCCCCTTACCTTTTTTGTTTTGGTGGCAACTCTAAAATTATAGATTTCCCTTCATTTCCCATTTCTTCATTTTATTTTTGTTTTCATACATAGTTACATAGTAGGTGAGGTTGAAAAAAGACCATCAAGTCCAACCTATGTGTATGATTATATGTCAGTATTACATTGCATATATTCCTGTATGTTGTGGTCGTTCAGGTGCTTATCTAATAGTTTTTTGAAACTATCAATGCTCCCCGCTGAAACCACCGCCTGTGGAAGAGAATTCCACATCCTTGCCGCTTTTACAGAAAAAAAAAAAAGAACCCTCTACGAGGTTTAAGGTGAAACCTCTTTTCTTCTAATTTTAATGAGTGGCCACGTGTCTTATTAAACTCCCTTCCACGGAAACGTTTTATCCCTATTGTGGGGTCACCAGTATGGTATTTCTAAATTGAAATAATATCCCCTCTCAAGCGTCTCTTCTCCAGAGAGAATAAGTTCAGTGCTCATAACCTTTCTTCATAACTAATGTCCTCCAGTCCCTTTATTCGTTTTGTTTTCCTTCTCTGTACTCGCTTTATTTCCAGTACATCCTTCCTGAGGATTGGTGCCCAAAACTGGACAGCATACTCCAGGTGAGGCCGGACCAAAGTCTTGTAGAGTGGGAGAATTATCATTTTATCTCTTGAGTTAATCCACTTTTTAATGTATGCCAATATTCTGCTTGCTTTGTTAGCAGCAGCTTAGCATTGCATGCCGTTGCTGAGCTTATCATCTACTAGGACCTCCGCGTCCTTTTCCAGCCTAGATTCCCCCAGAGGTTCTCCTCCCAGTAAGTAGATTGCATGCATATTTTTGCCACCCAAATGCATTATTTTAGATTTTTCCACATTAAACCTCATTTGCCCACCCCATTAATTTGTTCAGCTCTACTTGCAAGGTTTCCACATCCTGCAGGAAAATGTGTTGCCCTGCTTAGCTTAGCATCGTCCGAAAATACAGAGATTGAACTTTTACTCCATCCTCCAGGTCGTTTATGAACTAATTAAATAGGATTGGTCCCAGGACAGAGCCCTGGGGGACCCCACTTTCTACCCCTGACCGTTCCGAGTACTCCCTATTGATCACTACCTTCTGAACTCGCCTTGTAGCCAGTTTGCAATCCATGTACTCACCAATTCTTCTCCTTTTTTTCACTTCTCTCTCTTGCTTTGTCCGCTTTTTCTCTCTTCCCTCACATTTATCCTCAATGCATATTTTTTTTCTTTCAGGTTTTGAATTTTTTGAAACCAGCGCCAAAGATAATGTCAATGTCAAGCAGACGTTTGAGCGGCTGGTGGATATCATCTGTGACAAAATGTCAGAGAACGTAGAAACGGATGCCGCCACCACAGCCAACAAGCAGAGCACAAGACTGACAGACAAGCCGCCTCCACAGCAGCCCAACTGCGGCTGTTAGTAGTTCCATGCAGGTGTCTTCAATGTGTTCTATTGCCAATAAGTATTAAAAAAAAAAAAAAAAAACAAAGGTCTATACCAGGCATGGGCATCCTTCTGGTATTCAGATGTTGCCAAGCTACAAAACCCAGCATGTGCTACCAGCCAGAGGCTGGTAGGGCATGCTGGGAATTGTAGCTCCACAATGGCCGGAGGAGGCAGGCAGCCTGACCCTAGTCTATATGCTTTTAATTTCTTCTGTCTATATATCTGTCTGGAAAGAAAAGAATTTGCTCTTTTTTGTATGGTCAGCTGATGAATGGTGGCCTGGAGGCTGAGACCTTACAATAAATGTTTCCTGCTGTTTGCAAGTTAAAATGGCTTTGTATGCTCTGATAATGTGTATGTTCCTGACTCCTCCTCCTCCTCCTATAACGTGAAATCTGCTCTTTTCCGAGAACGTTCTGTTCTAAGTGAATGACTGATTAGTTTTTGTGTGTAGTCATAGAGTGATTTCAGAAGTTGGTGTGGGGAAAGTATGATAGTGTTCTCAATAGATTGCTAAGGGTTAACATTATTACAGAAATATGCGTTTTACTGTCTTGAATGTGTTTATAATGTTTACACAGCTCTCCATACATAGAATGGGATCGAATTAAACCCACTTTGTTCTTTCTGTCCCAGCTTCCCCTAGACTTCACCTGTAATGCACTATTTTACTGTTTGAAAAGCCAGTAAAAAATGATTTCTTATATTTTTCCAACACTGAAAAATACTGCATTGTCATTACTGGAATCATATTGAAGGTAGAACCAGGTACATTTTGTGTTTCAGCATTTCACAATCCCTTTAATTTGCATAATAAATTATTATAATAAAAGAATAACCAATTACTTTTCAGTTAATTAGACCAAAAATACAGTTAAATTGACTGTAAAATACTCCTTTATCTATGCCAAGGACTTTATTTAATTTGACACTACATAGTAGTTTTGAACTATTGCAGGGTTCACTGTAACTTTCAAGAAACACTTGTTTGCTCTCGGTATTCCTGGAAAGCCATAGTGTTTTTAGACAGAGTTAAGCATTGTACAAATGGTTGGATTTTCCACCAACAGCCTGTCATCACACATTTCCTGTCGGAAAATCTGATTGTGTATACGAAGCTTTAGACATTTTGGATTTAAACTAAGCATTACTAGGTGTTGGGTGATCCTTTTGTGGAGTACTCATCTACTATTTTTGGGGCATAGTACCCTAAGCATCAAAAAATCAAATGGGACCCTTTTGCCTGGTTGTAAGTTCTCTTTGGTGAAAGTGAACTTTATTATCTAGACAATTAAAGACATTGGACATTAATTTGATATTGTAGGGTTGACTTACTAAAATTGAAGAGTTCAAAATATGGTGCAGCTCTGCATAGAAACCAATCAGCTTCCTTTTTCTTTTTTCTTTTTTTTTGTCAAAGCTTAATTGAACAAGCTGAAGTTAGAAACTGATTGGCTACAATGAACAGCTGCACCAGATTTTGCACTCTTCAGTTTTAGTAAATTAACCTGTGTATGTGTGGGACAAACTCTTATCAGAATAAGATAACTCAACAAAAGGTCAACTAGTCTTGTTGGAAATCTGTTTGCTCATTTTTGAGAAGTGCGTACTTAGAGACTTGAGAGAGAAAACATTTATTCACATTTTGCTGTTTATGTAACTGTTTTTATGTAAAAATATTCATTTTGTCCTCTCTGGCTCATGGCTATATGGGTATAGCAGAGGTAAATCAAGATAAAGGAACATATGATCTGTCTAATAAAGCATCATCTGCCACAGGGTATGGGTGCCTAGATATAATGATCAAGAGACTTATCAATCACAAAAATAAGAATTTACAGAATTTTATAATAAAATCTGCTAAAATGGCTCTTGATAATGAAAAAGGGTGAAGCTATGATTAAAAAAAGTAAGTATAGGTAAATACGGTCATATTTACAATACAGTATGGTATGCTGTAAATATGCTGTATCGTGAAATGCAGCTATGTTTTTTGGTTTTATTTTGAGGTAGTGTCTCTTAGCCAATACAATCAATAGGACTAATGCCGCGTACACACGACAGCACTTAAGTCCGGCAGACTTTCAACGGAGTTCTGACGGAGTTCTGACAGAGTTCTGACGGACTTTCCGAATGAACAGATTTGGCCACACACAATCACACCAAAGTCCGACGGATTTGAATGTGATGACGTACGACCGGACTAGAATAAGGAAGTTCATAGCCAGTAGCCAATAGCTGCCCTCGCATCGGTTTTTGTCCGTCGGACTAGCACACACACGAGCGGATTTCTCGGTAGGAACTGGGTCCGGCGGATTTCTGGCAGAAAAATTTGAAACATGTTCCAGTTCCAAAGTCTGTCAGACTTTTGCAAATCAAAAGTCCGCTGCAGCCCACACACGATCGAATAGTCTGCCGGAATCATTCCGTCAGACTTTTGATGTTGAAAAGTCTGGTCGTGTGTACGCGGCATTAGCATTATCATGATGACATAATCTACTACCCTCTTTAGCAATAATAGGCTGAATTCTGTGAAATACTGATCCAGAACACATTTTTTCTCATGTGAGGTCAACTAAAGCTTTCAGACGATAAAATACTAGATCATCCTACAAGCGGCTGCATCAATGTGGATATGGCATGCACTGTAAAACGAAATAATAATATAATTGGTGAAATTACTTAAATGTATGCTGAAGAACTATTCTAGAGCAATGTGCCTCAAACAGTAGGTCAAACATAGACTGCATTCAATTACATATGCTAGCATTATTGTGAACCGTTAATGTGCAAATAAAACACACAA
This sequence comes from Lithobates pipiens, assembly GCF_037356315.1. NCBI lineage: Eukaryota > Metazoa > Chordata > Amphibia > Anura > Ranidae > Lithobates > Lithobates pipiens. Next base: position 200,125,910 of record NW_027507790.1, on the reverse strand, counting down.
GCTAAGCTGTCATAAAGTCAAGGTATAATGTTAATAAAAGTGATTTCTATATTACCAATACATTAATTGAAATCCCTCTTAAACCTATTTATAGTTAATAAATAAGTGTTTCACATAATGCTGATACTAGCATTTTAGGCTTTTTTCACTTACCCTTACTGAACCCGACTCACTTGTTTATGTTTAAACTTTTTTTCTCTTAGAGCCGGTTCACACAGCGGGCGATGCGAGGCGACACGACTCGCCTCGCCTCGCTCTCGCAAGTCGCCCCCATTCTGTACAATGGAACCGTTCTGAGAGGAGCGACTCGAGTCGCTCCGACTCAGAAAAAAGGTTCCTGTACTACTTTTGGGCGACCTCGGGGCGACTTGCATTGACTTCTATACAGAAGTCATTTGCAAGTCGCCGCTGAGGCCGCGGCAGGTCGCGGCGAGGCAAGTCGGAGTCGCCTCGCTTCGCCTGCTGTGTGAACCGGCCCTTACACCTCTTTTTCTCCTTTGTTTATTCATATAATAATAAATTTAAACTTTTGGTCAATGTCCATGACTAAAGCTATCTACAGACTTCAAAGGTTGAGCAGCCTGTAGGGGGTAGGGGGGTGAACAGTTGACACTTCTTCCATGTTTCCCTCCTCGTTGGCTCCAAGTGTGGATCACTAGGAGGACCACCCCGAGGTGGGTTCTTCTGGTGCTACACTGGGAAGCTTGAACAGGGTCACTACCATACACATGGGCTACCTAATTTAAACAGACGACCGAACTCTAAGTCGCTCCCTCAGTGTTAACGTATACCACCACTGTTAGTGATGCAATTAGGAGGAACATGCTGAGCCAATGCCCTCTCCACCTGTCTCCAGTACCTCATTCTCGGTAACATAATAGGGCCCGCCCTGCTCCTAGTGCAGGCTCCATGTGCGCACTTACTCTTCCTCTTCCATACCTGTGCACAGACTGAGGACCTCTGCAGTGCTGATCTACTCCCATTGCTATGGGAGATGGATCGCTCATGGAGAGAGTGCTGACAACAACTCCTCCTGCAAGAGGCTATCCCACCTGTCACATGTACACACTTGTGACAGGCTGGTTGTGAAAAATTTGTAACCACTTGTGTCTTCACACTGTATTAACCCTTGTACTGCTGTCTTCATACTCCAGTGTGTTTGGCTGTCCCGACTGTGAACTGTGTGCTGGTTACTTGCATTACACCTCTTTAGTAACTTCAGACCAGGCAAGGACTAAGTATTCGCTGCATACATAACAAAGTGCACAGTCTTTTTCTAACATTCGTAATCCCTAACTCAGGCTTGGTAACTGCCCAAGCATACCTGCACAGGATAGAGTCTATTATGGCAGAGCTTCAGTTCTCAGTGGTCCCATACTCTGTAAAAGGCTCTTTAACCATAGATGCTTCACCATCAGCTGTAGGCTATTTGGACGGACTGCAGTAATGGCATAATGGCCTGAATTATGCACACCCCCGAATTGGACACCTGTGCAATTTTTATACAGTACAGGACCAGTGGGTTGACCCAACAAAAACCCACCAAGAAAGATCAGGAATGTATGTTAAGCTCTGGAGCAGCGTTAAATTCAACCTGCTTACAAGCCCTGCATACACGATTCAGCCACCACACTATGGAGGAGAGAGGGGGAAATAGCTGGGTGCCTACTTATATTGGGGTTCAGGGGAGGAAAGAACAGATATAAGATGGGCAATAACCGAACTGGCCCATGAGCTGAACAAAAGAGAATCAATCAGTTCTCCCATTCATACTGACAATGTGGATGAAAGAATATCCACTGCTGGCTATTGTATTCAGGTAGCCCATTATATAATGATGCTGCCAAACAGTGATTACATCTGATCGATTTTTTTTGTTTGGCGGATAGTTTTCCACCTAGCCCAACAAAGGCTTGCAGGGCCAGCCATGGCCCAAATTTTGCAGCAGAAATCTACCAAAATTCGAGATGTGTATGTCCATCTTAAGGTTATTTCTGCAGCAGAAGCAACCCTTGGAAATGTCTGCCATGCTTTCAATGAACACATACCTCTGGTTGAGAAAAGCTTCAAGATTACTGGCCATCCAGCCCATTACTACCCTAATTAATGGTCATGTGACTAATGGAGCCATCTGATAAACCAAAACCCCTTACTTATTGCCATATGTGATTATACTGGCCAATGAATAGCTTATTTTGTTTGTATATATAAAAAAAAAAAATGACGAGCTCTGTAAATTCAATATTTGCTTTGCTACCATGCATGTTCATCTAAAAGTTCTTATCACCACACTTTAGGTAGATAGACTACAGACAATGAGGTGGTAATGCTTAATGGGTTTAGGGGTCACTTGAATCTCTTTCTGCTGAAATAAAATTCAGACTACATAATAATTTGTCATTCTGAGACTAAATTCAATTTTTAACTGTCATAGAACTTCTCTCTGTCTTAAGCTGGTCATACACAGACTGTAGGATGAACAGAAAAACTCTCACTGTTTCCTCAATACATGCTAAACAGTGTGGAAGAACGAATCTCTTGCTATGATTATTGTAATAATTGAACAGTGCATGTCTATATCTGCTTGGATGCAGGCACTGTTCAGCTGGCAAATTTTCTGCCCGACTCCTTTGATTTTGGGTGGAGTGGTGCTGACAGGACCGCCCATGGAGCAAAATGTCAGCTCATTTATCAGGAATTGCTACTGTATGGCCAACTTTAGCAGAAGCACTTTCTTTGCTTGAAAAGTGCAGAAAACTACTGACCCCAACCTGACAGATTTATGACCTGCCCCCCTACAGGAGGAAATCCTTTACTGACCTAATAGCAGTCCTGTATATGTCTGCTACTTTAATCACAAGACAAATAACACATTGGAAGTTCTCACGTTAGTGCTATACAAATAAAATGCATTTAAGTGATCTCGTGTGTAACAAACCACATAGAATTTAATGAAAAATTAGAGAAAGAAAACACTTAATAATAGACCTAGACTTACCTGTTAGGCCCATAAAAGTAAATAGAGATGGGATGTTTCTGTAAGCCAAACTGCAGTCGTCGGAACCATAGGCAAAAGTCTCCTATTATTGAATTTACCATTTGTAAGTTCACTTTCCAGCCCTCTATATTTAAAATTTCTGTTATGCATATAACCAGTCATATACAGCTTCAATAAGACCACCGTACAACTGAACTACTGAACTACTGTCCCCAAAATATATTGGTGGAATATCCTATTTCTGATTAGTCAGATGTATACGGTATATATATATATATATATATATATATATATATATATATATATATATATGTATATATATATATATACGGTATATATATACACACGCATATATGTTATTTTGTACCTTATTCTATAAAGTTCATTGTCAGTATATGTGTATGTAAGTGTTAAATGTTGCCGTAATACAGGAAATGCTTTGTGCTGCTTGAGATGTTAGTTATATACTAGTGTATCTATACCAAAAACTTTTTTTCTAATATTGAATAAATTGGAAAAAGGTTACTTGTTGGGTTTTACAGCTTTGTATTGTCAGGAAAATTGACAATACAAAGCTGGCAGAGGTTCTGGCATTCCAGAACAAAAAATTGTATCAAATACTTACCATAATTTTCCTTCCCTGACCATATTCCATGGCAGCGTACATACCCTTCCTTTTTTTGATTTTGTTATTTTTACATAGAATGGGGAGGGTTGCTCTAGCTTTCCTTTTACAGATTGAATCAGGTCTTGTGGGTGGATAGAGGGGCAGAGTTATATCACATGTATGCTGCCACTGATTGGTGTGGAATGGAAAATTACGGTAAGTATTTGATACAGTTTTTCATTTTTATGTCTGTGTTGCAGGCGGAGAGATTTACCCCCCACTTCCTGTGCTCAGCATAACCTTTGCTTTGCTGGAGCGAAGGAATCTCTCCAACAGAGCCTCCGCCATCAGTAAAACCTGACAGGACTTCTAATCCTTCCTCAAGCTAAAAGAACAAGTTTTAGCTATAGATACAATTGAATATTAAGATACCTGATCTAAATAAGAGAATAATATAAGTACAGTTAAAGAAGAATGTATATCTATTGTAGGGTTTGTAACTTTTTTTCAAATGATCTAAAATGATCTAAGAAAGAAAATTATTAATATTGACTGGAAAATATTCAAGTGTCATTGTCAGAGTCTACTCTATCAGAATATAAAAATGATATATATTTAAAAAATCATGTTCATATTTCTGAAATTGAAAGTCTTATCTTTTTTAAAAAAAAGGTCATTCATTAATTGCGTTAAAAATGGCGGGGGGGTGTTAGTGTTAGGACTAATGAGGGTTAGTGTTAGGGCTTATTCACACGTGTGTTGATTATGAAGAACAAAGCAATGCTCATTAGCGCTCCTATGGCATTTATGATGTGTTCTGTTACATTTATGTAGAGTTAAAAATGCTTCAAGAATGCTTGATAAATTCCCATGGAACCATTGCTTTAATAGTGGGAATGATCTACTTTAAAGAGGAGCTCCAGGCTCCTTCAGAAAAAAATGAAAAGTCAGCAGCTACAAATACTATAGCTGCTGACTTTTAATATTGGGAAACTTACCTGTCTTGGAATTCAGCGGTGTCTTCACCCCAGATGATTTTTTAATCGGCTTTTGGGTGCTGCCACCACCATTTCTTGTAAGGGAAACCAGCAGTGAAGCCTCTACTGAGCATACGCGAAGCGCGCTGTGCTTTGTGAGTGGCCTGGCAGTGGGGGACGGAGGAGGGGTGCTGAACTTCCAGGTGACTTTGCCACTGTGAAGTCACCCGTGAGTGGGTACATGTCAAAACCAGGTACCCGCTCCCCCAAAAGGTGCCAAATGTTGCAGTGGAGGGGGGGGGGGGAGAAAACAAGCAACATTTCCCCTTTTGGATGGAGCTTTAAGGTGTGGTTAGATTGTGATGTGATAGCAGGAATTTGTGTGAATTCTCCACAAGATGGATTTGTATATGTTGCTATCTTTGACACTTGGCTTGGTCCAGCTCAACTTTGCTGACACAAAAAGCTTTGCCACTGGCAGTAATGCTCAATGCCTCTGCTCCTACCTAGCACTGTCAATATTGCTGGCTGGTTTATGCTTTTGCCTGCACACAGAACAAATGGTGTTACCACACAGCTGCTCTGTATAACCAGAAAGTGGCTGGAGCTGCTCTGTCCCAATTCTCAGTTTTTTTCCCAGTGCATTCTGGGATACAAGAACTTCCACTACCTCTCCCCCAATGCCCAGATAACACTTCGTAAATGCTTCACTAAGACATCATAAATGCTCTAGGCGCTGTTGAAGTGTGGTTATAGAGCTTTACCATTGAAATCAATGGAGACGGCTGATAAATGGTGATGCCTCGTGAGAGAGACACATTGCTTAATTTTTAACATGGCATGACATAACACAACACTGCTGCTCCTCTGTGAACAATACTATGTGGTGCCGTTGTAATATTCATGGCAGGTGTTGACGGACAGTTATGAAGCTTTAAAAATGACAAATAAATGCTGCATAAACAAACGGTATTGACAATGTGAATGAGCCCTTTGGGTTACAGGTAGGGTTAGTGTGAAGGTTAATGTGAATGTTTGTGTTGGGGTTATATGAAGGGGTAGGGCTACAGGAAGGGTAAGGACTCAATCACACAAGCTTTGATCTCTGAAGAGCAATCTACATTCAGATTGATCTCCAGACAGCATTTGACAGGCAATAGGGAGATGTTGTATCACCTCCTTGCTGCCTGCTTTAACCCCTTGAACCCCACACCAGCACACTGGAGTTGTATTCGGTTTGCAGTACGCCTAGTGTGCTAGTGTGAACAAGCCCTTAGTATGAGGGATAGTGTTAGGGTTACAGTAAGGGTTAGTGTGAGGCTTTGTGTAAGAAGGGATGGTGTTTGGATTACAGTGAGGGTTAAAGGGAAGGTGAGTATGAAGGTTAGTGTTAGCCCTTGTACACGCGGTCGGACATTCAGACAACAAAATCCTTTGGATTTTGTCTGACGGATTTTGTCCGAAACTGGTGTTGCATACACCTGGTCGGACAAAGTTGTTGGAAAATCTGATCGTTCATAATGTGATGCCGTTATTTCGTTACGACGGAACTACGTTCAGGCTAGTAGCCAATAGCTTTGGTCTAGGAATTTGATCTGAGCATGCGTGGCACTTTGTCCGAACGGAATTCTCTACAAACGATCGGACAAAGTCCGATCGGATCATGTTGTCGGAAAATTTTATAATCCCAGCTCTAAAACTTGGTCGGATATTCCGACGGAAACAGTCCAATGGAGCCCACACAAGGTCGGATTATCCGACAACACGGTCCGATTGGACATTTTCCGTCGGAATGTCCGACCGTGTGTACAAGGGCTTAGAGTTACAGGGAAGGTTAAAGTCAACATTCCAGGGTAAATGAGTGTAAAGGTAAGTGGTTAAAGAGGAGCTCCGGCCGACCTCCCCCATTTTTTTTTGTTGCCCCGCTTACCTGAAGGTGGTATCTTTACAGTTCAGATACTCACCTACCCAGTGGATCCAGCCTTGTCCTGCTGTGATCCTCTCATGCCCAGCCACAGCTCCGTCTCGTACCGCCATGTTCTCTCTGACATCATCAAGAGGCCCCCTGGCTCTTCCAGGCTCAGCAGGCAGGCCTCTCAATGACGTGCCAATAGGCCTGCCCCCTCCTCTTTTTCTTGAATGAAAGGCTATGCCTCCTGGGATGTGTGTTATTTATATCAAAGGAGGCACAGCGGGCAATGTACGCATCATTCGCCTAAGGTGAGTGACATGCATGAGGAGGCAGGGCGGGCTTTATTTAAAAAAAAAGGTGTAAACAAAGGGAAAAAAAAAAACTATTCCTGCAGAGGAAGAGAGGAGGGGTGGAAAGGTGGGATTGCCATTGGGAGGCTGAAAGCCTGCTTTAAGTTGGAGTTACAGTGAGGGCAGGTGTTGGGGTTCCAGGGAGGGTTAGTGTAAGTGAGACTTAAGAATAGGGCATCACTATCTGCAGCAGCTCAGCGCCAGTATCCCTGGTCTGGAAAGTAATGTGTATAAATTAAACGTTACCTCTGGTGCATCAGTGGTTGGGGGGGAGGGGAGGTATGAGCTCTGTTTCAATCTCATGCTTATTAATGGTTCTCCTGTACTGAGTGGCCAAAATAAATGCCTTTTACTGCCCTGGATACATGATGGAAGAATACAACAGGAAACCGAGCATGATTTTGATAAATACCATGGCTTACATATGGAACATAGAAATCCTGCCCCATCTTTCAATTTTTTATAAAACTTGGGAAAGCCATGGTAAGCTAGCTACATGTTACAATCATGCTATTTTCTGCATTGTTTGCCTGGGGGGATCTAATAAAGATCTAATAACCTACTTCATTCCAGTCCCGATGTTGGGATGATTGCACAATTTCTGCTGAGCACCAGCTGAGAGACACAATATTGCTCTCTAGTAATGTCCTCAATTCTCCAGAATCAGAATGGAGAACAGATGCAGGTGAAGACAAAACACAACACAAGACCTTAGCTATCCGCCACTCATAGATCTGAGACTTCATTGTGCTGTGTAAATCTGTGCCACTGTGACCCTCCTGTGCATTGTTGTGCATTGTGTCTTGTAAGTGCAAAACGTAAGTGTGCTCAGTGTTGCATGAGTTAATGTTTTCAATATACAAATATACATATCTATATTTTTCTATTACGAAAAAAAACAACTCTCACCTGAGAGTTCTTGGGCCATGAAGTGCAATATTTGATGACCTCTGTGGTGTATATATTATTGGTGTGAACGTGTATTTGATGGCTGTGTTGAGTCTTTGTGGTTAAATACGTGCATAGTAATTAATGAATTTATTGTAAGTAATAGAGTTTTATTTAGCAAAAGCGCAATGGCATGGATTGACCTACAGCTGCCAATCAGCATTCAGCAGTATTGTTTTGTCATGCTAATGTAACAACATTTCTGATTGGTTACTTTGGGTTAGTGCACATCACACATCGATCTTTGCCTTATTAACTAAAGGCCATTGTGTCTCACACTGGAAATATAATTGTAAGTTAACTCTCAAGCTATTTTAATAAACAAGCTGTTGTATTTTTGCTGTAAATGAATGCGACTAACGGTACATATCTATGTATTTGTGTTATACACATTGAAAAAATGGTGTATGATCTGTATGAAGGTATAGTGTTTGTGTTTGCAAAATTATCCAGTATATTTATCCTTTTATTACAATCATGTTCTCTAATTAAACATACTTTCATCTACATTCTTCTTTATTTCCATCTTTGGCTGTTTTAGCAAAATAATATATTTTTATAAATTCAGCATTTGGAAGCTGCCATCTCTAACTTGTTTATCCAATGCCAATCTAATGCTATGCGTCTGTAGAGATGCATGTATGTGAATATGTATTATTTATACCAAGTAAGCCTTTGTGCTTGTAAAATATTTACTGTCTACATCACGTGAAGTATGCGCCAAAGTTTAGGTGGCAGTTTCTACTGTACATCTCTTAATATGCAACCCTTCTCAAACCTCTTCAGAAAAAGTGACCAAGTCCTGCATGATTCAGGTTTTTATGTTATCACTCACACCAAATACATCACTCTGCTTTTGTATTTTGTCTGCTTACTGGTGGAGGAGCACCCTGAGCCAAGTTCATTATAAGTCATGGCTAGTCAGACGCCTGACTCACTCAGCTTCTAAAGATCCAGACAGCAGTTAGGTACTCAATACACAATTGTTGTGCTGCAGTTGTAAAATCTTGCAGATAACTCAATGTGTTCGGGTCATTTTTTTTATCTCTGCCAAAAACAAATGTCACGAGGGACTGTGCTAACCAGCTTGCGTCAGTACATTCGATGATACCATGATAGTCATTGTAAAGTATGTCAAAAAATGTTTGAATTTAAAGTGGTACACACACTGACTAATTTACATTATCCCTTCTAATTCGGTATGGGGATGATGGTACTGTAATTATTTTAATTTAAAAACCAAACATCTAAGTATCTTTTTCCTAATCGATATGCAGCTGTCACATGACCCAGATCCTTCCCAGCCTGTCTGCAAGGAAACATAAGCAGGAGGAGCTTCTAGTCCTCTGCTGCTGGTCACAAGTTCAAATAAAAAAAAAAAAGCCTTTAGAATACAGAGTAAACATAAATAATTAAAGTGGAGTTCCACCCAAAAGTGGAACTTCCGCTCATTGTACTCCTTACCCCCTCTGGTGTCACATTTGACACCTTTCAGGGGGAGGGGGGACAGCATACCTGTCTTTCACAGGTATGCTTTTCCCACTTCCGGGAACCTCAGCCACAGGTATTGACATCACGGCTGGGGCTCCCTCCTCCTCCCCACATCGCCAGGCCGATTGGAGAGAGGAGCAGAGCCTCGCACTTGCGCAGTAGGGTTACCTGCGTGAAGCCCAAAAGGCTACACTGCCGGGTTCCCTTACTCGCAATGGAGGCGGCAGCACCCAACAGCTGATGGAAACATCAGTTGCGGTGCCGACATCACTGGACTCCAGGACAGGTAAGTGTCCGATTATTAAAAGTCAGCAGCTGCAGTATGTGCAGCTGCTGGCTTTTAATTTTTTCAGCGGTGGGCAGAACTCAGATTTAACATCAATAAACTGTTCTAAATTGTCATACAAATATATTTGAAATACATTTTTTTGGTGGATTTCTACCAGTCACAGGCTGTGTCACACCCCTCCAGCCTGTGTCTTAGAATAAGAGGGAGGTGAAGCATCCATTCATCTACCTGTAATATCCCACCCCCATTGTGTTTAGCTGGTTAGTGGACATGGAGGAGGGAGGAGGGAATGGGCTGTCATTTACCATTGTGTATACACCCACATGTGTGACTCTATAGTCACATGGGCTACTCAGGTGGGATAGGGAGGAAGTGCTTAGCATAGCAACTCACTGAAAACTGAGCAACGGCAGAGCTGCCAACTCTGCTCTGCAAACTCCCTAGCTGAATTGGGGACATGAACAGAAGGTGGAGATAGAGAGGAGCAGGATCAACCAGGTTTTTTGCAGAATACAGAAAACAAATCTCATAGTGAATGAGTGAGTATAAATAACATGTAATAAACCACTTATTGATCGTTTTTTTATGATGTGTGTTTAGTGACACTTTAATATTTAATTTTGGAGTGAATGGACTTTCCTGAACAGAAACATATAGCTCCATCCTGCTCCTTTGAATTTCCCAGTCGCTGCAGTAGAAAACGAATGTTGATTTGATGCCACTAATGATGATGATTTTATGAACGTTATTAAAACTAACATTTTCTAAGGCAAATCTACTAGATCATGGCCAGCTTAAAGTGATACTAAAGCCTCATTTGTTTTTCTCTAAAAATAACAAACATGTCATACTTACCTACTCTGTGTAGTGGTTTTGCACAGAGCAACCCCGATCCTCCTCTTCTTGGGACCCTCGCTATCGATCCTGGCCCCTCTCTCCTGTTGAGTGCCCCCACAGCAAGCAGCTTGCTATGGGGGACCCATGCGGAGCAAAAGCTTTGTGTGTCCATTCAGACATGGAGCTGCAGTTCTGCCCCGCACCCTCTCTCCTGATTGGATAACTAACTTTGATTAACAACAGCAGCTTCTGTGTCTCAGCCAATAAGTAGGAAGAGTCCAAGACAGCCAAGGCGCTCCTACACATCGCTGGAGGAAGATCGGGCTCTGGTAAGTATTAGGGGGCTGAGGGAGGCTGCTACACACAGAAGGCTTTTCATCTTAATGCATAGAATGCATTAAGATCAAAAAACCTTCTGACTTTACAACCTCTTTAGGACATGTTAGATTCTTCTGAACCACCAGCAATGGATTAATTGTACCTTGGGCCCCAGGCTTTCAGTTCATGGGCCCCACCAGCCAGTTTAAAGGGTTTATTGATAAGGCTCAGTGTACGCAGGTATTTGTGAGTTGTTTCTGGCCTGTTTTTTAATAGAAGTACCGTATATACTCGAGTATAGGCCGACCCGAGTATAAGCCGAGGCCCCCAATTTACCCCCAAAAAACTGGGAAACCTATTGACTCGTGTATAAGCCGAGGGTGAGATATGCCTGTCCATCCCTGTGTGTGTGTCCATCCATCCATCCATCCCTGTGTGTGTGTGTCCATCCGTGTGTGTGTGTGTGTGTGTGTGTGTGTGTGTGTGTGTGTGTGTGTGTGTGTGTGTGTGTGTGTGTGTGAGGCCTTGTGTGTCCAGCCTACCTGTGTCCCCAGCCTCCGTCCGGTCCCGAGCCTCCGTCCGGTCCCGTCCCGTCCCGAGCCGAGCCTCCGTCCGGTCCGGTCCCGTCCCGTCCCAAGACTCCGTCCGGTCCCGTCCCGTCCCGAGCCGAGCCTCCGTCCGGTCCCGTCCCAGGATCACCGCTCTTCGTCGGCGCCCATTTTCCTGTTCAAATGCCGCGCCTCCCTGTCTGTGATAGGCGGAACACAATTTCCCAGCAGTCTGTGTTCCGCCTATCACGGCCATCCTTTCATCCTCGTCCGTAGTACGAGGATGAGCGGATGTCCGTGATAGGCGGAACACAAGCTGCTGGGAAATTCAGTGTTCCGCCTATCACAGGCGAAGGCGGAGCCGGAGGCGCGGCTTTTGAATTAGAATAGAATGGCCGCTGTCTGTCTGCTCGACACGCTGATCGAGCAGGCAGACAGCGATGACTCGAGTATAAGCCGAGGGGGGCACTTTCAGCCTCAAAAAAGAGGCTGAAAATCTCGGCTTATACTCGAGTATATACGGTATATTCTTTGCAAAACTGATGGCAGTTATTCAAACTATATTTCCAGGTAATTAGAGTGGGTGTACATATTATGTATGATTTTTGGACTTTGACAAAGCAATCTTTAATACAAATAAAGAAAACAAATGCTGAAAAGTAAAGCTGAAATCAACTTAGTAAACCCATGAGCCTCCTAAAGTGTGGGTCTCAGGCAGCCACCTGCAAATATATAATGTACTACTCCACTTAAATAGATGCTATAACAATGGTTTGGGTTTAAAACATCAGTTGAGGATTGCCATCTGACTTACAAGGCCATATCTAATGGGTAATACAAATAGATAGTGGGTGTGTGTTCCATCTCTCTGCATCCTTCAGATTTATTGAACTGCATATCAGGGCAAACAAAAAATATATCTGTTGACCTGCCGGAAATGCATTCAGTTCCTAAGTGCTGTTGAGGCTTGAAAACCCACAACATTTTTGTGGAAGGGGTGGTGTCAAACCTGCTCATTTTCTTTTGCAAAACTACTCAGCCCCACCCCCTATTCTATTTTATACAACATTTTGCAGTCCCAATACAGCAACTGAAAGGGCAATATAGCAACTGAGAGGGCTATATTGTAGATTGTATATTGCTTTTGAATCAAAAAGGTGTTTATTGAACAAGTTTTTCCAATGTACAAGCAATGCATTAGCATTTAAATTTCGCGGTCATCTTAGCACCTTTTACATTTATCTTGTTGACACGACCTTTGAGTCCACAAAATACTGAGGCATATACACTTATATGTTACAGCTGGTGTTGAACATTTCTAGCTCATTTGGGTCCTCTCGTAGGGCCTTGCAAGATTCTGGACATCACCAGTTCCCTGGGGCTTAGTCCAGGGGTGTGTAGCCATGGCGACCAGATTCTGTTGAATCTACCTGGACTTCCCCAGTGTTGGTATATATGTATCTTTCCATGACCAAGGTGTTCCCCATATGTGTTATCCATGAGGAGACTGTGGGCGGTGAGATTGATTTCCATCCCAGCAGGATGAGTTTTGGGGCTTGGAACAGTGCTCTAGAGAATGCTATTCTCATCACCTTCTCTGGGATAACCTCTTTCAGTACTCCTAAGATACATCGAATTGGGTCTAAGGGGATGGTTGTCTGGAACACTTGATTAAGCGTCTCAAGCACCGCATTCCAGTGCCAGTGAAGCTTTGGGCATCTCCAGAGCAGATGAATTAGATCTCCCTGGTTTTGCCTACACCTGTCACATAGGGGGTCTGGCCGCCTACCCATCTCATGTAGTCTGAGTGGGGTGTAGTACACCCAGAGTGGAATGTACAGTTGGGAGACTTTTTGGGCTACATTAAGAGAGCAAATAGTGATTGATTGCAGGACTTCCTCCCATTGGTCTCCTGTAAGTGGGCCTATGTCTTTTTCCCATAGGGATGGTGCCTTAGTGGGATGATCCTTTAAATGTCGTGTCAGTAGCATTTGGTAACAATTTGAGATGATCCCTTTAGTTACAGTACTTGTTTCTAGAAGGTGAAAAATGGGGGTATTGGACATAATCCAATGATTAGCATCTCTTTGTGTTCCCACAGCGGGCCTGAGCTGGAGATAGGAGTAGTACATGGTAGAGGCTAAATGAAATCTATTTTGTAGCTCAGGGAAGGATAGCAGCTTGCCTCTTACACTGAAGGATCGCCACTTGGGTCCCTGCTGTAACTTTGCCAGTTTGACATATGAAAGGTTCCCCCATATAGGGCTATATTCAGTGAAGCCCAGCACCTCCTGCATCTGTCTGCCATTGTTCCATATTTTCTGTATTAGAGTAAAGGTGGGTGTCTATTTATTAGGTTTATGAAACATCTGTGCTTCCAGGCCCATCGGAACAGTCTCCACTCCAGAGCTGATCAACGTCAATCTTGCGGAAGAGCCCTCTGGACCATGGGCCATGGACCCAGTCAGATGCTGCATTTGGACTGCAATATAGTACAGCCAAGGGTTGGGCACTGCCAATCCTCTGCCGTCCTTGGGGTGCTGCAATTGCTCTAATTTGATTCTGGGGGGTGGCTGTGTTCCACAGCAGTCTAAACAGGGTGTTAACCACTCTAAATATTTCCAAGTGAATTACAAACGGGGAGTTATGAAGAAGGTATAGTAATTGTGGCATCAGTATAATTTTTATTAAGTTGGCTCTGCCCACCAGTGATAGTTTAAGGTTATTCCAGGTGTTAATTTTGTCCTGAAATTGGGATAGTAGGGGGTATACATTTCACTCCTATATATATATATAGAGCCAGCTTACTCCTTTGATCAAAAATGACAAGCCGATACAGTTCTCAAATGCAGTCTCCAGTTATTGCAAATCTCCATCCAGGTTTTATCAGAATCCAAGCCCATTATTTTAAACATTGATATCTTTGTTGGACTCATGGCCAAAGATATTTCACATAGCAAGATATGATAGGATGTATGTTAGGATAGCCTTTCTCAGCCTTGTTTACCCCAGAGTAACCCTTAAAATTATTTTCAGGTGTCAGGGAGCCCCTGAGCAAATCAATTCAGTTATTGACTAGAGTCATTGGTAAGGAGGTTTTTTACATATATGGTCAGTGGGAGGAATGCCCTCTCCCTTACAGCAGTAGTTGGAATGTTCACTTTACAGACACATAAAAACATTTGTGTCATTCCACTAGTACTGCCAAGTTGAATTAGCTATTGAACACCACCAAATGGGAAGGCAATCAGCCACAGCTCAAGGAACCCCCCCCCCCCCCCCAACAACTTCTGGTAACATTTTAGGGTTTTACAAAACCCTGGTTGAGAATGGCTGACTTAGGATGCTATTTCTTGGGGATAACCACATATAACTGCAAACCCCCAATCCACATATGCAAAATGAAGCCAATCGCTATAAGTCAGGAGTGGGCAATTGTGGCCCTTCAGCTGTGGTGGAAGTACAAGTCTCATCGTGCCTCTTTCTCTGGGAATCATGCTTGTAACTGTCAGTCTTGCAATGTGTCATCGGACATGTCGTTTCACAACTCCTGAAGTACCACCCACCCTTGCTGTGGTTACACTACATTACGGAAGCAGCAATAATGTGGCCACTGGTGTAAATGCATCAGGTAAGTGGCCATATTTGTGATCTTTTATTGCAATGACCTGCGCTGGAGGCTGTAGTGATGTCAACCCTGATGAACCCAGAGCCAGATTTCTTGCTGTCTGTTTGCTGTGGGATGTGCCGTTTGACGTGATTCCTACACACCACATTAACTGCCCCACTTGTAAATGAATGTTTAGGAATGCCAAGAAATGTAGTTCTGGCACAAGCATGAACGCCACATGCTGAGGAGATTCACCAGCTTGTACTGTACATACCTTCCTCAGGGCAACATTTAAATTTGAGAACCAATGAGAAACATCAAAGTCACAAACTTCACATGGCTTTTTAAATATTTAAAGGAAACCTGCCGGCATTAAAATATAAATGCTGCCATTGCTGATTTGTTTAAAAATATTTCTGAGCCAATGTCTTCATCTATGTTAAAAATTCTGACTACTGTATGCATGCTTGTTTCAGATCAGTGCCCTGCCAAGGAGTGAGATGAACATATACTGTAGGTGACAACCCTAGAACCAAATATATTTGGCAATGATAACTTTAATATTTGCACCCTCACAGATTCCCTTTTAGAGTTCTGCTACAAAGTGAATGCAGCATTCACAGAGGTGGGGGATGCTTCGGTGCTTCATGGTATTATTTTATAGCTCGAGTTCTTTGAGCTAAAGTTCACACACTACCCTCCCTGTGGTACAGAACACCGTATTTCTAATCTGCTAAAAAAAAGACTGTTTAGGTTAGTACCAATTATCTATGCGTCTGTGTTACTTTTACAGCTACTCCTGTCTTAGTTTGGAAATGCCAACTCTGTACCAGATTTTGTTGAGGACTTGATTTCTGTAAATGCTATGTACTAGACTGTATATTACTGATTGTGAAACATGTAAAGGAAAAACAAAGTTAAAAAGTTAGATTGTTTTTGAGCAGATAATACACAATAAAATATTATATTGATGAGTTTGTACTTCTTGTGCTTTTTTTTTTTTTTTTTTAAGTCTGACAGTAAACTTTACCGCATTCGGGAACTTCAAGTCAACACACAAGCCTCCTTTTTATCTATATAAGTCAGCCCCAATATATCTTGCTGAATAGTAGTACTATGGTAGCCACATGGAGATAAAATGTATCCAAGAGGCATTAGGACTTTGAAGCAAGTTCATACAAAGTAGCGAGAGGACAAAAACATTTGGAGAGCTCAGTTAGGCTGCTTTCACACTGGGGCGGTGCGGGCGTCGGCGGTAAAGCGCCGCTATTTTTAGCGGCGCTTTACCGTCGTTTTAGCGGCGGTCTGCGGGCGCTAGCGGGGTGGTTTTAACCACCGCTAGCGGCCAAAAAAGGGTTAAACCCGCCCGCAAAGCGCCGCTCCAGCGGCGCTTTGCCGGCGGTAATGCCGCACTGTCCCATTGATTTCAATGGGTAGGAGCGGTGAATACACCGCTCCTTCACCGCTCCAAAGATGCGGCTAGCAGGACTTTTTTCACTGTCCTGCTAGCGCACCACCCCAGTGTGAAAGCCTTCCGGCTTTCACACTGGAGTGAAAGGGGCCGTTTTTTTTCAGGCGCTACACAGGCGCTATTTTTAGTGCTGTAACGCCTGAATACTGCCCCAGTGGGAAAGCAGCCTAAGGCAGTGGCCGGCCGGCCGGAATGAAATCTCCCGCGCGCATGCGCGGGAGTGACGATATCGCGGCTCCGGCCACTCACAGCGCCGGAGCCGCGATACCCGGAAGAAACGTGGATCGGACCAGATGTCGGGGCTTCGTTCGAAGGTAAGTATTTCATAATGAGCTAGTATGCGGTGCATACTAGCTCATTATGCCTTTTGCTTTGCAGGTTTAAAAAAATAAATAAAAAATTTGCGGGTTTACTACCGCTTTAACCATAAAGTGCATTCTATGCATCCAAAAATATATAAACTATAACAAATCAAATCATTATTCAACCAAAAAAAATGTCAAAGCAATAACTCCAAAGCCATTAATAAATAACATGTTATCTCCACCAATTCTACAACATAACTGAAAAGCGTAAAATGAAAAGCGCAAATCAACACTCACCGAACTTCTACTAACATGAAATTAGCAGAAGAAGCCCAAAGGGTGGTGCTAAAGAGCTGAAAAACCATCTGGTACGTCACTACGTTCGTGATTGTTGGCCAACAATTTTGTGCTGTGTGTATGGAAGACGAGTTTGGGGCAACTCCCTTCGGACAAAAGTCCACGGTTTTGTTGGCCAAGCTTAATTGTTCATGCTGATACTGTTGTGTAGTAATTCTCCTGACAACATACAAAAGAATAATGTGCGCCAACTGGATAAATCAGTGAAGACTTGATCAATCAGTCAGCTGCAGTTACTAAAAGACTAGACAAAAATTTAATGTGACTGCACAAATGAATAAATAGAATGTTAGTCAAGAATTACAACCTCAAAAATGAATATAAATAAATAAATCCTTAAATAAACAGGTGTGACAATACATAAAAATCATATATGTGAAAAACTGGATTCATAAAGTCCATAAAACTCATAAAAATATTTAAATCAAAAAGTTATCAAGTGCAGTTCACGAAAACACTCTTCATGGACCCACATGTGTCAAAGGGCAAATTTTTTTTTCCAAAGTGCTGTTTAAACTCCTTCATAATTACTATGTGACCTCTTCCCGAGGCCTCCGATGGCATCTTGGCGCTGAAACGCATGAAAGGTGTAGCTTGGATTGTGATATCATCCTGCACATGGTCTTACAGCCGCTGCTGGCAGTGTTAAAGAGATTGAGCGCGTTATGCTTAGTGCCAGGCTGAAACTCACCTATTGTAAGTGCAATACTTTTGGATGTTAAATAAACACTGATGTTTTTCACACTCCTGTTTACATGCCGCTCTTTCCCTCTACGTGTGTTCATAAGAAAAAGTGATAGGACCAAAGGAGGATAATTATCCCTATCAGGGGCGTAACTAGAAATCACAGGGCCCCATAGCAAAATGTTATATGGACCCCCCCTGCAAACAGTCCCACCCCCCCATAAAAAAATGAACTAATGCCATTGAACAACAGATTCCCACACCCATGTGGCACAATACCCAGGCAACAGCTTATATTAATTTCGAACAAAGTATGCAGTATACTGTATGCAGCCTCTGAAGGACACACATTGCTGACCTCAGTGGCGGTGCGTCCATAGAGGGCACAGGAGCGCTGCCCCCTCTCTCCTGCATGAATCTACCTATTGTTGCCGCTGCCACCCCCCACAGTGGTGGCAATTTATGGGTACAGTGGCTGCGTTTGATGGCACAGTGGCTGTGTTTGATGGCACAGTGGCTGCTGTATGCGGCTGCGTGTGTTGGGACAGGGCCGGACTCATGGGGCCTGGGAGGCTTAACAGTAAACTTATATTCCTCATCCTCACCCAGGGGTGGATCCAGAGTCTAGTCTGGGGAGGGGCACTGCCAGAAAATACGATTTTTTGGGGGGAAATTTACTTAGGAAATGGCTGGTGTTAACACTTCAATCATCACGGCACCATGGTTGTTATGGTGTCAGGATGATTGAAGCGCATTATTTCTATCATTACATTGTTATAGAAAATGAAATAGTTCAACTCACCATAATGCAGAATCAGTGGGTGCCCCGAGTGTGTCACTTGCCACCGTCGCCTGCCACCAGATGCAGATTGTCACATGGCAGAAGTTGCGGATTGTCACTTGTCACATCACTTGCCACAAGTTGCGGATTGTCCACTTGCCATGTCACCTGCCACAAGTTGCAGATTGTCATCTTGCCACGTCATCTGCCACAAATTGCGGATTGCCCACTTGCCACGTCACCTGCCACAAGTTGCGGATTGTCCATTTGCCACACCACCTGCCACATGGTGAAAATTGTCCATTTGCCACGTCACCTGCCACAAATTATGGATTGTCCACTTGCCACAAGTTGCGGATTGTCCACTTGCCACGTCACCTGCCACAAGTTGCAGATTGTCCACTTGCCACATCACCTGCCACACCTTGCGGATTGTCCACTTGCCACGTCACCTGCCACAAGTTGCGGATTGTCATTTTCCTGCTAAGGTGGGGAATGGGGATTGTCACTTCCCGTGTCCCAGTCTGAGTCAGGCAGCAGAGAGATGATGTAATCTCTCTGCTGTCTGCACAGTGAGTGAGTACGGAACTGCCAGGAGGCAGGAGCGGGCGCCAGGCGGTGAGAGATGATGCCATCTCTCTGCTCCACCACCCGCTGATTGGCCAGTCCACCCACCGAGCCCCCAAGCTGGCAGCTTCCAGTCTGTGCTCTCACCTGCCCGCTGAGTAGCCCAGATGCATCCGCTAGCACAGTCAGTGTGACTGTGCGATCACCAAGCAGATGGGCAGCTCATCCGGCCCCACTCTGCTGCGGGCCCCACTCAGCTGCGGGCCCCATAGCACCCACGTGGGTCGCTATGGCGGTAGTTGTGCCACTGATCCCTATATATGCTGGAGAAGACTTTTTTTATCTGGCAGGAGAGTTTGTGTACATTTGAACAGTGTGGTATTACAATTGTTTTTATTTGGTTTTATTTTCCTATATGGTGAGTACGCTGTGTGCTCTGGGAGAGGTCATGTGGTGATAACTCAGGAGTTTGGACAGCACTTTGTAACTTTTTTTTTGTACTTTAACACTTGTGTTGTCCATGCAGAGTGTTTTCATGAACTGTACTTGATATGAACTTTTTGATTTGACTATTTTCAAGAATTGTATGGACTTCATGAATTGGATTTGGCACATGCACTCACCACCCACTTTATTAGGTATACCTTGATAGTACCGGGTTGGACCCCCTTTGCCTTCAGAACTGCCCTAATTCTTCGTGGCATAGATTTAACAAGGTGTTGAAAACATTCCTCAGATTTTAGTCCATATTGACATGATAGTATCACGCTGTTGCTGCAGATTTGTCGGCTGCACATCCATTATGCAAATCTCCCATTCCACCACATCCCAAAGGTGCTATATTGCACTGAGATCTGGTGACTGTGGAGGCCATTGGAGTACAGTGACCTGATTGTCATGTTCAAGAAACCTGTGGTGAGATGATTTGAGCTTTGTGACATGGTTCATTATCCTGCTGGAAGTAGCCATCAGAAGATGGGCACACTGTAGTCATAAAGGGATGGACATGGTCAGCAACAATACTCAGGTAGGCTGTGGCATTTAAATGATGCTCAATTGGTACTAAGGGGCTCAAAGTTTGCCAAGAAAATATCCCCCACACCATTACACCACCACCAGCTTTATCCATTGATACAAGGCAGGATGGATCCATGCTTTCAAGTTGTTTAAGCCAAATTCTGACCCTAACATCTAAATGTCGCAGCTGAAATCGAGACTCACCAGACCAGGCCACGTTTTTCCAATCTTCTATTGTCCAATTTTGGCAAGTTTGTGCGAATTGTAGCCTCAGTTTTCTGTTCTTTGCTGACAGGAGTGGCACCTAGTATGGTATTTTATGCAGTAATAGGGGTGAATTTTTGAGGTCATAATTCTTGATTAGCATTTGTTAATTCATTTTGTGTAGTCACATTTTTTTTTTTTTTTTCAGTATTACATGGTCACATTTAGCACATATATTGGACTTTATATTTCACACAGTAATTTTCATGATACAGCAATTATCTTACCTACATACATTCACACAAGAAAGCCTGTAATTTGAGTATATTCAAGGGTCTTATTTAAACTGAAGCCCTGATAAAGGGGAGTTTTTATGAATTTGGACTCATATGTCTGTTCTAATGCTTTGTCCATTATTCCGTTGTAGCCACATGGAGCCACATAAAGGGAGCTGCAGGCAAGCAACTTTTTTTGAAAAAAAAAATTAAATATTTGTTTACCTACAATTGATGCTGCTTTAAGTCAGTTATGATTCTCTTGACATCAAACATCTGCTGGAATTTGCAGTGTTAAAGTGATACTAAACAGACAAGTGTTAATTGCCATCATTGATTCCCATAAAACATATATATTATGCCACTGTATTTCATTTATTTTTTTCTAAATCCTTTAAGTTCCCTATTTATGCAGCACTGTTGTGTGGTCACATGATCCTTCCCTGTTCTTTGCATCTGCAGGGGAAGATACTTGGGCTTCTATTACTTACTGTGAGTATGTGTCTGGCCAGCCCTGATTGGTGCTGTGCCAGTCACATGACAAAAAAAAAAACAATTCAAACTAGATTATAAATATCAAATACCGTATATACTCGAGTATAAGCCGAGATTTTCAGCCTCTTTTTTGAGGCTGAAAGTGCCCCCCTCGGCTTATACTCGAGTCATCGCTGTCTGCCCGCTCGATCAGCGTGTCGAGCAGACAGACAGCGGCCATTCTATAATTCAAAAGCCGCGCCTCCGGCTCCGCCTTCGCCTGTGATAGGCGGAACACTGAATTTCCCAGCAGCCTGTGTTCCGCCTATCACGGACATCGTATCATCCTCGTCCGTAGTACGAGGATGAGACGATGTCCGTGATAGGCGGAACACAGGCTGCTGGGAAATTCAGTGTTCCGCCTATCACAGGCGAAGGCGGAGGCGCGGCTTTTGAATTTTACAATGGCCGCCGAGGCGCCGACGAAGAGGGCACGGGACGGAGGCAAGGCAAGGCACGGCACGGGACGGGACGGGACGGAGGCAAGGCAAGGCACGACACGGG
Organism: Lithobates pipiens; assembly: GCF_037356315.1. Lineage (NCBI taxonomy): Eukaryota > Metazoa > Chordata > Amphibia > Anura > Ranidae > Lithobates > Lithobates pipiens. Next base: position 200,104,326 of record NW_027507790.1, on the reverse strand, counting down.
ACGGAGGCAAGGCACGGCACGGGACGGAGGCAAGGAGGCAAGGCACGGGACGGAGGCTCGGGACAAAGGCTCGGGACACAGGTAGGCTGGACACACACACACACACACACACACACACACACACACACACACACACAGGGATGGATGGATACACACACACACAGGGATGGATGGATGGATGGATACACACACACACAGGGATGGATGGATGGATGGAGACACACACACACAGGGATGGATGGATGGATGGAGACACACACACACAGGGATGGATGGATGGAGACACACACACACAGGGATGGATGGATGGATGGATGGAGACACACACACACAGGGATGGATGGATGGATGGACGGACACACAGGGATGGACGGACACACAGGGATGGACGGACACACAGGGATGGACGGACACACACACAGGGATGGACAGGCATGTCTCACCCTCGGCTTATACACGAGTCAATAAGTTTGCCAGTTTTTTTGGGGGTAAATTGGGGGCCTCGGCTTATATTCGGGTCGGCCTATACTCGAGTATATACGGTAACTGTTTTACAGCTTCCAATCTTCATTGAACATCAAATTACCTGACTTTAAGAGTTATTTCTTAGCAATTGTATTAAATAGAATATCAGACTGGAAATACCATAGGGAATCTAAGCTATGGGTACAACTAGAACTTGACCTAAGCGATGCAGACTTGTTCCCTCAGATATGGATACCTAGGAGATTCTGAAAGCTATCCATGAACTTCTCACCACTTACTTGTTCCACTCTGGTGATCTGGGACTTACTATGCAAATCGCACAAATGGCCCTACAACTCTGCTATTATGCAACTAACAGGACATGCTTATTTCCCACTGGGGAACCTTATCGCTAAGTTCCGCACTTGGATCTCTTCGGCACTGGTTCTACTTCACCAAGTAACAACTAACAAAAGTATTCTACCTATCTCTACGCTTTTACCGTTCCTCCGTGGTGGAATTCAAGGACCGTTGTAAATATCAACAGCTTTCCTTGTTCATCAAATCCCTACCAAAGCCATTATGTTCAATGTTTGATCTAACTCTGGTAGAAAGCATTCTTGCCAGTGACCAACCTCCTGAGAATCTCCTCATTCTACCAGGCACTATCACTAACTCCAAAAGAATGGCCTTCCTTCTTACCTAAATGGGAACGATATCTTCAAAAAAACACTATCGGATACCTAACAATCTACGGTTCTACAACTAGCTCACACCTCTTCAATATCCTCCAAAACTGCGGAGGTAAATTACAAATTGTTGACTAGATGGCATTTTACCCCTGTGGTGCTTCATAAAGTTTTCCCAACTGTATCAGCACTCTGTTTGCAGAGAGCAGGCATCCAACGCTCATATCTAGTGGCTATGCCCGTGCATTCATCCATACTGGTCCACTGTGCTACACTGGATCAAAGAGATTCAGGGCTCAGAAGTTCCTACTGACCTGTGGGCAATATTGTTTAACTGTTCAGGCAAATCAGTAGGACCCTATAAAAAAAAAATCGATAACCCTGCATCTTCTAAACACGGCAAAGTCGCTTATACCTAGACTCTGGAAACAATCGACCATTCCAACCCTATGCCAATAGTTGCTACAAGTTGACCATATATATATCATATGGAAGATCTAATCTACTCCCTTAGAAATAAATCTGAGTTATTCAAGACAATATGGTCCTGCTGGTTTGCCTTTAAATTCTCCAACGCCTATGCGGAAATTAAGTCTCAACCAATGTAAGATGGTAAATAGTCATCTATTTTATCCACCAGTGTTACGTTGAGGCAGGATAACCTTCCCTCGCCCTCTTTTCCTTTTTCTATTTCTTCTCCTCTTCTTACTCCCCTCTCCTATTTTATACAGGTTTCATTATCCTCTCTATGAGGTATGCTTTGCCTTTTATTGGCATTTTATGTTTATAATTCCTTGCTATACCAATGAGTCATACTGGCTTATGTTTCCTGAACGGACTTAAGTAACTGATGTTTCCAAGTTTATGACTAATAATTTCTTTCTATGCAAGGTGACCCCCTGCAGTTATTGAATTGGCCACTTGGGAATACATACTGCTATTTCATTGTAAACTGTAACTTACTCTTCAATAAAAATGTATTGAACAAAAAAAAAATATGGTGAAGGCGGAGTCAAAGATGATTTACATTTTGTTTAGACATCATCTGCATCCAAGGCTCTTTTTTTCTTTAAAGATATTAGCAATTACATTTAATATTATTAATACTGATTTCTATTAAAACTATTTATTATATATTTATAGAAATATATTTATAAAAATATTTATACAGCAAAACCCCTTGAAATTTTCCACATTTTGTCATGTTACAACCAAAAGGGTAAATGTATTGTATTGGTATTTTATGTGATAGACCAACACAAAGTGGCATATCATTTTGAAGTAGAAGGCAAATGATAAATGGTTTTAATTTTTTTTTCAAATAAATATCTAAAAAAGTGTGGCATGCATTTGTATTCAGCCCCCTTTACTCTGATACCCCTAACTAAAATCTAGTGGCCTTTAGAAGTCACCTAATTAATAAATAGAGTCCACCTGTGTGTAAATTAATCTCAGTATAAATACAGCTGTTCTGGGAAGCCCTCGGAGGTTTGTTAGAGAACATTGGGGAGCAACCAGAGAGATTTAAGAAGAGAAGCAGCCAAGAGGCTCATGGTAACTCTGGAGGAGCTGCAGAGATCCACAGCTCCGGTGGAAGAATCTGTTCACAGGACAACTATTAGTCGTGCACTCCTCAAATCTGGCCTTTATAGAAGAGTGGCAAGAAGAAAGCCATTGTTGAAAGGAAGCCATAAGAAGTCACGTTTGCAGTTTGCGAGAAGCCAATCGAGGAACACAGCAAACATGTGGAAGAAGGTGCTCTGGTCAGATGAGACCAAAATTTTACTTTTTGGGCTAAAAGTAAGCCGCTGTGTGTGGGGGAAAACTAACACTGCACATCACCCTGAATACACCATCCCCACTGTGAAACATGGTGGTGGCGACATCATGTTGTGGAGATGCTTTTCTTCAGCAGAGACAGGGAAGCTGGTCAGAGTTGATGGGGAGATGGATGGAGCCATATAATGGGCAATCTTAAAAGAAAACCTGTTAGAGTCTGCAAAAGACTTGAGACTGGAGTGGAGGTTCACCTTCCAGCAGGACAACTACCCTAAACGTACAGCCAGAGCTATGATGGAATGGTTTAGAATAAAAGCATATTCATATGTTAGAAGTCCAGACTTAAACCAATTGAGAATCTGTGGCAAGACTTGAAAATTGCTCTCCATCCAATCTGAGCTTGAGCTATTTTTCAAAAACAATGTCACTCTCTAGATGTGCAAAGCTGGTGGAGACATACCCAAAATGACTTGCAGCTTTAATTGCAGTGAAAGGTTCTTCTACAAAGTTTTGACTTTTTTTTCCAGGGGAGGCTGAATACAAATGCACGCCACACTTTTAAGATACTAGTTCCCCTTAATGAATGTTTGCTTGCTTCCATTCATTCGGGAGTTGGGACACAGACACAGTCCTCTGCCACCACTACGCCTCTGACACTATGTGCGAATGCCTACTGATGCTGAGACTTAGTTGTTTGTTGAAGAGAATAGGAAGGAGCACCAGTGGCCGGGCGCCCCTAGGCAGCAGTACGCCCTAAGTGGCTGCCTAGTTTGCCTAGTGATCGCACCGGCCCTGCTGAGAACATACTGTGAATGCAGGACATCTTGAGTCCACCCCTGAGAGACGTCATCACAGCACCCTGCAGTCACTCTCAATTGAATCAAAGGGTAACATCTCTGAGGACCTCCCACAGCGGGAGAAGAGTGGCAGACCTAGAGGGCCCAGCACATTATGTGAACAGCCAGAAGACATTAGAAAAAGACAGCTTTATTAAAAAACAGCAAAACATACACAATGGGTGGCCTCCGGGGGAAGGGTGTCACTTGTGGGCCCTGCCACCACTATTCTCTCCTTTGAAAACATATCTGTAGCCTCCTTGTCATCATCCTTCAATACATATCACTGTCCTCCTGAACCTTCTTTTTTTTTATTTTCATTGCTGGTATCATACTACTAACTGTGCCAATGCACAGGGTTGCCACACTATGAAATATATATATATATATATATATATATATATATATATACCGTATATACTCGAGTATAAGCCGAGATTTTCAGCCTCTTTTTTGAGGCTGAAAGTGCCCCCCTCGGCTTATACTCGAGTCATCGCTGTCTGCCCGCTCGATCAGCGTGTCGAGCAGACAGACAGCGGCCATTCTATAATTCAAAAGCCGCGCCTCCGGCTCCGCCTTCGCCTGTGATAGGCGGAACACTGAATTTCCCAGCAGCCTGTGTTCCGCCTATCACGGGCATCGTCTCATCCTCGTACTACGGACGAGGATGAGACGATGCCCGTGATAGGCGGAACACAGGCTGCTGGGAAATTGAGTGTTCCGCCTATCACGGACATCCGATAGGCGGAACAGCAGTCAGTGGGAAATTGAGTGTTCCGCCTATCACCGACGGAGGCGCGGCTTTTGAATCCTAGAATGGCCGCCGACGAAGAGCTGAAGGACGGAGGCTCGGCTCGGGACGGGCCGGGCCGGGCCGGGACGGGACGCAGGCTGGACGGGACGCAGGCTGGACGGGACGCAGGCTGGACGGACACAGGCAGGCTGGACACAGGTAGGCTGCACGGACACACACACACACACACACACACACACACACGGATGCATGGACACACACACACACACACACACGGATGCATGGACACACACACACACACACACGGATGCATGGACACACACACAGGGATGGATGGACCCACAGGGATGGACGGACACACAGGGATGGACAGGCATGTCTCACCCTCGGCTTATACACGAGTCAATAATTTTTTCCAGTTTTTTGGGGGTAAATTGGGGGCCTCGGCTTATATTCGGGTCGGCCTATACTCGAGTATATACGGTATATATATATATATATATATATATATATATAACTTTGTGCCAAGTTGTGATTATTTGGGACTGCTGCAACTTAATTCTGAATACTGGCTCCAACAAAACACTGTAAATGAGAAGTGCTCTATCTCTTTAAGTGAAAGTCAATGAATAAACTATTTTTTTAAGGCACATTTTATTCATGTTTCAAAGATGATTTACAGATACAATAGTCAATACTTGCTTATATGATGTGTAACATTGACATCAGCCAAACATGACCTTGTTACATATAGGCAGAATAAATACATTAAGGTATATACCTTCAACATCTTGTTAATACAACTTAAGTAACAACTTAAATAACTACTTGATTATGCAATAAAACCAATAAAACTCATTGTTATTTCTATGTGTTTGCACTCACATTTTGGTAATTAATTCCCCCATCACACCTCTATATCTCCAGATACAGATTTTATCCAACCAGCCCATATTTTCTCAAACTTCTTGGGGCAACCTCTCTCTGTGATTTGGGTCCCTCCATCTGAGAGCCAGCACTTTTTTGGCATAGAAAAAGACCAACCTTAGCAAGATTTTCTGTGAGCCAGTTATCTCCTCCTCTTTCAGATGCCCCAAAAGACATCTGACAGGAAAGTAGATGTTTGGGAGGGCCAATCTGCCCTCCAAGAATTTCAGGATTGCCGTCCAATATCTCCTTACCTGGGGGTACTGCCAAATCATATGAAAATAGTCTCCTACTGCGCCATTTCATCTTGGGCAATCCGACAATTCTGCTCTCCCCTTTTTATTGAAGACATGCAGGGATATAATATAGTCAATGTAAATAGTTAAATTGTATCAGTTTGTCTCTGGCCGAGATCACCGGGCAGCAGTAATTCCACGACCATGACTCTTCCTTGAGGGACATGTAAAAAATGAAGTTCCTAAAAAAATGGGACTTTAATGGACCAAAAACACCCAGGGAGATTTTTTATAAAATTACAAATTTATTACAACACGTCAATGACGTATCAACAAGATAAATACAATTCAAACACCTGATAATAATGAGGGCAGACATGAGCAACAAACAATGTGTAAAAGAGCCCAAATCAACATCGAAAAGACAGAAGACTTCCAGTGCATTTTGATGAATGAGGTAAATGTGCTGAGACTTTCCAGATCAATACATACAATCTATAATATCAATAAACACATAATTATAAACACAAGTCAAAATTCAGAATATAGCATAACTTGTATCAAACATATTGTAACAAAAAAGAAAAGAGAGAAATATGCATGCAAGTATCCATGCTGACCTCATGTGTCATATATGTCAATCGGAAAAAATCATAGCTCAACAGATAGAAGGAAACTAGAACACCACTGCAGCGCCATGTAGCCAAAGCAGGATGGAACTAGACCGTGTCCACATCAAATATCCCCCCCCCCCCCGTGTGTCTGAGCCTGCCTTCCAAAGAGGGGCTGGAGCAGCATCAAGGGAAAACCCAACAGGGATCTAGGTATATGCAAAAACAGGAGGAAAGGAGTGAACAAATAGTAAATAGGTTACAGTGTAGAGCATGAATTGATACACTAAAAAATGGATGCTCAGTAATATCATCCAAAAAGTAATAACCATACCTATCAGAAAAGATGTAGCTGGATAGCCGCACTCTGAATTATTCAACTTTATTTACAAAATGTAATTAAAATCATAGCATCTAGGCTGGTAAACAGACTAACTGCACAGCCGCTGACATGTTTCACACCGAACACGGTGCTTAGTCATAACTAATTTGAAATAAAGTTGAATAATTTGGAGTGCGGCTATCCAGCTATATCTTTTCTACTTCAGTTCCTGTTGCAAACAGAGCCAGCACCCTGTGGGATTGTGGAGACAGCTGTTTTGGGAGAAGTCATTACCTTAGAGCGGTAATTCTTTGTAACCATACCTATCACTTGAAGGTTTGTGAATCTATCACCATGGAAGTTAGTCCATAGCGCAGAAAACTTTGCAAATTAGTTCATAGCGCAGAAACCAGATCCCACTGTAAAATGCCACTGGCAGTCAAATAAGACTATACCATATATGAGCTCTAAGATGAGTAGAAAATGCCCAAAGGTAGTTCAACAGGTATCCAGAGAGAGGCTGAACAAAAACAGCCAGACCTGAAATCAAAAATGGTATATATTTGTAATGTACCGAAGGGCAAAAGGATTAACTCAAAAGTGCAAGAAATTTTAGAGGATAATAAACCCCAAGCAGCGAAGAAGTAGAACATACCTTGTAGTCAGAGTCTTCAAGCGGGAAATGCGATACTCCTAAGAACCAAGGCCTGAGGTGTGCCTTGGCCTAGCTGGTCAGTATGCCTGAGAAGAGGGCATACCCTGAATGTAAGAATAAGAACAAAATACTATGAGAATGTATGAAAGTGGGGAACGGGTGGGTGGGAACCCAGAAAACCTACCGACACTGGCCCTGACAGAGGAGGAGGTTTAAATAGCCCTCTCAGGCTCCTCCTACAAATACAGGCTGGCCTGCGGCCAGCCTTACAACTTGTAGTCAGAGTCTTCAAGCGGGAAATGCGATACTCCTAAGAACCAAGGCCTGAGGTGTGCCTTGGCCTAGCTGGTCAGTATGCCTGAGAAGAGGGCAAAAAGACACAAAATTTAGGTGAAGAAGGGAAGGTAATGAACCATCAAGGATAAAGGCGTGCTCCCGGACGGCAGCAGTACGCATCCAGCAAGTAACTGGAAAGTGTTTGCCATGGCAAAAGATCACAATGACTCCTGACTTGGCGATGAGACGGAACCCCCTATCGAACCTGTGACACTACCCTAAACCCAACTGAACCTCCCCTGAAAGATTGAATTGAGCCGGATGCCCGCGACACCCAGACCCGAGAATGAACTGCTTGTGAAATGAGAGGATACGAGAGGGGAAAGGAACAAGGTCTGGCCCGAGGAACCCCCTGCAAAAGATCGCAAAATACCCCAATGAACACCAGTGAAATAGCCCAGAGACATACCCCCCCAAGAGGGTGAGTGGCAAAAAGACCACTAACAGGAGTGCTAAAAGCTAGAAACCTGATGGATGTGACGGAGTAAGAGGACAAGGCCCATGCCCATGGCAATAATACTGTCAAACTGGAAAAACTATACCGGGCGCAGGACCCAGGACCCAGGTCCCACCGGATACGATCGGGTCATGCTACAGCCTGAACTCAACAGCTGGGACAGAATCCTGAACCAAGGAGGGCCAAACCCCCTCTCAGGGAAACAGTCCCCATGGCATGCAACTGACATACCCAAGCCCCCCCCTATTTGGAACAAGCTGGGGATCGGAAAAGACGACTGGCCTGATGTCCCTAAGTGGGACTCCAGGCAATAAGTTCAAACAAGATCAGAGCCAAGAGTGGAATCCAAAACCATTGTGACATCTGCCCAACCTACCCCCCAAGGACCGTCACGTGGACGTGGCTTAACAAACACCCTGAGAGAGACTATACATTCCTGGGCAGTAACCAGGGCTTCAACACAACAGGACATCAACTGAAGGAAAATGTTTTCGACTGCTTCTGATCCAAGGGTGAGCCCCGTGGTGAAATGACATCAGCACCAATCCACTAGCCCCTAACAACGGCCGGGCTGAAGTAAGTGATAGCAAGCATGGATGATATCGGTATGAATGCCAAGACGGCCCAACCTGAAACATAATACTAGAGAAATGACAGACAACCAGACAATGAGAACAACAATACCCCCCTGCCTAACTAAGAATGAAACATGAGCAGAAAAGTCAAGACCACTGTGCGTGAAAAGAACCTGCCGCACGGACCCCCCCCCCCCCCCCCCCACCCAACATGTAAAATGGTAAGTGAGCCCGAGTAACCTGCAGTGCAAAGGCAGGTAATTAACTGAAAACTCAGGGCTAGTGTACCCACGGACCGTGGTGGGTAGTCGTATAGATGTGGTGAATGAACATGCAACGTATGACGTATGGTATACGGGCGAGAAGATTGAGGACAACAATCAATTAACAAACGAAAACCTCAGCCCGTATGGATCTATAGACGTGACAGATCCGGACGTGTGAGCCCTAGCTACCTGACCCAGGTACAAACATGACACAGACACGATGAGACATGACAATCAACCAGGACGAACGACTACCAGAGTATGCCATGAGTGGACAATGCCCCTCTGAGAAACTCTGAGACTGAACACCAAGTCTGAAATACCAAGACAGGCATGCTGGCAGCAACACAAAAACAGAAAAACGCTGAGACAGAAAAACGCTAAGACAGAAAAACGCTAAGACAGAAAAACGCTAAGACAGAAAAACGCTAAGACAGAAAAACGCTAAGACAGAAAACGCAACATGCCATGATGAAAAAACACCATGACAGAAAACACTGAAACTCCATGCTGAAGGAGAAACAAGGTGACAGAAACAGAGGCAAAACGCAATGACAGCAACAACCAAGACTGAAACGCTGAGGCATAAATGAAAAGCCAGAAAACCTGGGCCAGAAATGCTATAACAGAAAAACTGCGACAGCGACGCAACAGCAGAATCCTGGCCAGAAATGCAAAAGGCCAAAAAACACGCTGAGACTGAAAGCAAAGACAGAAATCCTGGTTCAGAACGCCATGACAGAAATCCTGGTTCAGAACGCCATGACAGAAATCCTGGTTCAGAACGCCATGACAGAAATCCTGGTTCAGAACGCCACAGCAGTCCAGGGGCAGACAGAAGTCCAAGGGCAGAACGCTACGACAGAAATCCCAGGGCAGAAAGCTACGACAGAAATCCCGGGGCAGAAAGCTACGACAGAAATCCCGGGGCAGAAAGCTACGACAGAAATCCCGGGGCAGAAAGCTACGACAGAAATCCCGGGGCAGAAAGCTACGACAGAAATCCCGGGGCAGAACGCTATCAGGCATCCAGGCAGGAACGCTATGACAATAATGCCGGACAGACCACTGACAGGAGATGCTGCGCAGAACGCTGTGACGGAAATGCAGCGCAGAACGCTGTGACGGAAATGCAGCGCAGAAACGCTGTGACGGAAATGCAGCGCAGAAACGCTGTGACGGAAAAGCAGCGCAGAAACACTGTGACGGAAAAGCAGCGCAGAAACACTGTGACGGAAAAGCAGCGCAGAACGCTGTGACGGAAAAGCCGCGCAGAACGCTGTGACGGAAAAGCCGCGCAGAACGCTGAGACAGAAATGCTGAGACAGAAATGACACGTGGAGCTAAGGCGGGGGGAAGACCCGCCACGTGGAGCTCAGGCGGGTGAGGAGACCCGCCACGTGGAGCTCAGGCGGGTGAGGAGACCCGCCACGTGGAGCTCAGGCGGGTGAGGAGACCCACCACGTGGAGCTCAGGCGGGTGAGGAGACCCACCACGTGGAGCTCAGGCGGGTGAGGAGACCCGCCACGTGGAGCTCAGGCGGGTGAGGAGGAGGAAGCTCAGGAGGCCCACCCCGTGGAGCTCAGAGGGGGGGGAAGGGGAGACCCAACACATGGAGCTCAGGAGGCCCACCACGAGGAGCTCAGAGGGTTGGGGGGAGACCCAAGATGTGGAGCTCAGGAGGCCCACCACGAGGAGCTCAGAGGGAGGGGGGGATACCCAAGACGTGGAGCTCAGGAGGCCCACCACGAGGAGCTCAGAGGGAGGGGGGGATACCCAAGACGTGGAGCTCAGGAGGCCCACCACGAGGAGCTCAGAGGGGGGGGGGGGATACCCAAGACGTGGAGCTCAGGAGGCCCACCACGAGGAGCTCAGAGGGGGGGGGATACCCAAGACGTGGAGCTCAGGAGGCCCATCACGAGGAGCTCAGAGGGGGAGGGAGACCCAAGACGTAGAGCTCAGGAGGGGGGACCCACCACGTGGAGCTCAGGGGGGGGTGGTGGGGGGGGACCCATCACGTGGAGCTCAGGAGGGGGGAGGCAGCCCACCAGCTCAACCTGAATGCTGCAGATCTCTGGGGAGCAGAAAGTAATAGAGATCATTGTTAAGCCCCACGCAACAAATACCTTACGTTTGCATCTCAACGTGTTCATTAAAACCAAAAAAGGAGCCAATTCAAATCTGGGGTAGTGTGAAACTAGCATAGTGGCTTTGGCACCCTGACATGCAATAATGGAAAATGGGGAGGGGCAAATCTCAGCATATGTTTCCACCTTGACCTGTCCAGCCTGAGACAGCACAGAGCGGACAAGCACACCCCTCTGCTCCCTAGCAGCCACACACCGACTCCCGGGGAGAGTGTGGGTAAAGGACGGCCGATCACCCCCCCCCCCCCCCCCCCCCCTCCGCGGGAATACCGGGCGGGCTGCCCGCAGGAGGGCTGAGGGGAGACTGTGGGCGGCAAGCACGGCCAGGCTGGACACGTGTGAGGGGAGAGGGGAAGCCGGAGACAGCCGACCATCTCCCCCCCCCCCAGGAATCGCCCGATACTCTAAAAGAAGTAAGAAAATTAAAAATACACCTTTTTTTTTTTTTTTTTTTTTTGACCAGTAACACTTTTAAATCAACTAGCATTACCCTAGATAAAACGTGGTTTGACTTGCATATGGTCAGGGCACATGTGAGGGGGGAAAGGGAGCCGGCGGCGGCCGAACATCTCCCCCTCCCCCCACCAGGAATCGGCCGGTACACTGCACGGCGGCGCTCCGTACCCGCGAGGGGAGAAGACCGAGCCCAGGAAAGCAGGTGAGGAGGCGGACGAAACATCCCCCCGTGAGCACCGGGCGGCTGCACACTGGCCACCCGGAGCCGAGGGGAGATCGCAAGGCGAAGGACGACCGCCCACCACCCTCCCCACGGAGGGAGAAACTGGGGGGAGGGACGGACTGCACTCGGGAGAGCAGAGAATGTGGGTGAAGGACAGCCGATCCCCCCCCCCCCTCCCCCGCAGGAATACCGAGCGGACAGCCCGCTGGAGAGCTGAGGGAGGGGGAGAGTGCAGGCGAAGAACGGCCGAATCGGCGGGTGTGCAGCCTATGTGGGGGGGGGGGGGGGGGGGGGTTGGCGGCGCGGCCGATTACCTCCCCCTCCCCCCCGCCAGGAGAATCGGTCGGGTGCACTGCATGCACAAGGGGGGGGGGAGGGGGAGCCGGCGCAGCCGATCACATCCCCCCCCCCCCCCAGGAGAATGGCGGGCGCTCCGTGCCTGTAAGGGGCGCCAGTGGCGGCCGACCACCTCCCCTCACCAGGAGGGCTGCAGGCTGTCCCCACGAAACTGTGGGGAGATTTTAGAGCAGGAGAGATGGACTGGCCCCATGCCTGAACGCTGGGAGAAGCCACTGCCGACGGCTTGCCACCCCCTCCATGCTGGAACATGGGGCTGAAAAAAGGGGGGGAGGGTGGCCTCCATAAGCCAGTGTGGACCCAGGGATAAGGGGGGGGGGGGGGGGGGGGGTTGGAGACCATAGCCGCGGCCGACAGCAGCTCAGAATGACATGCTACCACCCAGAAAACCTACCGACACTGGCCCTGACAGAGGAGGAGGTTTAAATAGCCCTCTCAGGCTCCTCCTACAAATACAGGCTGGCCTGCGGCCAGCCTTACAACTTGTAAGCCTTGTGAGTCTTGTAAGTATAGCAGTTCCTTGTATCTCCAAAGAGCTACCAGGAGTATAGGGAGCTGTCTGTTTTTAAATGGTGGCCATAATGAAGAAGAGGGGCATGGTGGGTGATGTCACAGAGGGAAACTCCCTCAATGCAGCTTCATGATTGGCCCACCTAAACCAACAGCGAACCGCATCACACCGCCGACACAGATGTATCCAATCACGTTAACGTCCACTGAGCAGCCACCCTCTCCATTCTAGTGGAGGAGGTCAGCAAGCTGAAGTAATATCTGGAGATTCATTTTAAGTGATCCTCATCAGCCAACATTTTTTCTCCACTAGATGGGGAAAGCCCAACCTCCCTAGGCCAAACTGCGCTGCCACCACATGATATAATTGGAGGTAGCGGAAGAAAAAAGTAGGAATCTTATATTCTTTCTTCAAATCTGTAAATGTTCTAAAGGTCCCATTCTTACACAGCTGGTGGGCATATGCAGTGGCAGTACATCCATAAGGGCGCACGGGCGCAGCTCCCTCTCTCCACCCACCCCTCTATCACCAATAGATAGATTCATGCATTGCATGGGAACATGGGGACAAGGTGCTTTGGGGTGGGTTGGGCACTGATAAGGAGGCAGTGATGAAGCGGCACTGATGGGCACTGATAAGGAGGCAGTGATGTAGCTGGACTGATATGCAGCACTGATGGGCACTAATAAGGAGGCAGTGATGAAGCTGCAGTGATATGCGGCACTGATTAGCACTGATAGACAGCACTGATGGGTAGACATGTGCGATTCGTATGAATCGAAAATTTGTATGAAATTCCGGAAATTCGTATGAATCTGAATTATGAATTTTTATGCATACGAATTCTGTACGAAATACGAAATTTCATTTACGAATTTCGGATCCAAATTCATAACGGAAATTCGTAATTGTTTTGAAAAGTTAACGAACCTAAAAGTTAAAACCCCCGGAAGTCAGCACAGGGATGGTAGGAACCCTATGGGGAACTTCTATGCTTACAAATTTACAATTTAAATTTACAAATTAACAGAATTGTGACTGGTGTTTTGTTTACCAATCAGAGGAAGTCAGCACAGCACAGGGATGGTGGGAACCCCTCATAATGGGCACAGCTGGTGTACACTCACACCTGGGAACTCAGCACAGGGATGGTGGGAACCCCTCATAATGGACACACAGCAGGTGTACAGACCTGGGAACTCAGCACAGGGATGGTAGGAACCCTATGGGAATTTCTATGCTTACGAATTTCATACGAAATATGAAATTTTGTTAACAAATTTCGGATCCAAATGAACAGAATTGTAACTGGTGTTTTGTTCGCCAATCAGAGGAAGTCAGCACAGCACAGGGATGGTGGGAACCCCTCATAATGGGCACAGCTGGTGTATACTCAGACCCGGGAACTCAGCACAAGGATGGTGGGAACCCCTCATAATGGGCACAGCGGGTGTACACTCAGACCCGGGAACTCAGCACAGGGATGGTGGGAACCCCTCATAATGGGCACAGCGGGTGTACACTCAGACCCGGGAACTCAGCACAGGGATGGTGGCAGGGCCGTCTTTAATATTGATTGGACCCTGGGCAAAAATTTTCTTAGGGCCCCTCTCCTCCCATGCAATTTCGCTCTCCGCCTTCTCTGAGACAAATAGCAGCTAGACTTAAAATCAGTTTACTGTATCAGATCAGGAAGCGATTGTGATTGGTTGCCAGAGGTTACAGCATATCATTACTGCTTACTGACTGGTTGCTAGAGGTTACAGCACTCCTTAAGGCTCACTGATTAGTTGCTATAGGTTACAGCACATCTTCTCCTCACTGCAGGAGTGCATGATATACCTATGAATGCTGCCTTTATTTAAATATCAATGCAGTTGGCCTCAGCTATTTACATATGCATGTCACTGCTATTTACATATGAATGCCAGTATTTACATGTAAACACAGGGTCTGCAGATGAGTCATCTGTACACAACAATAGGGCAGAGCTGGGCAGCATTAGTAGCAGCACAGGACTAAAACTTCAAGGGACAAGGGAATGTAAACTGGAATAGTTGTCAAGTATGAGGCAGCTGCTTTGGGCCCCACAACAATGACAGAGCCCAGGGCAGCTGCCCCTTTTGCCCTGCCTTAAAGACGGCCCTGGATGGTGGGAACCAATCATAATGAACACACAGCAGGTGTACAGACCTGGAAACTCAGCACAGGGATGGCGGGACCCCTCATAATGATAAATTTATCATAACGAACATTTGTAATTGTTACGAAAAGTTAACAAACCTAAAAGTTAAAAACCCAGGAAGTCAGCACAGCACAGGGATGGTGGGAACCCCTCATAATGATAAATTCATCATAACAAACTTTCGTTATTTTAATAAAAAGTTTACGAATCTAATGAAAATTCGTATTTCATTGGAATCCAAATTGAATTTTGTACACGTATTATGAAATACGGATTTTTTTTCGTACGAAACTAAACTAATTTTTTTACGGCGCCCATGTCTACTAATGGGCACTGTTGGGGCTGCACTGATCATCAGGACACGTACAATCAGTGCCCTGGTTATCAGTGTAGATGTCTCCTTTTACAATAGCCATTTACTGTCTCTCTCCTCACGCTGTGACAGCATGAGGAAAGGAATGTCAATAACTGGCAAGTTTACATCGTGATCAGCAATGATTGAACTCAGCTGATCACGTAGGAAAGAGCTGCTGTGATTGCCTTTTAGTCCCAATTTGTCATCAGCTGTTCTGGATAGGAATAGGATACAGAGAACAGAGTGTGCTGGGTGTGCACCACACCTGGATGACCACACTGTAGTCCTCATTCGGCTTTAGTGCGGTCCCCTGGGGGGTGGCGCCAATCCAGGTAAATGCCTTGTTTGCCTCACAGCAGAGAGTTTGCCTCACAGCAGCCAGTGGCAGTACATTAACCCCTTCCATGCTGCCTATTTACAAGTAGCATTGCAAATTGAATAACCTCCACTTCCCCAAACAGTTAAAACGGTTATAAAAGCTGTAGGTTTTTTACTTTCATGCATTCTATGCATGCAGATAAAATACATTCTGTGTGCTACCCCTTGATATTTACCTTTCATGTACATACTACTCGCCCCGCATAGACTCCGCACCCCTCTCCTGTACATACTACCTACTGCCATACACTCCGCACCCATCTCATGTATATACTAATCAGCCCCATAGACTCCGCACCCCTCTCCTGTACATACTACCTACCTCCATACACTCAGCACCCCTCTCCTGTACCTACTACCTACCGCCATACACTCCGCACCCCTCTCATGTATATACTAATCAGCCCCATAGACTCCGCACCCCTCTCCTGTACATACTACCTACTGCCATACACTCCGCACCCCTCTCTTGTACATACTACCTATTGTCATACACTCCGCACCCCTCTCATGTATATATTACTCAGCTCCATAGACTCCGCACCCCTCTCCTGTACATACTACTTATCGCTATACACTCCACACCCCTCTCATGTATATACTACTCACCCCCATAGACTCTGCACCCCTCTCCTGTACATACCACCTACCGCCATACACTCCGCACCCCTCTCATGTATATACTACTCACCCCCATAGACTCTGCACCCCTCTCCTGTACATACCACCTACCGCCATACACTCCGCACCCCTCTCATGTATATACTACTCGCCCCCATAGACTCTGCACTCCTCTCCTGTACATACCACCTACTGCCATACACTCCACACCCCTCTCATGTATATACTACTCGCCTCCATAGACTCCGCACCCCTCTCCTGTACATACTACCTATCGCCATACACTCCACACCCCTCTCATGTATATACTACTCGCCCCCATAGACTCTGTACCCCTCTCCTGTACATACCACCTACCGCCATACACTCCACACCCCTCTCATGTATATACTACTCGCCCCCATAGACTCCGCACCCCTCTCCTGTACATACTACCTATCGCCATACACTCCACACCCCTCTCATGTATATACTACTCGCCTCCATAGACTCCGCACCCCTCTCCTGTACATACCACCTACCGCCATACACTCCACACCCCTCTCATGTATATACTACTCGCCCCCATAGACTCTGCACCCCTCTCCTGTACATACTACCTACCACCATACACTCCGCACTCCTCTCATGTACATACTACTCACCTCCATAGAATCTGCACTCCTCGTGTACGTACTACCCGCCACCATACCCTCCACTTTCCTTTCCTACTCAGGTTAACCACTATTGTAGAATGCCATCATAATAGTATCATGGGCAAAGTAATGCATTGGGGCCCTTACTAGGGAGATGGTGACCTGTGGCATACACAGTGCACCACAGAAAACAGTGAGTGTGGCTAAATTATGCTTCATATTGGGTATGGCTTTTTAATTTGATTAGAAATTTTTGTCAAATTTTTTTTTACATTTTTTTTATTATTATTTTTTTACAATTTTTTTAATGTTTTATGTTTTTTTGTGAGTTTTTTGGTTTCTTTGGTGAGATGTCAGGGGTCTAAACAGACCCCTGATATCTCACTTTTGAGACCGAGAAAGGGACGGAGGAACCCTATTCCCCAGTCCTTCTCTGTAGCCTCAGCTGTACTGCAGTTGAATGAACAGGAGACAGAGGCTCCTGTTAATCCATAAACAAAAGCATAGTAAACACAGTTTACTATGCTTCCGTTATGAATGAACACAGTGAGCGATCAGTGCCGATCACTCACTGTGTTCATTTAGAAAAGGAAGGAGTTTGTAAATTACATTTACCAGCCCCTTTTCCTGGCCTCCATCCTAAAGATACCCCATAGCAGTCAGCTGGAGATAAGAGGAGAGAAGCCAGCAGCGCTGTGGTGGAGGGGCACATAGTTATTTTTTATCGCTTTAATTATTTTTCCCATTATGGGCGTGAGTAGGGCCTCATGTCTAAGATTTGCCTAGAGCTGCCTCTGTGTGGAGTGAAAGACACATCCCACGAATGCTCTCAGGAGTGCCAAGGTTACGGAGCCAACCAAGTGAGATTCCTGCAGGGTTTTCATTTCCCTATATAATGAAAAACTAAGACCCTTTTGATCCTGGAATTGAGATCTCTCACATTCCATGATAAAATACTAAGAGTCTGCATATCTGACACATCGATATATATTTACAGGATACAACCAGGTAATATGGTTGATTGGCAAAGAACTCTATGGCTGGACAGAAGGTAAGTGCAACATTTTCCCCACATGGGGGCAGGATTGACATTCACATAGATATATGTTAAGGCAAATGGCAGTACAGTAGTAGAGTATAATGCAGAGTAAATTGCAGCAGAAACAACAGAAAAAAACAAAAAATGTTGATCAAAAAATAGAATCACACGCCCCAGCCTGCCGCCCACACACACACACACACACCCTGCCTCCACCACCAAACATTCTACAGGCTTTTTCCCCAAACATTAAACAGCAAAGTCACCCTAGAGGGTGTATTCTTCATATTCCAGCCAGATAGGAAGACCAAGGGTGATTATGTAGTAGTCAACAGAGCATGAACTGAACCACGTTGATTGTAGCTCGATCTATAATAGCCAGGCATTACTTGAACTGTTAAGGAGCCATTTGGTTAAAAGCACCATAACCTAGCCATTGACTGAAAACCGCTAGACAGGAGACACGTGTGTATTACCAACCCACATAGGAGAAAAGTGCTGTGGATCAGGTACATCCCAACGATTCCAGATAGTTGTTCACTTCCTTAGGAGAAGTGAAGAATTGTGCTTTCCCCTTATGCACCACCCACAGCTTTGCAGGATAAAGCATACTGTATGGCAGACTGCATTCTCTCAGGCGTTGTTTCACACTTTGGAAGGCCGTGAGTTGTTTCTGCTTGGCCGCAGAGAAATCTGGGAAGATGGTAATGTGATTATTGTTGTACGGCAATTCAGCTATATTTATGCAGAATGGTTTCTTTATCCCTAAAGTACAAGAAACTGGCCAGCAGAGGTCTGGGGAATCTGCCCGGTGGAGGGGCCCTCAGTGGGACTCTATGAGCCCATTCGATAGCAAATAGGTGGGAGAAGTTCTCCTCCCCAAAGGTTTGCTTAAGCCAGGAGAGCATGAATTCTTCTGCGTGTTTGCCCTCCGGGAACCCCAGGAAGATTATTACCACGGAGCCGATCCTCAATATCTCCCAGTTTGACCTCCTGGGACTTGTGGTCAGTCGCCACATGTCTAACCTGCACCATCATTGGGATCAAATCATCCTCTACCGTGCTAATACCCTGCTCAGCATTAGTGATCCTGTGTCTGATTTTGTATACATCATCTTTCAACAAAGCAAAGTCCACCCTGATGATTTCTATTTGTGTGGAGAGTGAGGCATGGCAGCTCTTAATGGTCTCCATTATCTGCATTAACGTTGGCTCTCTTACCTGTGGACTGGAGCCGTCTTCCTCTCCCAGCTCACGCGAGGGGGTCTGATGCATGCAGCCAATCCGTGTCCCCCTCGGTCCACAGGCAGCTATCAGTGGCATTCGAAGTTCTTTTGCAGACCAGGCACCATCTTGGTTTGCTGCGTGGGCATATCAAGAAAGCCTCTCTGCGGGCGTTGGTTTCAGACTCCGTTCAGAGGCCGTATTTTACCATTTCCTGGTGCCTGGGGGTCCCCAATTCAGTACAGGTGGGTGAGCAGAAAAAATTCTAGCCTAGGGCTGTCCAGGATATTCAAAGGATCTCAGCGCCGTCTGGAGCTCTGAGACAAGACTCCTCACATACTGGAAGTCAGACACGCCCACCCACTTTTTTGTTTTTAATGTGTTTATTGCCCAATTTATTTTTAACTCTGTTTATATACTGTGACTTAATACGTTAATAAAATGCCTTGATATTATAATGCCGCATACACACTTTCGGACTATCCGGAGGACTTAGTCCAGCAGACAACCCGCCGGACTTTGCAGCGGAGGTCCGCCAGACTTTCCGAACGAGCGGACCTGCCCACACACGACCAGGCTTTTCCGGCGGACAATCTGCTGGACTATGGTGGGAGTCCGCCGGACTTTTGAAATGAACGGACTTGCCCACACACGGAGTAAAGTCCGTTAATTTTGAACGTGGCTCCAGGTAGACGGAATTAGTGAAGGAAATTAATGTCGCCGCCTCCATCGGCGAGATTGACACCTCACTGTCCCCATCACCTGGTATGGATTTAAAGGGGAAGCCCTACGCCAAAAAAACGGCGTGGGTGTCCCCCCAAAGTCCATAGCAGACTCTTCTCCAAGAACGCAGCCCGGCCGGTCAGGAAAGGGGGTGGGGGCGAGCAAGCGCCCCCCCTCCTGAGCCGTACCAGGCCACGTGCCCGCAACATGGGGGGTTGCTTTGGGGAAGGGCACCCCACCCCAAAGCACCTTGTCCACATGTTGATGAGGACAAGGGCCTCTTCCCGACAACCCTGGCCGTTGGTTGTCGGGGTCTGCGGGCTTATCAGAATCCGGGAGCCCGCCGACGCCTTCTGCTTCTTCTTCTTCTTCCTTTTTCCGATGTTGACACGACGCTCTCTCTGGCCACAATGACAGGGACGTGTTGTGCGATATTAACTCACAGTAAGCTTTTGACAGTTCATGCCAGTGGAATGAATTTGTATGTGCATTCCTGGAGTGGTAGGGAACTATAACAAACCTTTGTCACCAAGTGTTGGGGACAGACAAAGAATTGTTTGTATGGCAATGTTTTGTACGGTCTGATATTAATTAAAATAAAGGACAGACACCCCAACCTCTAAAAACTTAATTTCAGGGAGGTGGCAAACTAATTTCAGGGAGGTGATGCTTTGCGACGGTGCTGACCCCATCAACTGAGCCCACATCAGGACCTGGGGCACACAGTGGGGCACGGGGCACACAGCCGAGTACTGGGCGCACATCAGGACATGGGGCACACAGCAGGGCATAGGGCACACAGCAGGGAATGGGGCACACAGCAGGGCACAGGGCACATCATGAGACACACAGCAGGGCACGGGGCACACAGAGGGGCCTATCATGCAATGGACGGGAGGTAATGAGGGGCCGGCGGGGAGGAGCATGCCACGAGAAATCTAATGACAGCTGCTTTGCAGGGACCAGATCTACCTGTCAACTAGCTGTAATTGATGGGTGGATTGCAGTCATGGGGACCCCTATTGGCAATGTGCCACCTCATCAGTGCCTACCAGCGCATCCTCAGTGCCCACCAGTGGAGCACTCCTGGGTCTGTCCCGCTCCTCCCCTGGCCACAGACAGAAGACAGAGCACTGCTCTTTCTTCTGTATGTGGCTGAGTGACAGGCCGGTCTGGAGATCACCCAGCGCTCGCGGGTGTCCGGGGGGCCGCAGTCAAATGCAGGAGACTCCCTCGACTCGCAGGAGACTTGGGATGTCTGAAAGGATGTCCCTGCTGACAAGGACTATTTCACAGTTTTGAACATAAGCCTATAAACAAGAGACAGTTTTTGACAATTCCTTTATTAAAGTCTTCTTTCATCTTCTTTCTTCTGGTCTTCTTCCCTCTTCCGTTCTTCAACCTTCGGTTTCTTCCTCCATCTTCCTCTTCCTCCGATCCTCTTCTTCTTGCTCCGGTGTTCTCGTCTGGCATCTTCCTCCATGGCGTCTCTTCTTCATTCTCGGGCCACTCCGCGCAATGGGAGGCTCCCGCTGTGTGACGCTTCTCTTCTTCTAACAGGTCTTATATAACGGAACCGTGCGTCAGAGGGGACGGGGTCCCTTTTATCAATTATTGAGCTATGTTACATAGTTACATAGTATTTAAATAGTATTC
Organism: Lithobates pipiens; assembly: GCF_037356315.1. Classification (NCBI taxonomy): domain Eukaryota; kingdom Metazoa; phylum Chordata; class Amphibia; order Anura; family Ranidae; genus Lithobates; species Lithobates pipiens. The sequence continues at coordinate 200,082,908 of NW_027507790.1, read as the reverse complement.
TTTTTCTTTTTCTAATTCTATGACGATGGTGGATAAAATTCCCGTTCTTGGATGAAGGGGAGTATACTTGCAAAATAAATGTATGTATTTTATGCATTATATCAATTATTTGTGAATTTGTGATTGTTTTCATCTTTGTTTATTTACTTTTAGAAAACGCCAAAAGCTCCTGATAAAGCGTTTGTATAACGCGTAACATGTAGCAATTTCAAGCTGAGTCATCTATGATACACTGTCCATATTACCTGTTTTTTTGTTTGCTTTGCCTATGTTAATTACTATTTGTCATAGCAAAATGGAATTGTTTGAGTCTTTGATCAATTTATGATTTAAACAGACTACATTGACAGTGTAATCGTTATGCTCTGAGGCAATTAGTGTTTTATGCAAATCCATGTATGCTTTGCATTAAGTATTTTTTATTTTGTAAATACATTTTGTTAAAAATCTTTTTTAAAGAAACTTGTGTGTTATGCCTATAAAGTCCATCATTTTCAACAATTGTTCTGTCTAAGGCCAAACTTGGTTTTGTCCGTCCAAACTTGGTTTCAGCGGACAGTCCGCTCGTGTGTAGGCAAGTTGGACGGATTTACACGGCCGAAGGTTGCATTGCAGTGTATTGGACGTCGTTTTTCTACTCCCGTCGTACGTGCTGTACACGTCATCGCACACGCTTTCAGCGGACTGTCTGTTCATCGTGTGTGGTCAAGTCCGTTCATTCAAAATTTGGATGGACTGTCTGTCGGATTGTCTGACGAACTTAGTTGGGCAGACAATCCGCCCGTGTTTACGCGGCCTAATAGTTACATAGTAGGTGAGGTCTAAAATAGACACAAGTCCATCAAGTCTAACCTATGTGTGTGATTATATGTCAGTATTATCTTGTATATCCCTGTATGTAGCGGTCATTCAGGTGCTTATCTAATAGTTTCTTGAAACTATCAATGCACCCCGCTGAGACCACCGCCTGTGGAAGGGAATTTCACATCCTTGCCACTCTTATGCCGCGTACACACGACCGGACTTTTCGAGGGACTAGGTCCAACGGTCTTTCCAACTGACTTTCGGCAGAGTTCCGACGGACTTTCCGAATGAACGGAAAGTCCGACGGATTCGAACGTGATGACTTACGACCGGACAAGAATAAGGAAGTTCATAGCCAGTAGCCAATAGCTGCCCTAGCATCGGTTTTTGTCCGTCGGACTAGCATACACACAAATGGAATTCTCGGTCCGGCGGAGTTCCAGTGGAAAAATTTAAAACATGTTCTATTTCTAAAATCCGCCGGATTTTTGGCAAACAAAGGTCCGATGGAGCCCACACAAGATCGAATTGTCCGACGGGGTCGTTCCGTTGGACCTTTGCTGTCAAAATGTCCGGTCGTGTGTACGTGGCATTACAGTAAAGAACCCTCTACGTAGTTTAAGGTTAAACCTCTTTTCTTCTAATTTTAATGAGTGGCCACAAGTCTTGTTAAGCTCCCTTCCACAAAAAAGGTTTATACCTATTATGGGGTCACTAGTATGGTATTTGTATATTGAAATCATATCCCCTCTCAATTGTCTCTTCTCCAGTGAGAATAAGTTCAGTGCAAACTTTCCTCATAACTAATATCCTCCAGACCCTTTATTAGCTTTGTTGTCCGTTGTACTCGCTCCATTTCCAGTACATCCTTCCTGAGGACTGGTGCTCAGAACTGGACAGCATATTCCAGGTGCGGCCGGACCAAAGTCTTGTAGAGTGGGAGAATTATCGTTTTATCTCTGGAATGAATCCCCTTTTTATTGCATTGCATGCCATTGCTGAGCCTGTCATCTACTAGGACCCCCAGGTCCTTTTCCAGTCTAGATTCCCCCAGAGGTTCTCCTCCCCAGTATATAGATTGCATTCATATTTTTGCCACCCAAATGCATTATTTTAAATTTTTCTACATTAAACCTCATTTGCCATGTAGTTGCCATGTAGTTGCCCACCCTATTAATTTGTTCAGATCTTTTTGCAAGGTTTCCACATCCTGCGGAGAAGTTATTGCCCTGCTTAGCTTAGTATCATCATGCACAAATACAGAGATTGAACTGTTTATCCCATCCTGCAGATAGTTTACGAACAAATTAAACAGGATTGGTCCCAGCACAGAACCCTGGGGAACCCCACTACCCACCCCGACCATTCCGAGTACTCCCCATTTATCACCCACCCTTTGAACTCGCCCTTGTAGCCAGTTTTCAATCCATATACTCACCCTCTGGTCCATGCCAACGGATTTTATTTTGTAGAGTAGACGTTTATTGTGAACTGTGTCAAATTCTTTTGCAAAATGAAAGATGAAATTTTATTTTTATCAATTATTGAGCTATGTTACCGTCACTAATAAGTGCTCCTGACCCCACTTTTATGCTCTGTACACACTGGGCATTTTGCCCTGGTCTATTATGTTCCATGGATGGCGCAGGTGCATCCTCTTGAAGTCTGGGCATTCATCTCTAGGTGAATAGTGCCCTAAACATAAGTACTGCTAGGGGCAGTGTCCAGCCACAGCAGCTGTCAGCAACTCATAGAATTTTATGGGCTGCCAGCAGTGGGGCTGGATGGTGCACTTGTGCCCTCTGCTCATACCTTAAAGCAGGGGCATCATGCAACAGCGCTAAATGCCCAGTGTGCATGGGCCCTAAAAGCTATGTTAATAGGCACTTTACCAAATATACGTTCGGAACTAATGATGAGTACAAATAAAAACATTCTACATATGATTTATACAAGAAAAGAACACTTGCAGTGGACAAATCAGACTATTTCCGCAATGGTGCACATAATCTTCTTTGGTTGCGCTGTGTTAGATTTTCTTCTAAGCATTGGCTTAGAACTCCCTCTATTGTATTTTAATGGCAACTACACAATTGGTAGACACATCATAGAGCATAGGTGATGTTTTCTGATGTTGAGATTCTTTATACGGATTGCATTAAATTAATTTATGGGTAAATGGATAGCGGAATCTGTTGTTATTTTGTTGGGGGATCTGACGAATATGTTAATACATAGAGGAGACTCTTGCTGAGATCTGGTACATTAGACGCATGCAGGATATGAATATGATTATTATATGTCTGTTAATTGGCTGCTCAGAGCCCCAGGAGCTGGCACCTTGAGTGAGAGATTTGTCATACTATTCACCCTCAGAAGTGTGAATTTATTTTTAGCTTTATGGACGAAGAGGAGAGCTGAATGTATTATTCATCACAACAATCGTCAGTGCTGTACGGTGTAATCAGTCCATACAGGACCTTTAATAATGTGTGAGGGTCTGAGTTTGTAAAACACAATTCTAGGTCACAGATTCAGTGCAGACCTGGGGCTGGAAATCAGCGGATAACAAGCAGTTAGCAGTTTCAGCAGCTGATTTTAAGTGTTACTAAACCCCCAACAGTAAAATCAGTGTGTATAGACAGTAAAACATGCTTGTTAGACTCACTGTGGAACCTAAGGTGTTAATCCTCTGCATTTTTAAAAAGGCTGCTTGATCATGTATGCACAGATCCCCCCCTCCCTGCACTGCCCCCTGGACATGTTTGGATAGTATAGAGCCTTTGGAGTCAGGCTGCACATGCTCAGTTTGATGTGTATTAACCACAATTTTCAGCTTTCGATGCTCTCAAATTTTGAATGACAATTACTCAGTCATGTAATACTGTACCCGAATTCATTTTTTGCCCTTTTTTTTATACAAATAGAGCTTCCTTTTGGTGGTATTTGATCACCTCTGGGTTTTTTATTTTTTGCGCTATAAATGAAAAAAGACCGAAAATTTTGGGAAAAAAACGCATTTTCTTTGTTTCTGTGATAACATTTTGCAAGTTATTTATTTTTCTTCATAAATTTTGGCCACAATTTATACTGCTACATATCTTTGGTAAACATAAGCCAAATTAGTGGATATTATTTGGTCTTTGTGAAAGTTAGAGAGTCTAAAAGCTGTGGTGCAAAATATCAAAAATTGATCACACCTAATGTACTGGTGGCCTATCTCATTTCTTGCGACCCGAACAAGTACAAATACCCCCCCCCCCAAATTACCACTTTTTTGAAAGTAGACATTCCAAGGTATTTAGTAAGTCACATGGTGAGGTTTTTGATGTTGTCATTTTTTCCCACAATTCTTTGCAAAATGAAGATTTGTTCTTTTTTTCACACATAATTGTCATTATAATAGGTTATTTCTCACACATGGCATGTGTATACCACAAATGACACCCCAAATCACATTCTGCTACTCCTCCTGAGTATTACGATACCACATGTGTGGGACTTTTTCACAGCCTGGCCACATAGAGAGGCCCAATATGCAGGGAGCACCATCAGATGTTCTAGGAGCATAAATTACACATCTAACTTGTTGACTACCTATTACACTTTCAAAGGCCCTGGAGCATCAGGACAATGACACGTGACACTGATGACAGATGGCACTGATACGCGGCACTGATGACATGTGACACTGATGTAGCACTGATGACAGATGGAACTAATATGTGGCACTGATGGTATGTGGCACTGATGACAGACGGCACTGATATGTGATACTGATGACACGTGATACTGATGTGACACTGATGACAGATGGCACTAATACGTGGCACTGATGGTATGTGACACTGATGTGGCACTGATGACAGATGGCACTGTTACATGGTACTGATGACACGTGACACTGATATGGCACAGATGGCACTAATACGTGGCACTGATGGCATGTGACACTGATGTAGCACTGATGACAGATGGCACTAATACGTGGCACTGATGACACGTGACAATGATGTGCCACTGATGACAGGTGGCACTAATACTTACCACTGATGACATAGGCACTATGTGGCACTGATGGCACTGATGTGGCACTGATGGCAGATGGCACTAATATGTGGCACTGATGACACTGATGTGGCACTGATGACAGGTGGCACTAATACGTGGTACTGATGACAGATGGCACTAATATGTGGCACTGATGACACGTGACACTGATGTGGCACTGATGACAGATGGCACTGATACATGGTACCGATGACACGTGACACTGATAACAGAAGGCACGTGACAGGTTGCACTGATGACAGATGCCACTGACAGGTGGCACTGGGGACAGATGGCACTGGGGACAGATGGCACTGATAAGTGGCACTGGCAACAGATGGCACTGACAGGTGGCACTGGGGACAGAGGGCACTGATAGGTACTGTAGGCACTGTGTTAGTATTCACTCGCACTGCAGCACGGGTCACGCTTCCTCCTCACACACGGTCTCTGTGTGAGAAGGGAGAGCCGGCAAGGAGAGATGATCTCATATATTTACATTTGAGATCATCTCCCATTGGACATGCCGGTCGAGTGCTAAATGGCCGCTGTGATTGGCCATTTAGCACGATCTGTGATTGGCTGTGTCCAAGGGAAACGGCCAACACAGATTTTCCCTGATGCGCACCTGAGGCGGCGCGCAGGCAACAAGCAAACAGGAGGACGTCCAGGGATGCCCTCCCGGCAATTCAGCGCCACACTGTAGCCGTCTTTCGGGTATAGCGTGGGCTCCTAGTGGTTAATAGAGACTTGTTTTTTCTTTTCTTGGGAGAGTGCATGTGATCAGCACAGGGCCAATCAGCATTGTCCAGACATGTTCAGGCAGAGGGTCAGGAGTCCTGCAGCCTCAAAGGACAGCTCAATGCTGTGTGAAAACTCCTACAAACTTCACTATAAACTGTTAGAAATCACAAGACTGCTATATACTGCTGATGAGAGAAAGAAAATGTATTTATTAGTTTATGTTAACTAAAATAATTGCATTTACATGTTCTGTGTACTGTGAGAGAACAGATATAGTGAATGCAGGCTCCTGGATTTAGTAACACTTTAATCACTGCCTGAGTATCCAGCATCCTTGTCTTTTTATCATTGTCTATGTTCCAGTTTAATCTGGTGCCATGACCACTGCCCCAGGTTTCCTTTTTGAGAGTGCCTCTTTTCTCTTGCAGCATCTTATGGAGTCATCCGTGCATGCACTAGACTTGTGTCTCCCTAGACTGGGTGCATCAATAGAGGCACACAGCCCCATAACCTAGTATGACAAGGCACTCCCCTGCTCCTCCCCCTCCTCCTCCCCTATCTCTTCTTCACTGGCTGGGAACTGCACTGTCCACTGGTAACTGTGATGACTAAGAAAGCAGGAGTCAGCAGCATTGAAAGCTGTAAACTAAGGTGACCAGATATCCAGGGCCGTCTTTAAGGCAGGGCAAAAGGGGCAGCTGCCCTGGGCCCTGTCATTGTTGTGGGGCCCAAAACAGCTGCCTCATACTTGCCAACTATACAGGTTTAAATTCCCTTGTCCCTAGAAGTTTTATTCCTGTGCTGTGTCCCAATATCTCAGTGTGAAGTGCTGGTACTAATGCTGCCCAGCTCTGCCTTATTGTTGTGAGCAGGTGACTCACCTGCAGACCCTGTGTTTACATGTAAATAACCAGCATTCATATGTAAATAGCGGCAACAATACTAAGTAAATAGCTGCGGCTGGCAGCATTGATATATAAATAAAGGCAGTATTCCTATGTATATCATGATCCCCTGCTGTGAGGAGGTGATGTGCTGTAACCTCTAGCAACTAGTCAGTAAGCAGTAATGATAGCTGTGGCAACCAATAGTGATGGCTGAACGGTTCGCCCGGCGGTCGTTTCGCGGCGAATTTCGGCTGTTCGCGATTCGCCCGATCGGCGGACTATTGCCGCCGTTCGCCCGGCGGACTTCCGTGTTTACTGCGTAAAAGAACTTTGACCTATGATGACACATCCATCATGGGGTACAGGACAGCCAATTGAGACATTACAGCACATGGACACTTGGACATTCCCCCTAACTTATAAATACACCCGATCCGGCAGCCATTTTACATTCTTTCTTCTGTCACTATAGGGAGAGGTTGCTGTGTGGAGCAGGGAGAGATTGCAGTGACCCAAATCACTAGCTATTTGGTACACAAAAGTTCTTTTCAGGACTGGTATAGGTGTTAGGTGTAGTTCAGGATATAGGTTTGAGGCAGTGCTGTGCTAGTGATTGTTGCAGCAGCCTGAGTGTCTTTTGTCAGTTTAGAGAAAGGGACAGGATGGTGTGTGCTGCAGGGAGAGTCAGTTTAATCATTAGCTGTTACTATCAGGTCCACAAAAGTGCTACTCCAGTAACCAGTTATTGTTCCAGCAGCCTCTGTTTTGTCAGTTTATATAGGGACAGGCAGGAAGCTGTGTGTGAGGCAGTGAGGGTCAGTTTACTCAGTAGCTGTTGCTATATTAGGTCCACAAAGGTTCTTTTCAGGACTGGTATCAGTGGTATGGTAATAGGCTTGTACACGTATAATATTCTTTCTTCCAAATATAGAAAGAATATTATACTTGACTGCTGCCCTTCTGCTGCAGTCTGCTAATCAGTCACAACCTACTTGTTCCACAAAGGTCCTTATAAGGACTAGTAAGGTCTAGGGTGCTACAGTACATAGGGTTGAGTGAGGTACAGTCTGCTATTCTATAATGACTGGTATAGGTCCACAATACATAGGGTTGCGGTGCACTACTGCTGACCGCTGCCCTATACAGCAGCAGTCCTTCATCAGTATAGGGACTCACGTACAGTCTGCTAATCAGTCACACACAACCTACTTGTTCCACAAAGGTCCTTATAAGGACTGGTAACCTGGTGTAGCGTGCTACAGTACATAGGGTTGAGTGAGGTACAGTCTGCTATTCTATAAGGACTGGTATAGGTCCACAATACATAGGGTTGAGGTGCACTACTGCTGACCGCTGCCCTATACTGCAGCAGTCCTTTATCAGTATAGGGACTGACGTACGGTCTGCTAATCAGTCACACACAACCTACTTGTTCCACAAAGGTCCTTATAAGGACTGGTAAGGTATAGGGTACTACAGTACATAGGGTTGAGTGAGATACAGTCTGCTATTCTGTAAGGACTGGTATAGGTCCACAATATATAGGGTTGAGGTGCACTACTGCTGACCGCTGCCCTATACTGCAGCAGTCCTTTATCAGTATAGGGACTGACGTACAGTCTGCTAATCAGTCACACACAACCTACTTGTTCCACAAAGGTCCTTATAAGGACTGGTAACTTGGTCTAGGGTGCTACAGTACATAGGGTTGAGTGAGGTACAGTCTGCTATTCTATAATGACTGGTATAGGTCCACAATACATAGGGTTGCGGTGCACTACTGCTGACCGCTGCCCTATACTGCAGCAGTCCTTCATCAGTATAGGAACTGACGTACAGTCTGCTAATCAGTCACACACAACCTACTTGTTCCACAAAGGTCCTTATAAGGACTGGTAACCTGGTGTAGCGTGCTACAGTACATAGGGTTGAGTGAGGTACAGTCTGCTATTCTATAAGGACTGGTATAGGTCCACAATACATAGGGTTGAGGTGCACTACTGCTGACCGCTGCCCTATACTGCAGCAGTCCTTTATCAGTATAGGGACTGACGTACGGTCTGCTAATCAGTCACACACAACCTACTTGTTCCACAAAGGTCCTTATAAGGACTGGTAAGGTATAGGGTACTACAGTACATAGGGTTGAGTGAGATACAGTCTGCTATTCTGTAAGGACTGGTATAGGTCCACAATATATAGGGTTGAGGTGCACTACTGCTGACCGCTGCCCTATACTGCAGCAGTCCTTTATCAGTATAGGGACTGACGTACGGTCTGCTAATCAGTCACACACAACCTACTTGTTCCACAAAGGTCCTTATAAGGACTGGTAAGGTATAGGGTACTACAGTACATAGGGTTGAGTGAGATACAGTCTGCTATTCTGTAAGGACTGGTATAGGTCCACAATATATAGGGTTGAGGTGCACTACTGCTGACCGCTGCCCTATACTGCAGCAGTCCTTTATCAGTATAGGGACTGACGTACAGTCTGCTAATCAGTCACACACAACCTACTTGTTCCACAAAGGTCCTTATAAGGACTGGTAACCTGGTGTAGCGTGCTACAGTACATAGGGTTGAGTGAGGTACAGTCTGCTATTCTATAAGGACTGGTATAGGTCCAGAATACATAGGGTTGAGGTGCACTACTGCTCACCGCTGCCCTATACTGCAGCAGTCCTTCATCAGTATAGGGACTGAGAGTTTTGTCACAGGGTCATTTAAAAAATGACAGGCAGAGGAAGAGGCAGGCCCTTCCACAGGGGTGGTAGGGGTAGGGCAGGAGCAACAGGCTTGAGCCAAAGTGGGAAGTTGCAGAAGGTGCATTCAATTACTTTAAAGGACGCACCAGACTTGGTTGAGTGACTCACTCAGCCTTACTCTTCTGCACCCTCCTCATCCTCTCGATCTGCACCCTCTTCTTCACTCTCTGCTATGTGCACCCCCAAAGACACTACCACCAACAACACCACCACCACCACCACCACATACCTTCCGCTTGAGTCACAGGAATAATTTTCCGATCCATATCAAGACATTTCTGATGCGCAGCCACTCTTGGTATTGGATCAGGAAGAGGAGGTAGCAACAACCGCTACTCAGCAGTCTGACGACAGTACCCAGATCAGCCCAAGGAGGAGGTTGGTCCCCGGTGTTGCTGCCTACTCCAAGATCTCTACTTATAGCTATGGGGAAGGTGACGTCGATGATGACGTGTCTAGTGATGTCACGTGGGTGCCCACAAGAGAGGAAGAGGAGGGGAGTTCAGAGGGAGATATGGACCAGCAGATAGAGAGGAGAAGCAGGAATAACTTACATTGCACAGGAGGGACAAAGCAGACTGCAAATGTATCAGGAGTGAGGCATCAACCATGTACGGTCACATCTGGCGCTCCCAGGACACCGGCACATGGCTCCGCAGTGTGGGCTTTTTTTAACGTGTCCGCTGCTGACAATAGTGTTGCCATCTGCAATCTTTGCAGTCAACGCATTAGTCGCAGTAAGCCCAACACTCACCTAGGGACGACCGCCTTAAGAAGGCACATGAGCAGCCATCACCGAGCCCAGTGGGAGCAACGGAACACACAAAGCCACACTCCAGGCTCTCACCGTCTAGCCTCGTCTTCTACTTCTCCTTCTCCTCTCCTCACAATTGTCCTCCACTCCACCTTCCATCACGCCAAGCTCACGTTTTTCTGCAAAAAGGCAGGCTTCCGTGGGCCTAATGTTCGAGTGTAAAAAAATGATGACGCCGGATAACCCTCTTGCCCAACGGTTGACGGCTGGCTTGTTAGAACTCATAGCCCGCCAACTACTGCCATATAAACTGGTGGACTCGGAGGCCTTTCGTAACCTTAACTTAACTTTCAAAAACATAGCGCATGCTCTTCAGGAGCCGACGCTACATATATATATATATATGGGCCTGCAAATCTTTGGTCCACTTCTGGTGGTAGCTTGCAGCACCCCTCACCTCTCCAAGTGTGCCGCCCCCACACAGCAAAAGGCCCTCAGCTATCATGAAGATGGCAATGGAAACAAGTTGTCGAGTAGATTACATTGACAGGGACACCATTTATTATTCCCTTTCTATACCCTGTGCTGTATGTTTCCTATTCCACACCAACACATTCTTTACACTGTGCTGTACATTCCCTATTCCACACCGACCCATTGTATAAACCGTGCTGTACATTCCCTATTCCACACTGACCCATTGTATACACTGTGCTGTACATTCCCTATTCCACATCGACGCATTTGATACACTGTGCTGTACATTCCTTGTTCCACACCAACCCATTGTATACACTGTGCTGTACATTCCTTATTCCACACCAACCCATTGTATATACTGTGCTGTACATTCCCTATTCTGCACTAACCCATTCTATACACTGTGTTGTACATTCCCTATTCCACATCAACCCATTGTATACACTGTGCTGTACATTTACTATCCCACACCAACCTATTCTATTTACTGTGCTGTACATTCCCTATTACACACCAACCCATTCTTTACACTGTGCTGTGTATTCCCTATTCCACTCCAGCCTATTCTATACACAATGTTGTACATTTCCTATTCAACACTAACCATTTCTGTACACTGTGCTGTGCATTTCCTATTCCACACCAACCCATTGTATGAACTCTGCTGTACATTTCCTATTTCACACCAACCCATTCTATACAATGTGCTGTACGTTTCCTATTCCACACCAAACTATTCTATACATTGTGATGTACATTTCCTATTCAACACCAACCAATGCTATACACTGTGCTGTGCATTCCTTATTCCCCAACACCTTATTCTATATATGTTGTGCCGTAGAGCCATCACTTTCATTCACAAACATAATACATTGTAGCTTACCAGTCCTATACCAGTTTTGGCAGCTGCACTAGTTGTCTTTTTTCAGGTTTATTTTTGTACTTTATTTTCACCCCGTGATCCTGTCAGTAACACACCTTCAGTAATAGGCTCATGTTCACTCATCACAATGCCTGTTTGGAGCACTAGCACTGTCACCCTAGGCCACGCCTTCTTCTGATTTGGACTACAAACATCTTCCTTACTTTTCATCTCTAAAGTAGAAAGAAAGGTTAAAATAATCGTTTTTTAAAACATTGTTAATACACGCACAGCATATTGTTTGTTAAAATTCTCACTGTAAATACCTTTTTTTACTCCTCAGGTGTGGCTCTGGCTCCCCAGTGTCAATGAGCAGCTGCTGCGGCTGGTAGGAGGGAACGCTCTCCCTCGCTAACAACAGGGAAGCAATGGAAGCCAGCGGGTGACTTCACTGCTCTGTACAATTCAAACCTCTCATCGAGTCTCTTGTTGACACGGGGAGCCAGAGCTGTACAATCATGTGACCACTCAGAAGAAGAGCAACAAATAGGTATTTACATTGTGATTTCTGATAGCATTGTTTGCGATTTGAGGTAGGGGCACAGGAGGTTACAGGGACAACAGATTTGTCACAGGATCAACATATATTTTCTGTACTTCTGTACTATAAAAACAAAATAATCAAATTTTGTTGCTTTGCAACCTGAAAGGAAGACAGGCACCGTTTCTGTTTTATCCAGCTGTATTTACAACCTATAACATGTAAGTGCAACTTATAACATCCAAGCGAATGATAGAACACCAACATGTCAGAAAAGAAAAATCAAAATTCAAAAACAGGATCACTGAGTTGGAAAAAGGATCACCTTGCTGTGACAGTATTTTGTTGAACCACCTTTTGCTTTAATTACAGCCTTTAGTCTGTTGGGATATGTCTCTTACTAATTTTGCACATCTAGACTTTTCAATATTTGCCCACTCTTCTTTGCAAAACTGCTCAAGTTCAGTTAAATTTGATGGTTACTAATTGTGGACCGCAGTCTTCAGTTATTTTACAGATTTTCAATGGGATTTAAGTCTGGGCTCTGACTAAGCCATGCAAGGACATTCACCTTGTTCTCCTTCAACCACTGTGTGGTCATTTTTTGCTGTGTGCTTTGGGTCAATATTGTCATGTTTGAAAGTAAACATTCTTTCCATTGACAATTTTCTGGAAGAGAGCAGCAGATTTTCCTCAAATATTTGATGGTATTTTGCCCCATACATTTTTCCTTCTATTCTGACAAGTGCTCCAGTCCCTGCTGCAGAGAAACACCCCCATAACAGGATATTACCACCTCAATGCTTAAAGTGGTTGTAAACCCTTACAAACCACTTTGACCTACAGGTAAGCCTAGATTAAGGCTTACCTGTAGGTCCAAGAAATATCTCCCAAACCTATACGGTTTAGGAGATATTTGGCCGAAGACGGGCACCGCTGTCTACGGCACTTGCGCCGTAGACAGCGGCGCGCAGGCGCATTGAGCGTGGCATCACCGATGACGAACTTGATCGTCTCGGCCCCCGTGCGCATGCGTGGGAGTGACGGCTTCGCCGAATGATAGCGGCGGAGCTACGAGACCCCACCGAGAAGATGGATGCGCCGGACTACAGGGGACAGCGGTGACTTCGCTGGCTCCTGTGTCAGGTAAGTGACACATAATGGACTACTATGCGATGCATAGCAGTCCATTATGCTTTGCCTTTGCAGGGAATGAAAGATGAAGTAAACCCATCAGGGTTTACTTCCTCTTTAACTGTAAGAATGGTGTTGTTTGGATGGGGAGCTGTATTGGATCACCGCTAGACATATAGTTTGGTGTTGAGGCCAAATAATTCAATTTTAGTCTCATGTGACCATAACACCTTTGTGTAATCTTCAAGGTGGGTTTTGGCAAAGCACAGTTGAGACTGCATGTGGCCTTTCTTTAGGAGTGGCTTTTTTCTTGCAACCCTCCCATACAAGTCACATTTGTGGAGAATTTGTGATATTGTTGTCACATGAACACAATGAACACTCTTTGTCATAAATTCCTGCAACTGCTTCAGAGTTGCTGTAGGCCTCTTGGTAGCCTCTCTGACCAGTTTCCTCCTGGATCTTTAATCTAGTTTGAAGTGACGTCCTGATCTAGTGAGGGTCTGTACCAATACCTTCCACTCCTTAATAATATACTTCTCTATGCTTCTAGGCATTGGTAAAGCCTTTACATTTTTTTTGTATCCATCTTCTGACTTGTGTCTGTCCACAACTTTATCCCAGAGATCTTTTGACAGAGCCTTGTCACCCATATTTGATTGTTTGCTTCAGTTGCACTACCAGGAACTTAAATTATCCAGGAAAGCTCTTTTCATGCTGAGCTAATTAAACCACAGCTGATCACAGTTGTAGCAGTGATCATAGTGACTGCTGGGGATTGTCGTCCATCTCTCACCCTGCACTGCCAGACACACAAATTTACAGACATACAGCAGTCAAGAAATAGTCCTTGTATTTGTTTTTTTGTTGTTTTTATTGAGGGGATTTAACTTGGATGGGGACAGGGTACATATGGGATGCCCATGTGATAAATAGGAATTCTTCAGGGACATAACTATATACATCGGTATATACACACTTCTGCTCTTCTACCTCCAGCAAAAACTTGCTTGTAGAACTACAACTCCCAGGACCAGCTAGCACTGATTTGCAGGCCTGACACTGGCTCAGCCAGGCCCAAAGCAAATGCCCTTTGCAGGTAGGGACCGCATGCCCCTATAGTTTAGCAATAATGATAGTCCTAGTGCTAGCTGTCCATGTGGCTACTGATCCCAGTACCACCTCTTCAGGCCCTGCTAGCCCTCCTGGCTCTAGCTGCCTCTTTCCACTGCCTGTGCCACCACGGACCTCCTTACTGTTTTCTCAGAGCTTTACAAAAAAAGGGGGGGACAGGACAGTTACAATATAATTCAATACAGGAGGGTTAGGAGGGCCCTACTTGCAAGAGCTTACAGCCTACAGGCTTTCTAGGTCTATCCTGTAAAGAAATGAAATGTTTTCAAGGTAAAGACAATGCTGCAACCCTGTGGAGCCCCTTGGATCCCAGTACATGTCTAAACACTGCTAACTGAAACAGCTCTTAGGTCCCGTTCACATCTGGGCGTATTGGAAACATGGGCAGAAACGTGTGTTTCTGCTGCATTTCAGCAAACGCGCAACTCATTTGTGGTGCTATTATTTCTTAGTGCCACCCCAAACTTGGGTAGCAGTCACACATGTTGTGACAAAACACATCAACAGATGTTGTGACAATACGTAAAACTGTATGTCGCAAAATGCAGTTGGCTCAGTGTCAACATTTGGTACATGAGCAAAACTTGCTACAAAAATATATATAATATATATCTGCAGTTTTTCTAAAGCACGTACATAATATATAACCACTAGAGGGAGCTTTAGAATTATGAAAAGTGTATGTTAGTGCAAATCTTGTCATTTGTTGTTAGTAGTGGGAACTCATCAGACAATTACAAGAATGTTATGGTAAAAAAAGAATACTTTCCTTTTAAACACTTAGTAAGTAGGCCTAATTAAAAAGTTTGCAACATATAAACCAAGGATAGGCAGCCCCCGTCACGGAAAGCCTCTTTTGCCGGCATTCGACTCCCTCCCCATCAGCAGAGCAGTGCAGGGAAGCGTCAGTGAGACACTAATGCAATCCAATTTCAGAGTTCCCCACGCCGTACCTGCACTGAGGGGAAGGCACCGTGCCCCCACACATTGTAAAAGATGGGAAATTTTGCTGTAGCTGTGATCATCAGCTTTTGTGACGAGGAAGAGATTGGGTGCAGTTCTGCTGGGGGGGGGGGGGTCCTGTCTTCAGGAGGAGGGGGGCTGTCTTGGCCACTGCTAAAGCCAATCACAGCCCTGCTATCCCCGTCCACCATCTGGAGGAAGATGACTCGCTTGGTTGCCACTACCAATCTCAGAAAGAAGGGATTTCACTGTGATTGAGGAAACCACAAATCAGATGACAGTTTGTGGAATTACTGTTGAGCTTCTGGGAACTTTGTTGAAATTATTCCTGAACCTTTGCGTCACTTACTACTGAACCCGTCCGCACTCTGTGTCCCTTTCAGCCACAGCCAGTATTCAGCACAATGAAAAATCACACCCAACTTTTCCTGTGGAGCAGAGCGCCGCACTTTTTCTCAGCTGCGGGGGCCCAACTTATGATCTTGCATACAGGCCCACGGCTTTCAGAAAATGCCCCTGACCTGAGCTCATCATTGCGCATCCATTCCAGATGCTTGTATGTGACATCACATACAAGCACATGGGCTGGATGAGAGAGGTAAATCAGCAGGGTGAGTGTGCCAGGACAGGTAGATGTGTCTCATTTCTGCTTCCTTTCACCACTCTGTATATCACGCATCTCATAGATGAGAAGAGGGTACAGCGATGTACAGGGGGGTTCAGTGGTGGGAGAGATGAGAAGGGGGTTCAGCAGTGAGACAGAAGAGCAGGGGGGGTTCAGTGTTCAGCCAGATGAGAAGGGGGTTTAGTGGTGGGACAGAAAGCAGGGGGGTAGAGCAGTGGGGCAGATGTCAAAGGAGGTGTATTGGTGGGACAGATGATAAGTTACAGTGGTTGGGCAGGAGAGCAGGGGGAACAGAGGTGAGACAGATGTGCAGGAGGTACATTGGTGGGGCAGATGAGAAAGTGGGTTACAGTGGTGGTGCAGATGAGCAGATGAGTTCAGTACTAGGACAGATGAGAAAGTACAGAGGTAGGGCAGATGTACAGTGGGTACAGTGGCCGGGCAGAGGAGAAAGTAGGTAGATTGGAGGGACAGATGAGTAGAGGGTTACAGTGGTGGGGCAGAAGAACAGGGGGAACAGAGGTGGGACAGATGTTGTAAGATAAACCTGGATAACAGAAGTGCACCTGTAAAGAAGGACTTGTATTGGCGCATTGCACAGGCACACACAGGCATGCGCCAATGCGTGCACTCAGGTGCGCACCAATGCACACATACGTATGGGCGCCAAGTAGTCTATTTAAACTGAGCACATGCACATGAATTTTGCTGTGTGGTCTTTCAGCTAGTGCCCGTTTACCCGATCTGTTCCAGTTTCCAGTGTCTTGACATGGCCTCCGTCTGCCTACCTGCTTGTGTTTGAGTCTGCTACTGCCTGATGTTCCTGTACCTTGCTGCCCATCTGTGTACCGAACCCAGCTTGTGTCCCGTCTCTGCCTCTGCCTCTTGTCTCAGTACCTGCTCTGTCAGGCTGTTGATGACCTCCTGGCTTACGTCCTGGCTACGCCTCCATCTGCTGACCCAGCAATACGGAGCTTCGATCCTCAGAGTCTGGCCAGCACTCTTCAGCCATCTGGTTCCTGCCAAGGACTGACCAGCACCATCCACTACATCGGCCCTCGTGCCACTCTGTGTCCATTTCTCCCTGTCATCACTATCAGGGGTGTCAGACAGGAGGTGCAAGAGAAGCCCTCTCCAGCTCGATCTACACCAGGTATGTGACAGATGTGCAGGAGGTACAGTGGTGGGACAGATGAGAAAGGGGGTTACAGTGGTGGGGCAGATGAGCAGATAAGTTCAGTGTTAAGACAGATGAGAAGATGGTTCTACAGTGAGACAGAAGAGCATGGGGGTACGGTGGTGGAGCATATGTGCTGGGAGGTACAGCGGTGGGGCAGATGAGAATGGAGGAACATTGGTGGGGCAGATGAGCAGGGGGTTAAGGTGGTGGGACAGAAAAGCAGGGGATACAGTGGTGGGACAGATGTACAGAGGGTTACAGTGGTGGGGCAGATGTACAGGGTGTTACAGTGGTGGGACAGATGTACAGGGGGGTATAGTGGTGGCGCAGATGTGCAGGAGGTTACAGCGGTGGGGCAGATGAGAAAGGGGGTACAATGGTGGGGCAGATAAGCAGGGGTTACAGTGGTGGGTCAAAAGAGCAGGGGGTTACAGTGGTGAGGCAGATGTACAGGGGGTTACAGTGGTGAGACAAATGATCAGGGGGTACAGTGATGGGGCAGATGTGTAGGGTAGTACAGTGGTGGGGCAGATGTACAGGGGGTTACAGTGGTGGGGCAGATGTACAGGGGTACAGTGGTGGGGCAGATGTACAGGTGTCTACAGTGGTGGGGCAGATGTGCAGGGGGTTACAGTGGTGGCGCAGATGTGCAGAGGGTTACATTGATGGGGCAGATGAGAAAGGGGGTACATTGGTGGGGCAGATGAGTAGGGGTTACAGTGGTGGGACAGAAGAGCAGGGTTTTACAGTGGTGGGACAAATGAGCAGGGGGCTACAGTGGTGGGGAAGATGAGAAAGAAGGTACAGTGGTGGCGCAGATGTGCAGGGTAGTACAGTGGTGGAGCAGATGTTCAGGGTAGTACAGTGATGGGGCAGATGTGCAAGGGGGTACCATGGTGGGGCAGAAGTGCAGGGTAGTACAGTGGTGGAGCAGATGTGCAGGGTAGTACAGTGATGGAGCAGATGTGCAGGGGGGTACCATGGTGGGGCAGATGTGCAGGGTAGTACAGTGGTGGAGCAGATGTTCAGGGTAGTACAGTTATGGGGCAGATGTGCAGGGGGGTACCATGGTGGGGCAGAAGTGCAGGGTAGTACAGTGGTGGAGCAGATGTGCAGGGTAGTACAGTGATGGAGGAGATGTGAAGGGGAGTACCATGGTGGGGCAGATGTGCAGATCTAGAGCGAAGCTATTGGCAGTGCTAGGGTAGAATAGTATACTGCAGCCCTCAAATGGTTGATCGCGATCCATTGTCCCAGTGATCACCCGGTGGAGGAGAGCATGGAGGAAGAGGGGTCCGCTTGGGGTCACCGAGCGGTATAGCACGCTGTTACAGCTTACATTGAAATTGCCTCCACTTTGATCGCCATCACACACATCCCCGCCTCCTCCTAACCCCCCACCTGTGATAGACAGAATGCAGGTCCAAAGCTGGGATATGTTCTGTCTATCACAAACGCAGGGTCAGGAGGAGGCGGGGCTGTGTGAGATGGCAAGCAGAGCGGAGTCAATTTCATGTAAGCTGTAACAGCGTGCTATTCACACTCTGTGATCTTGTGGCTCTCCTCTTCCTCCAGTCATGAACCGGCCCACTCTCTCTCTTCCTCCGCCCTGGTGAGGCTGCAATGTTAGGCACATGAGTCTGCAATGGAGGCACAGTGAGGCTGCAATGGGGGCACAGTGAGGCTGCACTGGGGGCACAGTGAGGCTGCAATGTTGGCACAGTGAGGCTGCAATAAGGGCACGGTGAGGCTGCAATGTTGGCACAGTGAGGCTGCAATGGGGGCACAGTGAAGCTGCAATGTTGGCACAGTGAGGCTGCAATGGGGGCACAGTGAAGCTGCAATGTTGGCACAGTGAGGCTGCAATGGGGGCACAGTGAGGGTGCAATGTTGGCACAGTGAGGCTGCAATGGGGGCACGGTGAGGCTGCAATGTTGGCACAGTGAGGCTGCAAGGGGGGGCAAGGTGAGGCTGCAATGTTGGCACAATGAGGCTGCAAGGGGCACAGTGAGGCTGCATCGTTGGCACAGTGAGGCTGCAAGGGGCATGATGAGGTTGCAATGTTGGGCACAGTGAGGCTGCAATGGGGGCACGTTGAGACTGCAAAGTTGGCACAGTGAGGCTGCAATAGGGACACGGTGAGGCTGCAATGTTGGCACAGTGAGGCTGCAAGGGGTACGGTGAGGCTGCAATGTTGGCACAGTGAGGCTGCAAGGGGCACGATGAGGCTGCAATGTTGGGCACAGTGAGGCTACAATGGGGGCACGGTGAGGCTGCAATGTTGGCACAGTGAGGCTGCAAGGGGCACAGTGAGGCTGCAATGGTGGGCACAGTGAGGCTGCAATGTTGGGCATGGTCAGGCTGCAATGACAGTGAGGCTGCAATGTTGGGCACAGTGTGGATGCAATGTTGGGCACAGTGAGGCTGCAATGTTAGGCACAGTGAGGCCGCAATGTTGGGCATGGTGAGGAATTATACTTTAATTCTTGAGAGTAGGTGCGAAAATTGGGACAGGCTTGTAGGGGCCCCAGTGCATTACTTTGTCCAGGGGGCCATGATGCTGTTAAGATGGCCCTGGTGAAGGTGCAGGAATTTGGGCTGATCTGAGGTGTGTAGGTGCAGGAATTTGGGCTGATCTGAGGTGTGAAGGTGCAGGAATTTGGGCTGATCTGAGGTGTGTAGGTGCAGGAATTTGGGCTGATCTGAGGTGTGTAGGTGCAGGAATTTGGGCTGATCTGAGGTGTGAAGGTGCAGGAATTTGGGCTGATCTGAGGTGTGAAGGTGCAGGAATTTGGGCTGATCTGAGGTGTGTAGGTGCAGGAATTGGGGCTGATCTGAGGTGTGAAAGTGCAGGAATTGGGGCTGATCTGAGGTGTGAGGCCGCGTACACACGGGCGGACTGTTCGCCCAACCTTGTCCGCTGAACAGTGTTTGGGCGGACAGTCCGCCCGTGTGTGGGCTTTCAGCGGACAGTTTCAGCGGACAGTTGGACGGACAAAGTCTTTGGGAAATTCCGAAAAACTGTCCGCTGAAACTGTGTTTGAGCGAACAGTCCGCCCGTGTGTAGGCTACTTTCGAAATGAGCAAACTGTTCCCGCTCGGAAAGTCCGCCCATTTCGAGCGCGTGTACAGGTAGGCGGGGCCCGCGTCGCGGGCTCCGCCGCCTGGAATGGACTTAAAGGGGAACCCAACGCCGAAAAAAATCGGCGTGGGGGTTCCCCCAAAGTCCACACCAGACCCTTGTCCGAGCACGCTACCCGGCCGGCCAGGAAAGGGGGGCGAGCGAGCGCGCCCCCCCTCCTGAGCCGTACCAGGCCGCGTGCCCTCAACAGGGGGGGTGCCTTGGGGAAGGGGGGGCCGCGCGGCCCCCCCACCCTAAAGCACCTTGTCCCCATGTTGATGAGGACAAGGGCCTCTTCCCGACAACCCTGGCCGTTGGTTGTCGGGGTCTGCGGGCGGGGGGCTTATCGGAATCCGGGAGCCCCCTTTAAGAAGGGGGCCCCCGGATACCGGCCCCCCACCCTATGTGAATGAGTATGGGGTACAATGTACCCCTACCCACTTACCTGTGAAATAAAGTACAAAAAAAAACACAACACAGGGAAAAAATATTTTATTGCACAGCTCCGGGGGTCTTCCGTCTTCGGGGGTCTTCTCGCCGGACTCCTCCGCTATCTGTGTGTAGCTCTTTTGCTAGCGGAGGAGTCCGGCTTTCTTCCTCCCCGCCGCCGGCCTCTTCTCCCGACTTCGGGGGTCTTGTCCCCCTCTTCGGTTCTTCTGCCGGGCCACCGCGCCTTCTTGTAGCTCTTTTACAGGCGGTGGCCCGGTCTTCTGTCGCCGCTGTCGTCGCCGCCGCCGCCGCCGCCTTCCGTTCTTGTTCTTCTTCTTGTTCTTCTTCTTCTTCTCCTGGAGATGTTGACTCGACGAGCTCTCCGGCCGGAATGCCAGAGCCGCGCTGTGCGGTCACTTATATAGTGACAATGGGGCGGTGTCACATGGTATATGTCACATGGGTTGGTCACATGGGTTGATGTCACATGGGTACTATGACATCGTAAGGGGGCGGGGTCACCATGTGACCAACCCATGTGACATATACCATGTGACACCGCCCCATTGTCACTATATAAGTGACCGCACAGCGCGGCTCTGGCATTCCGGCCGGAGAGCTCGTCGAGTCAACATCTCCAGGAGAAGAAGAAGAAGAACAAGAAGAAGAACAAGAACGGAAGGCGGCGGCGGCGGCGGCGGCGGCGGCGACGACAGCGGCGACAGAAGACCGGGCCACCGCCTGTAAAAGAGCTACAAGAAGGCGCGGTGGCCCGGCAGAAGAACCGAAGGCGGCGACAGAAGAACGGAAGGCAGCGGCGACAGAAGACCGGGCCACCGCCTGTAAAAGAGCTACAAGAAGGCGCGGTGGCCCGGCAGAAGAACCGAAGAGGGGGACAAGACCCCCGAAGTCGGAAGAAGAGGCCGGCGGCGGGGAGGAAGAAAGCCGGACTCCTCCGCTAGCAAAAGAGCTACACACAGATAGCGGAGGAGTCCGGCGAGAAGACCCCCGAAGACGGAAGACCCCCGGAGCTGTGCAATAAAATATTTTTTCCCTGTGTTGTGTTTTTTTTTGTACTTTATTTCACAGGTGAATGGGTAGGGGTACATTGTACCCCATACTCATTCACATAGGGTGGGGGGCCGGTATCCGGGGGCCCCCTTCTTAAAGGGGGCTCCCGGATTCCGATAAGCCCCCCGCCCGCAGACCCCGACAACCAACGGCCAGGGTTGTCGGGAAGAGGCCCTTGTCCTCATCAACATGGGGACAAGGTGCTTTGGGGTGGGGGGGCCGCGCGGCCCCCCCTTCCCCAAGGCACCCCTCATGTTGAGGGCACGCGGCCTGGTACGGCTCAGGAGGGGGGGCGCGCTCGCTCGCCCCCCTTTCCTGGCCGGCCGGGTAGCGTGCTCGGACAAGGGTCTGGTGTGGACTTTGGGGGAACCCCCACGCCGATTTTTTTCGGCGTTGGGTTCCCCTTTAAGTCCATTCCAGGCGGCGGAGCCCGCGACGTCTCCTTCGCGCGCCCCGCCTACCTGTACACGCGCTCGAAATGGGCGGATTTGCCTCCTCCTTACGTGGGCGAGTCCGTTCATTTCAAAAGTTGAGCGAACTGTTTGGCAAACAGTTCGCTGAAACAGTCCGCTCGTGTGTGGGCAAGTCCGCTCGTGCAAATTTTGAGCGGACTGTTTGCCGAAACTGTTTGACGAACAAGGTTGGGCAAACAGTCCGCGCGTGTGTACGCGGCCTCAGAGTGCAGGATGTTAATTTCTCGCTATTACTTAAGTCCTTTACAGTATTTACTTTATAAAAGATCCTTTTCGTGACTGAGAGTGTGAAGTTGGCATTTTTTCGTTATAAAATCGGCATGCTTAATTTCTTTAAAAAAAAATTTTGGCACACTGTGAGAAATGTATACAATAAGAACCAATTAAGCATTAAAAGCTTTTGGTCAGCTTTGATCGGCTTTAAAAGAGAAGTGTACGGTTACCCCCGTGAGGGCCACGAGTTGAATCAGTACCCCGCTGGTTGCCCGAACCTGCAAGTCCTCCATCACCTCTGACACCGTGGGTACAGACATTTGTATCAGTAATAAAGATAATTAAAGACACACATGTCTAGGGAAACAGTTAAGCTTTGTTTACTGGTGTGATAAAGATATTAGAAGTGGGACAAATGAGCAGGGGGGTACAGTGGTGGGGCAGATGTGCAGGGTAGTACAGTGGTGGGGCAGATGCGCAGGGGGTTACAGTGGTGGGGAAGATGTGTAGGGGGATACAGTGGTGGGGCAGATGAGAAAGGGGGTACATTGGTGAGGCAGATGAGCATGGGTAACAGTGGTGAAACAGAAGAGCAGGGGGTTATAGTGGTGGGGCAGATGTACAGGGGGTTACAGTGGTGGGACAAATGAGCAGGGGGGTACAGTGGTGGGTCAAATGTATAGGGTAGTACAGTGGTGGGGCAGATGAGAAAGGGGTACATTGATGGGGCAGATGAGCAGGGGGTTACAGTTGTGGGGCAGATGAGTAAGGGTAATACAGTGGTGAGGCAGATGTGAAGGGGGGCACAGTGGTGGGGCAGATGTGCAGGGTAGTACAGTGGTGGGGCAGATGTGCAGGGTAGTACAGTGGTGGGACAGATGTGCAGGGTAGTACAGTGGTGGGGCAGATGTGAAGGGGGGCACAGTGGTGGGGCAGATGTGCAGGGTAGTACAGTGGTGGGGCAGATGTGCAGGGTAGTACAGTGGTGGGGCAGATGTGCAGGGGGGTACAGTGGTGGGACAGATGAGCAGGGGAGTACAATGGTGGAACAGATTTGTAGGGGTGACAGTGATCTGAGGTGTGAAGGTGCATTAATTGGGGCTGATCTGAGGCATGAGAGTGCACGATGTTAATTTCTCACTATTACTTAAGTCGTTTACAACATTTACTTTAAAAAAAAAATCCTTTTCATGATTGAGAGTTTGAAGTTGGCATTTTTTTGTTATAAAATTGGTACGCTTAATTTCTTTGAAAACATTTTTCGGCACACTGTGCTTGAAAGGTTGCCTACCCCTGGTATAAACAATAGTAGGGATGAGCTTCGTGTTCGAGTCGAACGCATGTTCGACTCGAACATCGGTCGTTCGTGCGTTCGCCGAATTCCGAACGTTTGGGCCGTTCGCGGCAAAATTCGTGTGGCCCACAATGCACTGCGATGGCGCAATGCATTGCTGTCTCACGATTGGCCAAGCATGCACTGTGACCCCGCATGCTTGGCCAATCGCAGCGCCAGTAGCGGGAAGAGCAATGGTTGGCCACAGGCATCCTGCCTGTGGCCAATCATGGCTCAGACTGTGTAGTGCACGCCCCACACTATATAAAGCTGCCTTTCAGGCGGCCTCGTGTAGTGTTTGTTAGCATCTGAAGCAGTGGGTGTTCTGTGTACCTTCAACACAGTTACACACCAATCGTTTTTGGCTGATTTACTATTTTGCTCTTGTGTAGTGGTTACTGTCTGTGCCCTGACCGCAGTATACACCACTATATTCACCTCACCTATATAGCTAGTGATCTAGCTTTAATAATAGAGCTTGCAGTCAGTAGTGTTAGTGCGTGCTGTCTGCGTGCTCTGTACCCAGTACATACCACTATATACACCTACATAGCTGTTCTCTATTTGGGCCCGATTGTCATTTGCTGGAGTTATTGGAAGTTGTGTGTGCCTCCAGCACAGCACAGTATACATCTGTATATACCCCTTTAACTCTGCTGTTTTCTGGTTATTGTCTGCGTGCCCTGACCGCAGTATACACCGTGATATTCACCTCACCTATATAGCTAGTGGTCCATCTTTAACAATAGAGCTTGCAGTCAGTAGTGTCACTCAGGAGATAGTGCGTGCTGTGTGCCTGCTCTGTACCCAGTACATACCGCTATTATCCACCTACATAGCTGTTCTCTATTTGGGCCCGATTGACATCTGCTGGAGTTATTGGAAGTTGTGTGTGCTTCCAGCACAGCACTGTATACATCTGTATATACCCCTTTAACTCTGCTGTTCTATAAAAAAGGCATCTGCAGGAGTTAGTGGGTGTTGTGTGCCTCCAGCACAATATAAACTACCCAACTACTGTTTTACCCAACTCCCTTCAGGCCATTACCATGTCTGGAAGGCCAGCAAGGAGAGGCAGACAGGCGCGAGCCGATAAAAGAGGGCAAGCAGGCTCTGTGTCTAGAGACAACAGTGCTGGTCGTGGACGCGGTGCATTGTCATCAGCACGTGGCCATGGGACATGCTTGTCCTTCTTTTCTGCAGCTGGACATGTTGAACCTGCAACATGCCAACGACTTGGTAGAGTGGATGACCAAGCCCTCTTCATCCTCCTCATCCTCTCTCACCCAGTCTCAGGGTAGTAGAAAAGCAGCTGCCAACACATCGTCGTCCCTCCTCTCAATGTCATCATCAGTGACTCCTTCCCTAGACCCACCACGTCCTCCTGAGGAGTCTCCTGAACTCTTTGAGCACAGTGTTGGGTACATGCTCCAGGAGGATGCCCAGTGTTTGGTGGGCTCTGATGATGACACTCAGCTAGAGGAAGGCAGTAGCGTGAGCACAGAGAGAGGGGATGCTCAAGAAGGACAGCAATCTGGCAGTCATGTTCCACAAGCTGCAGCATACTGCCAGGTTTGCTACAGCGATGAAGAGGGAGGGGATGATGAGGGCACTGACTCCACGTGGGTGCCTGGAAGGAGGGAGGAGGAGGAGGCACATGTCCAACGAGGCAGGATGCCCTCCGGGGGGCCAGCTTAGGGGCAGCACACCGACTGAATCACACCGCAGAGCTCCGCCTGCGCAGAGCGCTTCCTCTGCGCGTTATTCTAAAAGTTCTTTGGTGTGGGCCTTTTTTGAGACGAGTGCATCAGATCGTAAGGCGCGCCCCCCTTGATTAGCCCGGGCTGGACTTTAGTGACCACTGGAAAGCCCTTTCAATCGATTGGGTAAAATCAGACAATCACACGAGTTGAGGATTATCGTGACTACGAGTTCTTTATTTCCTGTATACTACTTTTTATGTGCTTCAAATTGCATTGTCAGCCAATCAGATTTAGACAAGACATTCAAGACATTTGACCAATCATGAAACATTAACATCTAGTGCGTCATACAGTTAGTGGACTTTTTTAGGGGAATTCTGATCAAAAGTCTCCAGACATACAGACATATATTTATATAAATGACCTTAAGAAATCATCTATAATTAAACCACATAGCGTCATTTCACCTTATGAATATTTCCTACTTCCTATAAATTCTAACAGCTAGCTCTAACCACAAATGCATCCTGTTTCTTGCAGACTTCAGAAGTAACTTGCAAAGCATGGTGTTTCACTAAACTTCAGTAAATATCTGTTTAAACTTCTCTTATTACATTTAGACTCTGCTTGAACTTAAAGGGTGACTCTCCCTACCCTTACAATCCCTCCTTTGATCATGAAGGACGAAGTCCTCTCTTGATCATTCTCAGAACCACCTATGTTCTGTGTAGAATCTAGCCATGGCTGTGTATGGGTCTGAAGTGGAAGGTTTGATTTTGGTAATTCTACCCATTTAGACAAAATACAATCTTAATGGTGGCATAAATTGCAATTCCCAGGATAAATATGATGATGAGGATCATTCCTACTTTCTTAAAGAAATTCATGATACTATCCCAGAACGAACCAAACCAACTTCCCACACCAGAGAATGGATTCCAGGAGTCTCCCAGACGTCTCATTCGGTCCTGCAATTTCGCCCTTTCATCATTGTGTCCCTTTATATGTTGCTAACAATATGATTGCTGTTATATTACATGTCCCATCCCTCCTCTGGATGTGATACTCAGTTGTTGCTGCAATTTGTGCTTTTGACATTATATCTCCTGTCTGTATACAGCAGGGATAATTATACCGTAACTCATTTCTTTAAATGTTGCTCTACCCATGACCCCTATACTGTTATTCCTACTCATTCCGCATGAAGATGTAAGCCAGCACCCAAAAACAGTTAATAAGAATACCTTCATGGTTAATGCAATTGACAAAATAAGAATAATTTTAACATTTCACCTTCTGGGCTTTGTGAATTGGGGCTTGGGGGACCCTAGAAGGAAGGCAGCTTGGCTGTGGGACAAAGGGGCTGTAGGGGAGAGGGGCAGGGAGCGATGGGATCAGAGTCTCTTCGAATACGAGGGAGAGGGTGGCAGGGAGTGGTTGGGTCAGTGTCTCTTCAGATCCGTTTGGTCCTGGCTTTGGGTCCATCTCTGGTTCTGGGACCATCTCTGGTTCTTGCTGTTGTGGCACTTTCTTTATCCTTGATGCGTGGATCCATTGCGGGCTTTGCTCGGTCAGAATTGCTGTCCTGGAGACCTTGAAGACTTCAAATGGACCTTGGAAGACAGGACCCGGTTGCTTGCGGACTGAAAGTTGTTTGATCAACACTTTGTCTCCTGGTATGAAGGGATGCTTGAGCCCTGTGAAAATAGGAGAGAAAGTGCCAGCAACCTTATCATAGTTTTCAGTAAGGCTACCTACCAAATGTTTCACGTGCTCTTCCTGTAAGGAAAATAAGTTAGACTCCTCACCTATTTTAGGGATTTTGTGCTGGCCTACCCATTAGGTTTTCAAAGGGAGAGAGACCTGTCCTGGCATGAGGGGTGGTCCTTATCTGGAAGAGTACCCCTGGCAAGAAATGAAGCCAGTTCTTCATAGTACCCTGTGTGGCCTTCCTTAGCTTGTCCTTAATGTTCCTGTTCATCCTTTCCACTACTCCTGCACTCTGTGAATGGTAAGGAATGTGGAACTTCCATATCCCCAAAATTTTCACTAACTGTTGGGTGAGTTTTGCTGTGAAAGCGGGCCCCTGGTCAGAGTAGCAGGTAAACCAAACCTACTGATCCAATGATCTTCTGGGATCCCTATGACTCCCTCCTTGTTTGACCACAATCCATCCGGATTGCATGTCAAACCTGCATGAACCCAGCAATCCATGTCTTTCGGTTGTGCTTTTCTTTGTACAAGGTATCTTGTTGGCTGCTCTGTCAGCTAAATTGTTACCTTTAGTAGTTTCTGTTTTGTCAAAAGAATTGCCTTTCACTCTTATAATATTAACTTTGGATGGTAAATGGAGTGCTTGCAGGAGGTTTTCCACCCATTTTTGGTTGGCAATTTGTTTGTTGTCTGCAGTTTTAACCCCCCTAATTAGTCCAGATCATTCCATAATCATGGGCCACGTTGAAAGCGTATTTGCTGTCAGTGTAAATGTGTAAATGTTCACTTCCTGTCCCTGAAATAACTGACATGTTCTAGTTAAGGCATGTAGCTCAGCTTGTTGTGCTTAACTGGTCAGGCAAAGTAACTACTGCATACCCTGTTTTGTACGTGCTATCTGAGGGCCTGGAACAACTTTCGTCAACAAAAATGTCTTAAAATTCAGGGTTGAGAGTGTCAGTCTTGGTGAAGTTGTATTAGTCAATTCTTTAGAACAGTCATGGGTGGGAGTGATTGCACTGGATCTCTGAGCTGTCATGTGTTGAGTTTACATGTTTTGTAGAATATGCACTACAGTGTGTGTGGTATACAGAGTTGTGTCAGTGCCGAGAGTAATTTTACATGCCTCCTTTACAGTCATTGCAAAGCAGCCACAGCTTGTAGACAGGCAGGCAGGTCCTGGACTTGAATTGCTAGTTTTTTTTTTTTTTTTTTTGAAAGGTAGGCCACGGGGCGGTAGTGAGTACCGGGCATTTGCGCTAGAACCGCAGCGAATGCAGGGTCCCTGACTACAAAGGATTTTCTGTAATCTGGCAAGCCCAGTGCTGGGGCACTGGCCAAGGACTGAAACAAAGAGTTAAAAGCTTGTGTCATTTCCTCAGTATATGTGACCTGTTTTGGGGCAGTCAATGCAGTGGCAGGGCGTAGGACTGAGTCATAAAAAGAACAGTCTGGGATCCATCGCCTACAGTAGATGATAAAGCTGAAGAAGGAAAAGAACGCTGCCTTATCCTTCAGGGGACCGAGACAGGTCAGGGTTGTGACTTGTTCAGGTGACACCTGTCGTGTCACGCCTGAGATAATACATCCTAGGTATTCCACCTTGTCCCTGCACCACTGGATCTTTTTGCAAGATGCCAAGTGGTCCTTGAGAAACAGGTGATTCATCAGGCTTTTCGAAGTCTGCTGCACACTGCATCCCGCTCACACTACACAACAGTAGGTCATCTACATATTGTAGTAGGACAGATCCCTGGGGTGATACCCATCCAAGGTGACTTTCAAAACCATTGAAAAGGCTGCCAGACTGTCCACACATCCCTGAGGGAGACAACGTGTCCAGGTCAGTTGTTGGCCAGGGGCCCCAGGTAAAAAAGGAAGATTTCCTGAAAATCCTCATGTACATCAATGCTAAAGAAGAAACATTGGATAAGTCTAGTACCGTGTAAGTGGTTGATGTGGCAGAAATTTTTAAGATCCCAGTAATGTCTGAAACTATTTGTTTAATCCCTGCAGGTCCTGCACCATCCTCCACTCCCCACTGGCCTTTCTGACAGGGTTTAAGGATTCCCCTTTGTAAATACTCTTCAATTTGTGGCTGTATACTCTGTAGTTTTTAGTGTTCAGTGTGTATTGTTTCTGAAAGATGCAAGAGGTGCCGGGCTTGAAGGTAGGGACATATGAAGTGCATTTGATATGTCCTACATATGTCTTGGACTTCGCCCAAATTGGGTGAGTCTCCAGGGGGGGGGGGGAGGCTGGTATGGAGGGGGGGGGGCTGGTATGGACATGAAGTAAAATGTCAGGTCCCTTCGCTTAGGCATAGTTAAGTCACAGTTAACTGCTTTAGCTGTCATACCCCCTTGTAAGTCAAATTTAATGGCTATCGCCATCCTCAATGAGGACATAAGGTCCCGTCCCATTAGACATAAAGGGAAATCAGTAAGGATGGCAAAACTTTGCTTGGTTAAGGGTCTATCCTGCAAGTCTGACACCTGAAGTGGTTCTACGGGGTGTTTGTCATTAGGTTGATTTGGAGAACGACCGGGAGTTCTACTTTCACTTTGTATGTGAGGAGGTTTCCGTTCTTGCGGATATCCCTGTTGGTGTTGTTGACCCCTTCCCTGATACCTGCCTCTGAAATCAGCTCTCCTTGGACACCTCACCGTGGTCTATAGCCCTTCCTTTGAGGACAATCAGATTTCCAGTGGGAAGAATCCCCACAGTTAAAACACCCTTGATTGTCATAGGGCTGAGGATATGACCCTCGTGGTTTGTCATTGAGAGCAGGAAACATGGCAGAAATACCAGGGGAGATTTCAAGTGTGGTTTGTGTGAATAATCCCCCTTTTGTATGAAAAACCCCGGAGGATGCTCGTTTTTTTAATGTCCTCCATAAAATATTTAGGACTCTGTGTAGCCCAATCAGAATTAACAAATTTTATAATTTGTGTGACTTTAGGGTCTCCATTATTCATGGCTGCACTGACAAACAATAGTGGGCTACCAATTTCACAGGATGTGTAAATTTTAAACAACTGTGACACAAAGGAATAAAAATCTTCCCCTGTTACATCTTCTGACAATAATTCTGTTTCATTTACAGACTTTTGGAGAGGCATTTTAAGGTGACTCATTTTTAAAGAGAGGTCATCATCTTGTGACTCCTCTATTTCTTCTTCCTCGCTCTCTGACAAGAGAGCGAGAACGACTTCTAGAACTATGTATGTATGTATTTCTGTAACATCTGTGCCATTTATTCCCATAGAGCAGCCCTCGGTATAGTTCTCAGTGATAAAATGGGGGTCATTACATAAGGGACAGGGGGCATGCATCTAGGGGATGAGGGAACCGTTTTCTATATTCCTTCAATGTTTTAGACCATACTTTATAACATTCAATCACGTAATCATTATTATGGGGAAATGGTGGAAAATTGTACTGTTTGTGTTGCTCACAAAATTTTGTAACCTCCTCCCAATTCTCTTGGCAACAAGGGCTGTCAGCAGTTAAACCTTAAACTTGAAGCATATGAGCTCTGGATACTATGTTTGCCCAAAAGGGTTCAGTACAATGTTTTCCATAATTTCCCAACACAAAATCAAATGGGGTGGGCTGTTCCAGCTTACCTCCTGGACCTCCCTTACCCAGCTGATTTCCAAAATTCAGTTCTTATACTTTAACTTATAATATGACTTCTATTTATATACATTATTTGCAGAACACACTCTTAATGATTTTGGACAGACTATAAATTGTTCACCTGTTCTGAATTCAATGATATTCCTGACACCTTTAAACAGTTAAACCTTCTTGAAACACAACATTATTATATATATTAAACCTTAATGTTTGTATCCGTGGTGCACCTTCACGGAACAAAAGACCCTTTTTCCCACCTTGTGATAATAACCATCATCAACATTAGCAACCAAATAGGTTTGAGATTATTTGTATACAAATAATAAGCCTGTTAAACACTCAGGGCAGCGTCCTGCCAACAAATACCCAGGAAAATGTCCTGACATTAATTCTAGAGGTTTCCAGTGACCAGTCCTTTGTAATTGAAAACTTAAATTTTCAATTATTTGTCTATATTCTTATGTTTCATCCCAGCCATCCTAGCGAGGATTTTTTCTTTATCTTATTCCTGACCCCGGCCCGCCTAGCGAGGGTCTCAACACTTATAACTCTTTAACTGAGCGAGCTACCTTCTTTCAAAGACAGAGACAAATTATATCATTGTCTTGAAAACCACAATCAAGTACATGACGTGTTCTAGGTACAGCATTAAAACAGGCAAGTTTCTCAAAAAGACTTATAAAAAGTAATTTCAAAGAAAACCTACCTGTTCAAATGACTGCACCCCACTTCTGGTACCACTTGTAAGGCGCGCCCCCCTTGATTAGCCCGGGCTGGACTTTAGTGACCACTGGAAAGCCCTTTCAATCGATTGGGTAAAATCAGACAATCACACGAGTTGAGGATTATCGTGACTACGAGTTCTTTATTTCCTGTATACTACTTTTTATGTGCTTCAAATTGCATTGTCAGCCAATCAGATTTAGACAAGACATTCAAGACATTTGACCAATCATGAAACATTAACATCTAGTGCGTCATACAGTTAGTGGACTTTTTTAGGGGAATTCTGATCAAAAGTCTCCAGACATACAGACATATATTTATATAAATGACCTTAAGAAATCATCTATAATTAAACCACATAGCGTCATTTCACCTTATGAATATTTCCTACTTCCTATAAATTCTAACAGCTAGCTCTAACCACAAATGCATCCTGTTTCTTGCAGACTTCAGAAGTAACTTGCAAAGCATGGTGTTTCACTAAACTTCAGTAAATATCTGTTTAAACTTCTCTTATTACATTTAGACTCTGCTTGAACTTAAAGGGTGACTCTCCCTACCCTTACAGCTGCTATTTGCAACATATGTCTCAAGCGTATCTCACGTGGCCAAAACATCAGCCGCTTGGGCACCACATGCTTGACCAGACATATGTTGACCTGCCATGCAGCTCGTTGGCAAGCGTACCTTTAAAGACCCACACCAAAGAACAAAGCGGACCTCTCCTTGCCCCTCATCAGCTGGCATCTCCAACCCCACTAGACCTTCAGTCCTCTCTGAAACCTGCTCTGAGAGGAATGAAGGTGTAGAATTAGGTGTGTCACAGCCAAGTGCTTCCGGGAACTCTGCTAGTGGTACATCCACATCCGATTATAGCAGGCAAATGTCCCTGCCCCAGCTGCTGGACCGGCGGAAGAAGTTTACTCCCAGCCATCCACATGCCCAGTGGTTGTATGCTAGCTTGGCTAAATTGCTAGCACTTCAACTGCTGCCTTTTCAGTTGGTAGACTCGGCCCCCTTCCGTGAGTTTGTAAATTGTGCGGTTCCTCAGTGGCAGGTCCCCAAACGCCACTTTTTCTCACGGAAGGCGATTCCGGCTCTCTACCGGCATGTGGAAGGCAATGTCCTTGCCTCGCTGGACAGGGCGGTCAGCGGTAAGGTGCATATTACCGCTGACTCATGGTCCAGCAGGCATGGACAGGGACGTTACCTGTCTTTCACGGCCCATTGGGTCACTCTTCTGGCTGCTGGGAAGGATGCAGGACAAGGTGCAGTAGTGTTGGAGGTTGTTCCGCCACCACGCCTCCAAAATGCTACTATTGGTTGTGACACACCTCTCTCCTCCACCCCCTCCTCTTCTTCTTCCTCCATGGCCTCTTCCAGTGCTCTGTCCTCAGAACCAGCGGTGCTCCGTAGGCGTTGCAGGGGCTACGCAAGTACGCAGGCAAAACGATGCCATGCCGTGCTTGCGCTGGTTTGTTTGGGGGACAGGAGCCACACTGGGGCGGATGTTTTGTCAGCTCTGCAGGGGCAGGCCGAGAGGTGGTTGATGCCACGCCAGCTTAAGCCAGGAATGGTGGTTTGTGACAATGGCACCAACCTCCTCTCCGCCCTCCGACAGGGACAACTGACCCATGTGCCTTGTGTAGCTCACGTCCTTAACCTGGTGGTGCAGCGGTTCTTGGGCAGGTACCCCGGCTTACAGGATGTCCTGAAGCAGGCCAGGAAAGTCTGTGTGCATTTCCGCCGATCATTTAATGCCTGTGCTCGGCTGGCTGAGCTCCAAAAGGAGTTGAACCTGCCCAAGAACCGCCTTATATGTGACATGCCCACCAGATGGAACTCAACATTGGCCATGCTGCAGCGGCTGCACACGCAGCAGAGGGCCATCAATGAGTACCTGTGCGACTACGGCACCAGGACAGGGTCAGGGGAGCTTGGTTTTTTCTCACCACGCCAGTGGGGCATGATCAGGGATGCATGCACTGTCCTGTCACCGTTTGAGGAGGCCACAAGGATGGTGAGCAGTGACAGTGCATGCATCAGTGACACTGTACCTCTTGTCCACCTCTTGGAGCATACGCTGCGTGGAATAATGGACAGGGCACTTGAGGCAGAACAGAGGCAGGAAGAGGAGGACTTCCTTGCCTCTCAAGGCCCCCTTTATCCAGACAGTGTTCCTGCTGTGCCACCCATCACACAGGAAGAGGGTGAGGAGGAGGAAGAGGAGGAGGAGGATGATTGTGTCAGCATGGAGGTGGAGGCTGGCACTCAGCATCAGCAGCAGCAGTCTTATAGGGATGATTTACAGTCCCAAGAAACACGTGGACTTGTACGTGGCTGGGAGGAGGTAGCTGCGGATCATGTTGTCCTTAGTGACCCAGAGGACTCCGGACCGAATGCCTCAGCTAACCTACGCTGCATGGCCTCCCTGATCCTGCAAAGCCTGCGGAAGGATCCTCATATTCTTCGGATCAAGGAGAGGGACCATTACTGGCTGGCCACTCTCCTTGATCCACGGTACAAGGGTAAGGTTGCCGACCTTATCTTGCCATCGCAGAGGGAGCAGAGGATGAGACATCTCCGGGAGGCCTTGCAGAAAGCTCTGTGCAAAGCGTTCCCAGAGACTGGGAGGTCACAAACTCCTGGTCCTGGACAACGTGTTGCTGAGGCATCAGTCAGAAGGAGCGGTGGAGAAGGTGGCTGTCTGACTGATGCTTTCAGACAATTTTTTAGTCCGCAGCCCCAAGGTATGATTGGTTCCAGCACCCATTGCCAGCGTCTAATTTACATGGTGCAGGAATACCTAGGGGCAAGGTCAGACTTGGACACCTTTCCCACCGAAAATCCTCTGGCTTACTGGGTCTTGAGGATGGATCACTGGCCAGAGCTTGCACAGTATGCAATTGAGCTACTGGCCTGTCCTGCATCCAGCGTTCTTTCGGAACGCACCTTCAGTGGTGCTGGTGGCTTTGTTACCGATCACAGGGTGCGCCTGTCCACCGAATCAGTTGATCGACTGACCTTCATCAAGATGAATCAGTCTTGGATCACCCACAGCTACCAAGCACCTGAAGCTGATGTAACCGAATAATTTTTTTTGAAATATCACATCCCTTCAAGACTGCCTATGCTGATGCTGAGTGACTGTCCTGTTATGTTGATTGTCTATCCTCTTCCTCCTCCGCTGATATGTTGGAAGAACATTTTTGGTTCTGGGTGATGCCAGCAGCCCAATTTTTCTGCCCCTGTTTAACAGGGGCGTTTAAGTACAATTTTTGATGCAATGCTTTGCAGCAGGGCTAATTCCTGCAATAAAACTAGAGTATATGGCAGAGGTTGCAGTGTGATGGCACCAGCACCAGTGCCTAAGGCCCAATTTTTCTGCCCCTGTTTAACAGGAGCGTTTAAGTACAATTTTTGATGCAATGCTTTGCAGCAGGGCTAATTCCTGCAATAAAACTAGAGTATATGGCAGAGGTTGCAGTGTGATGGCACCAGTGCCTAAGGCCCAATTTTTCTGCCCCTGTTTAACAGGGACATGTAATTACAATTCTTGATATAATATTTCACAGGAGGGCCCCTTCCTGTGCCCACCCAGAGTAACGGTGAGGACTTATAGTGTTGTGGCACCAGCACCACAACCACCAAAGGTCAATTTTTCTACCACTGTTCAACAATGGCATGTAATTACAATTCTTGATATAATCGTTCACAGCAGGGCGCTCCAGTGCCCACCAAGAGTCACTTTGAGGGCTTACAATGTTGTGGCAAAACCAACACCTTGTTCCGCCATTTCTGCAGAGCATATAGGGCAGGCCCCTACTTTCAAACATCCAACTTACAAACATCTCCTACTTGCAAACGCAAGGAGACAGCAGAAAGTGAGATGAAAAAAGATGGACGACAAAACAAATTATACAGGGGTGATAACCCTTCCCTATGTTTTCCAAAAAGCTTAAAAATAGTTTTTTTGACTGGAGCTACACTTTAAAAATGTACCAGTTGAAAATTACAAACAGATTCAACTTAACACAACAAACCTACACAGTCCCTGTCTTGTTTGCACCGCCTGTATACTGCTGTTCTGAGTATATAGGGCCTGGGGGCCACACGCATTTCCTTTTTTTAATATGGGTACAGGGTTCCCCTTAATATGCGTACAAGACCCAAATAGGCTGGTAATGGGCAGGGAGGGCTACCCATGCCATTTTTCTGAATGATTTTCAACCATATTGCAGGAACCAGATATAACATTAAAACCGCAAGCAGTTTTAAATGGTGTTATTTCTGTTTAATGTCATTTTGTGCAGGGATTGTTCTAAACACGGGAAACACATGGCACTTCACAGGCATACTACAGACACCCCCCAGGCACCATATTTAAAGGAATATTTCACTTTTTTTTTCACTTTAATCGTCATTAAAATCAGTGCTCCCGCCAAAACGGCCGTTTTTAAAACTTTATTTTGCATTGACCCATGTCCCCTGAGGCAGGAGTCAGGTCCCCAAACCCTTTTTAGGACAATATCTTGCATATTAGCCGTTAAAATTAGCACTTTCCATTTCGAACGTTTGAGTCCCATAGACTTCAATGGGGTTCTAACGTTCCGAAAGTTCTGGTGCGAACCGAACCGGGGGTTGTTCGGCTCATCCCTAATAGGGAACTAGTCTCTCACTTCCCCATCAAGCTCTGTCCACTCCACTACAAAACTTCTCGCCATGTATCTGTCGTTGATGGGTGTAGTGGCAAGGGAGGAAGCACACTGAGGAGTGACTAGTATGGCAACTCTGACCTCAGTGTCAGGCCCAACAGATTCAAGTTTCTGTTTCTGACAGTATCATGAATGCGTAGGCCTAATGGAATTCTGATGGGTGTCTAGGACGCCTTTTATGAATCTCCTCAATATCTTTCCTGATACTGGTCTTTTAATCTGTCCAAAGCTTACTCTACAGATTGCTTTACAGAACTATGTTTACAGACTGAAGCCTGCGTGATCTAGGCCTCAGAGTTCAGTAGACTTAATGAGAGCAGTTGTCATGTAACCATATACTAGAGATATAACTAAAAACCAGAGGGACGTTTACCCCCCCCCCCCCCCCTCCACCTCATGTTACGCAATAGCCAGGTGCGTTCTACTTTATATACTCATGAAATGATGAACCTGTTATACTTTGGTTTTTATACATTTTCCAGAAGAGACATTCACGTATATGCACTGTCAATAATATATGCAGGAAGTGTAAACACATACGTTCCGGGATATTTTGTACCATTACCTACAGCGCCGTGTTTTACACCCGCTATATACGGCTGCTGTACGTATGAACATACTATTGAGATAATGCAGCCTCGAGGAAAACAAATCATCCAAAGTGCTGTTTTGATGTCAGCTGTGAATGATCTTTTCCATGAGTTGCGAGAATTTACCTAAGTGAGAAGTAAGTCACAGCGCCTCAGCCACATTGAATGGAATAGGAATTATTCAGTATACAACCTGATGCCTGTTTTATCCCCTCTTGTGCGTCAGCGTTACTCTTATGGTTGCAATTAAAATGCTGCTGTTCTGCCTTTGTACATTCATTGCTCTCATAATCACAAAGAAAGGAGAATGGAAAACATAACGTCTTTGGAAAGGCAAGGTGAGAAGACAGAGAGGCTGCGTAGTGAGGACAGTGGTAGGTTGCTTCCTGCACTGAGACACACTTGGTTTTCTGTGTCACGTTTCTGAAACGATACCTGTCTGTGTTGCCTATGATGACTAGATTACAGATTTATTTTTAACCGCTTCAGTCCTGGAAGATTTTACCTCCTTCCTGACCAGAGCAATTTTTACAATTTGGCACTGCGTCGCTTTAACTGACAATTGCGCAGTCATGTGACGCTGTAATTTGGCACTGCGTCAATTTAACTGACAATTGTGCAATCATGCGACGCTGTACCCAAACTAAATTTGTGTCCTTTTTTTCCCACAAATAGAGCTTTCTTTTGTTGGTATTTGATCACCTCTGTGTTTTTTACTTTTTGCGCTATAAACAAAAAAACAGCAACAATGAAAAAAAAAACAATTTTTTTTCACATTTGCTATAATAAATATACCCAAATTTTTTTTTAAAAAACAAATTTCTTCATCAGTTTAGGCCAATATATATTCTTCTAAATATTTTTGGTAAAATAAATCATATAAGCATATATTGATTTGTTTGATTAATTGGTTTGCGCAAAAGTTATAGCATCTACAAACTATGGGAAAGATTTATGGCATTTTTATGACATTTTTTTTTTTTACTAGTAATGGTGGTGATTTTTAGCAATACTGCGACATCGCGGTGGATAGATCGTACACTTTTGACACATTTTTGGGACCATTGACACTTATACAGCGATCAGTGCTATAAAAATGCTCTGATTACTGAATAAATGTCACTGCTAGGGAAGAGGTTAACACTAGGGGCGATCAAGGGGTTAAACATGTTCCCAAGTTAGTGTTTCTAATTTATGGGGATTATGACTAAGACCTTATAGGCTGAAACGTGTCAGCTGTTTTCATTTGCGTTTGTTCACTGTAGCTTGTCAATAAAAGCAAAGAATTGTTAAAGAGCAACACTTGGAGTGCGGATTTTTTTTCCTACATTACTTTACTCTGCTATCTATATGTTGTATGGGTAGTAGCACTGATTTTTCTGTTTATACATGGGGATAGGACTGACTGGGGGAGGAGACATATCGTTGTTCCTATTTACTAGGAACAAACAATATGTCTCCTCTCCCCTGACAGAACAGTGATTTGTTTTTTTACATACACAAATCCTCGTGCCTGGAATCGCGGGTGGCTGGCAGCGATCGTGCCCACTGGCCGCTCGCATCGGATCCCCTGCTGTGCTGCGTGTGCACGCGCCTCCGGCGGCTCTTAAAGGGAACAACTTACCCATAGGTTGTTTTGCACAGCCGTGCCATTCTGCCAACGTATATCGGCGTGAGCCGGTCGGCAAGTGATAATTGAGCATATTTTAGGAAAATTACAGCTAGACTGTGATTCATGAACAGGAGAGTTTTCCCACGATCAGTACCACTAAATTGTAATACACAGTCCAAATTCACGTTTTGGTGCTGACCTGAAAATAGGACGGAATGTTTTCAGCAAAAACATAAGCATGTGATTAATTAGTGCTACTGTATAATGGTCAAACACATACCGTATCTCACAAAAGTGCGTACATTCCTCACATTCTTGTAAATATTTTATTATATCTTTTTATGTGACAACACTGAAGAAATTACACTTTGCTACAATGTAAAGTAGTGAGTGTACAGCTTGTATAACAGTGTCAATTTCCTGTCCCCTCAAAATAACTCTAAGCCCTTGTACACACAGTCGGACATTCCGACAACCAAATCCGTCGGATTTTGTCCGATGGATTTTGTCCGAAACTGTTGCATACACACAGTCGGACAAAGTTGTCAGAAAATCCGATCGTACTTAACGTGATGACGTTATTTAGTTAGGACGGGACTATGTTCAGGTTAGTAGCCAATAGCTTTGGTGTAGGAATTTGATCTGAGCATGCAAGGCACTTTGTCCGATGGGAATTCTCTATACATGATTGGACAAAGTCCGATCGGATCATGTTGTCGGAAAATTTTATAGCCCAGCTGGAAAACTTGGTTCGTCGGATACTCCGACGGAAATAGTCCGATGGAGCCCACACACTGTCGGATTATCCGAAAACATGGTCCTATCGGACATTGTCCATTGGAATGTCCGACCGTGTGTACAAGGGCTTACAGCTATTAATGTCTAAACTGCTGGCAACAAAGTGAATACACTCCTAAGTGAAAATGTCCAAATTGTCAATATTTTGTGTGGCCACCATTATTTTCCAGCACTGTCTTAACCCTCTTGGACATGGAGTTCACCAGAGCTTCACAGGTTGCCACCGGAGTCCTCTTCCACTCCTCCATTATGACATCCGGTGCTGGTAGATGTAAGAGATCTTGCGCTCCTTCACTTTACATTTGAGAATGCCCCACAGATGCTCAATAGTGTTTAGGTCTGGAGACATGTTTGGCTAGTCCATCACCTTTACCCTCAGCTTCTTTAGCAAGGCAGTGGTTGTCTTAGCCCTCGTACACACGGTCGGACATTCCGACAACAAAATTCGTCGGATTTTGTCTGAAACTTGTGTTGCATACACACGGTTGGACAAAGTTGTCGGAAAATCCAATCATACGTAACGTGATGGCGTTATTTCGTTACGATGGGACTACGTTCAGGCTAGTAGCCAATAGCTTTGGTCTAGAAATTTGATCTGAGCATGCGTAGCACTTTGAGCGATCATTTTGAACTTCCAGTAACCAGTATGAGAGAGTGAGAGCGATAACACCAAATTTAACACACCTGCTCCTCATTCACACCTGAGACCTTGTAACACTAATGAGTCACATGACACCGGTGAGGGAAAATGGCTAATTGGGCCCAATTTGGACATTTTCACTTAGGGGTGTACTCACTTTTGTTGCCAGCAGTTTAGACATTAATGGCTGTGTGTTGAGTTATTTTGAGAGGACATACAAGTTGTACACTCGCTACTTTACATTGTAGCAAAGT
Organism: Lithobates pipiens; assembly: GCF_037356315.1. Taxonomy (NCBI): domain Eukaryota; kingdom Metazoa; phylum Chordata; class Amphibia; order Anura; family Ranidae; genus Lithobates; species Lithobates pipiens. The sequence goes on along the minus strand of NW_027507790.1, from coordinate 200,042,946 downwards.
GTCATTTCTTCAGTGTTGTCACATGAAAAGATATAATAAAATATTTACATCAATGTGAGGGGTGTACTAACTTTTGTGAGATACTGTATATGATTTTTTTTTGTCTTTTTGTCCCCCCTATCCCCCCCTCAAAGGAGAAGGCAATTGTTGTTCTGCTAGAAGCTCTCTCTCTGTCTCGACTCCCCCCTCCCCTCTCAAGCTTTTACTTTTGCAATTGTTCTATTCGCTAGCTTTTAATAATATATTTCTATTTGTTAGCTTTTAATAACACATTTCTATTTGTTCGTTTTTTTTAATAACATTTCACACCACCTTTTCTTATCTATGTATAAAATAACATGTAATAATACATTTTGGCACTGAACGAACATTTTAACCACTTCAACACCGGCGTATTGTAATATGACACCCGCAAATGGGATCTCCCATCCTGGGTGGGCGTCATGTGACGTCCTCTCATTCCCGACCATCTAGGGGACGGAGCGCACTGCGAGCGCTGAGTCACTGAGACTCGGGCGATCACCGATTCGAGTAAGGGGCCGGTAATGTCCCCTTACCATGTGATCAGCTGTCAGCCAATGACAGCTGATCCCATGATCAAAACAAAAGCTCAGTGATCATTTTTGTTTTCCTCACGCTGACAGCGGAGGAGAGAAAAAAAGCCAATCACCGGCTCATCTGAAAGGGACATCCGTCCCGAAGAGGAAGAGGCAATTATGCCTCATCTTTGCCACCTGCCATTGCCACCTGACAATGGCCACAAGTGCCACTTATCAATGCCCACAAGTGCCACCTATCAATGTCCAACAGTGGTGCCAATCAGTGCCACCTAGAAGTGCTGCCTATCAGTGTAACCGATCGGTGCCCATCACTGCCACCCATCAGTGCCTATCACGGCCACCCATCAGTGCCCATTACTGCTACATATCGGTGCCCATCAGTGCCGCCTCATCAGCATAAATCGATGATGGACAAAAATTACCTGTTTTAAAATTTTATAACAAAATTTAAAAAAACTATTTAAAAAAAAACATTTGGTCTTTTTAAATTTTTTAATTTTTTTTAGCAAAAAATAAAAATCGCAGAGGTGATCAAATAGCACCAAATGAAAGCTCTATTTGTGGGAAAAAATTATAAAAATTTAATTTGGGTACAGTGTAGCATGACCGCGCAATTGTCATTCAAAGTGCATCAGAGCTGAAGGCTGGATAGGAGGAGGGTTTAAGTGCCCAGTAAGCAAGTGGTTAAAGACACCGTCACCTTTTAAGAGCAACAACTCAATAACAATTTTTTTGCACTTATATATGATAATTTAGGGGGGGGGCGTGGCCGGATGTAGACCGAGTAGGACGTGGTGTGCTGGAGCTCCTGCCATCCTGAAATAAATCCTTTCCCATCCTACGGCGGCTCGACTTTGGGGGGGACCTCAAGATATCCCCTGCATTCCGGACACCCCGCGGAGTGGCGGAGCAGCATTTTGGGGCCGCAATCGGTGTTTTTGGCGGCTCCGTGGCTTGCGGCCTAGTCACATTGCGGGATCCGGCCGCCATCTTGCGGCCTGTGGAGCCTCCGGACCGGCCGCAGCAGAGTATTCGGAGCGGTCGTTCGGCTCCGCGGGAGAGAGGAACGGCGGAGACGCGATCCGGAACCAGACCCTCAGGCCCTGCTGCCAGCTACTGCTTCAGGGACTCTTTTTGCCGCCCTCGGCCGCGTTGCGGTGTATCTGCTGGTGGGAAGACTGCAGGCTGTCAGGAGGCCCTTTACTATCCCTGCTGAGGCGGTGAGTGCTGTGTTGGGGATACAGTGTGAGCACAGGAGCGGTGGGGAGAGGTGTGGGAGAGTGGGTGACTGCCCTAGTGTCCTCCCCGGTTGCTCTTCTTGCTGGGCACATGAACTGAGACTTTTAAAGGGCTACTCCTCCACTCCTCAGTGCATGGCACGTCTCTTTGCATGTTATATCATCCTATTACTGGCTGTGAGAGGTTCCTGAGAGCTCCCAGAACTGTGTTGCTAGCTGTACCAATCATCCTTGCCTGTATCCCTGTGTCTGAGTATTCTTAAAGGGGCGCACCCTCTCTGCTGCACACAGGCTCACCTCAGGCCGGCTGGCCTGTTGCCTCCTCTCCATGCCCTCCAAGGGGAAGTCTGCGGCCAAGAAAGCACAGCTTCAGCCTGTTCAGAATCCCAGTGACCTTTTGAATCAATTCAAGGCTTTAATGGCGGATATGGAGCAGGCGGCCCCACAGGAGGCTAATTCATCTGCTCCCACGGTGCCGCCAGCTAATGATACCACAGTTATTCTTGCGGCCATTGAACAGAGTAGGACTTCCTTGCTGGTACGCATAGATCACCTAGCGGAGGAATGCAACCTTATCAGAGCTGATTTTGACAAATTCCGGGGCAGGCTCTCAGAAGCTGAAACGCGCATCTCCGCGACGGAAGACACTACTCACCGGCATGATGAGGCCATCCAAGCACTGCAGAGAACGGTCCAGCATCTGGTGGCCAAGTCCGATGACGCCGAAAACCGTTTGCGGAGAAACAACGTCCGGGTACTGGGCCTACCGGAGGGAGCTGAGGGAGACCGTCCGGCTGAGTTTGCCGAAGAGTTCTTCAAATCCTTGCTACATTTGACGGATGTGCCCCCGACGTATGTGGTGGAGAGGGCCCACAGGGTCCCGACCGGTCGGGGTCCTCCGGGGGCCCCCCCTAGACCATTCCTTGTACGCTTTCTTAATTTTCGGGATCGGGACCGGATCCTGCGGGAGGCTCGTAAACATCAGAACCTACCTTTCCAGAACACGACGGTGCACCTGTATCCTGACTTCTCAGCTGATCTGCAGCGACGACGCAAGACATTTACAGATATCAGAAGAAGGTTGCGGGAGCGTGAGCTGAAGTATTCAATGCTATATCCCAGCCGACTGCGGGTGCAACACGGAGGATCGGTGAAATTCTTTGAGTCGCCTGCGGAGGCTGATCAATGGTTACAGTCGCTGTAAAGGCCCTGCTGAGGTGCTCTTGATTGCCAGGGTTGGGCTGCCTGCACCCACCGGTTTCCCCCCCCCCCCCTTTTTTTTTTTTCTGCCTTTTTGTCATTTTTTATTTTTATTTTTTATTTTTTGGTTATCCTGCCAAGAGCTTGACTTTTTCTTCTTTTTGGTGGGGGGTGGGTGGAGGCGGTTGATGTCCGCTTTTTCTATATGGTCTCCTGCGGGTTCCCTGCCTCGGGTGAGGCCCTCTGTCCAGATTGACCATACAACCTCCTCTTTCGTTGTTGCGCCCGTCTGGACCAGGGGATTGGTGGGGGTGGTGGAGGAAAAGGTTGTCCCGATATTCTTGCCAACGGATTGTCGGGTGGTCGGCGGAGCAGGAGTTCCAGGCACATGTACACTATGTCCAGGTTTTTTTTGTACTGTTTGTCTACACGTGAACCCCTTTTTTGGTTCGCGGTTTTTGTTCTACGGTCTAGGGGTCCATTTTTGACCCATCGAGGCCATGCCTTCAAGGACTGTTTTTGAAATTGGTTTGGGGATAGTGTACGAGTTTTTTTGTGTTGTTACACGACAGCAGGGTGTTTATGGGGTGTTTATGGGGTTCAAAGGGAGGGAGATTTGTTGGGTGCAGCCCTCCAAGGTATATTGTCTAATTCTATGCTCAATGTTATGTGTGCTTCTAGTTTCAATTGTATGTGTCACAGGTATCGTATGTACTCCATCTACCGTTTCATGATTTATTTGGGGAATGATGCTGGGTTCTAGGTTTAATATAGTTTCGTGGAATGTTAGAGGTCTTAATGATAAATTCCGAAGAGCTTTAATGTTTCAGTATCTTAAGACTATCAGCCCGCATGTGGTGTTCTTGCAGGAGACACATCTGGATGGGAGCAGGGTACTGGCCTTACGTAGAGCCTGGATACAGAGGGCACTACACGCTACTTACTCTACCTATTCCAGGGGAGTGTCTATTTTGATTAGTAAGGCGGTGCCGTGCACCATCCACCATGTGATCTCGGACCCGGGGGGCAGGTTTTTGGTGTTGGTAGCTGACATAGGGGGGTCTAGGATGGTGCTAGTGAATGTTTATGTTCCACCCCCATTTCAGATCCAAATTCTGTATGATTTATTGGGTAAATTGGCGCCACACGTGCATCTCCCTCTCCTTATAGCCGGGGACTTTAATGCTATTTTATCTACGGCTTTGGATTCGTCCAACGCATCTAGGGTGGCCTCGGCAGATCTGTCCGCCTGGGCGGCGGCTGCCTCCCTGACGGAAATATGGCGTTGGAAAAACCCTGTCACCAGAGGTTATTCCCATCTCTCTAAAACTCATAAATCCTCCTCGAGAATTGATTTGGCATTTGCCAATGCATCCATGCTACAGGTGGTAGGGGGGGCAAAATATTTGGCGGGTGGTATTTCGGACCATTCTCCCCTGTCAATTCACATTGGATCCAACTTAGGTCCTGTGGGGAGGGGGTGGAAATTAAACCCGGGGTGGTTGGAGGTGGAAGAGGTGTCCTCTCAAGTAGCACCACTTTTGGTGCAGTACTGGGAAGACAACGAGGGGTCTGCGGACACCGATGTTGTGTGGGACGCCTTTAAAGCTTGTATGCGGGGGCACTATATTTCTGCCATTAAACAGGCCCGTAGGTCCCATAATCAGGTTGAGCAAGAACTACAGGACAGGGAGAGGGTGTGTGCCATGGACTACGCGACTAATCAGTCTGATGTCACTTATGGTAGCCTGTTGGAGGCAAGACGTGTGTTAGCACTCCATTATTCTGACCTGACACACACATCAAGGACGAAAATGGCGGAATCAATTTTTGAACAAGGGGACAAAAATGGTAAATTGTTAGCCATGCTAGTGGCGGAGCAACGGGTCCCGACTAATATCCCTTGTATAAAAAATGCTCAGGGTGACCTACTGACAACCCCAACAGACATACTGGACGCATTTGTGGAATACTATAAGACGTTATACGCACCCATACCGACTTATGATGTAACGGAGTTGGACGGGGTGTTGACATCTTTGCAGATCCCGAGGCTGACCGAGCCGGATAGGGATTATCTGGAGGCTGATATCACGACGGAGGAAATTGAAGGGGCTATTAGGTCCTTTCCTGCCCGTAAATCCCCTGGGTCAGACGGCTTCTGCATTGAGTGGTATAGACAGCATATGGAAACATTGGTTCCTAGACTTAAACAATTATATGACTACTGCTTGGAGCACAGGTGTCTCCCAGCATCTCTGCTGGAGGCACAGGTGATCCTGCTACCAAAGCCAGGCAAGGACCCTCTTGAGTGCTCTTCGTATAGACCAATTTCATTGCTGAACCAAGATTTAAAAATTCTCACGAAGGTGCTGGCTACAAGACTCTCTAAGGTTATCACGACTTTGGTAGACATTGACCAGACGGGGTTCATACCGCAGAAGTCTACTGACACTAATTTACGCAGGTTGTTTACCCACTTACAAATTGCACCCACTGAAAAAGGATCTAGAGTAGTGGTTTCCCTGGATATGGCCAAGGCCTTTGATTCGGTGGACTGGCAATACCTGTTGAGGGTTCTGCGGAGCATGGGCTTTGGGGAGATCTATGTCACCTGGATTACCTTGTTGTATAGTTCGCCACAGGCCGGTATTAAAATCGCTAATTCAGTTTCGCCTCAGTTTAGCGTCAGCAGGGGCACGCGTCAGGGGTGTCCACTATCCCCATTTTTGTTTGCATTGGCTATAGAACCACTGGCGATAGCCTTGCGGCAATCGCCTGGGGTGGGTGCTCTAGAGGTGGGGGGTATTAGGGAGTGCATTGCGCTCTATGCGGATGACATGCTCCTCTTTTTGAAGGACGCAGGGCCCTCCTTGGAGGCAGTGTTTGGGGTACTCGACAAATTTGCTGAGTTCTCTGGACTCCGGGTTAATTGGGAGAAATCCAACTTGATGGATATAGATGGGGGGGCGCGAGCGTTGGCGACCACGAGAGTTCCCATTGCCTGGGTGCAGGAATTTAAGTACCTGGGTGTGAGAGTTTCACCGAGAGTGGGCGATTATATGGCTCTGAATCTCTCCCCCTTGCTGACCAAGGCTAAGGTTCAGTTGGAAGCTTGGAAGCATCTGCCACTGTCCCTTATTGGTAGGGTTAATTTGCTTAAAATGAAGGTTTTGCCAGTATTTCTCTATTTTCTGCGTAATTCCCCAATTTGGGTTCCTTGTTCGTTTTTTCGACGGGTCAACAGTCTTTTTGGTTCTTTTCTATGGGCAGCTACACACCCCAGAATAAGCCTTAGGGTTTTGCAGGAGCCATGGGGTCAAGGTGGTTTGGCACTGCCGGATCTTTTTAAATATTATCTAGCTGGGCAAATGGTGGTGGCTGGCCGCTGGCTGACGCGGGAGGACGGGGATTCGGCAAATGTACTGGAGGCGGCTCTGTTGGGCTCATACGAAAGCTTGTCCTATTTGGTGTATAGAGGTCCGAAGGCTTCATTGGAGCTGACGGCCTCGATGCGAGCAACAATACGGGCCTGGGACAAGGTGCAGGCCTTGCTGAAACAACCAGAGGGGAGTTGGTCTCCTGACACTCCCCTGTGGTTTAATCCTAAATTGCCGCACTTTGGAGAAATCCCAGATCCGGTTATATGGGCCAAAGTTGGTGTTAAACAATTGAAACATGTGGTAGGACGGGGGAAACTTTTAACGTTTGATCAGCTTAAGGTTCAATATGATCTTCCAAATTGGTATTTCTTTCGATACCTGCAGCTGCGGCACGCTTTTCTCTCTCAGTTTGGTACTGGGGCTGTGGAGATGGGAGTGTCGCCTCTGGAGAAGACGCTGCAGACGGAGGATCTGAAAAAGCCTCTTTCCGTAGTGTACAGACTGTTGTTCCATGACAGACCAAAGCCTATCCAAAAATGTAGAGACATCTGGAGTGCCTTGGTACCTGACTTTGACGGGGATGATTGGGATGACATGTGGGGCTACCCGTTTCAGACCCTAGTCTCGGCTAGGGACAGACTTATTCAGTTTAAATTACTGCATAGAATATATTACACCCCGGCTAGATTGGCCAGAATTTATGGTACGGGTGCGGAGGGATGCTGGCGTTGCACAGCTGACCGAGCTGACTTTGATCATGTGTTTTGGCTGTGTCCACAGATTGTTGAGTTCTGGAGGGGTGTAACGCAGGTCTTACAGTCTGTACTTTCGGTGCCGATTCCGGTCACGGTCGCGACGTGTTTGCTCGGGCTGGTGGAGGAGTTGGCACCTCGAAAGGCGCAGAGGACTCTGATTTCTTTGGCGTTATTTTATGCACGTAAAGCTATCCTGTTATGCTGGAAGAAACCTGCACCTCCAACGATTTCCTACTGGAAGGGTTTAATTAATAAAGCTTTGCCGTTATACAAAGCCACTTATCTCAGTAGAGGGTGTCCTACTAAGTTTGAGAGGGTGTGGAGATGCTGGCTTGATGCTGCAGATACTGTGAATTAATTGCTAGGCGGGAGGTGCACTCTTTGAGGGGTGGGGGAGGGGCGGGGCGGGTGCTGCTATATTTGGGTTGGTCTACATCTTCATTCTGGGTATTCAAATCGTCGGTTACGGTATGAGTCATTTTTGTTGTATGGGAGATACGGTTGTGTTCATAAAATGAGCTAATAAGTTGAGCGGAGGGCTGCACAAGGAGGAGTTTGTTGGGTGGGGGGTGGGGGTTTGGGGGTTCTGTTTTGGGGCTCCTTTTGTATGTTTGTATGTTATATGTGTGTTTAAAAATCTTCAATAAACATAAATTTACAAAAAAATATATGATAATTTAGATTTATCCTTTAACGCAGAAGTGTATTATTACATACGCTTATATACCTATTTATTGTTTGTTGAATCTATGCCACGAAGAATTAAAGCAGTTCTGATGGCAAAAGGCGGTCCAACCTGGTACTAGAAAGGTGTACGTAATAAAGTGGAAGGTGAGAGTGTATATACAGTATTTCACAAAAGTGAGTACACCCCTCACATTTTTGTAAATATTTTATTCTATCTTTTCATGTGAAAACACTGAAGAAATTACACTTTGCTACAATGTAAAGTAGTGAGTGCACAGCTTGTGTAAATTTGCTGTCCCCTCAAAATAACTCAACACACAGCCATTAATGTCTAAACTGCTGGCAACAAAAATGAGTAAACCCCTAAGTGAAAATGTCCCAATGCCTCCCAAGAGACGAAGGTTAAACGACCCGGTCCTACAGCACCCCCTTTCCTTATGTACCTGTGTCTGCTACTGCTCCGGGTCCCCCATCCGCTTATAATAAAGTACATCCCAGTTTAGCTAAGGAGGGAATAGACTTACTGGCCGAACATTATGCAGTACAACAAGAACCCCAACCCCACCACAACCACCTCCACAGGGAGGTTGAGTACCTGTAGGCAGAGCGCCCACATCAGGTGCGCTGCCACAGAGAGCTCCTGTGGTCACCCAACCAGATCCCATATCACAAAGTCCTGTTTTGGGAACTCCTGGAGGCTCACCTCAAGGTGGGGATTTGGGAGGTTCTGATTCCCCCGTCTCTTCATGAACAACTTCTCCACCTGGATCCGAACAAGGTTCTGGTCAGGAGGAACAAGTAGATAGCTGCCATCATGAATACCCCACTTGCACGCCCACAGGTTAGCCAAATGGAACTAAGAAATCGACCAAATAGACAGAGGAGACTATATGATGATGAGATAGAGGGAACTCAATACCATCCTTTTATGACTATAGGAAATGACATGTTGAAAAAGGTGATTGATATTTAAGATATCAACCACATTGTTAAACATTGTCCAAAACCAACTCAGTTTGCCTCTGCAACCTGAGGGAGAAATTATACAAAGGAAGATATGCGATTGATTGTGGATGGTGTCATTGGACACACAGCCGCATTTGATTGGACTAAAATAGCATCCATAAATTAAATTGAAGATCCAAAAACAGTAAAGGCTGATGCATATAAATTAAATATTAAAAGGGGAAAAACCACCATGTGGGATCAATTAGAAGCGGAATTAAATAATGCCTTTAAAAACAACTTCCCTTCCTACTGCCATAGCTTGTAAACAAAAGCCAGGAGAAAGTGTTTTAGAATTTTGGAAGAGATTTATGGCTGTGTGGACACAGGAAGCTGGATTATCAATACTACTGGATATGCATAGTTTGATGATTCAGACTTTCATTAGTAACCTAAAACCACAACATGGTTTAATGGTTAAGCAAATGATTTCTGATTGGCCTACAAAAACCATACCGGAATTCACAGAGAAGGATGCAGCAGGATGTATTGGACATACTGAAGGGTCCAGGGAGGACTGCCACAACAGCAGCAATCCCACTGGGGAATCGTACACAGCACAATAGAAATAGGGGCAGAGGGAGAGGAAGAGGTCGAGGCCATGGTTTCCCCAGGACACAGCCCTCATAAAACAACCTCTTTAACTGTGGAGACTTGGGTCATTGGAGAAACCAATGTCCATATGACATACCTGAACAAAAAACCACACGAAGATACTGGAAGAGCATGTCTTGGGGACAAATGATTTAGGAGGTACTCACCTCCAAGGTTTTGTTTCTAATGTTATTTAATTTTTTTACCATGTCATAGGTTGACAATAATTCACATTACAATTATAGAAGACAACTGGTAGTTTGTAGTAAACAAAAAAACGCTATCTGTACTAGCAGATCCATGATTATTCGATGTTTACTCCAAAGAACTTTGTATGATGATTGTCCCTTGATGGCTGTAGAGATGTAAACGATGTGCAATGTTATATTTTTTGTATGTACATTTGGCAAATAAAAATCTTTAAAAAAAAAAAAAAAGAAGAACAAAACACCACACAAGTCACACAACCCTCCCAAAACTCAACAACATCAAGGGCCAAAATACTCCATCCAATTGAAACAACACCAAACCCAATCAGGATGCCCAGAAGGTAGTTTCTCAGCATATCCCCTGTTTTCATCCTCATATTATAGAGATGAAACCACAAATGCTGAGCCTTCAGTGGGAATTAATGGTATACTTACCAAAACCTGGAAAACACCCAACCTAATTGTCACAGACCCCTCATATGGTGAGCAACCAGTACTCAAACACTCCTTCAGATTATCCCAAATTGCCCTGTTAATCTTTTGGAAAGAGACCTTTTGGGCAGACTTGGAATAGTTGTGAAAGGACAGAGGAAGGAGGAATCATAGTGCACTCTAAAAAGGTTTGCATTCTAGGGCAATTTTTCTTTTCAGAAAGAAAACGATGGTGGTGACTTACCTGGTCCCAATCATAAAGTCTGGTTTATAAATAGCCTAAATGTTGGTCTCATCTCATGCACCCCGTATAAAGCCAAGTTGAAACCCGGAGTCCAACCCATTTATCATAAACAATATCCTTTTTTTAGAGAAAAGGAAGAGGGAATTGTGCCTATGATTTTAAATTTTCTGAAACAAGGCATAGTGAGAGAAATCACTGGAAAAAAATGGAACACACCAATTAACCCTGTAAAGAAGCCAGATGATACTTATAGATTTGTGCAAGATCTAAGCCCTTGTACACACGGTCGGACATTCCGATGGACAATGTCCGATAGGACCGTGTTGTCGGATAATCCGACAGTGTGTGGTCTCCATCGGACTGTTTCCGTCGGTGTATCCGACGGACCAAGTTTTCCAACTTGGCTGTAAAATTTTCCGACAACATGCTCTGATCGGACATAGTCCAATCATGTGTAGCCTAGTCTGACGGACAAAGTGCCACGCATGCTCACAATCAAATTCGGACATGGAAGCGATCGCTCAGGTAAAACTACCGCTTGAAATCGATATAGCACATTCGTCATGCTGCAATGTTAAAAATTCTTTCAGGCAGCGCATTCTCTTGTTCTTTACAATGCTGCAAGAATGAACTTGTTTTGATGCTTATATTCACACACACTTCTCCCGAACGTATTTCTTTATTCTTTTTACTAATTTCAGCTATACAATATTTTAAATCATCACATCTACACTAATATCTAATTTTGTGGTTGTTTTTTTTAAATCAACATTTCCTTTTTTGACAGTTTGCTCATCTTTGCATTTTTGTTGGTGTGTTTTGTGTGTCAACTTACCACAAAACCATTATTATCTTTTTAATTTTGTTTTTCTTTTTTAATCTACAGGAGGTTGTTTGGTGTTAATGCCCCTTGTTATTCATTTCACTTTGTTTTTTTTAAATGTACCTGCCTACTCACAAATAAACTGTCCTTTTTGAAGTAAAACACATATGCAAGTATTTCTTCAACCAAAAAAAACCTTTATTTAGGTGTCAGTAACAAATAAAGAGGGAGGCAGCGCTGGAGAAACTGGGAAGATTAGCGAAGCCTTTGGCCCCCCAGGGCACACATCAACTATTTAAACGCAAAAATTGGTGGCCTGAGGAGTACATGTCTGAGGGAGAGAAGTCTGGTCCTGAAGTCCAAGAAATCCGGAACAGCAGCAGATGGCATCTTCCCAGGCTGTGGTACTACAAGAGGCTGCATCTTCTGTCAGACCAGACTGAACCCAGGTTATCACACTCTGGTCTTCCTTCCACACTTCCTTCCAGGCTGTGGCTGTGGTGCTGGAGGTGTGGCAGAAGGAGGAGGATGTGTGATTTGGCCCAACAGCCCCTTATTGAGGGTGTGGAGAATTAGCTCCTCACACAAGATCTTTTGCCCCCTCCATTTGCTGGAGTTTACATGCAGCCAAGGTGGCAAAGACCTCTTGATAGGTGGGGGTGGCTTGGAGGGCCGCTGAAGCCACCCCGATCAGCTTCAGAGCCCACTCCTCCACATTCCCCCCCTTTCTCGCCCTTTTGCGTGGAAGGCGGAGGGGAGGGACCTGGGATTCCGTCAGGCTCCTCCGCCTGCCCACCGCTTGGCTGCTGCTTACCCCTGCCTCCTCCTGGCTGCCACTTTCCACAGCCACCTCCTGGCTGCTGCATTCCACACCTTCCTCCTGGCTGATGTCTTCCTGTGTATGAAAAAGGGACATAGTTTTAGTTTTTGGTTCATCAAACACACACAATTTTCACCTCAAGACTGTTGCAAATTGTTAACCAATAGAAAACACTATCATTCTGAGCCTAGCATTTTTCATTCTTGGCCCAAAGGTTTTGGCCACTACTGTCTATTGATATGTGAAACGATTTCTAAAATCAGCAATTAAAGAGCAAAAAACTATTTTACATCATTAATTTTTACTCCCAAAATATGTACAACAATACTATACCTGGCTCAAGCTGGGCTCCTCCAGTTCTTCCTAAGTGGAAGGCCCAGGTTGGGCGTCGGAAGACTCAGCAGGTGTGGAATGTAGCATAGAAGGACGCATGGAAGGAACGGTAGAGAGTGATTCCTTGACATCAGCCTGGTCTGACAGAAACTGCATCCTGTCATAATACCACAGCCTGGGGACATAAACTTCATCTGCTGCAGCTCCAGTTTGCATGGACTCCAGCACATTCTTCCTCTCCTCTCCCAGTTTCTCCATCGCTGCCTGCCTCTTTAGTTTGGTACTGTAATGTGGTTGCGTAGATTGCCACAGGCAGGGCAGCTCCCTGTATTTATCGATGAACAGATGGAGGAAACTGTGGTCATTGAAACCGTCTATAATCTCTGCAAGACACAACACAAGACAAACCCTAATGTCAGGCTAAACTCCACTAATGCAGGCCTCAATCTAGAAGCAGTATAGGCTAGTGATGTACCAATTTAAAAATTGTACCTTCGTTTGCACGATCGGCGCATCAGCTTCTCCCTCTGTTCACAGATCGTATGTACAACACACGCGTGTCGCGTTTTATATACAGTGCGCATGCGTGAAACTCCGCCCGCCCCTCACTTTCTTTCTAGACTATTCCCCGCCCCTTCTCTTTTGGCGCAGTGGGGAGAGCACATGGCGGAGACAACGCAGGTGCGCAATCAGAGTTCCACTAACAAGGAGGAGGGAGAGGAAAGCCCGGAGCCTGAAACGTCACGATCCTGGAGGAGAAGATTTAAGGCCTCAAATATGTCTTTTGGAGAGATGTTGGAAATGGTGGACATATTGAAGAGGAACGACTATGATGGGAAGTATGGACCTTACCGAAACCGAAATATCAGAAAGGCCAAGATCATGACTAAAGTTGTGAAGAGTCTTCAGAAGAATTTTGGGGTACGACGATCCAAGGATCAACTGAGAAAACGCTGGTCAAACCTGAAACTGAGGGAGCGCGATCAGTACAGAAGGATCAAGTGTGTTCTTCAAAAAAGTAAGTAGTTGTGTGTTCATATTATTATTATTGCTTGCATACTGCTCCATGTGCTTTGATTTCATGTTGTACAGTTTAAAATGTTCACTTTCAAGTTCATGGGTTCAATCGTTCGTAATAAACATTGTTCGTTAGCCCACTCCCAACACGATGTTTTCCCAACTTACACTTCACTACATTTGTTCACACTGCAGGTAAGTATTCCAGCTTTAGAAAGTGTCCAAAATAATGTTCTCACCTTTGAACTCGGCCAAAAAAACAATTGTGCGACGCTTCCAAGCAATGTTTCATATTCCTAGTTCTGCCCTCTGTGTGCTAAGTATTCCTTTTTTACATTCTCATAGGGGAGAGAAGACTCGGGAAGTCTGAGGACACCAGGGACCCCACACCTCCCAAAGAAGGCGAAATTCCAACACCAGAAGCAGAGGAGCAGGAGGAGGAAGGAGAGATTGTTGAAGTTGGACAAATTGTCACCACAACAGGTGAGTGTCGGAGACCACAGCTTCCGGTAAGCTAATCAATGTATGTCGGCATATTTATAATACATGGTGTGTTTATTTTTGTTTTTTTAGGTGACGTGGAAGAAGAATCACATTTTACCAGTGAAAGTGCCCAGATCCTGATTGGGGAGATGATGGGGTGCAATCGCGATTTAGAAATTATACAGAAAAAAATCAATGATGTTCAACATAAAATGAAGAACATCATTGATGTTTTGGGGAGAGTTTGAAACACCCCAAACTAGCTTGGGTATTTTTTTTTTCAAAAAAACAACTTTTGTATTTTACTAAAAGCCAAATTTGGAAGATGCACACAGTGTACCAACATGTGGTATCTCCCATCATGGGGGATCAATGTACGTGTTTTGTGTAAAGTGTCTGAGATGAAGGAGTTGCACCCCCAAAACATGTACATTGATCCCCCATGATGGGAGATAGCACATGTTGACACACTGCAAATTTGGCTTTTCCAGGGGTGACACCCCATGTGATGAAGGCAATATCAGCCCAGTTTGTACATACTCATGTCTGATATTGTCTTCACTTTTCAAAGTTGAACTTTGTAAGTTCCTGTGTTCTGTATGTTATGCTTTGATATATGCCCGTTTACACAAAAACGCCAAGTTACAAAAAAAATACCGAAAATAATGTTTTCGATATACCCAATATGTTGGTTTGTTGTAAAACCCTTTTTTAAATGCACACGTGAATGTGCTTTGATTAAAAAGTGAAATTATCTTTATTTTATTATTATTAGTGACAATTGGTGTTATTTACTAAAGGCAAAGCCACTCTGCACTCCAAGTGCAGTTTCAGGTGCACTTTTGCAGTGCACTTGTAGTGCATAGTGGATGTGCCTTTAGTAAATAACACCCACAGTGATGTGTAAATTTCCCCAATCACGCCATTTTCATGACCTCACATATTTCTGCCATGATGCTGAAAATGAGCAATATTTTTGTCAGTAATGCACTACATACATTAGCAAAAAAAACAAGGTGTGTGTGTGTAGCAGACACACAACATAAGAAGATTATCTGAAGAAGAGACTGTCACCTCATCTAGCTCTGAACTTGGGTTTGCACTGTTGTAGAAAAAGGCCCAAAAAAAAATGTTGGAGACACCTAAAACCAAGCCAAGCATTAAATGAAAACAAAGATTATTGTAGTTTCAAAGAAAATTTTATTTCAAAAATGCCTCCCAGACATTGTCTGGAATATCAATGCCCCCCTACCCACAAAGTACTCCATGTATTGGGTTCTGACCTCTTGGGCACTTTGGGGGGGCAAGCCAGGACGAGCAGCTTCAAGGGCCGTGAGATTGTCATTTTCAGGCAAGTCTGCATCTGGGCCAACTGAGACAACATATTTAGCTGAATGTCTTTTTAATAAATTGTGCAGAACACAGCAGGCAAGCACTATGTGATTGAGTTTATATTCCGCCATGTGGATTGGTGTAAAAAAAAGGCGGAACCGGCTGGCCAGTATTCCAAAAGTGTTCTCTACGACTCTTCTGGCTCTGGCCAGCCGGAGATTAAAGGTCCTCTGATCCGGGGTGAGGGTCCTCATCGGGAAAGGCCGCATCAGATGGTTTGCCAGAGCAAATGCCTCATCCGCGACGAAGACGAACTGGAGTTCTTCGACATTCTCCTCTGGGGTGGCAAGCTACTTTGGGCAGCCCCTCCTTACTTATACTATTGGCAGCCCACCGGACAGGTAAGAAGTGTCATAATACCAAAACCAAACAAAATGGAAGCACGTTTTGACATTCTGCTATTACCTATGAAGATAATAATAGGAAAAAAAAACTCAAAACTGTAGCATTTGAAAGTATTGAGGCAGGCCCTTGCACTACATGCTTTGGTGAATTCGTCCATAAATGTGATCAGAAAAAAAGTAGGTAGAGTGTGTATTGTGTTTGGCAAAGTCAGCAGATAGAGGATTGCTATCAGCTGACCTAGCAGTTGGGGGAAGGGGGGTTCCTAATGAGTTTGGGCCAACCAAAAAAAAAGGCACTCTGTGTTAGGAACTTCAGGTATTGAGTCTGTCTTAGTAGAAGGGGACCTCTCTTACGGCTCTGGTTCTGGTCTCGCTGGAATGGGAACAGGGAGACCGGAGCGCAGTGGGGTAGGAGAGTCCAGCCAGGAGCAGTAGCAGGTATCCGGAGATGAGGGTTCTCAGGAGCAGGGACTCTCAGTAGTAGGAAGGCTGAGGACTGCAGGCCACCGGATCAGGTTGGATGGGTCCTCAGGATACAAGGTAGCGATGCAGGAACAAGCAGAGGTGTCAGGTACAAGCAGAGTTCGGCAACAGGAGATCAGTTCAAGAAGGGTCAAACAAGCCGGGGTCGGAGCAGGAGAGGTCAACAAGGTCAGACGGAGCCGGGTCGGATATCAGGTAGGTAGCAGGTAGACAAGCAGGTATACACAGGCACGAGCTGCAGACGAGACAGCACAGAGCTGCTGCAACTGTGCCTTTAAAAAGGGCCACTGGCGCCAATCGTGCTAACGCTCGCCCGTGCGTGCGTGTACCGCGCGCACACACGAACGGCGTGCACGCGCGCGCGTTGGAAGACGCTCGTGCCTACGACGACCCGCTGCACGAACGTGCACGCGCGCACGGAGAGCCGATCGCGCAGGACGAGCGGATCCCTGACATTGCCCCCCCACAAGGGGCAACCTCCGGGTGCCCCTAGTAGGTCTTTTCTCTGGGTGTGCAGCAAAGAAGGCCTGTATTAGTCTATTGGCATGTATGTTAGTAGCAGGTTCCCATGAATTACTCTCTGGGCCATAGCCCTTCCACTTAATCAGAAACTGACCTTGTCCCCGTCGTCTTCTGAAATCCAAGATGGCCTCCACTTCGAACTCCTCACTGCCATCAATCAGCACAGGATCGGGTGGTCTTGTTCCTCTACCAGGGAAGGGGTCAGGTATGACAGGCTTGAGTAGAGCTACATGGAAGACTGGGTGTATTCTCATGGAATCGGGTAAAGACAACTCATAAGATACCTCGTTAATCCTCCTTTTAACGGGAAATGGACCCAGAAACTTTGGTGCCAACTTCCTGGAGGGACATGCTAATTTTAAATTAGAGGAAGACAGCCATACCTGGTCCCCGACTTGAAGGATCAACTCTCCCCTTCTTCCTTGATCGAAACTCTTCTTGCTGTCAGCCTGAGCCTTGGTTATAGCCTCCTGCAGGATCCGGTTGTTCTGCTGAAGAAAGGATACTGTGTCCTGAACTGCTGGTACATGCGATTCTGTAGGGATATCGGGAAGAAAAGACAGGTTAAAACCGTAATTGGAAAAGAACGGGGACTGCCCGGTGGTAGCATGGCTGGCATTGTTGTAGGCGAATTCCGCCAAAGGTAACAGGGAAACCCAATCGTCCTGGACAAAGGAAGAAAAACATCTGATATACTGTTCGAGGGTTTGGTTGGTGCGTTCTGTTTGCCCGTTAGTCTGTGGGTGGTAGGCGGAGGACAAGGCCAATTCAATTTTCAGAGCTCCGCATAAGGCTCTCCAGAAACGGGAGGTGAACTGCACCCCTCTGTCAGATACAATGTTGGTGGGGACCCCGTGAAGCCTGATTATTTCCTTAATAAAAACGTGAGCCGTTTCGGTAGCAGAAGGAGTCCCCTTCAAGGGAAGAAAGTGGGCCATCTTAGACAGACGGTCACACACAACAAAGATGGCGGTACAGTTCTCAGAGGGGGGGAGTTCTACGATGAAATCCATAGTAATCATCTGCCAGGGGCGGTCGGGTGCGGGGAGAGGCTTAAGCAGGCCCCAGGCCCGATTCCTGGGAATCTTATTCCGGCAACATACTGGACAAGAGTTCACGTACTGCTTGCAGAACTCCCTCATGCCTGGCCACCAGAAGGAACGTTGTATCAGCTCTAAGGTCTTGCGGACACCAAAGTGACCCGCGAGTGGATGGTCATGGAGGAGCCCCAAAACCTTAACTCTCACCTCCTCAGGAACGAAGATTAGGTTGTCTTTCCAGAGCAGGCCCTCTCTGGATGTTAATGAGATTCCTGGGGGACAGGAAGATGTGGAAGAGGCACTCTTGAGCAGAGAAACTAGGCCCGGTTGGATGAGAAGAAAGGAGTTAGCAGGGAGGATAGTATCCGGAGGTGCAGAGTCCTTAGGATTGTCAAACATGCGAGAGAGTGCATCCGGCTTGGTGTTTCTTGATCCAGGGCGATAGGTGATGTGAAAACTGAATCGGGAGAAAAAGAGGGCCCAGCGGGCCTGCCGAGGTTTCAGTCGTTTAGCGGTGCGGAGGTATTCGAGATTTTTGTGATCCGTGTAGATGAGCACGGGGTGTACCGCCCCCTCCAGTAAGTATCTCCACTCCTCCAAGGCCGATTTAATGGCAAGTAGTTCCCGATCTCCTACATCATAATTCTTCTCCGCTGGAGAGAGTTTTCGGGAGAAGAACCCTACGGGGTGCATCAGGTCGTCTTTACCAAAGCGTTGGGAGACCACCGCCCCTACTGCTATCTCGGAGGCGTCTACTTCCAGAATATAGGGTCTAGATGGATCCGGATGACTGAGGATGGGGGCAGAGGTGAACAAGTCCTTGAGTCTTTCGAAGGCGACCTGGGCTTCAGGACTCCAAAGAAAGCGCATATTCTGCTTAGTAAGCTGGGTGATGGGGGAGATAATGGCCGAGAACCCTTTAATAAACTTTCTGTAGAAATTGGCGAAGCCTACAAAGCGCTGGACGCCTTTCTTGTCGGTGGGGGCTGGCCACTCGAGAACAGCAGCGACCTTTTGCGGATCCATCCTGACGCCTGCTGGGGAGATTTCAAGGCCAAGGAATTGGATCTCTTGTTGCTCGAACTTACATTTCTCGGCCTTGGCGTATAGTCCATGTTGCCTGAGCCGAAGTAGAACTCTGCTGACGTGCCCCCGGTGCTGTTCCAGGGACCTGGAGAAGATCAAGATATCGTCAAGGTAAACGATGACAAAAATGTCCAGGAAGTCCCGGAAGACATCATTAATCAAGTGCTGGAAGGTGGCTGGGGCATTGCACAATCCAAAAGGCATCACCAGATACTCGTAATGCCCAAAACGAGTTCGGAACGCAGTCTTCCACTCGTCGCCTGCTCGTATACGGACCAAGTTATAGGCTCCTCTCAGATCAAGTTTGGTGAAAATAACAGCCGATCTCAATTTTTGAAAAAGTTCTGGGATCAGAGGTAGGGGATAGCGGTTTTTAATCGTGACTCTGTTCAGTTCCCGATAGTCTACACAGGGTCGGAGGGTCTGGTCTTTTTTAGTGACGAAAAATATCCCAGCCCCGGCAGGGGATGTGGAGTGACGGATGAACCCCTTCTTGAGGTTTTCGGAGATGTATGCCTTCAGAGCCTCCTGCTCCTTCTCGGATAAGGGGTAGACACGTCCAAAGGGAATCTCAGCCCCAGGGAGGAGCTCAATGGGGCAGTCGTAAGGACGATGCGGAGGTAAGGAGTCAGCCCCCCGTTTACTGAAGACATCCAGAAACTGATGATAAGGCTCTGGAACCGATTGACATAGGTCCAGGTCTGGATCTAGACAGAGGAGTGTTCTGGATTGTGCAGGAGCCCCAGAGAGGCAGTGGTCCTGACAGTAGGTGGAGAGGAATCTTACCTCCCCAGAGGACCAGTCAATGGAGGGGTTGTGGGCTTGCAGCCATGGTATGCCCAGAATCACAGGAAAGAGTGGTGATGAAATGACATCAAGAGTTAGTAGTTCCGTATGTCGGCAGGAGGTGGAGGTGGGTAGAGGAAGGGTCTCATGAGTGACCCGGCCGGACTTGATCTGAGAACCATCGGCCAAGAAGATAGAAAGTCCATGAGATTTCGGCTGAAGTGGAATGGAATGCAGGTTAGTGAAGGCAGCGTCGATGAAGCAACCGCAGGCTCCGGAGTCAAGGATGGCTTTGACGTGGATCGTTCTTCCATGAAGCTGAAAAGAAAGCAGAAGGGCAACATGTAGAGAGTTGGAAGATGAGTTAACGAAACTGCGGGACACAGAAGAGAGGCACTTACGAGGCTTCACAGGGCAGTTGGCCACATAATGTCCGGAGCCGCCACAGTATAGACACAAGTTCATATGTCGACGACGGGCACGCTCCTCCGGAGACAGAGTAGGTCGGAGTAGTCCAAGCTGCATAGGTTCCTCGGGAGCAAGAGAGGTACTGGCAGGCCCCTTTTGAGAGGGCGGAGAGAAGAACGGATTGGGAGACGGGGTTCTGGCGGTCATCCAGGCAGGTCTCAGAGGTTGAGAAGAGCGTTCGGCCTTCCGCTCACGGAGTCTACGATCGATCTGGATGGCTAGAGCAATTAAGTCCTCTAAGGCATCTGGGATACCAACTCGGGCTAGTTCGTCCTTGAGGCCTTCAGACAGGCCCATGCGAAATTGGTGTCTAAGGGCCGACTCGTTCCATAAGGTATCTGCACTCCAGCGCCTAAAGTCCAAGACATAGTCCTCGGCCGTCCTACGGCCTTGCTGGAGCGCAGTTAATGCGGATTCTGCGGTGGCAGTCCGCTGGGGGTCATCATAAAGTTGTGCCATCCCTTCAAAGAAGGCAGAGAGAGTCTGAGTAAGAGGACTGTCATTCTCCAGGAGATGGTGGGCCCATGACTGAGGTTCTTCTTGCAGGAGAGAAATGACAAATCCCACCTTAGTTGCTTCCAGTGAAAAAGTCCTGGGCTGGAGGGCAAAGTAAAGCTGGCAGGCATTACGAAAACCCCGAAACTTGGAACGGTCCCCAGAGAATCTTTCCGGAATGGGAACCCTAGGCTCAGGTGGAAGCATCACGACTGCCGGATGAGTTGCAGGCTGGACTGGAGGAGACTGAGGTGCAGTGTCCGGGGATCCCGAAATGGAGAGATGTTGGACCCGCTCTTCCAATCTGGTGTAGCCGTCTTGAAGGGATTTCACGGCCTGGGTGAGAGCCGCAAGGTGAGAGCAAATCTCCTTCATGGCGGAGGCCCCTTCTGCAGACTCAGACATGGCTGTCTCGTACTGTTAGGAACTTCAGGTATTGAGTCTGTCTTAGTAGAAGGGGACCTCTCTTACGGCTCTGGTTCTGGTCTCGCTGGAATGGGAACAGGGAGACCGGAGCGCAGTGGGGTAGGAGAGTCCAGCCAGGAGCAGTAGCAGGTATCCGGAGATGAGGGTTCTCAGGAGCAGGGACTCTCAGTAGTAGGAAGGCTGAGGACTGCAGGCCACCGGATCAGGTTGGATGGGTCCTCAGGATACAAGGTAGCGATGCAGGAACAAGCAGAGGTGTCAGGTACAAGCAGAGTTCGGCAACAGGAGATCAGTTCAAGAAGGGTCAAACAAGCCGGGGTCGGAGCAGGAGAGGTCAACAAGGTCAGACGGAGCCGGGTCGGATATCAGGTAGGTAGCAGGTAGACAAGCAGGTATACACAGGCACGAGCTGCAGACGAGACAGCACAGAGCTGCTGCAACTGTGCCTTTAAAAAGGGCCACTGGCGCCAATCGTGCTAACGCTCGCCCGTGCGTGCGTGTACCGCGCGCACACACGAACGGCGTGCACGCGCGCGCGTTGGAAGACGCTCGTGCCTACGACGACCCGCTGCACGAACGTGCACGCGCGCACGGAGAGCCGATCGCGCAGGACGAGCGGATCCCTGACACTCTGCATAAATTTAAGCACACACATAACATTTGTAGACATTTTAGGGGGTGTTTAGGGGAAAGCAATACTATGGAGCTGACAAAAGACATTGCTAAGTGACTAGACTATAGGTTTATGGGCCCAGAAGAGCATGGTTGGGAAGTTAGTGAAGGTAAATATGCATGAAGGACAAAAAAGGAACTTGAAAAGCTTCCAGCATGCATGAGGACAAAGGGGCAGAGCATATCAAATAGAGCATATTGCAATCGTGGTAATTAGGGAATGAGGAAAGAAATCCGAGACATTAGCAATCATTAAATACATAGAATGTGATGTTAAAGGATAAAACTTACCTTTATATAGTCCTTCTGCAGGACCTGAATGATGGCAGAACAGGTCTCTGGAATAATGATCCCCAGAGCCTGGGGGGAGATGCCTGTGGAGAACTTGAGGTCCTGAATGCTTCTCCCTGTCGCCAAGTAGTGCAACGTGGCGATGAGCCTCTGCTCCGGAGTGATGGCTTGCCGCATGCAGGTATCCTGCCTGGTGATATAAGGGGACAGCAAAGCCAGCAGACGGTGAAAAACGGGGTCCGTCATCCGGAGATAATTCCTGAAATCATCAGGGTTATTCTCCCGGATCTCACGGAGCAAAGGCATGTGCGAGAACTGGTCACACTGGCGCAACCAATTCTTGGTCCACAAACGCCTCCTCACCCTGTTCATGGACCAGGCTTGTGTGAAAACCCAACACCAAGCCCCTGCACCGCACAAACTCTACGACGAGTACGTACATGAAACATGGTTTAAAACGGTCGACTGGTCAGAACGGAAAACAGAAAGCACCGATAAACAGCAATGCCTGAAAGAATGACCTGAAAAGCAGAAGCAAGCAGACAATAAGCAATGCAAATCAAAGCGCACTATACCAAGATATAGTCCACAATGAGAAACAAATGCTTACTGACTACACGCACTGATAATCAGATACGCACAGACAAGCACAAACTGAAGCACAAATCTGAAAAGCGCGAATCGTCTCTCACCAAACTTCTACTAACACGCGATAATCACAAGATCAGCAGAAGGAGCCCAAAGGGTGCCAGACGTGGTTCTGAACTTCCTTTTTCTAGGCCCATCATACGCGGCTTACGTCACCGCATTCTTGGCAACCGGAAATTCAGACAACTTAGTCCGACCGTGTGTATGCAACAATACTTCCCAACCTCTTCCGGACTAAATCCGTCGGAATTAATCCGACGGATTTGGTTGCCGGAATGTCCGACCGTGTGTACGGGGGCTTAGAGCTGTCAATAATTTAATTGTCCTCATAGCTCCTATAGTGCCTGATGTGCCATCCCTCCTTACTTCCATACCATCTGATGCACAATATTTTTCTGTTATTGACTTGACAGATGCATTATTTTCCCCTTCCTGTGGACAAAGAGACACAGCCCCAGTCTGGCTTTCGAAATTGCCAAAATACATGGTGTAGAATGCCCCAGGGTTATGTGGACTCCTCTGTAGTCTACTCAGTTGTGCTCCAGGCCATATTGCGGTCCTGGACTCCCCGTCATGGTTCTGTCCTACTCCAATATGATGTAGCCCAAGTCAGGTAGCCTGCAAGGAGGATGGTTTAAAACTGCTACATTGGTTGGCAGATAATGGTCATAAAGTTTCCAAAAAGAAACTTCAGTGGTGTCAAGAAACTGTTGAATACCTTGGTTTTACATTCACAAAAGGTGAAAGGAAAGTCAGTTACAAGAGAGCTGCAGCTATCGTGGGTCTAGCCCGTCCACACACCAAGAAGGATATGATGTCCTTCCTTGGCATGATTGGTTACTGTCGCCAATGGATACCTGACTGTTCCCACTATGATGACATTTTGAGACAAACCACAGGTACTGACATACCAGAATGTATAAAATGGAATGATGAAATGTACAATGCCTTTGTATACCTTAAATCATCTATGGTAACAGCTCCTGGTCTTGGCCTATCCGAGTATAGCAAAGGGTTTTACCTATTTGCTAGGGACAACTGTAAAACCATGATGGGAGTCCTAGCGCAAGAACACAGGGGCAAACTGCGCCCTATCTCTTTTTCTCAAGAGTGGTGCCTATGCCGGCGTGTCTAAGAGCTCCTGTATCCTGTGCTATGGTTGTGGAAATGGTCACATCTTTCACTTTAGGTCACCTAACATATGCCTGCACAGCGGCTGAGTGTGTATGAGGTAATTTTGTTCTCAAACCCTAATTTGGAAATAAAATATGCCTCCCCCACCTCAGGCCCAGCCCCAGCCCCAATTCCGAATGCTCTCTTGGTGGGACTCAAAAAAAAAAGAGGAGGATGAGGTAGCCGCACAACATGAATGTATTGAAGCTATACAGCAGGACACCTCACCCAGGGAAAATGTGTGCTTGAGTACAATCCCGGGAGCTCAAAATGTGTTTGTAGATGGGTCTTGCTCAAGAACAAATGACCACACTTATCATGCTGGATATGCTGTGGTCCAGCTCCCTGACATGGTACTCGAGGCAAATTCAGTCCCATTTTAATCTGCACAAGCAGCTTCCAAACAAGAGGCTACTATCTAGATGACTTCTCTAGCCCCTGAAATACCTTTGCTTGACCAAACACTCTCAGATTTACAGACATATGCTACTGAAACTGACATAAAACAATGGAATATTGTAGGTGTGCAGAAAAAATCCAGATTCTGGGCTTGTCTACCAAGAGGGGAGACCATGTATATTTGTAGCTAGTGCCCCATTATTCATTTCACAATAACATGGGGTGGGACACAGAGGCTGGCAGGTGACATGTGAATTACCGGATAAAGATTTTTTTCATCCAAGGTCATCCCTCTCTTGTAAAATCATATGTTTCTAGGTGCATTATATGCATCCAGAACAATCCAAGGAATCCACACAAGGCAACACATGAACACTTGATATATCCATCCACACCATTCACTCATTTACAGATTGATTTCACCCACAGGCCCAAATTAGGCAAATAACAGGAATATTTACTTGTAATAGTAGATATGTTCTCAAGATGGGTAGAAACATTTGTAACTACAAGATGCTCAAACAGTGGTAAAAATCCTCACTCAGGATATCATTCCTCAATCCACTACAGATAAATTCTGACAATGGTCCTGCTTTCATAGCCAAAATTTGCCAAGATCTAGTAAAAGTATAAAAAATGTATTGGAAGCTTCACATCCCTTACCATCCATGTAGAAAGAATGAATGGGACAATAAAAGATAAGATGAGGGAGGCTACAGGTGGAACTTATATCAACTGGAAAAGGGTGCTGCTGGCAATTCTAGCAGAGGTAAGAATTACCCCAAATAACAAGACAGGTTATTCTCCCTTTGGAATTCTTATGGGCAGACCATTTCCCACTCCATGGGCCAGACAACCCATATGTTAGAAAGAGGGGATCTTGATCTTATTCAGGAAGAATATGTAAGAAAATCAATTGAAACGTTGGACAAAGTTGAAAGAAATGTCGCTCGCACCTCTCCTTCTTCACAGGAACCAACACACCTCTTTAAGGTCTGTGACCTCATGGTGGTCCAGCAGCTGAAGCAGGCCAAAGGCAAAGTCAAAGATAAGTTGCAGAATTTAAATACTAAATAAGTGGACTTTTGAGGCACACTAGTAGTAAATCAAAAAAATATTTTTAGTTTTTATCTAATTTTATTATTCAAATATAAAAATAAAATACAAATTTTACGAATAAACATACATAAAAAACAGATAGTTAAATTGATTATCAATATACCCTACATATGTAAATATTGACACCACATAGCATACTGATATATTGCGTAATCACATCCATAAATGATTGAGCCAAATATGTTCTTAATTAATATTCCAAAAAAGGTATGGATGTCCAAAAGGCTACGGGTCAAGGTATGGGTCTGGGTATGAGAAATTTCAATAGCTTGACATGTTGCGCGTGGAAAAAAAAACACATAACAGAATTGATTAACTTTACATTAAATTAAAAATAATAACCCAAAAAGATAAACTAAAACACTGTTAAGCCCCATACACACTATCAGATTTTCTTCCGAGTTTTTCCTTCAGATTTACCAAAACCATGTAGTAGAAGGGCCTGCCTGATTGCATACACATTGAAACTCCTAAGGTTTGACCTCATATTATATGGTTTTGGTAAATCTGAAGAAAAAACTCAGCAGAAAATCTGATAGTGTATATGGGGCTTTAGAGTCAGTTGGCGGCGAGCAAAGTTAACCATCACTTGCTGGGTCAGCGGGGACAAGAAGCAAAATCCCCTGGTTGGAGCATATTGGTATCTATAGTATAACATTATTATGAGAACTTTTTTAGAGACGGATTATAAAAAGTCTGCGATTGGGTTCAAATTAGAAAATAAATTTATACTGGTAGGGGATCTATTTAGAAATGTTATTTGTATTAGTCTATCCAATTTTGTATTAGCAGGCATCACGATATAAGTAGTCTCTTTATAGGTGGTATAGATATGCCAATGTGCTGGCTAAAGCAATGAACCCGCAATCTCATGGCTAGAAATGGCCAGAGAATAGTCAAACAGTATATTATAAAATGAATCCCACAGTATATTTAAAGATTCTCAAAAAATCCCTAGTAGTATGTATTTTATTGCTATATAACCAATCTAATTATCAGGATGTATGTATACAGCTCTTCTAGCCAGCCTAAAAGTGAATCAGCGCTTACCATAGAAATAGATAGCTATTAGGCATAATAACATGCAAAACAGCCAGAATGCATGTAGAGATGTTTATGATAGAAATCACAGAGGTGTAGGAAGAACACCAACACAGGGCTGAAATTCAGGTAGTTTTTAACAAAGTAATATTAACCAAGGCACAGCCAAACGCCCTGCCTATGTAGTATAAAAAGGCTAGGGCTAAACTGATCGGAAAGTTAGAGTCCCTGAAATAAAAATAAGAGAAAACACTAAGCTCAATCGCAGAGTCAAGGCTTAGATTCCACATAAATATCAGAGAGTCCACATATTTATTATTTAAATTCTGCAACCAACCACTTGTGGGACGTTGGCACCCTATTATTTGTGCTTCCACAGTGTCACCCTGTGCAAGCATCTTTCTAATCATACAAGTATTTCTCCTAAAAAGTCAAAGATAAAACACAGAGAGGTGAAGCCGGTGATACTAATCCTCGAAAAGTGAGTGAAGCAGGTGGTCAAGACTCTGAAAAAGATGACCTCGCTTATTTCACCACAGACTTCTAGAAAAGTGTTCTGCTTCCTGTTCCTGATCACTCTGATTGTGTTCCTACCCACCTGGGTCATAACTAACTGTATATATCATCCAGAGGAGTTTGGAGCCTTAAAAGGCATATGTG
The DNA here is from genome assembly GCF_037356315.1 of Lithobates pipiens. Lineage (NCBI taxonomy): Eukaryota > Metazoa > Chordata > Amphibia > Anura > Ranidae > Lithobates > Lithobates pipiens. The sequence continues at coordinate 200,016,118 of NW_027507790.1, read as the reverse complement.
GGTCACCTCAGAATTCTCTAATCACACACATATAAGACATAAGAGAGATATACAAGCTGAAGGAAATAAGGAAGACAGTTTCACTGATAGGATTCTTTTATTAAAATGTAAATATAACTATGCTAATAAAGTTTACCTCAGTATGTATTACAATAAGGACACTACCTAGGTTACTATGAGGGGAAATTGAGCCATTTAAAGTCATGGCTCAAAGAGGGGATTGTAATAGAATATATAAACAACTGTGACTCCATCTTAAAGATTCTCTTCCATTTTACATACAGTAGAAGTGAACATTTTGCTGTGTGTATTCGTATTTTACCATAATCAGCTTAAAGGTTTGCATAGAACCGCACCCTATGAGATATTGTGGTTAAGCCGAATTTGTGTCAGCAAAAGTCATTAGCCATGTCTTGTTATCTAGTCAAGCAGCCTTACTCTTGATAAGAAAGTACTGAAATTAAGTTTTGTAAAACTCTTATGCCTTCTACACACGATCAGAAATTCAGACGGAAAAGGTCAGATCAGATTATATTGTCGGAAAATCCGATTGTGTGTGGGCTCTATCGGACTTTTTCCATCGGAAATTCCGACAGAAAAAATTTGAGAGCAGGATCTCAAATTTTCAGACAAAAAAATTTGATCAGACTTTTTCCGATCGTTTGTAGAGAATTCCGATCGGACAAAGTGTCACGCACGCTCAGATCAAATTACGAGACCAAAGCTATTGGCTAGCAGCCTCAACGTAGTCCCTTAATAATGAACGAACGTCATCACGTTCCGAACGATTGGATTTTCCAACAACTTGGTCCGGCTGTGTGTATGCAACACCAGTTTAGGACAAAAGCCATTGGAAAAAATCAGACGGATTTTGTTGTCGGAATGTCCAACCGTGTGTACAAGGCATTAGGCATGTATTTTCATTTTGTATAAATACTACCCTTGTACTGAATACAAATCTGAGATCTTATGAACACACTCCAGCTCGTTTCCCTGTGTCTTATTTGGTCTCTCACAAATTCAGGGGTCACTGAAGCCCTTTCGGCCTTACCTGAAGTACACCTGGGTGGAGTATTACCTCTATCAATACTGAAGCAGAACATGATCCCCTCCCTTCAGAGACTGGGCTGCAGGACAGCATTCCAACATGGTAACGACCCCAAACACATCTCCAAGATGGCCACTGCCTTGCTAAAGAAGCTGAGGGTAAAGGTAATGGACTGGCCAAGCATGTCTCCAGACCTAAACCCTATTGAGCATCTGTGATGCATCCTCAAGTGGAAGGTGGAGGAGCGCAAGGTCTCTAACATCCATCAGCTCCGTGATTTTATCATGGAGGAGTAGAAGAGGACTCCAGTGACAACCTGTGAAGCTCTGATGAACTCCATGCCCAAGAGGGTTAAGGCAGTGCTGGAAAATAATGATGGGCACACAAAATATTGACACCTTGGACAATTTGGACATTTTTACTTATACACACGATCAGAAATTCTGCCAGCAAAAGTCAGATGTGAGCTTTTGGTCAAAAATTCCGACCGCGTGTATGATCCATCGGACTTTTGCTGGCAGAATTCCAGCCAGCAAAAGATTAAGAGCAGGTTCTCTATTTTTCGGTCGGAAACAGTTCCTATCCGAAAATGCATTCGTCTGTATGCAATTCGGATGCACAAAAAATCACGCATGCTCAGAATCAATTTGACACATGCTCGGAAGCATTGAACTTCATTTTCTCGGCTTGTTGTAGTGTTTTATGTCACCACGTTCTTGACGGTCGAAAGTTCAGATAACTTTTGTGTGACCGTGTGTATGCAAGGCAAGCTTGAGCAGAATTCCATCGGAAAAACAATCCAAGTTTTTCCTGACGGAATTTCTGATCGTGTGTATGGGGCATTAGAGGTGTATTCACTTTTGTTGCCAGCGGTTTAGACATTAACCACTTGCCTACTGGGCACTTAAACCCCCCTCCTGCCCAGACCAATTTTCAGCTTTCGGTGGTCTCACACTTTGAATGACAATTACTCAGTCATGCAACACAGTACCCAAATACATTTTTTGTCCTTTTTTCCCACAAATAGAGATTTATTTTGGTGGTATTTGATCACCTCTGGGTTTTTTATTGTTTGCTCTATAAATGAAAAAAAAATTATAAATTTTTCTTCATAAATTTTGGCCACAATTTATACTGCTACATATCTTTGGTAAAAATAACCCAAATTAGTGGATATTATTTGGTCTTTGTGAAAGTTAGAGAGTCTACAAGCTGTTGTGCAAATCATACAAAATTGATCTCATTTCTTGAGACCTAAACAAGCCAGGGAAGTACAAATATCCCCCAAATGACCCCTTTTTAGATGTTGTCATTTTTTCCCACAATTCTTTGCAAAATGAATTTTTTTTTCCACAAAATTGTCATTGTAATAGGTTATTTCTCTCACATGGCATGTGTATACCACAAATGACACCCCAAAATAAATTCTGCTATTCCTTCTGAGTATTACGATACCACATGTGTAGGAATTTTCCACAGCCTAGCCACTTAGAGAGGCACAACATGCAGGGAGCGCCATCACGTGTTCTAGGAGCATAAATTACACATCTAAATTGTTGACTACCTATTACACTTTTGAAGGCCCTGGAGCACCAGGACAATGACACGTGACACTGACGTGGCACTGATGACAGATGGCACTGATACGTGGCACTGATGACACTGGTGTGGCACTGATGACAGATGCCACTAATATGTGGCACTGATGACACGCATCACTGATGACAGATGGCACTAATATGTGGCACTGATGACAGATGCCACTTATATATGACACTGATAACACGTGGCAATAATACATGGCACTGATGACAGATGGCACTAATACGTGGCACCAATAACAGATAGCACTAATATGTAGCACTGATGACACGTGACACCGATGACAAATGGCATTGATGACACGTGACACTGATAACAGATGGCACGTGACACTGATAGGTGACACTGATGACAGATGGCACTGATACGTGGCACTGATGACAGATGGCATTAATATGTGGCACTGATGACACGTGACACTGATATGGCACTGATGACAGATGGCATTATGTGGCACGGATGACACGTGGCACTGATGTGGCACCAATGACAGATGGCACTTATACGTGGCACTGATGACAGATGGCACTTATACGTGGCACTGGGGACAGATGGCACTGACAGGTGGCACTGGGGACAGGTGGAACTGCCAACAGGTGGCACTGGGGACAGATGGCACTGACGACAGGTGGCACTGGGGACAGGTGGCAGTGGGGACAGATGGCACTGCCATGTACTGTGGCACTTTATTTTCCCTTTTTCTTTTTTTTTTTTTACTCACGACTGCAGCTGTTCATCTCTTCCTCCTCACACGCTGTCTCTGTGTGAGGGGAGAGAGCCGGTGATGAGAGATGATCTCATATGTTTACGGCCGCTGTGATTGGACATTTACAGCGATCTATGACTGGCTGTGTCCAAGGAACACGGCCAGCACAGAACTTCCCTGATGCGCACTTGCGGGAGCACGTATTGCGTAAGTAAACAGGAGGACGTCCAGGGACGCCCTCCTGGCAATTGGCATCCACGCTGTAGCCGTCTTTCGGCTATAGCGCTGGTGCAAAATGGTTAATGGCTGTGTGTTGAGTTATTTTGAGGGGACAGCAGTGTTGTCACATGAAAATATATAATAAAATATTTACAAAAATGTGAGGGATGTACTCACTTTTGTGAGATACTGTATATATTCAGCTTCATGTTCTGTTTGAATGCATTTTCAAATATTGTTAACAAAACAACCCAAAATCTGTACTTACATTAATTTTCCAAAACTGGTGCAGAACAAAATTGGACTGAGAGTAGGTAAGTCTGCATTATAAGCCAATCAGCCACTATTGTCATGCACTGTTCTGCCAGTGTTTTCTGTGAGCTTCCTTAGAAAAGGGAGAGCAAAGGGATCACATTATCTTGGTGCTGCTTATCATTATCCAAGCAGTAGGGACCAGGTAGGAGTGAGGTGGCCAGGCTGTATTGCTCATCTGTAACAGGTAAAAGTGAGGCAGCTACTTGGCTGTATGGCTTATGGCAGGTGTACAAATCAGAAAAGCATCTGGAAATAATTAGAAATATTTTCATGCATATAGTTTTATTTATCGAGTAGAGCTCAGCGTGATGTAGGAGGTGGGCGGGACCCAGGGTGGGCAGGACCCAGCAGCTATCCAGCCAATGATTGGGCTGTTTAAGAAAGGCCACATACATGTAGCTCTCCTCCCAGATCCCATCCCATTGGCTGGTGTTGGATTGCTGGGTCCCACCCACCCCCGACATCCAACCTCAATTTTGACAGCTCCTTTCTCTGTCCATACAGTTTCACACACCATGGCGCTGCTCTGCCAACAGAGTGTGGAGAAGGAAGGAGGAACTCCACTATACACTACCTACCCTTAACACTATACATTACACTGACTCTATCCCCAGACCAAATCTACTCCCCTGGGTCAGCATCAAAACTCACCAGTGAGTCTCTTACCTTTTTTCTTCCATCTACTCTGCTTCTGCACCGCCACCTGTCACACTGCCAGACTGCCTGCCCCAACGGGGACATGATCGGTGACCCGGAGAGGAGGAGGAGAGGAGACAGTGGCTACAGCTCACAGCGAAGGCACAGCGGCTACAGCTCACTGCGACTGAGCACAGGCCAGCCCCACCTGCCACACATGACCCCATTTGCCCAATCACAGGGTGCCAGGGCCCGGCCAGAGAGTGGAGTCATGGAAAATTGAAATTAGGAGTATGGAGCGAGGGTGACACATACTGGTGTGGGATTTTGCCCCACCAAATGTTGCGCCTGGGGCCTAGGCCCCCCCCTTACCCCCCACGCTACACCACTGATTGGTCGGCAAGTGGTTAAAGCTAAACCCTGGGAATTAGACAAAATCAACCCTCACAATGATTCCCCCTCTCCCCATCCTCTCGCATTACAAGAGTTAAAGCAAATGTTTATTTAGTATTGGCATGCAGGTATAAGGTGTAATACATACCCAGGCTTCCTCAGTCCATGTGATCGGTCTATTACAGCCACCTCTCTAAGGAGTTCTCAGTTGCAATTGCATGCTCGCCCCCTCCACATACAAGGCAGGGTTAAAAGCCCTTCAATGTATGTGATGAGGCCAAGGGATCGTTGATAGCCTACCCACAACCTGAAGCTTTGAGCAGAAGAAAACAGCAGTGGAGCCTACCAGACCAAGGGATTGGCTAAGTCATACAGCTTATCCAGGCAACGAGCATTGAATGTGAGCCTCAGCACTGACAGGTACCAGTCATTTTGACAGGTTCCCTTTAAGTATGTGGAGATAACAGATCGTTCCGTGGAATATTTATAGTGTGCTATATGTGCACAAGTGTTGGCATATTTTTGATGAGACATGCTTCGATAAAAACACCTCCAGATAAAAATACTTCAGTCTAGGATCCCAGTTGTTTTGAACAAGTCATGCCATGTTGTTTAATAAAAAGACATTTTAGCAAGTGTGGCTCAGCTATGTGTTTTCATTATACACGTACTTCTGCATTTTTGTTATTAATAAGAATATTAAAAATCTATCAAAATATAATTTTGATAATCATGTGAGAGGCTGTATTTTTATTAATTACCAAAATGATCTAACCTAATCCCAAGATTTGAACATATTTTTAATGAGCTGTTTAGATATTTTAAAGCCAGTCCAAAAACTGAATTTACAAACATGCTAGTTCATGCCCGTTTGCACTGCTTGTCCACTGCCATCAATTAAGCTAGTGACATTGTACACGCGTACACACGATTAGAATTCTCGTCAGAAAAAGCTCTGATGGTTTTCCCGTCGGAATTCCGATGGAATTCCACTCAAACTGTCTTGCCTACACACGGTTATACCAAATTCCGTACAACACGTACAATGGGACTAGAAAAAAAAAATAGTTGAATCTGAGCATGCGTGAGTTTTTGCACGTCGGAATTGCATACACACGATCGGAATTTCCGATAGCATGTTCTCAATTTTCCAGATGGAAAAACTTCCTATCAAATTTTTGCTGGCGGCAATTCGGCCAGCTAAATTCCCATTGGAGCATACACACGGTCACTTTTTCAGATGAAAAGCTCTCATCTGTCTTTTGCTGGCCGAAATTCCGATCGTGTGTATGCGTCATTACTTAGCTGATTTAAAGCTAAAGGCTGACATTAGGGATGAGCCGAACACACTCCTGTTCGGTTCGCAGCAGAACATGCATACAGGCAAAAAATTTGGCAGAACACACGAACACCGTTAGTCTATGGGATACTAACATGAGTAATCAAAAGTGCTAATTTTAAAGCCTTATATGCAAGTTATTGTCATAAAAAGTGTTTGGGAACCGGGTCCTGCCCCAGGGCACATGTATCAATGAATAAAATGTTTTTTTTAAAACTGACATTTTTTCGTGGAGCAGGGATTTTTTTAATGCTTAAACTGAAACAATACAAATTAAATATTCCCATGTTTAGAACAGTACCACAGCAAAATGATATTTCTAAAGGAAAAATTGGCATTTAAAACTGATCACGTCTGTAATGAATTGTCGGGTCTCCACAATATAGATAACCTCATTGAGAAAAAAAAGCATGGGATCCCCCCCCCCCCAGTCCATTACCAGGCATTATGGGGCTGGTATGAATATTAAGGGTAGAACTGTGCCAAATAAAAAAAAAAAATCCATACCAGACCTGAAGGTCTGGTATGGATTTTAAGGGGAACCCTGTGCCAATTTTTTTTTTAAAAATGTCGTAGGGGTCCCCCCAAAATCCATACCAGACCTTTATCCGAGCACGCAACCTGGCAGGGTGCAGGAAAAGAGGAAGGGACGAGAGTACCAGGCCACATGCCCTCAACATGGGGAGGGTGCTTTGGGGTAGCCCCTCAAAGCACCTTGTCCCCATGTTGATGGGGACAAGGGCCTCATCCCCACAAGCCTTGCCCGGTGGTCGTGGGGGTCTGCGGGCAGTTGGCTTATCAGGATCTGGAAGCCCCCTTTAATAGAGAAAAGGGAAGCCATGGGGAAGTCCCCGTACATCAGAGGAGGACGTGGTCACCCGGTTACATCACCGGCTAGTCCCGCCCTCAGTTTTATAAGAGCTATCACAAGCCAAGAAGCGTGAGATGGCGGGAGCCTCCCATGGATGTGGATCGGTGGCAGATTCTTTTTTCTTTCTTTTTCGGTCCGCCTGGCATGATAGAAGAAGATGAATGGACATTGTGGGACATTTTCATTTTTTTATTTTTTAATAGGACCTGTCCCAAGCTGTGTTCTGTCGTTATTAACAATTTGGAAACTTTTTTTGTGAACTGGTAGGGGTACATTTGTACCCCGTTACCATTTCACACTGAGGGGAGGCCATGATCTGGGGGTCCCCTTGTTAAAGGGGGCTTCCGGATTCCGATAAGCCCCCCGCCCGCAGACCCCCACAACCACTGGGCAAAGGTTGTGGGGACAAGGCCCTTGTCCCAATCAACATGGGGACAAGGTGCTTTGGGGGGCTACCCCAAAGCACCTTCCCCATGTTTAGGGCATGTGGCCTGGTACGGTTCAGGAGGGGGGTCGCTCTCTCATCCCCTCCTTTTTACTGTGGCCTGCCAGGTTGCGTGCTTGGATAAGAGTCTGGTATGGATTTTAGGGGGGACCCCTACGCCCTTTTTTTTTATTTTGGCGCAGAGTTCCCCTTAAAATCCATACCAGACCTGAAGGGTCTGGTATGGATTTTGGTGGGAGGGCCCTATGCCATTTTTAAAAATATGTTGGCACATTGTTCCGCTTAATTTCCATATCACACCCGAAGGGCCTGGTATTGCTTTTAGGGGGACCCCAATGCAATTTTTTTATTTTGGTTTGGGGTACCCCTTAATATTCATACCAGACATAAAGATTTATCAATATTGCCTAGACCTGACAATTCATTACAGCCGCGATCAGTTTTAAATTACTTTTTTCCTTTAGAAATGTCATTTTGCTCTGGTACTGTTCTAAACATGGGAAAAATGTGCCATTTTACAGGCATACTATAGACACCCTCCAGGCACAATATTTAAAGGAATATTTAATTTTTATTGTTTCACTTTAAATATTTAAAAAAATCACTGCTCCTGAAAAAATATCTGTTTTAAAAAATGTTTTTGCATTGATACATGTCCCCTGGGGCAGGACCAGGGTCCCCAAACACTTTTTATGACAATAACTTGCATATAAGCCTTTAAAATTATCATTTTGATTTTTCATGTTACTGTCCAATAGACTTTAATGGTGTTCTGGCAGCTTTCGAATTTGTCCCGAACACCGCAGAACATCTGAACAACCAAAGTTCGGCCCGAACTTATGCTTGGACTGAAGCGTCCACCCATCCCTAGCTGACATACTGAAGCACTGCATGTTTCTATTCTCACCTACAGCAGTAAGATGTATGGTTACTTCTGCTGGTACTTGGAGCCCAGGAACAGGTAGTGACTGTTGCACATAGATGCACTGTTACAGCCTTCTGCCCCTCCTAAAGTCCTGGCCACGTACAGTTCACAGACTTAGGAAGTGGTCAAATGAAGAATATTATGCTTAATTGGTGAACTTTTATGTCTGTTATTTTGCTGAACAATAGTTTTTTCCATTAAAACATTCAATTTAAACACCTAAATATTGCATAGGTAGAAATAGTTATTCCTTTGCATGTTATAATTTGAAATATGCACAGTTAGCCCTTGTACACACGGTCGGAGATTCCGACAACCAAATCCGTCGGAGTTATTCCGACGGATTAATTTCCGGAAGAGGTCCGGAAGTGATGTTGCATACACACGGTCGGAAAATCTGATTGTGCATAACGTGATGGCGTTATTTCGTTAGGATGGGACTACGTTCAGGCTAGTAGCCAATAGCTTTAGTCTAGGAATTTGATCTGAGCATGCGTGGCACCTTGTCCATCGGAGTAGGCTACACATGATCGGAGTATGTCCGATCGGAGCACTTTGTCGGAAAATATTTCCGGAAAGTTGGAAAAGTTGGTCCGACGGATATTCTGACGGAAACAGTCCGATGCAAACCACACACAGTCGGAATATCCGACAAAACGCTCCGATAGGAAACATTCCGATGGAATCTCCGACCGTGTGTACAAGGGCTAATAGTGGGTAAAAAGAAGGTCATGCCCATGAAATTATAAATACTGTGCAATGCTGAGAAACTGATGTATTTGTCTTGCAACTCAAAAACAGTCCCACCATTTTATCTCCTGGTAAAGGGTGATTAAATAAAAAGCTAAGTATGCCCTACAGGGCCGTCTTTAATATTGATTGGACCCTCTGCAAAAAATTTCTTGGGCGACCCCCCCCCCCCCCCATGCAATTTCGCTCTCCACCTTCTCTGAGACATACAATAAATGGCAGCTAGACTTAAAATCAGTTTACTGTATCAGATCAGGCAGTGATTGCAATTGGTTGCCACCTTTATTTACATATCAGTGCCGCTGGCCTCAGCTATTTACATATGAATGTCGCTGCTATTTACATATGAATGACGGTTATTTACATTTACAAAAATAGGGCAGAGCTGGGCAGCATTAGTAACAGCACTTCACACTGAGATATCAGGACACAGGAAGGGACTTAAACTTCAAGGGACGAGGGAATTTAAACTGGGATAGTCGGCAAGTATGAGGCAGCTGCTTTGGGCCCCACAACAATGACAGGGCCCCGGGTAGCTGCCCCTTTTGCCCTGCCTTAAATATGGCCCTGATGCCCTATTAAATCTTAAAATAGTAAAATTAAAAGGCTTACCTAAAATCAAAACGCTGTGTGGTCTGGGATGTAAAGGGAAGATCCAAATAATCACTTTGCTTTTGACAGTAGAGTAACTTTTTCTATGCTGTGAAATGCAAAACCTGTCAAATCACCATATAAACCTACCAAAAAGGTTGTGATAACATTTGATGGAAAAGAAGCATCAGGATTCAAATTGCTACAATACAGCCATAGCCAAAAGTTTTGAGAATGACACAAATATTCATTTTCACAAAGTCTGCTGTCTCAGTTTTTATGACGGCAATATGCATATACTCCAGAATGTTTTGAAGAGTGATCAGATGAATCGCAATTAATTGCAAACTCCCTCTTTGCCAAGAAAATGAACTTAATCCCATAACAAAACATTTCCACTGCATTTGTGAAGAAGGCTTTAGGGCACCCAAGAAAGTCCAGCAAGCGCCAGAACCGTCTCTTACAGTTGATTCAGTTGGGGGGATCGGGGCTCCACCAGTGCAGAGCTTGCTCAGGAATGACAGTAGGCAGGTGTGAGTACATCTGCACGCACAGTAAAGCAAAAACTTTTGGAGGATGGCCTGGTGTCAAGAAGGACAGCAAAGGAGCCACTTCTCTCCAGGAAAAACATCAGGGACAGACTGATATTCTGCAAAAGGTACAGGGATTGGACTGCTGAGGACTGGGGGTAATTTTACTAAATTAATCCCCTTTCTGATTGTTTAGGGTATCCAGAAAAAAACCTTGTCCAGGAAAGAAAAGGTGAGAGCTACCATCAGTCCTGTGTCATGCCAACAGTAAAGCATTCTGAGACCATTCATGTGTGGGATTGCTTTTCAGCCAAGGGAACACAGCTATGAATAAAGAACGGTACAAAAACCATCCCCCAAGAGCAACTTCTCCCAATCACCCAAGAAAAGTTTGGTGATGAACAATGCCTTATCCAACATGATGGATCAACTTGCTATAATGTAAAAGTGATAACTAAGTGGCTTGTGGAACAAAACATCGAAATGTTGGGTCCATGGCCAGGAAAATCCCCAGACCTTAATCCCATTGAGAACTTGTGGTCAATCATAAAGAGGCAGGCAAACAAAAAAAACACATATTCTGACAAACTCCAAGCATTGATTATGCAACAATGGGCTGCCATCAGTCAGGATGTGGACTAGAAGTTGATTGACAGCATGCCTGGGCGAATTGCAGAGGTCTTGAAAAAGAAGGTTCAACACTGCAAATGTTGACTCTTTGCATAAATATAATTTTCAATAAAAGCCCTTTAAACTAATGATATGCTTGTAATTATACATCAGTATACTATAGTAATATCTGACAAAAAGGTCTGTACATTTAAGTTCAAAAATACTAATTTTGAGAAGGTGAGCAGTGGAGACCTCCATTGTTATAGCCCCAAAGTAGCCTGTTAGAGCTTTGACATCTTTGTAGGAACATGCTACCCTCCATTCTGCCTGTGATTACTGGTGCCATCAGGGGGCAGGTCTTAATAAGAAAAGCTGCCCAGTAGTAGCACCTCCACCACAAAGGGTGGCCTCCTTGCAGCTGCTCAGTTCCGCAGAATGGATGACAAAGTGACTCTGGCAGCTCCAAATTGTTCTGTATTTGTTGGTACTGTCCCTCTTTTGGAACCAAAAACCTTTTTACTCTTCAGTTGTCCTTTTTGTGGCTGATGTATAGACCTCTATAAAAAGTGCACTAATGCAGCACTGACCCCGAAGGAGCTGCTGAATTTTATTGGGCCTACACTCTGCTATTAAACCCCCACTGACTTAGCTCAATCCCCCTGACACAGCTGTGGTGCAATGTTGGTGTGAAGCTAATAGTAAAGGATAACTCCACAATGTGCAATATAACAACAATATACCTTTGTTAATACCTAGGTATCCGATGTTCCACCTGCTGGAAAAGGAACAACACGCCACACCAATTGTATTTAACCAGGAACGTTTGTTTACTGGAACTGGTATAAAATAGTAATTACAATATTTGTCACACAAATATAAAAATATAATGCAACAGTACAATAGGTATTCACAACAGTTTGTACATTTAAAGTTGTCTTAGATGATCCCTGAGAATGCGTCTCCAATTGGGACTAGTGCTCAGAGTGACACTCTGGTGACCAAAGAAATGCAAAGTTATTCAATAAAGTACAACACAATTACTAGGAAGCTCTCCCTACTTTATAATGCAGTCCCTCTTAACATTAATAAAATGCAAGGCCTTGGAATGAAAGATGCAGTCTTTGGTCTTCTGTCTTCTGCTAGCCATTTGTGTTGTAGAAATTTTATTCCAACAGTTGAACAAACAAGGATTAATGTAAAGTGAATGCTAGAACTGTTCTTGTAGTGTAGTACACCTGTAACTGCCTCCGATGCAATTGGCTTTGAACAACAGTGTCAGTAGTACAGGGAAGAATAGGCTTGAGGCCTGTTTAAACTCAGTCCTTTTGAATAAGATCTCCTCTGTGGGACTACAGGTCCCAGCTACACTGTGTTAACCACTTAAGCCCCGGGCCATTTTGCAGCTAAAGGACCAAGCCCCTTTTTGCGATTCGGCACTGCGTCGTTTTAACTGACAATTGCGCAGTCATGCGACATGGCTCCCAAACAAAATTGGCGTCCTTTTTTTACCACAAATAGAGCTTTCTTTTGGTGGTATTTGATCACCTCTGTGGTTTTTATTTTTTGCGCTATAAACAAAAATAGAGCGTCAATTTTGAAAAAAAATCAATATTTTTACTTTTTACTACAATAAATATCCCCCAAAAATATTTAAAAAACATTTTTTTCTCAGTTTAGGCCGATACATATTCTTCTACATATTTTTGGTAAAAAAAATCACAATAAGCATTTATTGATTGGTTTGCGCAAACGTTATAGCGTCTACAAAATAGGGGATGTTTTTATGGCATTTTTATTCATTTTTTTTTACTAGTAATTGGTGGCGATCAGCGATTTTTATTGTGACTGCGACATTATGGCGGACATGTCGGACAATTTTTACACATTTTTGGGACCATTGGCATTAATACAGCAATCAGTGCGATTAAAAATGCACTGATTACTGTAAAAATTTCACTGGCAGTGAAGGGGTTAACCAATAGGGGCAGTGTAGGGGTTAAGTGTGTGTGTTTTTTAACTGTAGGGGGCGTGGCTTGGCGTCTGATGTCACTGATTGTCTTTCCCTATAACAGGGGACAAACGATCAGTGACAGCCTCACTAGGAAGCACGAGGAGAGGTTTGTTTACACTTACCTCTCCTTGTTCTTCAGCTCTGTGACCCGATCAGAAGCGATGGGGTCCACGGGTCCCGCGGCCACGGTTACGGAGCTCAGGACCGGGTCACGAGTGCGCTGCTGGCGGCGCGCGCACGACCAACGGCTGGGCGCTTAAAGTGCAACGTACGTGTACGTGCTTGTGCCCAGCTGTGCCATTCTGCCGACGTATATCGGCGTGAGGCGGTCCTTAAGCGGATAAAAAGTCTAGGTATATAAAGGTGCATTACGTATTATGGGCAGCAGCCCTATCACCAAACTGGGTCCAAACATATGGATGTCTCCACTTCACAAGATCTCAGTCTATTTGCTGCGGCCACGCCTTCACGCTGTTCCGTTTCACAGGGTCACCAGGAGTCCTCAGTTACCACCGTCAGGGTGCCTTTGGATCCTTCCCTATCCAACCACATTGCTGCTGCAGCGCGCTGTGGTGTGAAGTCCTCCTCTGGCTTCAAAATGTTGCTCCACTCTGACCAGACCACAGTGCTGTGGGACACCCACACCCACAGCTCCTTGCAGGCAGGCCATACGTTAGAAGAGAAAGAAAATGGCCGCGCGGGCCCTTTTTTATCCTACCTAGCATGCAATTCAGTACCGAGTGTTCATGGGTAGGTCACTTGGCATTCTGGGTAGGTAGGTCATTTTATAATGTAAACAGTCACTTCCTGTAACATTTCTTAATGTTACTAGGATAGGAAATAAATTAAGTAAATTTCCTGTGTAGGCCACTAGATGGCGCCAAATACTAAATTATAACACTGCTCATAGCTTAACATTGCATTACATTAGCATCAAAAACACCAATGCTACACTAATAACTATTAAAATTGATAAACTACACTAAATCCTTCCTCCAGATATTTTTACATGTACTTTTTTGTAAAACCAGTTTAATGATAGAATAGTGGTGAATAAAAAGTAATTATGGGAATACCTAAACATTTTTTGCATATTCCTTTTTGATAATTTGGCATATACACTTTGCGCTAATAGGTATCCTTTCTTATCTAAGAAAGTTGGGAGGTATGAAGCAGCCAAAAATAGAACAGCAGAGCTTACTGATCCACATTTTAGTTTTAGCATGTTTTAAGCCCACATTGGTATGACCAGCACACAGTAAGATAAACCACAGTACAATTGGGTACTTTGAGGTGGCCACTGAGGCTTACACATATGTTTGCAAACGTGTGCAACTAAACCCCTTGCTTTTAATGCAAACTGTTACACAGAGTCAATTTGTTTTTTTCTTTTGCAGGCTAGCTGGCGAGTTGGGATTTTTTTTCCAGCCCAACTTCCTTTAGATAGCTTCTCCAGCAGATAGTCAAAGTTTTACCACATGCCCCAGGCTAAGGCAAGACCCAAATGAAGAAGCACTTTAAACACACATCCTGCCCAGGCAGTGCCCAGAAGGAGATAAAATACTCTAGAAAGGTGCCCCAAATATTTATAATCTTCCAAACCATACCTCTTAACAATGATCTTTAGCCCAGGTTCGCATATGTGCGTGGACGTTTACAAGTGCATGTCACGGGTACAGCAGCCCTTCATTTCTCGTGCCCCCACGAGAGATGCAGGGAATGAAGTCCTTGACCCTTTTTTAAAAGAACAGTGCATGGATCCACATGTTGCTACTTTTTCACATGAGCAGGTGCTGCTGATGCCTGGGGGTGTCATTAAAGTAGTAAAGCCTTCTTTTTGATTTGTACCTACAGGTAAGCCTATAATTAGCACTGGAGAGCCGTTATTGTGGCTTGGCCAATCAGGCAACCGGATGCACTCGAACCCGGAAGGAAGACAAGGTGAAGCTAGAAACCCTGTCGGGGGTGGCAGTGCGCCGCTGGAGATCTTCGTTCTAAGGCAAGTATTTCTTAATGTGCTATTATGCAATCAATACTAGCACATTATTCCAGGGTCTTGCAGGTTTTTTTGGGGGGTTTTTTCGGTAAGTTGGGTTTCCTACCGCTTTAACAATTATTGGCACTCTTGCATGTCTGCAAAAGAGCGGCACATTTCTGTGCAAGTCAAGAATGTACTTAATTATGCACATGTTCCCAACCTGCACATATGAGAGCCTAGCCTTATTGATTGGTTGGGTCAGATACAATTTCATAAGGCAGTGACAGTAATAGGTAGACGCAATCAACCTTCAGAGCCAAGACAAAGGTAAATAACAGCCCAGGCTGGTAAAAGTCTAGCCACAATATTTATTGTAAAATATTTATTTTTCTCTTTAAACCTGTTGGGGAGATTTCACATCACTTCCTGTTCTAGAGACACAACAGGAGATCCTTGCTATATTGCCTTGTAGATAACTGTCACAGCAACAGGCATTTCCAATGGAAGATTTAATCTCCCCCTCTGTACTAATGACAGCAATTAAACTTGATAGAGGATCTGTTTCCTATTCTATACAGATTTTGGTTTTGGCCAGAGATGCAGTGTAGGGCAATCCTCCTCAATAGATCCCAAATGGTTAATGATTTGCTAATGGTGCCAAAATGGATACATGATGATGTCTTCGGCAATCCCTAATATAGGAAATGTTTACGACTAAATTGATACATAACTATTAATGTATATATCATCACAGATCGTCTAATTTTATTCTTTACCCACCACAGGAAGAACGATGTCTTCATATGCTCAGTGCTAAAATAAGAATGGGGATTTTATAAATAACTTCAACTGATGAAAAAGATGCCATGAATACTAATCTATGACAGTTCCAATTCACAAGAGCATTTACCACTAAATTACAAGCAATGAGCCTGTGATATATGGGCTATTGTCAAGTTCTTATTTCATGAGAATTCACCTAATTTGTCTTTCAGCAGAATTCTCAGCGTGGTATTAAAAGCCGTATTAAAATTCATCCCCAAACATGGGAAAATCAATCACTATCAGAATAAGCCATTTTGTAACAAAGCAAAAGACATGTACTTTGAGGGAGAACTGTATCTGATTCCATGTTGTTTCCAATCATGAAAAGTATAACATGTTCTACACTACAGAGTAAATAGAATTATAATCAGAGATGAGAGGAATCCGACACAGGGGACCCATTCTATACTGTTCCCTACAGCATTGAGGTCCATGCTGATCAGACTTCACTAAGGTGACTTCTTCTATTTATCAGTAGGAGCTTTACGAGTTTTTCCCATTGGTTAACTGCTGGTGTATGAGATTTCACATCAAACTTTAATAATAACAAATTATTTTTTATAATAGGCCAAAAGATGGCAATAAACTATGCAAAGTTCAGACAGTTCCTGAATTATCTGTCCACCCCTTCCTGTCCCACATGCTTCAAATAAAAAAAGATTTAATTAGCCAGACAGTACATTTTCAGCGGAACAGTGGCAATCAAATGAAGCCAATCTTTAGTTATTCTGTCAGAACACAATAGGCACAGCGGGGAATGGATATATTGGCTCGTTTAAGGGAATCCTGATTATTTTGGGTTTGCATAGCTTTTACATGCAAGAACAAATACAGTGCCTTGCGAAAGTATTCGGCCCCCTTGAACTTGTCAAACTTTTGCCACATTTCAGGCTTCAAACATAAAGATATCAAATTTTAATTTTTTGTGAAGAATCACCAACAAGTGGGACACAATTGTGAAGTGGAACGAAATCTATTGGTTATTTTAAACTTTTTTAGCAAATAAAAAACTGAAAAGTGGTGTGTGCAAAATTATTCGGCCCCCTTTACTTTCAGTGCAGCAAACTCACTCCAGAAGTTCAGCGAGGATCTCTGAATGATCCAATGTTGTCCTAAATCACTGATGGTGATAAATAGAATCCACCTGTGTGTAATCAAGTCTCTGTATAAATGCACCTGCTCTGTGATAGTCTCAGGGTTCTGTTGAAAGCGCAGAGAGCATCATGAAGACCAATGAACACACCAGGCAGGTCCGTAATACTGTTGTGGAGAAGTTTAAAGCCGGATTTGGATACAAAAAGATTTCCCAATCTTTAAACATCCCAAGGAGCACTGTGCAAGCGATCATTTTGAAATGGAAGGAGTATCAGACCACTGCAAATCTACCAAGACCTGGCCGTCCCTCTGAACTTTCAGCTCAGACAAGGAGAAGACTGATCAGAGATGCAGCCAAGAGGCCCATAATCACTCTGGATGAACTGCAGAGAACTACAGCTGAGGTGGGAGAGTCTGTCCATAGGACAACAATCAGTCGTACACTGCACAAATCTGGCCTTTATGGAAGAGTGGCAAGAAGAAAGTCATTTCTCAAAGATATCTATAAAAAGTCTTGTCTAATGTTTGCCACAAGCCACCTGGGAGACACACCAAACATGTGGAAGAAGGTGCTCTGGTCAGATGAAACCAAAATCGAACTTTTTGCCCACAATGCAAAACGATATGTTTGGCGTAAAAGCAACACAGCTCATCACCCTCAACACACCATCCCCACTGTCAAACATGGTGGTGGTAGCATCATGGTTTGGGCCTGCTTTTTTTCAGCAGGGACAGGGAAGATGGTTAAAATTTAGGGGAAGATGGATGCAGCCAAATACAGGACCATTCTGGATGAAAACCTGTTGGAGTCTGCAAAAGACCTGAAACTGGGACGGAGATTTATCTTCTAACAAGACAATGATCCCAAACATACAGCAAAATCTACAAAGGAATGGTTCACAAATAAACGTATCCAGGTGTTAGAATGGCCAAGTCAAAGTCCAGACCTGAATCCAATCGAGAATCTGTGGAAAGAGCTGAAAACTACTGTTCACAAACGGACAAACATGTTGCTAGTTAAGTTGTGCAAAACCTAATATGCACTTGTTCCAGACCAAAAGCTAACCAAGTAGTGAGAGAAGGATAAGGATGACATCCTATACTCTGGATGAATTGGATGGAGCTGTGGCTTTACCACATTATCCGTTCAGGAATTATGGCAGGCCTGGGACTGCAGACTGATGTATTCTATTAGGATGTCTACACTGCAGCTTCTGAGATTCTGTATTATCTAGGTCAGGCTCATGAGTCATACTGTAAAATACTGTAATCCTTGTTTACTGTTTACTGCGGGGACTCAGCTGAAGTAACAGTCAGGATCTATTGATATGTATCTGTGTTTTCCATCTATACCCATAGATGATGGCATCAAGAACATTAATTATTCCTAAAATATAACTAGTCATTCTTATTTTTAAACAGCTCGAATGTGGCTGGTGGTCAGTGAATTGGCAATTGATGTAACACTTTCTTTGATGAAATGATACATTATAGACATAAACATTATGGAATACTCACTGGAATTTTTGTATGTTACCTGATACAGCTAATTATTATGATAAGTCTACTGCAGCGGTCCTTAACCTGGGGTCCATAGATGGGTTTCAGAGTGAGGGTCAGGTAAAAGTAACATTCACTATACAGCCCTCCGCTTTGTCCCATTGAAAATTCAATCTTCCCTTCTCAATATAAACATGAACAACCTTCTCATTGCAATTAAAGAGACGAGGGGGAAAGATAGAGAAAAAGAGAAGTAGTAGTAGTAGTAAAAAATATACTAGTAATCAGGGGCGAACTGACAACTCATGGGGCCCCCGGGCAATAGGAGATTATGGGGCCACACAGTATACACATACATGTTCACACAGTATAGACAGACATGTTTCTATTGGCTGAGAAAGTACTAGAGAGGTGGGGCAGCTATAATCTCAGGATTTTTAGACCAAAAGGATGTCAGTAAGGGATATTTCAGAGACAGATGTAAAAAAAAAACTGATTTTTACATACTGTCCCTGGTTTTACTGAGGCTGGCAACCCTGATGGGGCCCCCTAGAGGCCTGGGGCCCTCGGGCAGTGCCCGAGTGGTTGAATGGTCAGTCCACCCCTGCTAGTAATAGTATTAGTAGTAGTATTAGATATGAGCAGTTTTTGTTTATTTTGCACAAGATGATTGTATTTAATTTATGTAATGAGTGGCTAGGTAGAGAAGGGGTACGATTTTTTCTTAAATTATTTGTTTATTCAAACTTTGAGTATGTCCTATAAGTATGAGGCAATCAAATATCAATAAATTAAAATATGTATATTCATTGCATGCAACATATTTCTGGGGAGGGTCCCATAGCTTTCATCAGATTCTTAAAGTGGTCCATGACTCAAAAAAGGTTTAGAATAACTGGTCTCACATCCATCCGAGCCTTAAAAAGCCTGGAATAGATTTGGACCCCATAGATCTGTTGGGCTTCACCCCCTGCACCGGCCCATACCACTATTGTGCCGATTCGGTACACATCGCCGCCTCCGGCCTAGTCCTAGTCCTAGTAAACACACAGTTTCCGGTTCCCTAAGCAGGGAACTGACAGATTGTCTGTCCATACAGAGTATGGACAGCGATCTGTTAGTTTCCCTGCACAATCCCACCCCCCTTCAATTAGAACACAAAATAGGATACATATTAACCCATCCCCTGCCCCTAGTGTTAACCCCTTCACTGCCAGTGACATTTTTATAGTAATCAGTGCATTTTTAATTGCATTGATCGCTGTATTAATGCCAAAAATGTGGCAAAATTGTCCGTGTCCGGCCATAATGTCGCAGTCATGATAAAAATCGCTGATCGGCGCCATTACTAGTAAAAAAATAAATCATTAATAAAAATGCCATAAAACTGTCCCCTATTTTGTAGACGCTATAACTTTTGCGCAAACCAATCAATATACACTTATTGCGATTTTTTTCTTACCAAAAATTTGTAGAAGAATACATATTGGCCTAAACCGAGGGAAAACATTTTTTATATATTTTTTGGGGATATTTATTATAGCAAAATGTTAAAAATAATGCGTTTTTTTTTTCAAAATTTACGCTCTTTTTTTTGTTTATAGCACAAAAAATAAAAAAACGCAGAAGTGATCAAATAGCACCAAAAAAAGCTCTATTTGTGGGGAAAAAAAGGGCATCAATTTTGTTTGGGAGCCACGTCGCACAACCATGCAATTGTCAGTTAAAGCGACACAGTGCTGAATCGCAAAAAGTGGTCTGGTCTTTGGCAAGCCAAATGGTCCGGGGCTTAAGTGGTTAATATATACCGCTATTGTTCAGTTCTATTCTTTAATGTTTGTTATAATACAAGGGCACTGCAGTTGGAGCAGCTTACTTGAGCTTATTCCTGACCAGGAGACATGGATTGCCACTCTCCCCTGGACAGCGGTGCTTCTGCTCTGGCAGAAGACTTTACTAATGTGCGAGTGGGACTGTGGAGACCCAGTCCCGCATTCCCTCTAGAGATAGCTACATCTTCTTTTCAATGCTCTCTGATCCCTTCTACTCTCTTTCTTGCTCATACTTTCATTTCTTCTATATGTCCTATGAATCCTAAGCACCTGGGCAACTCATCCAACTCCCTTTCACAAGACCCACAGGTAGGTGGCTATGTGTCGATTGTGCTCCCTCCCTATCTGCTCCATGGCCGAGGTTGACAAACCACCTCCCCCATTAAGAATAGTGTCCCATAACACAACAGGGTCTGAATTCTCAGGTCAAATGGAAACATTTTCAATATTACCACAGCCAAAAGATTGATGTGATCCTGCTTCAGGAAACTCACTTTCCAAGATTGTACAACCCTAAGTTTATCCACCCTAAATACCATACTTTTTTCCTAGCTACAGCAGAATATATAACAAAGGGGGTAGCAATACTCTTTTCGCACAACTTAAAATTTACACTACAGATGGAATTTAAAGATCAGCACACTAGATTCATTCTGCTTAAGGGGGTACTAGAGGAACAGCTCTACTCTTTTGTATCTTACTATGCACCCAATCGAGGACAGGAAAAATTATTTGAGCACATGTTCCAGAGGCTGGAACCCTTGCTCGAGGGCACAATTGTAGCTGGTGGGGATTCCAACATGGTCTTCGACTCAGGACTTGACAAGAAGCACCCATGGGGAGCCCAAACAACTCGCCCTCCCAAACAAAGCCTCCGAATAGCTAAGCTCATTCACCAACAAAAACTAACAGATATCTGAAGAGAACTCAATCCCCAAACACGAGACTTCACGCACTTTTCACACCCGCACCAATCCTTTTCCAGAATTGACCACATTCTCTTGTCCACGATGCAAATACCCCTAGCGCACAAATCACTCATAAGAGACTCAGCGTGGTCAGACCACTCTATAGTTTTCCTTCTTTTACAAAGGCCCTGGAGGATTAATGAATCAAACCTTAGTGACCCGGTGAGAACTACTGAAGTTGAGAGAGCCATCAATGACTTTTTCCTCCTAAATGACATGGAAGGTGTAGCCCCAGAAACATTATGGGCGGCCCATAAACCACCATTATAGGGAATTTTATTCAGATCTCTTCTCAAATCCGCAGAGCACACAGACTGGACATAGATAAACTGGAATAGAAATTCCTTAATATTCACAAGCAACATAAAAGGGACCCTAAATCCATACCTGCAGCTAAACTAGACAAAGCCAGATTAGCATTACATTTAGCTCTTACCACCAAGGCGGAAAAGAGTCTACAAGGGAGTGGAGTCCGATTCTATCAAATGAGGGATAGAATGGACTCGATACTAGCTGCTGGTCTAACTCCCAAACCTCACTCTCACACCCTCCCAAAAATTTGCCTCCCTAATGGCTCGGGGATGCATAACCGACAGAAAATGATGGGTGCCTTCCATGACTTTTATAAAAATCTTTATAGCGGAGGGACACAGGAAGACCGCACTAGCATGGGGTCCTTTATAGATTCTCTACCTATCCCCAAACTAGAAGGCCGCCATATAAAGGAATTAGAATCTCAAATAAAGGCTGAAGAGTTAGTCCTGGTTATTAAAAACTTGAAACTGGGATCTGCCCCTGGACCTGATAGCTTCTCATATCCCTACTATAAAACATTTGCACTCATTCTTTCCCCTACTTAACATGCTTCTTTAACACATTAAGAAAAGGGAGCTACCTTGGTATGCTCACTTAATTCAGCCTATATCAGGGAAAAACCCAGGGGAGGTTAGCAACTACAGACCCATATTGCTGATAAATAATGACCTGAAGATGTTAACCAAGATTTTCTTCCTTCTTCCATCATAAGCTTATACATTCACAAACACCCGGTTGGGTGCATCCCGGGCAGACAAGGCCCAGATCAGATTAGACGGGCAATAGACGCTATTTGGCTGTTGTGCTCGGGATGGGATGGGGGGGCAACCATAAGAAAGACTTCTATTATGTATAGACTTGCAAAAGGCCTTTGACTCTGTCTCCTAGCCTTATCTATTTAATATCTTACAATGCTGAGGGGTTCGGCCAGAACTTCACTAACATTTTAAGAGCATTATACTCATTTCCCAAAGCCCATGCAAGGCTTCAGGGATACTATTCAGAGCCTTTTCTGATTTCCAAAGGGACAAGGCAGGGTTGCCCCCTATCCCCCTGATCTTTGCAATAGTGATTGAAACTTTAGTAATTGCAATAAGGAGCCACCCGGATATCCATGGTGTACATATGATCAAAACGCACACAAATGTGCACTTTTTGCAGATGATCTGCTCTTCTTCATCACATCCCCACTTATCTCACTACCAAATGTCTGCCGTCTATTGGATGACTTTGGAAAAATCTCGGCACTCATAGTCAACATGTCAAAATCACAGGCCCTCAACATAAATCTTCCAAACTCTTAGGCTGCATTCACACCTGAGCGTAGCGTTTTCAAGAGTTTTTTGCGGTGTTTTTTTACCGCGATTCGCTGCGTCTTTTACCGCGTTTTTTACCGCGATTTGCCACGAATTTGTGCAGGGCAAAAGGTCACCAATGTTAAAAGAAGAAAAACTCCCAAATCAGCCCGAACTTGTCCGGAACTTGTTTGAGCTTCAGGCGTAGGGCTTCAGGTGACTTGGAGTGGAGATGTGAACCATCTCCATTGAGAATAATGGATTTTTTCCCCTCCAGCGTTTTGTAGCTTCAGGCGTCAAGCTACAAAACGCTCAGGTGTGAATGGGGTCTTAGTCTCAAAGTTAAAAAGCTACTTTCTCTTTTCATGGAATGAGAATAACATTCCTTTTTTAGGGGTGCACCTACCACATAGAATAGATCAAATATACGCAATAAACTACCCGCCATTATTTTAAAAATTGCAGTCTGATTTGCATGACTGGTCTTGACTCAATCTATCTTGGCTTGGGAGGGTACATTCCATAAAGATGACATTGCTCCCACAAATCCTATACCTGTTTCGATCCCTACCCATACCTATTAAAACAGAACATCTGTGATGATTCCAAGCAAAAATTATTAGCTTTGTCTGGGGTTTGAAGGGACACAGACTAGCTAAGAGGATACTTTTTTGAGCCCGAAACAGAGGAGGGATGGGTCTACCCAACCTACTCAAATATTACCAAGCAGCCCAGTTAGCCCAGACATTGATTGTTTACTCTCAGTTTGCTAAACCAGATTAGATACATATGGAAAGAGACGCAGTACCACAATTCACGCTAGACTTCTTGATGTGGAGTCACCCAAGCAAACGACCTGCGATTCTTGCGCCAACGCTTTCTCATGCCATGACATTGTGAGATAAACTCAAAATTCTCCCAGGGCTGGTCTCTTCCATAATCCCCAATTCCCACTGGGCATGAACAATGGAGCCTTTCAGTGGTGGCTAAACAAGGGGTTGTACAGAATTGGACTTTTTTTTTAATTCAAAGGGTCCACATACCCTTAATCACTGCAATAAACTCGAAATGCCTTCGAGTGAAACAGACACTGACAAATCTCACATTTTCTACACTCAAGGATTTCAACGATATATGAGTCACTTTCAATGTATTTAGTGCATACTAAGACAAGCTATATGTTGGCCTGGGAGCAAGATCTCCAACAAGAATGGGAGTTGAATGAATGGCACAGAGCAATAACATCAACAACATCAATAACAATCAAACTGAGGTATACTTAACACTTAGGATCCATGGTCCACATATGGTGGGAATGCCCAAAGCTAAGAGGATTCTGGGATAGAATATTTATGATAATCAGAAAGACCACTGGTCTGTCCATTTCTAAGTCCCCTCATTACTAAACTTTCCAATCGAAAGGACCACTAAAATTAAGAGGAGGCTCATTCACTTCATCCTCCTGGGGGCCAAACTGACGAAAGCGAAAGCATGGAAAAAGCCCACCGTTTCAAGTACCCAGGCCAAACAAAAAATATCATGGATCATGGCCCAGGAAAAGATGGTCAGTATCTTCCAAGACACAGTTGAAAAATTTAAGGCCATCTGGGAACCCTGGGCTGACTACATGCACGTATCCCTAACACCATAGTAGGACCTGATTAAAATTTGTGAAGAGTAGGGGCGTGGCTTGGAGCCGGGACGAAATGGCCGCTTGCTAGAAGAGCTCCGTCCGCGGGAGTCCTCTAATCAGCCCTTATCCAGGAGCAACATCAGCCAGTGGATGGGGAAATCACGGGGACAGCGTTCGCTGTCCCGCTCGCGCTCCCCGAGGAGTTCCGAGGCGCAGACGGGGCGCGGAATACCGGAACTATTCCGTCCCCGCTCACGCGAGGCCGAGGCTTCATCTCGGGCCTACCCGGAGGCCGCATCTCCTTCTAGGGGTTCTACGCCGGCGGAGCTTTCCCCGCGAACGGAGGGATCGCCCAGCCCACATGCCAGACAGGCCCTCACAGTAGCAGACCTCCGGGATGTGGCCACTGACATAAAAAACTCCCTCTCAGCAGCTATAGGGGAGCTTCGCAGAGATTTACAGGCCATGCACACCAGAATCTCTGGTGTGGAAGAAGTGTCAGCCCGCCATGAATCCGCCATCAGGCAGCTGCAGCACACCTCCTCCTCCTACAACATGCAACTGAGAGATGCTAACAGGTACATGGAGGACCTCGACAACAGGGGGCGCCGCCACAACTTGAGGGTAAGAGGCATCCCCGAGACTGTTGAACCCACACGCCTGACTCAGGCCACTACACAGATCTTTAATGATGTCCTAGGCAGACCCCCGGATACTTCCCTGGACTTTGAACGATTACACAGAGCCTTGAAACCTAGGGGCAGAGATACAGACCCCCCCAGAGACGTTGTCTGCTGTTTAGTTAATTTTAAAACCAAAGAGGAAATTCTGAGGAAGGCTAGAGACAGACGACAATTGCTGTTCCAAGGCACAGAAGTAAAGATTTTCCAGGACCTGTCTCCCGTGACACTACAAAACAGGAGAGATCTGCGCCCCCTTTTGGAGGTTTTGCGCCGCAAAGGCATTCCCTACAAATGGCGATTCCCTTTTGGACTCTCAGCATCTGTTTCCGGTCGCACGGCTATTTTGCGAGTACCAGAAGAACTGAGCAGGTTCTGCGATGTATTGCAGTTGCCCCCGGTGGAGCTACCTGATTGGTACAAAGCTTTCCGGTCCACTCATCTCCGCAGATCGGACTCAATGGACACCATCCCAGAGAGAGATGATTTCCATCTCAGAAGGCGCAGATCTTCGTCACCGGACCCGCTCCAGCAGAGAGATCGTGGAGACAGGGCCTACAATAGCCCCACTGCCTCACCGGCTCACAGGCGAGCGCGACCAGATGACCCCTAAACTCAGCACCATTTTCATTCTTTTAATCGGCAGGATCGTGTGCCTTGGTTCGTCCTGTTAGAGACTCTCATTTGCCTCAGTCGCTTCTCAGTAGATCTCCCCTCGCCCCCTCCCGAATTGGAGGGCCGAAGAGTCACAGTCATTGCTTCACTCACTCGTCTGCCCCCCAATTTTTTTTTTTTTCTGGGGTTTTTTTTTTTTTTTTTTTTTTTTTTTTTTTAAGCCTTTCTCAGTGGGGTATCTTACCCCCCCCCCCCTCTCAAACCAAAATATCCCACGAGACTACAGCTGTTTTTACCTAACCTGACATGTTGCCGTTTTCAGTTGACGATTTTTGAGCAAGTTATTCAGGTTGGGGAGTCCGCGGATCGATTAAATCCGCAAACGTCAAGGCTGGATATAGCTAGCCAAGGGTCCCCCCTTTTTTTTTTTTTTTTGTACCACCGCCTCCCGCCAACATGTAGAGGACGTCTCCTGCAAGTACTCATACGATTTGATATCACGGACCATTGTTTCTCGTATGGGATAGGCAGCGGAGTACTTCCTGCCTATTTTAAACTGCTTTGATGACTATGTGGGGGCGGGAGGTGGGGGGGTAGGGGTGGGAAATTGGTACGCTATGTGTCCGGTCCAGTATAAGATAACACATAGAGTTACCAGGACGAGGGGGACTGTTAGATGCAGATTAGCTATTGTATTTTACATTTACCTCACGGCCTCACTTTATGCATAAGCAGCAATGTTCCGAGGCGTTGTGCTGTTTTTGGGCCCCCTAGTGTTGTTCTGTTTTATTTTTGTTTTCCTATTGTTGCTGTTTCACTGTTCTGTTTTTCACAGGCTACGTAGTCATGGGGATGCAACCTAACATTTTGTCCCCTCTTGCTTAGTATAGCGAGCTCCTGCCAAACCTACAGACGCCTTCCAAGGACTCCCGCTGGACCGAAACTGAAAGGACTTCTTCTCGGACGACCTTCCACGCACTCGCACAACAGACGGACTCTCCGACTGTTGACCCTTTCCGGACTTACCACACTAGGTCAGGGTAAGGTAGCTGTGCTACACATCCCTCCGGCTCTCTTCCTTCTTTGTTCCCTTTTTTCCCCTTCTTTCTCTCCTATTCTTCCTGCTTTTTTCCTCCCCTCTATCCCCCTCCCCACTCTCTCTCCTATACCCCTTTGCCTCTTCCTCCCCACATACTTCTCTCTGGCCTCCCCTGAACCGCACGCCACTTCGCGAGGGGCGGTTATCCTTACTAGCGCTGGGCTTCCACCTTCCACCTAAATATCCGCGCTCCTTCCCACCTGACTTTGAGGAGCCCGAATTGCGGATCACAGGGACTAGCCACATTTTCACAAGCGTTCCCACACAATTTACTTTACGCAACCATGGCTAACCTGACTCCTACACTAGGCCCCGCTACTCTAAAAATTTGGTCTCAAAATGTGAAGGGCCTTAACATCCCAGAAAAACGTAGCCAGGTCCTTAACCTTTTATCCAAGCAGAAAGTAGATATAGCATTCCTACAGGAAACGCACTTCCGTACTGGACAGGTCCCTAACCTAATAAACCGAAAATTTTCTACGGCTTACCATTCTACAAACCCCTCTGCAAAAACTAAGGGTGTCTCAATCCTCATCGCTAAGAATATCCCATGGCAGTGGGAGGATTCACTTATAGACCCTGATGGCAGATTTGTCTTTTTGAAGGGAACCATTCATAATAAACCAGTTACATTAGCGAGCGTATACAGCCCTAACACGGCGCAGGTTAGTTTCTTCCGAAAGGTCGTTGACCTTCTTACGAACTTCCAGGCGGGAATAACGATTCTGGGCGGTGACTTTAATGTGGTACTCCAACCCCTCCTAGACTCATCGTCGGGTACGTCCTCCATTCCCTATAGATCTCTACGACAGATCAGGACTTTACTACAGGCTCTTACTTTGCACGATGCTTGGCGCACTCTACACCCTACCACAAAAGACTACACCTTTTTTTCTGCACCACACAATCGGTACTCCAGGTTAGACTACCTTTTCATTTCTCAAAGAGATCTCCCTCTTCTCCAATCAGCGAGGATCGAACCACTCCTTTTTGCAGATCACAACCCGATCTCCATGCTCCTTACATTCCCGATTCAAAATAGGACCACGAAAATCTGGCGCTTGGACGCTTCCCTCCTTTCCTCTGAGATAGATCTGAATGCTATTTCCTCAAGCCTAACTCATTACTTCCAAGAAAATACCACACCCGGGATCTCTCCTATTACGATCTGGTAAGCCCATAAGTGTACTATAAGGGGGAAATTTATAGAACTTGCTGCACTGCGGAAAAAAGCGAACCAAGCCCATATCTCTGAATTAGTCCACAAAATCCAACAGCTCGAACGAGCCCACAAATGCTCGTTAGCTCAGGCCACACTTCAAGACTTAACTGACACGAGAAAGCTCCTACAGGAAGCGTTGAACCGTAAATCCCACCGTAAGTTCATCCTTAACCAGAAACTGTTCTACGAACAGGGCAATAAAAATGGCAGACTTCTGGCCCAAGCCATTCGCACTAAACGCTTGTCCACTACAGTTCACACCATTAAGGATCCAGGGGGCACGGCACACACTTCACCGGAGGGTATAGCATCCCAATTCGAATCTTACTATAAAAGCCTCTACAACTTACACAACCCAACGTTTACTCCTTCGTCCCAAAAACACAGGGAAATGCTCCTTACAAACTTTTTGGAAAAATACAGCCCTGGAAAGATTTCTAGTGAACTAGCCTCTGAGTTGGATAATCCCATCTCTGAGCTGGAGTTCAAGCAGGCTATCAAGCAATTAAAACCGGGCAAAAGTCCGGGGCCGGATGGTCTGTCTGCCCCCTATTATAAAGCTTTCACTGAGATCCTCACTACACCCTTTCTGCGGGCCTTTAATTCCCTTAGTAACTCGGAACTACCATTCCATCGGCTCCTAGATGCACACATCACGGTCATCCCCAAACCAGGGAAAGACACTTCATCGGTCACCAGTTATAGACCCATTTCTTTACTCAATTCCGACATCAAGCTCTTCGCCAAAATATTAGCCAACCGCCTACTCCCAATCCTCCCCTCTCTTATCGGCAAATATCAGGTGGGCTTTGTCCCTGGCAGGGAGGCCAGGGATAATACTACCAAAGCCATCAACCTTCACCACTGGCTCACGTCCCGTAATGAAAGGGGTTTTTTCCTGTCACTGGATGCTGAGACGGCATTTGACAGGTTGGCCTGGGATTATTTAGCTTCGGTACTCCGACACCTAGGTCTACCCAACAGACTGCTGACCTTGATCCTGTCCCTCTATACCACTCCCACTGCATCCATACGGGTCAATGGCCACCTGTCAAATGCCTTCGACATCCGAAATGGAACAAGACAGGGATGCCCTCTATCCCCGATTCTATTTATCTTGACGCTCGAGCCTCTCCTTCGGCGCTTACATTCCAATGAAGATATTCGGGGAATTCAGGTAGCAGGACACACTCATAAATTAGCGGCATTCGCGGACGACATCCTTTTGTTCCTTAGTGAACCGCTAACGTCTATCCCTAATTTGCTCAAGGACTTTGAAGCCTTTGGCAAACTATCCAACTTGAAAATTAATTTTTCAAAGTCCAATGCTTTAAACATCACTTTACCTACCGAAATAGTTTCACAATGTCAAATAGCGTTCCCTTTCTCATGGAAACAGGACGCTATCACTTATTTAGGAATTCAACTTCCCAAGCATTTGTCCAACCTATACTCTAATAATTTCCTCCCGCTGTCACGCTCCATAAAATTTGTGAAGAGTAGCATTCAGGCAGGACTTATTCTTCTCTTTTTTCATCATCCTCTCCACCTGACCTAGTCCTACCCTTTCCCACCCTTCTTTTCTCCTCTTTCCATCCTTTTCTTACTTTCACCACATATAGTGGACTACCAAGTTCAGAAGGCAACATCCCACCCAGTTCAAGTTAAAAAACACATAACAGAGCCCACCTTGGCAGGGAACAAGACAGTCACCCGATGCACAAGGGGCAAGAGCGTAATGAACAGAACACTGTTCCATAAGGTATGCCTAGACTTAACTTCCCAGCTGGAAGTCTACGGAACACATACTTCAAATGGACATGCATCTTTCCCTTATAAGGATAAAGACGATGTATCGTTAAGTGATTGAAATGTCCTAACTAGTAACATGCTTTACCGCCTACTCACTGTACGAATGTTCCTAACCCATGGTAATCTGTATGCTCTGTAATCACACTGTGGTAACCTTTGCATAATTCTGTCTTCATTATGTTTTTATTTATTTATTTTTTATTTTTTTTTAAATCTCAATAAAGACCGATTGAAAGAAAGAATCACTGGTCTACTAGAACAGGTCTATACTGAGAAACTGACAATTACCCCCCTTAAATTAAAAAATATATTGGTTTGGGGTACATTTTTTAAGTTATTCTTTATATCTGTTTTTCAATATGTTTTTCAAATGTATACAATCTTTGCATTAAATACAAAAACAATTGTGTCCAGATTACTATGGGATGTTTGAAGAGACAGCGTATCAGTAGCTGTTTGCCTTTTGGCTGGCTTTGTCTGATTGAAATTTCAGACTGAGCCATCTGATAAGGTCAGATCACTCAATCTTTTAATTGATTGTGTAAATTGCAGCTTTAGCTACAGAGCCCTGTAAAAAAGCTTTTTGCAACATACCGTTGAACTCTGAAATACATGTAAAAACAAGATCAGAGCTAAGCCCGCTAGTTAAAAAAAGTAAAATGCTAATTTGCAATATTTAATATTTACTCAACTAAAAACATAAATACACAAAACCATTACACATTACAGTTTATCTTCACTGCAATACCAGTACATACATGATAATTGGCAGCACAGTGGCTAAGTGGAAACCCAACCACAACACCACCTGCCTGGAGTTTGCATGTTCTCCCTGTACCTGCATGGATTTTCTCCCACACTTCAAAGACATGTTGATAAGTAAATTGGGTCCTGTCCAAATTGGCCTTAGTATTTGTATGTATGAATGTGAGCTAGGGACATTAGATTGTAAGCTCCTTGAGGGCAGGGACTGATGTGAATGTACAATATATGCGTGAAGTGCTGCGTAAATTGATGGCGCTATATAAGTACCTGAAACAATAATATCAGCTATGTACATCTGCATAAGGACAGTGCATAGGTCCTACAGCTTAAAGATGACTTTCAGGAAGTCGAAAGAACACTTACTATTTCTCCCACTCTATCCAAAACAAGTGGAATTTAACAGGCCAGCCATGATCAGTCTCTGTTTTGTTTGTTTTTTGTGCATTTTTTTGAAGGAGAGAAAGCTGTTCCATTTATTTTGGATATATAGTATGAAATGAAGCATGTTGCCAGCAGTGTCCTGTGTCTGTGGGTTTAGGACAAATAAACGAGTCCATGCACATGAAGCCAGATGCCTGCCGGCTGTGTGATCCTCCACCCATTTGTTCCCTTTCCTCCTCGCCACTGTGTAGCACACAAGAGGAATGCGTGTTCTCCAGCTTGCTTCTCTGTCCTCTCTTCACTGTTTTGTGAGTAGAGTAACTGAGTAAACTCGCACACTCCTTCCCCACCTCCCTACTCGTAGCAGTGACAGTGAACCAATCAGCAGGAGGCTAGAGGAGGATCATGGGGCATGTAGTCCTTTAAGGAATGCTGTGCAATGGAGGCTATGGGGCTTGGACTTCAACACCCAGAATTCAGTGCAAACAGAAGGCGGAGAGATCTGTATTTTCTTGGGCTTTTTGAGGCTAAAGGGGGTATTTTATGGGAGGATGCCAAGCTGCATGGACCTGTTTCTCTTTGCTTTGCATAGATCAGTGGTGTGGAGACCAGAGAGTGCACATCTGCTGCCTGTGGTGTCAATGCTCACACACACCAGACAGTGATAGGAACAGAGCTCAAGATTTAGCTTTGTGAGGGCCTTATCTTAGAGTCCTGATTGTGAGGACTGAGCCTTCTGGGACAACAGACCACCGAGCCTACTGGCCCGGATCCGTTGTATACTAGAAGTGGTCAATGGAACAACCAAGCTTAACCATTTACTGCCTACAGTTAATGCAATAGCCAATAGCCTAATCCGAACTCAACAGCCCATCAGCCATCCATTATATGCAATCTCAATGAGACAGCAACACGTGCACCACCTTACAGACGGACCCCAGCAGTAGCCAGCTTAGATCTGCTAACTAGATGCCATGTACTCTATATCGTCTTAAGGGCCACCCCTCTTTATAAATATGTATGCCCACCCACTATTAGGGGTGTATGCACTGAGTGCGCTTAAGGACATTTTTGGTTAGCTAATGCTGGTACATTTCTCACTGTCTATGCTAGTTTAAATGTGGTTTAGCTTTATTGCAGTTTAGTTAATTGCCACATTTCAGGTTGCTGTTCTTCCTATTTGTTTTGGCTGAATCAAACTTGTTCAGTTGTCTGTTTATTGGTCTATGCATTGTCTAACTTTCCTTACCACAAAAATACTCATTTGAGCTACTATCCAGCAGTCTGCAGAATATTTCCGGTGTGTTAATGTAGTGTGGCAGTATACTAATTCTTTAGTTACACAGGTGTGAGCAGCCTTCAACCAATAACCAGGAGTGTCAGTGGTGAGTGGGGTCTGAACAGTTTAAAGGGCCGTGGCAGAACAGAGAATCCAACATATCACGTGGCTCCTGCAGGGATAAGCACATTGCAGTTCTATCCAGCTTCAGACTGCCCCTATCCCCTCACATAAAAAAATATTAGATCAGTTGTCTGGTATATTTTTTACCGACTGTAAATCAGCCTTCATTGCAATCTTAAATTATTTTTATCTGTTCTTCTTTTATGTGAATCCTTTAAATGTTACAGCGTTGTGTCTGCATGTGAGGTTTAGCTGAATATTCTGTCCAGCTAATTTGCATCTAAATAAGAGATGGCGGGATATTAAGAGTATTCCCCATACACAATATATCCACACTAGATGTTGAGCCTGCAATGCACAGAATAGTTACACAGTCTATAATTATAAACCATATTTGCATAGAGCCGGTTTCATTATCTCTGCTGCAGTTTTTACATAGTCGACGCTCTACCTTATCAACCCTAAGCTATTCTGTGGGATCTGAAAAGGATATCAGGGTAAGTACCAATAAGAACTTCATAATGGGGGAAAACATTATGAAGTAATAACTTTTTAAATACTATACAAAATGGAAGAATAAATATATACGGATAAAATCAATGGGTAGACATAATGAAAGATAGACAGATGGGTGGGAAGAATGAATAGATAGCCAGGCAAATGATTGACAGGAAAATATGGAAAAATAAATGGATGAATGGATGGCAAAGAATGGACAGATAGATTGATATGGATGGGAGGGATGGATGGAACAAACATATGGGTGGGTAAGAGGTGAGAATATGAACAGAATGGTGAACGAGAGTAATAGATAGATAGATGCAATAGACAGATGGATGAAAAGATGGATAGATGTATGAATAAAAGGAAGGAAATGAAGAACGGATAGTTATACATGAAATGCCTAAAAATATGTATATAGCAAATTAACGTGGCCAGAAAATGGACATTCACATATTACATATTTTGATCAAGCACTAAATGAGCATCAAAGCAAATTTTCACTGACCTCTATAGCTGCAGGTACTCTGCAGTAATTTGTCCTCAGAGTTGACAGTAGAAGCACTGAAGTTGTCCAAATCCTAAACTCAGCCTCCCCCCAGAGCATCTGCTCTGTGTTTACATTAGAGATCAGAAGCCTGGGAGATTCCTGTGTAACTACTGGGGGGGAGGGGGGGTGGCCTACCTAGAGAATAACTTACAATTAATTTTTCCCAAACTGAAGCAAATTGGACCATGCTTTAGATCCCTGAGGCATTTTTCAGGCATTTTAACTCTAAAAATAGCGCTTGTAAAGCGCCTCTCATGCTTAAAAGCGCCCCGCTAGCGGCCAAATAGCGACTCTAAAACGTCGGTAAAGCGCTGCTAAAAGTAGCGGGACTTTACCGCCAATGCCCACAATGCCCCGGTGTGAAAGTAAAGCTAATCCTTTGTTCGGCCGTAGCGAGGTTTAAAAGCGCCCCGAAAAGCATTGCTAAAATTATGGTAAAGTGCCAGTTAACCACTTAACAACCAGCCCATAGCCGAATGACGGCTACAGGGCGGTTGTTTAACTCTGGGAGGCCGTCATATGACGTCCTCCCAGAATTCCGCCCTGGGGCGCCCACTTGAGAGCATCCATGACCGCCGGGTCCACAGATCACGGTAAACGGCCGCTCATCGTGGCCGTTTACCACGTGATCGCTCCGTCAAATGAGGGAGTGATCACTTGTAAACAACCGGCGTCATGTTATGACGCCGGTTCCTCCCTCCCCCTCTCTGTACCGATCGGTACAGCGGAGGGGGAAGAGATCGGTGTCAGCAGCGCTGTGGGCTGCATCTGCAGTGCCCACATCGCTGCTCACCGAAAATTAACCCCTCAATTCCCTGCCAATACTCTGCAATACCCACCAATACTCTGCAATACCCACCAATACTCTGCAATGCCCGCCAATACTCTGCAATACCCGCCAATACTCTGCAATACCCGCTAATAATCTGCAATACCAGCCAATACTCTGCAATACCTGCCAATACTCTGCAATACCCGCCAATACTCTGCAGTACCCTCCAATACTCTGCAGTACCCGCCAATACTCTGCAGTACCCGCCAATACTCTGCAGTACCCGCCAATACTCTGCAGTACAATTCCAGCCAATACTCTGCAATACCCTGCCATAAATGACCATACCCGGAGATACCCAGCCATACTCGGAGATACCCTGCAATACCAAGCCATAGACATTACCCCCCCCCCCCCCTCCGCCGCCCTCCGGTGCTTCTACCGATTCGCCAATACAATCAAAGCCAGAATATTTTTTTTTTATTATTTCAGGCTTCCCAGCTTAGAGGTGAGATGTGGGGTCTTATTGACCCCATATCTCACTGTAAAGAGGACCTGTCATGCCATATTCCTATTACAAGGGATGTTTACATTCCTTGTAATAGGAATAAAAGTGATCAGAAAATTTATTTTTGGGGACAAAAATGTCAAACTAAAATAAATAAAGTAAAATGAACAATATGAATTTTTTTTTTTAAAGCGCCCCTGTCCCCATGTGCTCGCATGCAGAAGCGAACGCATACGTAAGTCCCACCCACATATGAAAACGGTGTTCAAACTACACATGTGAGGTATCGCTGCGAACGTTACAGCGATAGCAATAATTCTAGCCCTAGACCTCCTCTGTAACTCAAAACATGTAACCAGTAAAAAAATTTTAAAGCGTCGCCTATGGGGATTTTTAAGTAGCGACGTTTGGCGCCATTCCACGAGCGTGTACAATTTTGAAGAGTGACATGTTAAGTATCTATTTACTCGGCATAACTTCATCTTTCACATTATGCAAAAATTGGGCTAACTTTACTGTGTTTTTTTTTTTAAGCACAAAATATTTTTTTTTCCAAAAAAAACATTCAAAAAATTGCTGCGCAAATACCGTGTGAGATAAAAAGTTGCAATGACCACCATTGTATTCTCTAGGGTGTTTGCTAAAAAAACATATATAATGTTTTGGGGTTCTATGTAATTTTCTAGCAAATAAATGATGATTTTTACATGTAGGAGAGAAATGTCAGAATTGTCCTGGGTGCTCCAGAACGCCTGATGGTGCTCCCTGCATGTTGGGCATCTGTATGTGGCCACACTGTGTAAAAGTCTCACACATGTGGTATCGCCATACTCGGGAGTAATAGCAGAATGTGTTTTGGGGTGTAATTTGTGGTATGCATATGCTGTGTGTGAGAAATAAACTGATAATATGACAATTTTGTGAAAAAAAAAAAAAGTAAAAAAAATCTTGATTTTGCAAAGAATTGTGGGAAAAAATGACAACTTCAAAAAACTCATCATGCCTCTTACTAAATACCTTGGAATGTCTTCTTTCCAAAAAGGGGTCATTTGGGGGGTATTAGTACTTTTCTGGCATGTTAGGGTCTCAAGAATTGAAATAGGCCATCGGTACTTCAGGTGTGATCAATTTTCAGATATTGGCACCATAGCTTGTGGACTCTATAACTTTCACAAAGACCAAATAATATCCACCAATTTGTACTTATTTTTACCAAAGATATGTAGTAGTACAAATTTTGGCCAAAATTTATGAAGAAAAATTACTAATCTGCTAAATTTTATAACAAAAACAAAGAAAAATTCATTTTTTTTACAGAATTTTTGGTCTTTTTTCTTTTATAGCACAAAAAATAAAAAAACGAGCGGTGATTAAATACCACCAAAAGAAAGCTCCATTTGTGTGAAAAAAAAGGACAAAAATTTCATATAGGTCAAGTGTTCCATGACTGAGTAATTGTCATTCAAAATGTGAGAGCACCAAAAGTTGAAAATTGGTCTGGTTATTAAGGGTGTTTAAGTACCCAGTGGTCAAGTGGTTAAACTAGCAGCGATTTACTGTGAACAGACC
This sequence comes from Lithobates pipiens, assembly GCF_037356315.1. Classification (NCBI taxonomy): domain Eukaryota; kingdom Metazoa; phylum Chordata; class Amphibia; order Anura; family Ranidae; genus Lithobates; species Lithobates pipiens. Next base: position 199,979,808 of record NW_027507790.1, on the reverse strand, counting down.
TGCCGCCCCAATGTGAAAGGGGTCTTATAGGGATATTTTTGCCTTCCTCTAGATCAACTGTAGGTATAGAATTCTGTATATGGTGGCTTTCTATTTATTTATTGTATTAATTTTCTATTTGTTGAACTGGATGGGCCTGTGTCTTTTTCAACATGACTATGTAACTTTAATTCTTTTGTTGTGAACTTTGAAGAAGGGCTTTTTTTAACCGCTTCCTGGCCGTGCTAAAGCTGAAAAACAGCTACAATGTGGATCTCCAGTTCTGAAAGGTAGCCCCTGAGGCACGCATCGGGCATGCTCTGTAACAGTAAAGGGCCAATCACAGGTGCCCTTTACCATGTAATCAACTACGTTCAATCACAGCTGGTCACATGTAAACAGACTTGCCGGTTATTAGTATTACTTTCCTCACATTCTGTCTCTGTGTAAGGAAAGGAGAGCCAATAAGCGGCAAGTCTGACAGGGCAAAATGAATACATTGTTTGCACTGAAAATCAGGGCACTGATCTTCATCCATCATCTCCATCAGTGCCAATCAGTGCAGCTTATCAGTACCTATCAGTGCAGGTTATCTGTGCCCATCAGTGCTGCCTATCAGTGCAATTCATAAATGCCCATCAGTGCCACCTCATCAATGCCCATCAGTAAATTCAAAATGAATCCGTGCACTAATACTAATAAAGCAGCTGACAAACTGTACACTGACAATAAAAAGCATAAAAGATAAATGTATGCAGCACTAGTAACATAACATTAAAAGTAAAAGTACATAGTGTTTAGAGTAAAGTCATTTTTCAGGGAAAAACTGGAACCACCCACGGTGTAAACAGAGACACAATTAGGTGAGCACGAACTTATCCTCCACCGAACAACACACCAGGCCCCTTACCAGAGAAAATGGACCACTGAATTACAGGTGGTCAAACAAGCATGAAATATCCACAGCGCCACAAAACCACTTCCCTTGGATCATAGATGGCTGGGCCTTGTAGTCTCACCCGATGAAAATTCAAAGGTGCATGCATAGAATACAAGAAAACAACTCCTCATGGTATAGTATTTTAAAACCAGGATCACATGTATTTAAAAGCAGCCAGGGTACTCACATTTTAGCAAATAAATACAGGCATATCAGAAGCAGCAGTCTGCTATCGATAGCACTCGTTTCCAACCACAAAGATGGCCGTGGTCGACACGTTACAGCGTCGTGACATCAGAGCTCCACTCTATGCAGCGTTTCGTCCAGTAGAACGTCATCAGGGGCGTGGTCAGAGCTCATTGTATCTTCCTTATATAGGAGGGAGGTTGAAACAGAAACGCCCATTGCCCTTGCACTCCAAGCCTCTCTCCCATCTGCCGGAGGCAGAACCACACCCAAACCGGATGTTTACATCAAGGCTTAGATGTATATGTTTAAACATGCCATGTTTAGGGAGACCAGATAGGAAAACATTATACAGTATGCCCATCTGGTCTCTGAGAGAGGGAAGAAGGGAAAACTGAGCCAAATTGGAAACAAAAATAGTGAATATATAAAAATGAGAGTACTTAAAAAATCCAAAAATGGAAAAAAAGTAACATTAGGATACTAATAAAATTTACAGCTTAAAGAGGAAGTAAACCCTGATGGGTTTACTTCCTCTTTCATTCCCTGCAAAGGTAAAGCATAATGGACTACTATGCATCGCATAGTAGCCCATTATGTGTCACTTACCTGACACAGCGATGTCCCCTGTGGTCCGGTGCATCCATCTTTTCGGTGGGGTCTCGCAGCTCTGCCGCTGTCATTCAGCGGAGCCGCTGGCACGGGAGCCGACACGCGCGGCAGCTTCATTGTTGGAAATGCCACGGCTCAGTGCGCCTGCGCGCCGCTGTCTACGGCGCATGCGCCGTAGACAGCGGTGCCTGTCTTCGGGCGAATATCTCCTAAACCGTATAGGTTTAGGAGATATTTCTTGGACCTACAGGTAAGCCCTAATCTAGGCTTACCTGTAGGTCAAAGTTGTTTGTAAGGGTTTACAACCACTTTAATCAAAAACGGACTATGTAATAGATGTAATGCCGCCATCTAGTGGTTGAAAACAGATAATTCAGAAAATATATAAGAACAACAGAAAAAAACCTAGCTAAAAAATACTAGAAGAGGAAGAGTAATCTGGGGATTCAACTGTTATTGATGTAGCGGATGACATTTTGGACAGAATGTCATACGCATGTAAATTTAGTTTTTGCCTCAGAACAGTAGGGGTTCTGAGGGTTAATAATGTAGGTTAGGCCTTAACACCAGTCTGGCCAGGCTGTGTTTGGAAGTTCTGCCTGGTCATGTGAACAGTGAGGTGCACATGACAGGCCAGAACCAGGTCTGGTTGGATGTTTAGCTATCAGCCTTCTTGGAACCAATCAGTGGGAGTGCCAGGGCCCGCTGAGGAGTCTGGGAAGGGGTACTTAAGAGTTGTGAGTCACGTGTTTTGAGGAGAGGAGTTTGCGAGACCTGCAGGGTCTGTTCTGGTTCCAGGACCGAGGTAGCCCCGTGAGGGGTCCCGGTCACGGGGTGTTCGACACCCCGAAACATGTTCCTGTGGAAGGCCCCTGATAGACCCGTCTGGGCTGGGGTAGGGATCCGTCTGTTCCCGAGTCTCGGACCCGGCTGGTTGGAGGCGCAGTAACTGAGGGAGGATTCAAGGTGTCCGGATGTGCTCTTGGCTTGCAGAGGCACCACAGCTCGTGGAAGTGACCGGGGGAGGACTCTTTGGAGGAGGGCCGGCAAGTGGCATCCTGGGAAATGCCTGGTTACTGAGTTGGGAAGGACATTGACGAATTCACGCTTTTCCAGTACCATTGAGGAGACGGGAAACGTTCCAGGTACTGAGGAAAAGGTTCCTATTGGCCTTTGGTTACAACTTGTCCACGTTCACAGGACTGTTTCAAGTTTTGAGTCAACATGCTGACTTGCCATGATCTCTGGCTAGAGAGCTGTTCAGCCTTGAAGTGCCCAGCTGCGAGTGGCTACGCTCTGGGTGGAATTAGAGACTTTACTAGACCTGCAGTTCAAGGTGCCCGAGTTCTTCATCCGTGCCCTCTGTTCCCAAAGAGACTGTGTTGTTCGGAAGTTATTATTGCAAAATAAAACCCTTTAAAGAGGACTTCATCTGTGTCAGCGTTCAAGTTGTTGGGTATCAACCCTGGGAACCCCTAGACGTGGAAGAGCAGGCCAAGAGAAGGTAACTGGTAAGCCCAATAAGTCAAGGCCGCCTAGGTTGTGGCCACTACATGCATGCCGTAAACCTAGGCACACAGTTAAACCCTTTGACATTTGTCATTAGTACACTGACCGTGCATATTTTTTTTAGCACTAATCACTGTATTAGTGCCACTGGTCCCGAAAAAGTGTCAAAAGTGTCAGTTAGGTGTCCAATTTGTCTGCCGGAATATCATAGTCACTGATCGCCGCCATTACGTAAATAAATTAAAAAAAGATATCCGATAGTTTGTAGAAGCAATAGCTTTTGCGCAAACCACAAATATGTAGCAGAATACATATTGGCCTAAATTGATGAAGACGTTTGATTTTTTTTACATTTTTATCATTTTTATTGGGTGTGTTTTATAGCAGAAAGTAAACAATAGTGTTTTTTTTTTTTCCAAAATTGTCAGTCTTTTTTTGTTTATAGCACAAAAACTAAAAACCACAGAGGTTATCATATACCCCCCAAAAAAGCTCTATTTGTGGGAAAAAAAGGACAACATTTTTATTTGGGTACAGTTTCGCACAACCACGCAATTGTCAGTTAAAATAACGTAGTGCCGTATTGCAAACAATTGCCTGGTGAGGAAAAGGGTAAAACCTTTCTGGAGCTCAAGTGGTTAAAGTTTATTCAATCCAAATTGAAAATAGACAACCCATGGATTTTCTATTATGGAACAATTTTTTTTATGTTCTGTTCAATCAGAATTCAGCACAAATAAATATATTAATCCATTTCACATGTTTTTCCCTGAACACGACAAATGTAAACAAATTAACCTGTTCAGTTTTGGAGCTTTAACAAACAACATACAGATGCAGCAGGCTACATTTATGTGACACTAAGAACATGGTATACAATCAATGTACCAAGGCTGTTTTTTTTTGGTCATGACTTCATTTGTGCAATCTGAAAATACGTTTGATTGCTGTTCCTATAGAACATCTTTGTCAATATGGTAATGATCAGGTTATTTACAGAATCACTACAGAATGTTCAGAGCTGGAAGAACATGGAAACATTTATAGGATAAACTGTGTCTTCCCAACAATTTCTGACATCATAAATCTAATCCATAGACTGCTAGTTTTCTAACCTCGATGAGATGAGACTTAAAGGATCACTAATAGCATTATTCAACAAGACTTTGTATTCTTAAAGATTAAAATAAGGCAAACTATAACTAGTCTTAAAAATGTTCCCTCTACTCCCCCGTCTCCTACCTATTCTTCCTAACCTGTACAAAAAAAGATCTGTGTACTTACCATGGGCAATACGTTTAAAAGGCTAAAAATAAAACCTATGCGGCTCACATACAAAGGTAAAATGGCTATAAATAATAAAATAAGATCTTTTAAAAAATATAAAAATGAGGGAACACTATAATCGTTTAAATGTTACAAAGAATATATTAGAATATGTAAAAAAGGAAATCAAGGACGTAAAAATTCAAAACGAGCGACAGATTGCAAAAGATAGCAGGACAAACCCCCCAAAATTCTCTGAATATAATAATCACTTCAATACAGGGCACTTACAGTATCTCACAAAGGTGAGTACACCCACTTTTTTTTATTCATGTGACAACACTGAAGAAATTACACTTTGCTACAATGTAAAGTAGTGAGTGTACAGCTTGTATAACAGTGTACATTTGCTGTCCCCTCAAAATAACTCAACACAGAGCCATTAATGTCTAAACCGCTGGAAACGGTGAAAAGTGAAAATGTCCAAACTGGGTGCAATTAGCCATTTTCCATCCCCAGTGTCATGTGAATTGTTAGCCCTTGTACACACAGTGGATATTCTGACAACCAAATCCGTTGGATTTTGTCCGACAGATTTTGTCCGAAACTGTTGCATACACACGGTCGGACAAAGTTGTCGGAAAATCCGATTGTACATAAAGTGATGACGTTATTTCGTTACGACGGGACTACGTTCAGGCTAGTAGCCAATAGCTTTGGTCTAGGAATTTGATCTGAGCATGCGTGGCACTTTGTCCGTCGGAGTAGGCTACACATGATCGGAGTATGTCCGATCTGAGCATTTTGTCAGAAAATTTTACCGGCAAGTTGGAAAAGTTGGTCTGTCGGATATTCCGATGGAAACAGTCCGATAGGACACATTCCGTTGGAATCTCTGACCGTGTGTACAAGGGCTTAGTGTTACAAGGTCTCAGGTGTGAATGGGGAGTAGGTGTGTTAAATTTGGTGCTATCGCTCTCAATCTCTCATACTGGTCACTGGAAGTTCAACATGGAACCTCATGGCAAAGAACACTCTGAGGATCTGAAAAAAATAATAGTTGCTCTACATAAAGATGGCATAGGCCATAAGAAGATTGCCAAGACCATGAAACTTAGCTGCAGCATGGTGGCCAAGACCATACAGCGGTTTAACAGGACAGGTTCCACTTAGAACAGACCTCGCCATGGTCGACCTCCACTGTGGGGACACTTATATTTTAGTCTTAGGACCACAGATACCAGTGTGCCGTGATGTGGTTCTGTGGCTCACGCATGCATTTGCAAATGCGTGCGGACTAAACCCGTTTTTAACGCATACTGTTAGATCAATTTGGTTGTCTGTGAGCTGGTGGTAAGTAGGCAATCAGGTGAGGAGTATAAAGACAAGTGTGTCTTGCCTACAATCAAGCATGGTGGTGGGAGTGTCAATGCATGAGTGCTGCCAGCACTGGGGAGCTACAGTTCATTGAGGGAGCCATGAATGCCAACATGTACTGTGACATACTGAAGCAGAGCATGATCCCCTCCCTTCAGGGACTGGGCCGCAGGGCAGTATTCCAACATGATAACGACCCCAAACACACCTCCAAGATGACCACTGCCTTGCTAAAAAAGGTGAGGGTAAAGGTGATGGACTGGCCAAGCATATCTCCAGACTTAAACCCTGTTGAGCATCTGTGGGGCATCGTAAAATGGAAGGTGGAGGAGCGCAAGGTCTCTAACATCCACCAGCTCTGTGATGTCATCATGGAGGAGTGGAAGAGGACTCCAGTGGCAACCTGTGAAGCTCGGGTGAACCCCCAAAAGGGTTAAGGCAGTGCTGGAATATAAGGGTGGCCACACAAAATATTGACAATTTGGGTCCAATTTGGACATTTTCACTTAGTGGTGTACTCACTTTTGTTGCAAGTGGTTTAGACATTAATGGCTGTGTGTTGTTATTTTGAGTGGACGGCAAATTTACACTGTTATTCAAGCTGTACACTCACTTCTTTACATTGTAGCAAAGTGAAAAGAAAGATATAATAAAATATTCACAAAAATTTGAAGGTGTACTTACTTTTGTGAGATACTGTATACACCCATCCTGCCCAGACCAATTTTCAGCTTTCTGTGCTCAAGCATTTTGAATGCCAATTACAATTATAGAGCTTTCTTTTGGTGGTATTTAATCACCATTCGATTTTTCTATTTTTTGCGACATCAGTAAAAAAACACTTTTTTTCTTTCGATGATAACTTTTTACAAATAATTAACCTTTGTTCAGAAATTTGGGCCAAAATGTATAATGCTACATATGTTTGGTAAAAATAACCCAAATAAGTGTATATTATTTGGTCTGTGTGAAAATGATAGAATCTACAAACTATGGTGCAAATCATTGAGGCCCTGAAATGTCAGAAAAGTACAAAAACAAAAAAAATGACCCCTTTTTGAAAAGTAGACAGGTATTTAGTAAGGTGCATAGTGAGTTTTTTTAAGTTGTAATTTTTTCCCCACAATTTTTGGGAAAATTAAGAAATTATTTTCTTTTTTTTTCACACAAAATTGTCATAATAACAAGTTATTTCTCACACACAGAATATGCATACTTCCAATTACACCCCAAAATACATTCTGCTACCACACGTGTGAGACTTTTTTACAGCCTGGCCACATACAGAAGTCCAACATGCAGGGAGTACCATCAGGTGTTCTAGGAGCATAAAATACACATACAATTTTCTAACGACTTATCACACTTTTGAAGATCCTGGAGCACCAGGACAATGGGATTACCCACAAAATGACCCCATTTTGGAAAACAAACACTCCAACATATATTCTATGAGGCATTATGAGTCTTTTGAATGTTTTTTTTTTTTTTAAAGTCTTCGAAAAAAAAGTAGAAAGAAAATGAAAACCTATTTTTTTTTTACAAAAAGTGGTCAATTTATATGATATTTCTAACACACAGCATGTACATAGCAAAAATGACACTCCAAAATACATTCTGCTACTTGTCCTAAGTATGGCGATACCACATGTGTGAGACTTTTACACAGCCTGGCCACATAGAGAGGTCCAACATTGAAGTAGTACCTTCAGGCTTTCTAGGAGTATACATTACACATGTAATTTCATTCCTTCCTATTACACTTTTGAAGGCCCTGGAGCACCAGGACAGTGTGCTACAGATAGGTACTTGGGTACTCTGAGGGGCTGGAGACAGGTACTCGGGTACTCTGATGAGTTGGTGACAGGTGCTTGGTTACTCTGATGGGCTAGTGACAGGTAGTTGGGTACTCTGATGGGCTGGTCACAGGTACTCAGGTAATCTGATGGGCTGGTGACAGCTACTCGGGTACTCTTTGCACTGATCTGGGATGGGCTGTGTCTGAGGGGCATGCCTAATCTCCCAGTGCTGCACTGCGGGCCCCTGGGGGCCCGCTGTAACGGCAAGAAGCAGAGGATGTCATATGACACCCACCCAGGGTGGCAGAGTGCTCCTGCGGACATCATAAGACAATGGCCCATTATGGAAGTGGTTAATAGTAAAATGGTCAGTTCTGAGCATGTAGGCCCTTTACAAAATAATCTAGAGTAGGTGACTGGGGACCAGGCCCGGACTGGCCATAGGGCACACCGGGCATTTGCCTGGTGGGCCGCGGACCGCCAGGCCGCATGTCATCTCGGCACTGTGAAGCTGGTCCTGGAACAAGCTCCGCGGCCGGCTCCGCGGCCGACTCCGCGGAGACGACCGCATTTATTTCTGCCAGAGTCCCGGGCTGGGCTGGGCTGCGGGCTGGGCTGCTCCTTGTGCCAGCGCCGCTCACCACAGCCATCTCCACGGCCATCCGGCCAGCCTTTCACCTTAGGAGGAAGTGAAGAGGTCATGTGACCGAAGGGGGAGGAGTTGGAGGAGACCTCATCTGCCTAGTGTCGTAAAAGGACCTGCAACTGCTAGAAAGGTAAGTGACACTATTGCCCGCCTGTATATATGTATATTTTTTAATACATCTTTGCTGATAATGTGTTTTTTTTATTTATTTTTTTAATCATGCCTGCCAATGTCTTTTTTATTTTTTTATTTTTTTTCAATGCCTGCCGATGTGTGTTTTTTTTTTTTCAATGCCTGCCAATGTCTTTTTTTTTTTTTATCATGCCTGTGCCAATGTGTTTTTTTTTTTTCATGCCTGCCAATGTTTTTTTTTTTGTTTTTTTTATCATGCCTGCCAATGTGTTTTTTGTATCTTGGCTGATAGTGGTTTTTTTTTTCATGCCTGGCAATGCTTTAAAGCGGTAGTAAACCCGCACATTTTTTTTTTTAAACCTGCAAAGCAAAAGACATAATGAGCTAGTATGCACCGCATACTAGCTCATTATGAAATACTTACCTTAGAATGAGGCCCCGACATCTGGCCCGATCCACGCCGAGGGAGCTGACATGCTCCCTCAGTGTTTCTTCTGGGTATCGCGGCTCCGGCGCTGTAAGTGGCCTGAGCTGCGATATCGTCACTCCCGGGCATGCGCGTGGGAGATTTCATTCCGGCCGGCCGGCCACTGCCGGATTTTCAGGCCGAGAATCCCCTTGTGCGCATGTGCCGCTGCAGTCAGCGGCGCATACCGAGGGGAATATCTCCTAAACCGTACAGGTTTAGGAGATATTTTTTTTACCTACAGGTAAGCCTTATTATAGGCTTTCCTGTAGGTAAAAGTTAAAAAATCGAGTATACAACCACTTTAAACTGATCTTAATAAAAAATAAAAGTGGTCAGTCTCTCTTAGAGATCCGTTTCACACTGGTCATCTCCTGTATTAGATCCGCAGTCTCTAGTCATCTCCTGTATTAGATCCGCAGTCTCTGGTCATCTCCTGTATTAGATCCGCAGTCTCTGGTCATCTCCTGTATTAGATCCATAGTCTCTGGTCATCTCCTGTAATAGATCTGCAGTCTCTGGTCATCTCCTGTATTAGATCCGCAGTCTCTGGTCATCTCTTGTATTAGATCCGCAGTCTCTGGTCATCTCCTGTATTAGATCCGCAGTCTCTGGTCATCTCCTGTATTAGATCCATAGTCTCTGGTCATCTCCTGTAATAGATCTGCAGTCTCTGGTCATCTCCTGCATTATATCCGCAGTCTGTGGTCATCTCCTGTATTAGATCCGCAGTCTCTGGTCATCTCCTGTATTAGATCCTCAGTCTCTGGTCATCTCCTGTATTAGATCCGCAGTCTCTGGTCATCTCATGTATTAGATCCGCAGTCTCTGGTCATCTCCTGTATTAGATCCGCAGTCTCTGGTCATCTCCTCTATTAGATCCGCAGTCTCTGGTCATCCCCTGCATTATATCCGCAGTCTCTGGTCATCTCCTGTATTAGATCCGCAGTCTCTGGTCATCTCCTGTATTAGATCCATAGTCTCTGGTCATCTCCTGTATTAGATCCGCAGTCTCTGGTCATCTCCTGTATTAGATCCATAGTCTCTGGTCATTTCCTGTATTAGATCCGCAGTCTCTGGTCATCTCCTGTATTAGATCCGCAGTCTCTGGTCATCTCCTGTATTAGATCCGCAGTCTCTGGTCATCTCCTGTATTAGATCCGCAGTCTCTGGTCATCTCCTGTATTAGATCCGCAGTCTCTGGTCATCTCCTGTATTAGATCCGCAGTCTCTGGTCATCCCCTGCATTATATCCGCAGTCTCTGGTCATCTCCTGTATTAGATCCGCAGTCTCTGGTCATCTCCTGTATTAGATCCGTAGTCTCTGGTCATCTCCTGTATTAGATCCGCAGTCTCTGGTCATCTCCTGTATTAGATCCATAGTCTCTGGTCATCTCCTGTATTAAATCCGCAGTCTCTGGTCATCTCCTGTATTAGATCCGCAGTCTCTGGTCATCTCCTGTAATAGATCCGCAGTCTGTGGTCATCTCTTGTATTAGATTCGCAGTCTCTGGTCATCTCCTGTAATAGATCCGCAGTCTCTGGTCATCTCTTGTATTAGATTTGCAGTCTGTGGTCATCTCCTGTATTAGATCCGCAGTCTGTGGTCATCTCCTGTATTAGATCTGCAGTCTCTGGTCATCTCTTGTATATGATGACTGTGAAGGGGGAGGAGCCAAAGCAGACACCTGCTGCTGAGTCCTGGCAGAACACCGGATAACAGAAAACGTGAGTTCCGCGTCGTGCTCTGCGCTCACCCCCTTATAACCTGGATAGGAGGAGCGATAGGGGCGGCTGCATATAGAACAATCATTCTCTCCATCTTCCTCCTGCAGTATCAGAATGCCTGTGAGAGGTAGAGGAGAAGCAAGAGACTGCAGGAGGAAGATGAAGAGAATGATTGTTCTATATGCAGCCGCCCCCACCCCTCCTCCTTTCCTGCTTATTACTGCTGCCCCCTCCCCCCCCCTGGGCTCTCTACACCACCCATACTCTTTGCCTTCTCGTGCTCTCTGCCACCCCCCCCCAGTGCAATCCACCTCAACCATGCCCGTTGCATCCCCCAGTGCGATCGACCTCCCCCATGCCCTCTGCCACACCCCCCCCAGTGCAATCCACCTCACCCATGCCCTCTGCCACCCCCCCAGTGCGCTCCACAACCCCCATGCCCTCTGCCACCACCCCAGTGCGCTCCACCTCCCCCATGCTCTCTGCCACCCCCCCGTGCAATCCACCTCACCCATGCTCTCTTCCACCCCCCCCCAGTGTGCTCCACCTCCCTGTGCCCTCTGCCACCCACCCAGTGCAATCCACCTCCCCCATGCTCTCTGCCACCCCCCTGTGCAATACCACCTCAACCATGCCCTCGGCCACCCCCCCAGTGCAATCCACCTCCCCATGCCCTCTGCCAACCCCCAGTGCGCTCCACCTCCCCATGCTCTCCACCGCCCCCTCCCTATGTTCTCCACCACCCTCCCTGTGCTCTACACCTACCCAATGCTCTCTGCCACCCTCCCTGTGCTCGCCACATCCCCCCATGCTCTCCACCACCCTCCCTGTGCCCTCCATCTCCCCCTATGCTCTTTGCTGCCTCCCTGCGCTCTCCACCTCCCCCCATGCTCTCCTCCGAACTCCCTGCACTCTCCACCTCCCCCCATGCTCTCTACCGCCCCCCCCTGTGCTCTCGACCACCCTTGCTGTGCTCTCCACCTCCCCCATCCTCTCTGCTGCCCCCTGTCCTCTCCACCTCCCCCCATGCTCTCCGCTGCCCCTTGTGCTCTTCTCTTCCTCCCTGTGCTCTTGCCCCACCCCATGTTCTCAAGATTCTTCCCTGTGCTCTCCATACCCCCATGCTCTTTCCTGGTCCCACCTCACCCCCCCCCACACCTTTGCTGGGTTCCCCCTCCCCTCTCTCAGGGGATTTGTCAGAGTGGAGAGTGGGGAAGGGGCCGGTTATCATGTCATGGGCTGCTCAATCCAAAATGCCCGGGCCTATTTTTTGTCCCAGTCCGGGCCTGCTGGGGACAAAGAGAAGGCAAATTTAATAAATACTTTCTTCAGCTCTGTGTATACAAAGGAGCATGGGGGGGCTCATGTCCATAATGGGGGTGGTAGTGACATTTTTATGAGGTAAGTAAAACCTTGAACATAGGGTGGCTGTTGATGTGGTATACCGGGATTTTGCAAAAGCGTTTGACACAGTTCCCCACACACGGCTCATGTGTAAGGTAAAGTCTAAAGACTTGGAAAGATCAATTTGTAAATGACTAGAAAACTGGCTAAAACACAGAACTCAAAGTGTAATGGTTAATGACTCTCTGAATGGTCTAAGGTTTTTAGTGGTGTACCCCAAGGTTCAGTGCTGGGACCCTTGCTTTTTAATATCTTTATAAATGATATAGGGTCTGGGATTAAAAGTAACATTTCTGTCTTTGCAGACGACACCAAGCTATGCAGTGGTATAACGTCCTTAAAGGATGTCTCCAATTTACAAGCCGACCTCAATGCACTTTAATTGGGCAACTAAGGGGCAAATGAGGTGTAATGTTGATAAATGTAAAGTTTTGCACTTGGGGGCTAAGAATATGCATGCATCATACATACTAGGGGGAGTACAACTGGGGAAATCAATGGTGGAGAAGGATCTGGGGGTTTTGGTAGATCATAAGCTCAATAATAGCATGCAAAGCCAAGCTGAGATTTCCAAAGCAAGCAAAGTCCTTTCTTGTATTAAGAGAGGTATGGACTCCAGAGAGAGAGATATAATTTTGCCCCTGTTCAAATCATTAGTAAGACCTCATCTGAAATATGCAGTTCAGTTTTGGGCACCAGTTCTCAAAAAGTATATCAGGGGAACTGGAGAAAGTGCAGAGAAGGGCAACCAAACTGATAAGAGGCATGGAGGAGCTCAGCTATGAAGAACAATTAGAGGAACTGAATTTATTCTCTCTTGAGAAGAGGAGATCAAGGGGGATATGATCAACATGTACAAATATATAAGGGGTCCATATAGTGAACTTGGTGTTGAGTTGTCCACTTTAAGGTCATCACAGAGGACAAGGGGGCACTCTTTACGTCTAGAGGAAAAAAGATTTCATCTCCAAATACGGAAAGGTTTCTTCACAGTAAGTTCTCTTACTGTGAAAATGTGGAATAAACTCCCTCCAGAGGTGGTTCTGGCATGCTCAGTAGATTGCTTTAAAAAAGTCCTGAATTCTTTCCTAAATGTACATAACATTTATAACTGAGTACTATCAGTCATAGGTAAAGTTGATCCAGAGAAATCTGATTGCCTCTCTGGGGATCATGAAAGAATTGTTTTCCCCTGATGTAGCAAATTGGAGCATGCTTTTCTACCTTCCTCTGGATCAACTGTTGGTGAAGGATTGTGTATATGGCATTGCATTATTTTTTTAACTAGATGGACTTGTGTCTTTTTTCAACCTGACTAACTATGTAACTATATAACCTACCTTCACTCTGCTCTGGTACAGTCACGCAATCCTCAGCTCTGGCTCTCCCGTGTCAGTGAGCAGCTGCTGCAGGGGAGAGGAGGTAGTGCCAACAATAAAAATCAAAAAATTGGAGGTATCATAGGTACTTCACTCTTTTTTATAGCCAACATCCCAACAATGTAGAAATTCTACCGAGAAGCAAATCCCCTCAAAATGGCAGGACTTTTCAGGCATAGACTGTAAAACTTACAACACACATGTAAAAAATTCTGCAATCACTTTATTATGACAATTTATCAAAAGGTATACACATAATAAAACAAAGTACAAAGGTGTATTTTCGGATATTGCCTCCAAACTTATTAAAAAAATGAAAATAGTTCTTTTCGTGTACAGGTGTGACCCATCTATAGCATAATCACATATGCACAAATAACTGAAACAATACTCTGCAAATGATGTGTCCTACGTGTTACGGAATTTTCTCCTTCTTCAGGGATCCATCATTTGTGCAGCTCTGTGTTATTCAAAGATTTAATCTACAATAATAAATAAAAACACATATGTACATATATGTAGACCTTCTTGACATATAAGAGAAAAAAAACACATCTCTTGTACTAGTTCTATATCTAATCATACTCACAAGCAAGGGAGTATATTCCAAATACAATTATGGACCTTCAAGCTGATTCGGTTGTATATGTGATGAGGATCGAGAGGTAAAACACACAAAGGGGTAGAATTGGGGGCAAGGACAAAAACCTCCTCCCCTCTTCTCTAAGCCCAAAACCCTGTGTGGAGCGATGGAAAGTGTGGTTCAGGGTCCCCCCAAAGACATGAACCGGGACCGCATGAATAGACACCTAGAATCTATACGGGAAGGGGGAAGAGGAAAAGAAAACAAATGTACAACAAAGTAAGGAGTTTGATCAAGGGTTTGATTTAACACCTAAGTGTATATATTCTCACTTAGTCACAAGTGCACTCGTATATTCTATGTATATGAACATATCTTTATCTACCTTATATTTAGTAGTCTATCCACCCCGTAGGTGTTTTGCCCAAAATCCGGGGAATCTGTGTTGTAACGGAGTATGTAAGCAGAAACGGGATAGGGAGGATCCCACCAAAGATCACCCACTCACTTGTCCCTAAATCAAAAACCAAAAAGGTAAAACTAATACTGTTGATGGTGTACAACACCCCACACAAACCCATATCAAGGCATCCCTTTCAGAGTAAGGAGGCAACCAAACATAAATACAATGAATAACTTACCTCCAAGACCGTACCAAAAACACAATATGCCAATTGGAAGGGGACAGGGCAGGAGAGACCTCCTACTCCCACTGTGGTGTACATAGAGCGTGCTAGCCTTCCCTCGCTAATCACCTAATTTTTAACGTCCATCCATCCATTTATAAATAGTCCCTCATCAACACCACCCCTCCCAGCAGGTGAGGGCAACACTCGTCACCAGTGTGGGCGAGGGGGTGACGCAGTGCACCGCACACTCGGGGGACCGCCTCTGTATACGATAGGATCAACAGGTGAGAGCAACGAGTGTTGCCCTCACCTGCTGGGAGGGGTGGTGGTGATGAGGGACTATTTATAAATGGATGAATGGACGTTAAAAATTTGGTGATTAGCGAGGGAAGGCTAGCACACTCAATGTACACCACGGTGGGAGTAGGAGGTCTCTCCTGCCCTGTCCCCTTCCAATTGCCATATTGTGTTTTTGGTACGGTCTTGGAGGTAAGTTATTCATTGTATTTATGTTTGGTTGCCTCCTTACTCTGAAAGGGATGCCTTGATATGGGTTTGTGTGGGGTGTTGTACACCATCAACAGTATTAGTTTTACCTTTTGGTTTTTGATTTAGGCCGGGTTCACACCTCTGCGATGCGGGAACGCCGCGAATCCGCAGCGTTTTCCCGCATCGCACACCTCCCGCCGGCAGTTCACACTGCCCTATGCGGACGGCTGGGAGTGTCAATGTTATGTTAATGACACCACCAGATCCGTCCGCAGATCGCAGTGCGATCTGCCGACTCGCACAGGAATCGGATCGCATGGTGTGAACCCCCATGCGATCCGATTCTGTTGCGGACCAAAAAAAGGGTCCCGTGCGAGTTTGCTGCGGGAGCGCTGCGAATTCAGCCATACTATCTGTATGGCTGAACTCGCATCGCTACGGAGATCGGATGTGATTTGCGGTGCGAATCACATCCGGATCTCCCCCCGCAGCAGTGTGAACCCGGCCTTAGGGACAAGTGAGTGGGTGATCTTTGGTGGGATCCTCCCTATCCCGTTTCTGCTTACGTACTCCGTTACAACACAGATTCCCCGGATTTTGGGCAAAACATCTACAGGGTGGATAGTCTACTAAATATAAGGTAGATAAAGATATGTTCATATACATAGAATATACGAGTGCACTTGTGACTAAGTGAGAATATATACACTTAGGTGTTAAATCAAACCCTTAATCAAACTCCTTACTTTGTTGTACATTTGTTTTCTTTTCCTCTTCCCCCTTCCCGTATAGATTCTAGGTGTCTATTCATGCGGTCCCGGTTCATGTCTTTGGGGGGACCCTGAACCACACTTTCCATCGCTCCACACAGGGTTTTGGGCTTATAGAAGAGGGGAGGAGGTTTTTGTCCTTGCCCCCAATTCTACCCCTTTGTGTGTTTTACCTCTCGATCCTCATCACATATACAACCGAATCAGCTTGAAGGTCCATAATTGTATTTGGAATATACTCCCTTGCTTGTGAGTACGATTAGATATAGAACTAGTACAGGAGATGTGTTTTTTTTTTCTCTTATATGTCAAGAAGATGTACATATGTGTTTTTATTTATTATTGTATATTAAATCTTTGAATAACACAGAGCTGCACAAATGATGGATCCCCGAAGAAGGAGAAAATTCCGTAACGCGTAGGACACATCATTTGCAGAGTATTGTTTCAGTTATTTGTGCATATGTGATTATGCTATAGATGGGTCACACCTGTACAAGAAAAGAACTATTTTCATTTTTTTAATAAGTTTGGAGGCAATATCCGAAAATACACCTTTGTACTTTGTTTTATTATGTGTTTACTTTTTGATAAATTGTCATAATAAAGTGATTGCAGAATTTTTTACATGTGTGTTGTACGTTTTACAGTCTGTGCCTGAAAAGTCCTGCCATTTTGAGGGGATTTGCTTCTCGGTAGAATTTCTGTAGTGCCAACAATGGCTGGGAGCCATTGCCGCGTACACACGACCAGACTTTTCAATGGACTTGGTCCGGCGGACAATCCGACGGACTTTGCAGCTGAGGTCTGCCGGACTTTCAAACAAACAGATTTGGCCAAACACAATCACTCCAAAAGTCTGACGGATTCGAACGTGATGACGTAGAATAAGGAAGTTCATAGCCAGTAGCCAATAGCTGCCCTAGTGTCGGTTTTAGTCTGCCTGACTAGCACACAGACGAACGGATTGTCCGCTAAAAGCCGAGTCTGGCCGACAACAAAAAGTCCACAGGAGCCCGCACATGATCAAATTGTCCGACGGACTCTGGTCCGCCGGACCAAGTCCGCAAGAAAGTCTGATCATGTGTACACGGCCTATGGGTGACATCACATCTCCTGAAATTCCCAGCCATTGTTGAGCATTCACTTACACTGAGCTGTAGGATCATGTGCCAGGAGCGGAGTGAAAATGGGTAAGTACACATATCTTTTTTATACAGGTTAGAGAAGATAGGTAGAAGAAGGGGGGAGGGAACAATTTTAACAATAATTATAGTTAGTAAAAGCAGCAGGGGGAGGCAAAGAAAGCAGGTGTAAAGTTCTGTTTTAACCACTTCAATACAGGGCACTTTTATCCCCTACCTGCTCAGGCCAATTTTCAGCTTTCAGTGCCGTCACATTGTGAATGACAATTGCGCGGTCATGTAACGCTGTACCCAAATAAGATTTTTATAATTCTTTTCACACAAATAGAGCTTTCTTTTGGTTGGATACTAGCACCAGAATCAAGCCCCATTTCAAAGAGTTACTTTAGTCCCTGTATAATCTGATCATTCAGAACCATGAACTTAGATAATAACTGTTATTTGACTAAACCTTGTCATAACAATCTAGTCTAGTCCACTCCATAGTGACCTGATCTCCCTGTTTAAACTGGAAACAGTTGGGTCCACCACAGGTGAGGTAGTCTATTTCTTAGTAAGGACCTCTGCAAATGGGTAGGAAACCAAGGCTTTTTTTTTTTTTTTTACTGTACGTTTTTACTGTTGCCGCAATGCACATGGGAGGCAATAAGGAAGACTGTGCTGCACCAAACTCTGACAAACTGGTACACCTTCTAATTACCTTATAATTGGTTTTTCTGAAATAAAAAATATGACATTTACCTAAAATGTCTTTATAAAATTAGTAATTAAATGTGGTCCTGCTTCCCATGGCCCCTGGCTAATTTGGGGTATTGCATGCAGAGGAAATGAGATTGCTTCTTTTCAAACATTTAACCGGATCGTGTCATACGTTGATGGTAGGGTGAGACCACTGACTCACGGCAGTTACCTTCTAACTTTAGAGCTTATGACTTAAATGATAACTCATCCATAAAACATTCCTTGCTGCTGTATTACATTGAGGGTCTGTTGCACTGGTAATTATGAATCTCTCACTGGGTACCCCATATTAATTTATGGGGTACCCACTCCCTTTGGGTTACAAAATACTGGACAGGGTGGTTAAATAGCACTTAGGAATTTCTATGTCTAGTTTGGCAGAGTAGTCAGTTGTTTGTTTAATTATCTTCAACAAACTTTTTGTTATTTTTTCTTATATTTTATAAACTATAAGAATAGAAAAGAATTCTAAAGAAAAACCTAAATGATGCAAACACCCGACTCGCCTTACCAAGATTGAGTAACAGTGATCAAGCAAGTCCGTAGTCGTTATGCTGAAGGTTTTTAAAAAGCTGGATTCACTCATGGAGGAGTTCTAGCAGCAAGATCTATCTTCTATAGTTCCTCGCTGTGTCCCCTTGCTTTATGGGGTGGTCTCCTACTGCAATTCTGCAATGAAATAAATGAAATACTCAGATAACAACTGACACCAATGATCTTTTTAGATGTCTGTAGAGGAAAGGGGTATTCTTCCCAATGACCTTCAGCGAAATAGTGCAATACACCGACCACCAATGTAACAGGGCCAAAAGTGTGAGTGGGGTCTTCTCTCCCTGACCACCAATTTAATGGGGCACTTTTAACACACAACCAAGAAATTATTCAAACTCTCACTCCTTTACACACCCTCACCACCACATAGCCTATGCATATCACCCCTACTTCTGCCCTTACCCCATTATTGCAATCGTTGCATTCTGATCTTTCTGAACACATGATTTCATTATCCTTTGGCCACTTTCACACTGAGGTACTTTCCAGGCATTTTAAAGCGCATGCAAAGCTCTTCTCCTGTCACTCCAGTGTGAAAGCCTGAGTGCCTAATCTGGGGAAAAAAGTTGTTTTTTTATATAATTTTGGCAGATGTTTATTATAGCAAAAAGTAAAAAATAATGGATTTTTTTTAAAAATCGATGCTCTTTTTTTGTTTATAGCACAAAAAATAAAAACGCAGATGTGATCAAATAACACCAAAAGAAAGCTCTATTTGTGGGAGCAACACCGCATGACCGCTCAATTGTCAGTTAAAGCGACGCAGTGCCAAATTGCAAAAAGTGCTCTGGTCAGGAAGGTGGTAAAATCTTCCAGAGCAGAAGCGGTTAAATACATGGATGTTGATTTAATAAAGGCAGATATACTGTGCACTACCAGTGCAGTTGCTCTAGATCTGAGGGAATGCTCTGCTGATTTCTTTCATCCAATCATGTGCAAGCAAATATGCTTTTCTTTTTTTTCCTTCCTCTTTAGATTTAGAGCAACTGCACTTACAGTGCATAGACTGTTTGCCTTTAGTAAATCAACCCCACTGCCTCATCCTGCTCTGCACATGCATAGTTGTTCTCTATTTTTTGGCATAATGTACAAATACCGGACTGGTGACCCCACCCGATAAAAAAAGTGTAACATAGGCTATATATATATATATATATATATATATATATTTATTAACGGTAGATAAACTTAAGGCCCCATACACACTATCAGTTTTTCTGTTGAGTTTTTCCTTCAGATTTACCAAAACCATATAATATGAGGTCAAACCTTAGGAGTTTCAATGTGTATGCAATCAGGCAGGCCCTTCTACTACATGGTTTTGGTAAATCTGAAGACAAAAATCAGCAGAAAATATGATAGTGTGTATGGGGCATAACAGTGAATTTCTCCTTACTTGATCCTGTTTGGTCTGATTAAAAACCCCTTGCCGCCGAGCGTACTCGCCTTCCGGGGGTTATACCGGGATGATGCCTGCAGTTGCAGGCATCATCCCGGTACTGATTTTTAGAGCGGGCGATCAGCTTTCCAGCCATAACAACCGATGCGGCTAAAAGCCGCTCGGCTGTTATGCCGGAGGAGCGGGAGGGGACGTCCCCCCCTCCTGCCTCCTCCCGCCACTCTTACCGAGGCTCCCGTTCAATCGCGAGCCCCGATCAAACATCCGATGCCTCTGGCAGCTAGGGAGGGACTGGAATGAAGCTGTAAGTGGCTTCATTCCAGTCTCCTAATCGTGAACACGGAAGCGACGTCATGACGTCACTTCCTGTTTACTCGGCTGCCAATGGTGCCGGATTTAAAAATATATACAGTATTTAGAATCGCCGAAAATGGCGATGTGAATACTTTGAAGTGTAAAGGAGGGATCGGGGGTCTTTTAGACCCCCGATCCCTCCTTAAAGAGTACCTGTCACCACCTATTACTGTCACAAGGGATGTTTACATTCCTTGTGACAGCAATAAAAGTGATCTAAAAATTTTTTTTTTACATTTATTCATTTTAAAATAAATAAGAAAAAAAATTATTTTTTTAAAGCGCCCCCCCGTCCCCGCGCAGCAAAGAAAACGCATACGGAAGTCACGCCCACATATGTAAACTGTGTTCAAATCACACATGTGAGGTATCGTCGTGATCGTCAGAGTGAGAGCAATAATTCTAGCACTAGACCTCCTCTGTAACTCTAACCTGGTAACCGGAAAAAAAAATTAAAGCGTTGCTTATTGAGATTTTTAGGTACCTTAGTTTGTCGTCATTCCATGAGAGCGTGTAATTATAAAGTGTGACATGTTTGGTATCTATTTACTCTGCGTAACATTATCTTGCACATTATGAAACAAAAATTGGGCTAATTTTACTGTTTCATTTTTTTTAAAATTCATGAAAGTGTCCCTTTTCCAAAAAAGTTGCGTTTAAAGCACCGCTGCACAAATACGGTGTGTCATAAAATATTGCAACAATCGCCGTTTTATTCTCTAAAGTCTCTGCTAAAAAAATATATATATATAATGTTTCGGGGTTCCAAGTAATTTTCTAGCAAAAAATATGGATTTTAACTTGTAAACACCAAATGTCAAAAATAGGCTTAGTCATGAACGGATTAATAAACCATTGAAAGAGTTTTGTTTTATCTGTTCAATAAGTGCACCTCTGAATCTTAGCCCTGAATCCTGCCAGTTAGCTTGTACAGAGTAGAAAATATGGATTCCCTAGATTTGCAAATCATTGCATTCTATTTTTATATAGATTTTACTCAGCATTTTGAAATTGGGGTTGTAACTTCCCGTGCAAATTTTCAAGCAGTTTTATTATCCCTGCCAATTCACCTCTATGAACTGCACAAAGTCCCCTTATGGAGTGGAGCTGATGAAAGGTGGAGGTGTACTGTAGTCCAACCTTTTAACCAGGGTGCCTTGAGGTTTCTTCAGGGGTGCCTCTGCAAAATGCCTAAAAAGTGCCCCAAAATTGTATACAAGCCAGTGGGTGGATAAAACCTGCCTTTTAGTTACACAAAGCCACAGGTTTTCATTGTACACCATTACAACCTTCTAGCTGCCAAACTCCTATTGACCAATCGCATCATCAGTTTATAAGGAGTATGTCAGTTGCCTTTATATCATTCTTGTTTGACCCTCCCTTGCCTCTCTCCATCAACTTTGGGGTCTCATTAGCTAAATGATGGAGAAAAACTGGCGGAGAATAGAAACTTAGGAATGCTAGTCCGTACCAGTTTGCAAAAGTGTGTTTGCATTGTAAGAATAAATCACTTTAACATTGGGTATCCTACATGTATTGATTTTGTCAATATACATTTCCTGTTGTAGAGTGACAATGTTGTTTCTCCACAGATACAGTACAGTGAGTGCGTAATACTACCCTAGGTCTAGGACCTACATGTAGGCTCACGAGGTGAATATTAAGGATCAAAAGTAATCTATTACAGCCACCACAACTAAGGACTGGTAAGCTGAAATATATTTTGTTTTTTAATTTTAAGCTTTTTTGCTGTTGCTGCCGTAAATATTCCATTGGCAGCAGCACCGGCTTCTACAAAAAAAAAAACTCACGACCACTATAGTAGCTGGGAGTCCATTTACATTTTTACTCCCAGCTGTCAACTTCTACATAGAAGTATTTTGGGCGACTATAAATCACATCAAGTATTACTGGAAACACACCACTTATCCAATACTGTCCCTGCCTGAAAAAATCTGAATGGATGACATTAATCGATTGCTGTCCTGTATTGCGGAACTTAAACCGCTTCATAAGTGAGATCTAGATTAGCCCACCTTCATTGAGTTATCCAATGCCCATTGTGATCTACTCCAATTGCTAGACTCTCATTCCCTAATTGTCCGCAATAGGGCCCTTAACTACCACTACTCTTTGGCCAATAAGTGGGACCAACACTTGGCAAGACTGCTACACCCTAGGCTTCCACGCCATTCTATTCCATTTATCAGGACAAGACTTTTAATACGACTCGTTTCAACAGCATTATTCCCGGCTCTATGACCAGTCTGCCAGAAACCTGAATCGTAACCCTTCCTTTGCAGGCGACATGCAGGCTTATATTGCTGAAACAGCCTTACCTGCAATTGACCCACAAGACTCCAATGATTTGGATAAACCTTTGGCTGAGCCCGAATTTTTGGGCGCAATCAAGGGATTGAAACTGAGGAAATGACCTGGCCCAGACGGGTACACACCCCAGTTTTATAAAACCTTTGCACCCCTCCTGACACCACTCCTGACTCAGGCTTTTAATGCTCTTGATGACTCAACCTTCCCTTCCAAGGGACTTCTGTCAGCCAACGTTTCTATGCAATTGAAACCTGGTAAACATCCCTCCCAATGTAGTAGTTAACATCCAATTTCCCTACTGAACATAGATTTTAAACTTTTTGCGAAGGTCCTTGCCAATCGCCTGTCTCCTCTCCTACCTGGGGTTATACTCACGGCCTGGCACAACACCACCAAAACCATTCATATTACATCATATATCCAACGCCATCACCTGAAAGCCTGTCTCCTTATTCATCCCCGAAAAGGCATTCAATAGGGTCAGTTAGCGTTTTTTACGCCTCTCGCTGGAACAAATAGGCCTTGGCACATCTTTCATCTCTACGGTGATGTCCTTTTACTCTCAGGCCTCTGTTTTGATTAATGGTACCTCTTCGAGAACCGTTTGATATCTCAAATGGCACATGTCAGGTTTACCCCCTCTTCCCTCTCTTTTTTGTCATAGTTATTGAGCATCTGGCATCTGCCATTCGCCAAAATGCCTCTTTTCAAGGCATCCAAATGCCCTCCTCCCACCATAAATGATCCCTTTATGCAGATGACCTACTGGTGTACATACAGCAATCCCACACATCCTTGGCCTTGTTGTTTTCTGATTTCCGGCGTTTTGGCTCTTTCAGCAAATTTAAGCTCTAAACTAGGGCCATTTAGTATTTGGCTGTTTCGATATCGTCAGGGCTGGGCTCAGCCCTTCCTTCCTCTGAACTTGCTGTCAGCTAATTGCCAGCTCCTATCTCTCCACAGTGACTCATCTGTTAATGATATCCTGCTCGTCAGTGCTGTCTACTTAAGCCGTCCAGCCCAGATGATCTCTGCCTTCGCTTGGTCAACATCACAGAGACTATCTCATGCGTTCCTGTTAACGACTTGCTTGGCTGACATTCCTTCTGGCTCCAGATCCTGCTTGCTGTTCCACTACACTGATCTCTGGTTTCCTGACTTGTATGACTATCCGTTCCGTTTACCGAACTTTGGCTATGTTTTGACTTGGGTTCTATTTACTTTTATTATTAAACAAGTATGATTTAACTGTACTTCGGTCTCAGTCTGATTCATGGTTTCTGACAGATACCTGCCAACCTCACCAACTTGTTCTCTTTGAACTATTTTCCCCTCCTCTCTCATATCCGAAAAGACCTAGAGTCATGGCGGAGTTCCTCTCTACACTGGTTCGGCCACATTAATACACTTAAAATGGATACCCTCCCCAACTTACTGTACCTTTTTCAGAAGATACAAATCTTTTTTGTCTCCCTATGCTCTTTCCATTAGCTTTATATGGAATTGTGGTCTTTCTAGGGTCAAATATAATCTGTTAACTCTTCCAAAGCTTCAGGCCGACACGGGGTTGCCAGATTATGATCTTTAATATAAAGCTGCCTTTATGGCACGCACTCTCGAATGATTCCCCCTTACTATGGGGTTACAACAGACCCCTCTCCCACCTGACCTCTCTTTTCTCACCATTGACCATAGCTGTTCTCAAATTATGGTATGGGGGAGGGGTTGTACTCTGTTTTATCCTCAGACCCTTATCCTTTAACATCCTTATTTGACAATCCCGCTTTCCCTCAGGGTATGGGGGTTATTACATTAGGCTCCTTTCAATGCTCTGCTTGGCCCCAGGCCCATACATTAATTCAAACCCACCTGGGAACTCCTGCCATCCCTGTGGATATGCGCGACTGGCTAACCTCCCTGCATCTCTCTTCTTTTACGAAACAACTGTTCCTTTCTTCCCAAATAATATGAGAGGTTATGTGCTCTGCTTTCCTCCCTATTCAGCTTGATGCAAGAAAAGAAAAGAACTTAAAAATTTTAGCCTGTTGGTACAGAGACCCGTCGACATTACATTGAATCTTTCCATCCACCCCTGCCTCCTGTTGGCATTGTGGTTCGGCTTATGGCACCTATCTCTATGTCTGGTGGGAATGTGAGAGGATACGTCCCTTTTGGAATCAGGTATTTCATGTTTATAGTATTATTTATGAAGAACCTCTAAAATCATCCCCAGATTTTTGCACTTTTTTCTATCCTCCCTGGCTCTACAGTTTCACAAAAAAAGAAGACTTCTCAGTTTCTTTATATCCGCAGCATGGCAGCTCATCCCGTTATATTGGAAAACTGCTACTACTCCACCACTATCCTATGGATTTCCACTGTGAATTACATTATGAGAATGGAGGAAATGCTGGCACTTGATAATGATACCTTCGATAAATATAAGGTTTTATGGTTTATTTGGCTCCGTTTCTCCTTCTCCAATACTCTTGCTAACATGCTCTTGAATACTACAAGGCCATCCCCACCTTAGCCTTGATTCAGAGTTCCTAGAGACAGTTCATTACTGGTGTTTCTTCCCACACATGCTTCCCCAGCAGATCTTCCCCCTTTTCTGTCTTCTTTTGCTCTCTACTCCCTTCTCCCATTTCTTCTTTGTTCTCTCCCCTTTTATTACATTTTTTCTACTCCCCTTCTTCTTCTCTCTTCCTTTCAAATACTGTATAGAACAATTTATCTCCCCTTTGTTGTTGATTTCTTGTGACATTTACCATGGTCCCTGATGTCTTAATGTTTGTTGGCGCAAGCTCGGCTGCAGGTAATAGCCACTAGACTGACCCGTTGTCCTATTTTACCATTTAAATGTCCTACTTATGCACACTGGCTTGTTTTATTTGCAACACTAAAAATTGCCCAATAATTGTGTACAAGCCAGCGTGTGGATCAAGCCTGACTTTTAATTGCACAAAGCCACAGGCTTTCATTATACACCATTACAGCCTTCTTGCCACCGGCATTCCAACAACCAATTACTTCATCAGTTGATAAGGAGGACGTTTGTCATCTGCACAGAATCCTTGTTTGCCTATCCTCTATCCCTCTCTGTTAGCACTGGTAAATCAGTGAAGAGAAACCCTAGAATATAAGTCAGAACCAGCGTGCAAAAGTGGATTTGCTTTGGAAGAATAAATTACCTGTAATGTTGTGTGTCCTACATGTGACTATTGCTATTCGTTTAGTTTTTTACATTGTAGAATGGTGTGCCTTAAGATTGTGCAGATTTCAACCACCTCTCACCGGGAGGGGATTCCCTGTTTAGCCGCTTGATTGCTTTTACAGGTAGCAGCATTGAATGGTTCTCCCGGCTCATCCGTCCAATCGGGGAGCCGGAGAAAGAAACCACCAGCTTGAGATCCTTTTTTTAATTTCAGGCTTTCCAGCATAGAGGAGAGATCTGGGGACATATAGACCCCCAGATCTTTATGGAAAGAGTTCCTGCCATGCCTTATTCCTATTACAAGGGGTGTTTACAATCCTTGAGATAAGAATAAAAGTGATCAAAAGGAAAAAAAAAAAAAAAGTTAAAGTGTTCCCATACCCTCGTGTTCGCATGGAGAAGCGAATGCATAGGAAAGGTTGTGCCTGCATATGTAAACAGCGTCCAAACCACAAATATGAGGTATCGCTGTGAAAGAGAGCAAGAGCAATAATTCTAACCAAGGACCTCCTCTGTAACTCTAAACTATTAACCTGTAAACATTTTTAAAGCGTAACCTATGGAGATTTTTAAGTACCGAAGTTTGGCACCATTCCACAATTTTAAAGTGTGACATGTTAGGTATCTATTTACCTGGCACAACATCTTTCACATTATACACAAAAAAATGGGCTAACTTTAGCGTTTTGTCTTTTTTAATTCATGAAAGTGTTTTGTAAAAAATTGCATTTGAAAAATACTGTGTGACATAAAAAATGGCAACAACCACCATTTTGTTCCCTAGGGTCTCTTCTAAATTAAAATATATAATGTTTGGGGGTTTCCAAGTCACTTTCTAGCAGAAAAAAAAAAAACACAGATTTTTACATATTTGAGAGAAATGTCGTATTTGCTCAGATGGCAAGTGGTTAAAGGGTGCCTTGACTGAAAAAGTTTGGGAAACACTATTAGGTATTGGAAATATTCTAGGGCCATCAATTCATGGTGAACTCTAAATTGATTAGCGCTAAAGGGTTTTTGAATCATCAACTATAGACATTTTTGTGTGCCATTGTTTTTTGCCATTTCACAGTGCATGCAGTGAGGCTTGCCATATTTGGTATCTGCTTAGCGCAACCTCATCTTTTATATTTTACCCAAAATGGTATTATATTGGGTGTGTTCTTTTCTGAAAATCTAGATTTGATAAAATTATTGCATGACATAAAACAATGCCGCAGCCACCATTTTATGCAACAGGGGCTCTGCTTTTAGGAACATATATAGAGGGGAATTTACGACTGGAGCAGCTGTGCATGGCACCCAATCAGTTTCTATCTTTCATTTTCAGAGTTTACCTGAACAAGTTAGAAGCTGATTATTATGCAAAAAAATGGTTCTAGGAGCAAAAGGGTAAAGTAGCATGAGGGAGAGGAGAGAGAGAGAGAGAGAGAGAGAGAGAGAGAGAGAGAGAGAGAGAGAAGTTACAAATGAAAGTTAACCAACCTGGCTGTTTTTGGTTGATCAGACAACAAACTTAGGTGTGTGGCTCTTTCTAATTAGCCACTACTGGACCAATGAGTGACCAGGCAGGATGACAAACCTAAAACAGATCACTAAAGCACTTTCCTTTGAAATTCGGCACCGGCATCCTCTTCTACCCCACCCTCCTCCTCTTCACTGAAGCTGACATTTTGTCCAGAGTCAGATTGTGCTGCATGTCCACCTGCTCAAGAATGTCCATTAATGACACAGAGGCGCAATTAGTTAGGCAGAACCAACCCATGCTTTTATTTCCATTGCATATAAAAATTTCATATGAAGATACTGATGTACAGTACTATCCCATAGGCTGTTAAGAGGCTAAGAAACCTTGAAAATCATTTGCAGTGTTCACATAGGATGGCATTCTACGGACAAAAAAAAGCAAAAGAAAATATAAATAAAACCAAAATAAACAAACCAAAATCAACGGCAATGATTTTGTATTTCATGTAGTTTTAGAATCCCTTTTTTAAAATATGGTTTAAAACAAAAAAAAAAAACAATCAAAATCCTTTGGACCAGGGCTGCTAAAATCTACAGTTTGTGTGTCAAAAAGGAGGCTCTTATTAGTTATGAAAAAGAATCTCCGCTTGCACCGACTTAATGGCTGGGCAGTGAAGGAATGGAGCGGAGCTATCAGCGTCATCTTAGAGAAAACAGTGCTAATGGGTTTAACTGGCCAGAAAGCACAAGTAGCATCCAACGGGAAAAGGTGACTGGGCAAGGATAGAACCGTAGCTTACCATGATCACTAAAACCGCATGGCCCGCCAACGTATTATAAAAAAAATAAAAAAAAAAGCACATCTGCTTCAACACTATGGCAAAGTACACCCATCATTTTGAGGCATTAAACTATGTCGCTTGACATTACTGTGCATGTACAAAAGCCAACGCAGTTGAGTTTTGGACATAACATAGGGAGAAGAAAGAACATTTGCAAGGCCTTAACAGCTTTGGTCATTACGACATCACCCTACTCTTCTCCCATTCGACCTGTGCAGTTAAATAACATAAATATAAAAGATATGTGTAGTTATCTAACCATTATAGTGCAACTATACATCTCTGTACAATGTTCTCTACTGTACACATTACATTTTTCTACAAAAAAAAAAAGAAAAACTTTGGATTCCTAGAACACTAATAGTGTCATTGTGAAACGTAACAAATAGAAAAGGCTCTAAATGTTCTATACATGCAGCAGATTAAGTCATATATTGAAAAATGCTACAAAAGGGCCATCCTAACCCTTCAGTACAATAGTGTACTGTCCGTTTATGATATATTGCTTTGGTGGACGGAGGGAAGTATAAATGAGTGGCACTAACAAAGATATAGTATATCAAGAGTACACACAATATATGTGTATATATATATATATATATATATATATATATATATATTATACATATACTGGATTATTTTGCAAGATGATTTATTTATAGGAGTTACAGGATGGTTTTTTTTCCCCCTTAAAAATTACGGGTATCAAGAATTAAATGTAATTTTGATTCACATTTAAATCAAAATGTTTACCAGGGCTGCTAGACAGGTTTTGTTATCAAATATTTTTTTTCTGGTTAAACTAAGTTTCATACTATAATTCCGTTGTACTTAGTTTACTTTTTATTGAGATTTAATTGGGGATATATTTTTATTATATGTTCTACCCCTTTTGCCAAATAGCTATGAAATTGTAAAACTGTAGCAGAATTATTTTTCTAAGTAATAGGTTTGAATTAACTGTAAAATGTTTATACTCTGAATACATTTACATTGATCACCTGAATTTACAGTATAGCTTATGTATGATGGATTAACGGAAACTGACCTATATATAACCTTTAATACAATAACATGTAATACGTGCTTATCTGTAAAGTTGGATGAGAAGTTACTGGGTTTCTCAAGCCTTTTTGAATATAAAACACAGCTTCTGTGTTGTGCACACAAGACTTGAAAGCAAAACCAGATATAGTCTCATAAGGAATTAATTAGTTAATAGGAGTTTGAACACAATCGTCTTAAAAACCCAACCCACCACCCCAACCATTTCCTAGCTCATACAATGGTGGATAATGATTTGATTTTGAAAATAATTATTTCTTTTTTAAATTACGTGAACAAGCATACATTTATCTTGATGAACCCAATTTGCTAAATAAAGTACAAGCACTTTTAAATATATGGGAAATTTTGAGACTGAGTCAGTTTAATACTAAACCCAACGAACTGGTAAAACCTCAAAGGCAATAAAAAAAGACAGATTAAAAAAAAATAAAAAAACTGTATGAACCTCACTTGTAGATGCTAGATTTTTTTAAGTAAACAAAATTGCATAAATGAAAAAAACAAAACAAAAACAAAAAAAAAAACTAACATTTAAATGCCCAGCCTTTTCTCTTCTCCTTTTGTTTCCAAATGCAGCAAAACACATTAAAATATAGTTCAGAGTTAAGGCACAGCCCTGGGACCAAAGACCTGCAGCTTTTAAATTTAGCATATTTTTTTTAAGATTTTTTTTTTTTTCAAATTTTCCTAAGAAGCTCTAAGGTGACGTTATAATACAGAAGAAAAAAAAATGTACAAGGAGTAAATATACAGAATATTCATTCTCTCACCAAGAGTTTCAAGATATAAGAACACCACCTAGTTAAAGATGATGTCATAATAAGAACTGGTATTTTACAATTAACATTATAATATATACATTACAATAAATACATGGTTGTAAACAGAGACAAACAAGACTGTATTACAGGTAAGGTCATCCGGTGAGGAAAATAATGAATGGCACAAAGGTAATAAAAAATAAATATGTATATAATTAAAAAAAACAAAAAAAAACACGCAAAACAGCTTTCTGAAAATCCATTTCATTCAAGTTTTTTTTTTTCCTTAAAGCAATTTTTGTACCTTTTAAGCCAATTTTCACACCAAGTCTGTTAAAAACAATGGTGAAAAATTATTAAAAAAAAATAATAAGTTTCTATTTTGACAACAGCAACTTGCAAGCTAAAGTATACTGTTACAAAACCAAAAATATGGCCATACAGCACTGAATAGGTTGCATTATTCTGGCAAATGACAAATTTGATTTAAAAAAAAAAATAATAAAAATAAAGACACTTATTAACTGTATGGTTTATATAAAGCCATGTGCAATGTTTAACACACTTTGGCAAACAGGACAGGAGGGAAGAAAAAAAAAAAAAAAGGAAAGAAAAGGATTTTACAGTGTATTAGATTACATCTACAAAAACAAATGTTTTGATACTCATTGATTGTCCATGAATGATTTTTTTAACTTTTTTTTTTTTTTTTTTACATTTTGCATGATTAATGGGGTGACGTGAACTGTATTATGAAACAATTTCCATTAGTGCAGCTGTTAACCCTTTCAGGTCTATCTTTATTTTTGGAAATCATATTGCTTTTTATCATTGTTTACATTCCAGGCACTCAATGGGCAAGAGAAGAGGGACAGTATGAATGATTAGCGGAATAGAGGATCTTAACATGTAAGACAGCACTACTCAAAGCATCTAAGATGTTGCTGGAGGTACAAACTGCAAGAGAGACTTTTCTAAGTTTGATGGTGTGAAACACAAGTAAGAGACACTTAAGGCTACGCCAAAGGCCGGAGTCCTTTGTAAAGAACTTTACATTTTTTTTTTCTAAGTATTTTTGTATACTTTTAGTCAAAAATATTTTTGGCCATTATTATACACAAACATTAGTCTGCATGCAGTAAGATGCAATACTACAGGTTACTGGTGATTTTAGGACTAGACACACATTTTTAGCAGTACAAAAAGCTTTGCTAGACAGATTGCTCTTGCAGCAATGATTCTTTAAAGTGTTTTTTTTTTTAGCTATATAATAAGTGTGGTTGGATGCATACAATACTGTATATATATTATTTTAAATTGTATTTATTTGGTTTGTAATGATAGGCTATTTGAATATTGTCCGTTTGAAAGAGGTGTGCAGAGGTTGGATGTTGTCAGGTATATTAGACCTGTCTGCACTATTCTATACCATACTAATAAATTGAAGTCTGGACCACAGCAAGTAACTGTGGAGTTTTCCTTTTTGGGGCACATTAGAAATTAAAGAACACACCTAAACATTTCCTTTATGACACAAATAGAATACTGATGATAATATGTATCTGCTTTTAAATTGCATGTCTGGGCAAAAAATACAAAACACATTCAATACATCTCTGCAAAGCACATTTTCACAAGTTTTGTTTCTTTGATAGTACTGTACAAAAAATACCTGCTGATCCTGCCAGAAATCCAGTGAGTTCCAAACTCCCAACAGAGATACCTTTACTGCACTGAAATTCAAGGCAGTGTGACCAGCCCTGCCTGAGGGTTTCCTTGGTAGACAACTCCCCGTCCTGGAGGAGGGGGGTGTTCTATAGTCAGAAATGGAAAACTCGGGCAGGGCTGACTACACTGAATAGGAACTCACCAGATCTCTGGCAAATCAAAGTGCATTTTTCTGTACTTGCAGCATTTGTAAAAACTAAAACTTAGTGAAATGTGTATGTATTACAGAGATGTGCTGCATGTTTTTCTTTTTGTTTTTTACTTTGCCCAGACATACACTTTGGACTATTTCATGTCTTCTTATCTGGCTGAGTGAAGTCAACTTATCCTGTGCTGGAAATGGCCTTTGTCAACTACCTGGCTCCTGGTAAATGTTCAGCTTTATTGACAGTGACAAGCCTGCCGTGGAACCAGTATTGGCCATTAGCGAAGCATAATCTGTGTACAATAGAGGTTATTCCCTCAGACAAAGCCATGTGAGAATAGAAAGCACATCTTTTTAAACTTGACATGAACAATTTTTGAATAATTTTTGCCATCCAGCTGAATTAAACCCCTGTCAACAAAGGTAAAGGCATTCAGTATGATGCATCTTTGCAAAACATGTAAATCCTGACACATTTTCTGCGTGGGTAACTTATACACAAAATTCACTGGACAATGTGATCCCTAGTCTGTGGTTAAGAAAAGATTGAAACATTGGTACTTGTAGAACTGTATGTGACGAAAAAGTTGCCAATGCATTCGTACTGTGCTGATCAGAACATTAAAAGAGGATTAAAAATTAAATTCTACTGAAAGGGTTTCCTGCAAGACAGTGTCCTTAAGAAATATACAGGCATACAAAATAATGAATCTCTACAGTCCGATCAATTGCTATGAAATTCTAAGGTGCAAAAAAACGACCCGGAGACGTCATCCAGTGTAGCACATTACTTGTACTGAAAACTTGCAAGTTACTCTTTGGAAAAAAAAAACAGTGGTGGATGAATGTACCTTTTTTTGATTTTTTTTTTTTTGTTTTAAATAGAATACCTCAATATATATTTAATAACAAAAGTAAAAGCTCTACAAAAAAAAAATCTTTGTATTACATATGATACAAAATGCAGAGGATGTTGCAGCTCAAAGAGCGGCAGAATTTCTAGTTTCATGTTTTTCAGTCATTTTATCAGAAAGACTTAAAATTAGAAAATTTTGTTAATCTCCACAGCTTGTTATCCTGATGCTGTACCATCCAAGATGTGTCCCGATAACAATATGCAATTATCTTTCGCTGGACAAGGCCAGCACTTTAGCACTGTGCATTTCTTATTTCTGTCAATGCTTGTTCCTCACTGTAAGCAAAGCCATGTGATCTTCTTGCCTTTGTCACTCATCAAGAAACTTTTTGGAGTAGTTGATTATTTTCACTGTCTGCCAAAGTTTCCTGTTATCTTTCCACTGCTGTGGACATGGATTTCGGTTAATATTCCTGAGTGCCAAACTGAGTAAATTAGGTCAGTTTTGATCAACAAACATCCCGGCAGATGAACGTGAGGTGTGAGCATGGTTGAGGCATGTTTCATGCACTTTGGAGACCATTTTCTAAAAGGAAAACAAAAGAACTTAAAAACAAAAAGGGAGATAAGAGAAAGCTTTCCACACTGTTACGTGTCAGGGGAATGCTCTCCCTCGAATGCACTAGGTTCTGTCTGGCTTTCCTCTTCTTCCACCTGCTCATCTAGTGGAATCTCAGTAGATTCAGAGTCCTGTGTACAAAGGGTCTTTGAGTCACTACAGCTGGTGTCTTCTTCTACTTGACTGCCACTGTCCTTTTCTGTGTCTGATTCCCCATCCTCTTCCAGTGTTAGTTCAAACTGGAATTTTTCAGTTTGACCTTGTCTACCTTCTTCCTGCTCATCTGAGGCAGGGGACGGACTCTGGGGAATTGTGCTTTGATACCATTCTCGATTGTCCTCCAGTGTGTCCAGTATGTCTTGGGCATCGGGGTGAACAAGATCTGCCCATGTTTCCCACAATGGATGAACAATGTAATCTATGAACCCGACCTGGTAACAAAAGAGACCATTTGTTAGAGATTTACTGAAACATTCCATCAACTTAAAATCAGTAAGCTTAACAATGTAATATATAATGCCGAAAAAAAAAAAAAAAAAGCCATGGTAATTATAATGATGGGGATGAATCTGCTGCTAAATATTTTAGAAAATAACATATTACATTTAAAATAGACATTTTATGAGCAATAGTATTCCAAAGATGAATTATTCTTCAGAATATCACTAATATCTTCATATAATGAAAACTGGATGGAGCTCATAGAAGAGGACTTCTATGAGTTTAACTCAAACTTCTTTATGAGCCTGAGAACCATCAGAAGTATTCCCTCCGTGTAAAAAGGTTTACTCTAGTGACACCCAACATGCACTAGTAAGGGTATAGTAATTTAAAGTGATACTAAAGGCTCCAATAAAAAAAAGTGTTATACCTACCAGCTCTGTGCAATTGCACAGAGCAGCCCTGACCCTTCTCTTCTTGGGTAAGCCACCACCAGCACTCCTGCTGAGTGCCCCCATAGCAAGCTGATTGCTATAGGGGTACTCGTGCATGCTCGCTCCCGACACACAGCGTCAGGGCTCAGCCCCGCTCCCTCTTCGCTGGCTGTGATTGACAGCAATGGGAGACATGGTCTATCTCTGCGCCGAAGAAGAGGCAGAGTGCAAGGACAGCAGCAGCTCTTGTGAACATCACTGGATTGATATTGGGCTAGGGGGCCTTTAGAACCACTGTAAACCAAGTGTCTGCTACTGTTAGTGCTGGTGGACATTTTCTATTGCCCATATCTGTATAAGATAGTGGATAAGTCAGAACTTAGAAGGCGTGCAAGAAACAGGCCCACACCAGAAGCCAAAAAGAAGGGACTGGGTACAGATTTAAGGGGCATATATAGCAAGTGCTCCTTGCTTACACAGAGCTGCTGCATGTAAGTAGGTACTGTAGGTGGTACATGTCCTGAACCATGACAGGCAGTGCCATTTATGCATGGCAAAGGGGGTTATGATAGTATATAACCCACCAAAGTTTGTAAATCACTAACTTGCATGAACCTAAAAGAAAAACTAAAATAGCACTGCAATACAGTATTACATGTATATTACTTATTTTCTACGTAGGTGTTAAGGTTTTAATCTGCACATTTTTCAAAGACAAAACACCACTACCCTACCTGTGATTTTTCCACAGAGGCATTGTGCTTGTCACACATAGGGCTGATTTCCATTCCTCGCTCTCTCTCTCGATCTCCCTGGCGGAAGAATTCCTCCATTATCCGGTCTGTCCAATGTCGGTAGAGCTGTAAAGGTTTTGTTGGATTGCTGAGATCTGCACAATGTACCATGTTCTGAAGAACCTAAAATAGAAATGAAAACACCACCATCACCCGCTGTGATATTACACAGAAGGCACAAGGCTTCTTTTTCATTTACACTTTTCTTAGCTGTGAAGTGC
Organism: Lithobates pipiens; assembly: GCF_037356315.1. Lineage (NCBI taxonomy): Eukaryota > Metazoa > Chordata > Amphibia > Anura > Ranidae > Lithobates > Lithobates pipiens. Next base: position 199,944,799 of record NW_027507790.1, on the reverse strand, counting down.
AGTCTGGAAGAGTCATGTTGTGTGTGATTTAGTCATAGCTGGATAAAGAAGGAAACCGTTCTCTATTACCAAAAATGTGAAAGAAACTAAGAGGCTACTGGCAATCCTTACATACTAATGCTCTTGGATGGAAAATAGACACCTCGTTGTAAAAGCACACTCAATCCAATCATATTATTCATAACCAAAAATAGTTTAATATCAGTGACGAGTAAAAAAAAATTGACTGTCTGCAGTATATAAGCACAGTACTGTTTGAAGGGGATTTCTTTATCATCCCTTGAGGCAAACAGGAATTCAGATGCAGTCTGGTTATACTGATGCCTACAGGAGGTTTGGACACTGGCAAACAGAAAAAGCCAGCTTCTATATAACCCCTCCTCCACCCAGTATACCAATACAGTCTATTTTTTGCTAGACTATTTTCTGATTGGATATTTTCCTCTGGAGCTTCAATTAGGATTCCTTGCCAGTATCCTGCTTACTTGAGATGATTTGTTTATATATCAGCTCTTCCAATTAACGTTTTTTTCAGCACTACCTTAGGAGGCTGTACCTGTACCCTGTGCGACTCAGCATGTGGAATGAAGACTGGAATGGGACCTTAGGGCTATGGCACAGACCCAGGTGTGACTCTTTCTCTGAAGATACACTTGGTGAGTAAGGCTAGTCGAGATCAAGCACCAGGAGCTATCTCTTCGTTTACACCTCTGAGTACTTGTTTAAACTTTTTTTATGCCACTAGATAACTACAGTAAGGGTTAAGGTTGAGGGACCGAGTGCTAACATTAACCAATGGGTGAAGTAAATCTCCCATGCTCCTTGACCAGGTAGGTCCTGTGAGTCCTGTTACCTTCTTGGACTCAAATTCACAGTCCCAGCAGTCTACCTCTGAATGGACTCTTATTAAATCACCAGAGTCTCCTGTCTTACCTCAAAATGTGGGGGGTTGTGTCAGACCTTATTCATGCAGTGTATTCCCATTTGAATCTGGAGAGTCAGCATGTTGTTAGGGCTCCCACAGCGGCAAAGACATTTCCATTACAACCACTGTTTGATACTTTCCTCTATACCAGGGGTCTCAAACTGGCGGCCCTACAGCTGATGTGACATTACAAGTCCCATCATGCCTCTGCCTGTGAGAGTCATGCTTGTAACGGTCAGCTTTGCAATGCCTCATGGGACTTGTAGTTTCACAACAGCTGGAGGGCTGCCAGTTTGAGACCCCTGCTCTATATAGTAAGGTCCCGGGCCCCACCCCAGAATGTGCCTGAATTACTTGCCTTTCACAGGAAATGTGTTATAACTGATGTTCTTTTTCCAAGATAGATACACCACTAAACAACCAAGATTAACAGGAAGACCATTAAATTGGTTAAGAGAATGCTCATCTTTCCAGTTCCCACTGACAGGCAACTGGAATCCCTCCTTAAATCCTAGTTTAAATTGTCCGATTGTGCCTTTCATCCCATTTAGGTGGCGGCTTTAATCTATTACAATGCATCAGAATGGGGGAATTACCTCAAAAGGGATTCCTTTACTGCTGGGATAAGTCCCTATATCCTGGAACGGATGGGAAAAACCTCTGGAGCCTTATGCTTCAGTTGTGATGGCCTATAACAAGCATCTAAGCTTGTCTCTCATATGCTGAGTGCATGGGACATTATATGGGCGCTATATCTGAGATTTTGACTAAATTTGCCTTCTGGGGATGTGGTCTACTAGGCCCCAACTTTGCTACCATGATTAGTAAATACAGTACATGAGTGGCCAGAGTCCGTTCCTGCCTCAGTTTAGTATGTCCACAGATCTTCAGATCTGGACTCCCATTCACTTCAGCCCATAGGGCTCATAGCCAAAAGTCAGCTAATCACTGGGTTTTCCCCCACTTCAACAACTGGGGGGTTATGTGTGTTTCTGGGTGGGTCTCTAGGGCAATTTGCCTCTCAAGCCCTTGAGCACAGAAGACACCCTCTGTAGTACACAGGCTAACTCCTTGCCTCTGGAACCCTTCTTCAGTGGTTTCCTATAATTTCCCGTGCCTCAATGCACAAAATGTTGCAGTTTATGCGGTTTCCTTGGGTTTCCCACATTCTGGGACCACTGCTGTAATCAAGAGTGCTCTCAATCCCCGCACAACACTGTTAATTAGAACAGTGTTCAGGGTGCATTGTACTGGAGGGTTGGAACACTGTTATTTGTGAGAGAACCATGGTCTGACTCTCCTGTGTGCTGGCAACCAAAGCTTCTTTAATTTGTACTGCAGCTCAAAAAAGAAAAGGAAAATAGCTCCATATGTATTGTTGCGAATGCAGCCTGGTTGCATTACAGTGATAAATAAGGAGAGTGAAATGAGCTTTAAGCAATGTATATTCTGGTTACCTGTATTCTGTCAGAATAGTTGTCGAGAAGAAGGACCCCGGAGCTTGTGACTTTCTTGGTTTCAACCATTGTTTTCAAATCGGCCAGTAAATTCATATGCTTCGACATATCTGTTGCAAGCACCTAGTAAAAGAAAAGAAATAAACATGTCTGATCCACAACAAACCAACACAGACATAATGCAACAATGCTCTCAAACTATAGCTATAGAACTAGGGCAACTATTGGTGTTAGTGGCCAAAACATTTGTATTTTTTAATTTGGATGAAGTAAAGAATGGCTAGAAACCAGGTCTTTGTCCATCTGGAGAGATCTGTCTTCACCCAAAGACAAAAAAGTAAGTGAAAGAAAATCTTCTTAAAGTGATTCTAAAGATTCATTCTTTTTTGTTTTTTTAATAATAAACATTAGTCTCCAACTGGTGCTCTTTGCTCCTCTCTCCATTCTGAGTGCCTCCATAGCAAGCTGTTTGCTATGGGGCACTCGTGTGGGCTTAATCACAAGCAGGGATGTGTGTTTCTATTTACACACAAAGTGCAGCCCTGCTCCTTCCTCACAGCATTTGATTGACAGCAGCAGCCACCAATGGCTCTAGCTACTGCCTCCATGTCCAGTGAGGAGAGAGTTGCTGCCCTTGGACACTGTGCTGGATTGAGATCAGGTAAGTATAAGGGGGGCTGGGGGGACTGACTGATCACAGAAGGTTTTTTTACCCTAAAGCAGAGGATGCATTACGATAAACATTTGGTCTTCGTAACCACTTTAACATGAGGGAAAATACCCCATTATACAGTTGTCACAGCATACATTTTCCACATCAAGAGGTTTAAAGGATCTGGAATATATATGTAGGAAACAAAGAAACCCAGTTTCGGATTGGCACAGAAGTTTTTGTACACAAGAAGATACGATATATAGTGAATGTTAAAATAATCAGAGACTCAGAACCTCATTGTGACCAACAGAGTATTTTTTTTTTGTGCCCCAAGAGAAATGCCAAAATTAGGTCCACCATCCTTAGGGCTTATATTGAGATTATCCTGCTTGTCTGTTGCAGGGGTTGTGGAGCTGTCAGCATTGTGCCTGCACTGAGGAATAATGAATATGGCCAGGCAGGAGGAATGGCAGAGGATGCAAATGCTGTAATAAGCGGAAACAACATGACACCAGGAATCAACTGACAAATGACAAGTAGGTCAGGCAGCAAGCTGCGTGTCTAACTCCGGGAATAAGAGCAGTGAGAGTCTAGAAAATTGTCAGTGAATCTCTTCCAGCTTACTGCAGTCTCATTCATGCCATGTTATTTTTGTTTCATATAGTCCAGATTTACGTTTTTTCTAGCTATCATGTCTATTCTTCATGGTCTTAGTTATATTTATAGCAGAACTTCAAGCAGACAGCTAGCTATACAGATGAGATGTATTTGCAAATGTGTGCAGACTAAACCCTTGTTCTTAACGCATATTGTTAGACAGGTCAATTTGGTTGGTCGCTGGCTTGTTGGCAAGTTTGAGCTTGGAAATCTCTTTGCATTTGTATGACATGCATCGCCCTTCCAGTACTTCCTGCTGCATAGACCAGTTATAGGTGGGGGCAGTGGCCACTTGTTTGTATTTTTATTATTTGTTAGGCAATGCACTGACATCTTTTCTGCCATGGTGCTACCTGCTGGGTGTTCAGTGTGCCCCTGTACATTTAAGGAGGGGTGGGCTCCTTCCAAGCTCACCTGCCCTCTGCCAGTCCATTAAAATGCATGTCCTTCCATGGTGGAGACTCACTGTATTAGAGTTAGGGACTACAGAAAATGGGGTGCCTTGACGGGGCCTGTAGCTTACGCATGTATTTGCAAATGTGTGCAGACTAAACCCCTGTTCTTAACGATATTGTTAGGTCAATTCGGTTGGTCTCTGGCTGGTTGGTAAATTTGAGCTTGGAAATCTTTTTGTATTTGTTTGACATAAGTCGCCCTTCCAGTGTTCCTTGCTGCATAGACAAGTTTTAGGTGGGGACAGTGGCCACTTGTCTGTATTGAGATGTTTTGCCCGCCACAAAAAAAATGTACAGATCGCAGTACTAACGCAAGCAATATTAGTGCGGCGATCTTCCTGTGAGCTATTGCGTTCTGACCCTCCCGCCAGAACACATTGATCAGTGCAGGTTTTCCAGCATGCTCATTTGTTGCGAGACCAGCCTCTGTTGGACAGGAGAACTGTAAACATGGGTCCAAAATCAGCCGGTTTCTGCCGAACCATCCATTTTGACCCGTGTGTATCCAGCCTTACAGCACAGATTCATGAGATCATCTTTCTGTTCCCTAATCCCATTAGCGTGTTCCCTGTTACATATCAAATCAATAACAGGTATTAACACTGGTGATAGAAATAAAAAATACACTCAGTTACATAGTAATGAATGCAGAGCTGCATTAACTGTGTCTTTTACAGTTGCCCGGAGTTCAGTTTTAATTAGGTTTCTTTTTTAAGATCTTATAATTCTTCACTCAGACACTACAGGTCTCACAAAACTTAATTGGAAAAGTTAGACATGCACAGTGTAGCTCAGAGATGCATCAATGAAGAAGAAGCAAATTAAATGAAGTCTGAAGGCTTTTCAAGCTAAGCTCCAGCCACTTTTCCAAAAATCAAAATGTAGAATAAGGATGTTAAATGAAAAAAGCTCTAAAAGGTATAAATCTGAAAACAAAAGATAAAGTGTGTGTGTGTATATATATTTCATTTTCCTGCAGGACCTGGCACTTTTGGCAGTGTGGGCAGGTGCCAATACCTGGTTTAATGATCATGGTATCACTGTGCTTGATTAGCCAGAAAACTCGCCTGACCTAAACCCCATAGAGAATCTGTGAGGTATTGTCAAGAGGAAGATGAGAGACACCAGACCCAACAATGAAGACAAGCTGAAGGCTGCTATGGAAGCAATCTGGGCTTCCTTAACACCTCAGTAGTCCCACAGGCTGATCGCCTCCATGCCATGCCACATTGATGCAGTAATTCATGCAAAAGGAGCCCCGACCAAGTACTGAGTGCATACTATACTGTACATGGACATACTGTTAGTAAGCCAACATTTCTGTATTCCAAATCCTTTTTTTTTATTGGTCTTCTGTAATATTCAAATTTTTTGAGATATTGAATTTTGGGTTTCATTAGCTGTAAGCCATAATTTTAAAAATATTTAAAAAAACAGGATTTTTGTACTCACCATAAAATCCCTTTCTCTGAAGTTCATTGACGGACACAGAATCTTCATCTTCAGAGGAGACCGCCAGGCCCTTCTTCGGACCAGCCACTGATACAAACAGCGAGTCCGACCTCCGAAAAGGAGCCGTAGCAGACACATACCCCCGCAGAGCCCGGACCATGTCCAAGGAATGCAAAGCAACCTCTTTGGGGTGTGATGGCTGAGGACATAAGGACAACGTCCTTGTTTAGATGAAAAGCCAAACAACCTTTGGAAGAAACTAAGGCTGTGGGCGCAGCACCGCCTTATCCTTGTGGAGGACCAAGTAGGGAGACTTGCATGACAAGGCCGCCAACTCAGAAACCCTCCTGGCAGATGTAATAGCCACTAGAAAGACTACTTTCTGAGAGAGTGTCAATAAAGGGCTCTCCCTAATCTTGAAACGGCGGTTTCTGAAGCACCGAGAGCACCAGATTCAAATCCCACTGAGGCAGCAGTAGTCGAACTGGAGGGGCCACATGTCGAACCCCCTGAACAAACACTCTCACCAATGGGTCACCAAGGGTTGCTAAAAAAAAAAAAGACAGCCAAAGCTGATATCTGTCACTTAAATGGTGCTTAGGGTAAGCTTCTGATCCACTCCTCACTGTAAAAACAGCAGGATCCTGGAAGCGGACGCCACCCCATCTCCTCACACATGGAGATGTAGGCCTTCCACGTAGGATGATAAATCTTCAGAGAAGATGACTTCCGTGCCCTCAGGATAGTGGAGATTCACCTCAGCCTCTACTCTGCGAAGCAGATGTGGTAGAGGTTTGAGTGGGGGGCATAAATCAGCCGATAATGGCCCCATGGAGTTACCAACGTGTCTGCCTCGGCCGCCCAGGGATCTTTTGACCTGGCCACAAACCTCTGTACCTTCTGAATGAGTCAAGAAGCCAGGAGATCCACATCTGACGTGCCCCACCTTAAGCAAAAGAGCCGAAATACATCCGGATGCATCGACCATTCCCCTTGGTCCAGCATCTGACGACTTGGGTAGGCTGCTTGCCAGTTTTCTATGCCCGGAATGTACACGGCCGACAGAGGCGGCATGCGCCGCTCTGCTCACTGGAGGATGTGAGCGACCTCCAGTGCTACAGCCGAGCTCCTTGTTCCTCCTTGATGGTTGACATACACCACCGCCATGGCGTTGTCGGACTGGATCCTGATCAGATGCCCCTGCAGCCTCTGTGACCATGTGGAGAGGCACCTGCGGCCCAGCGACCCTGGCCCGACTGTACGCCCCAAACTCCCCCAACCGGTCAGGCTGACATCCGTTGTGATCACCGTCCAATGAAGAGGTAGGAACGATTTCCCGGACCAAAGGGCCGGCGACCTCAGCCACCTGAGCAGGGAATCCCTGACTAGCTGGCTCACCAGAATTAGAAAATCCAGGGACAACAGAGATTTGTCCCATTTGGACAAGATCTCCTTTTGCAAGATTTGAGTGTAGAATTGAGCATACGGTACCACCTCGAAAGTGACGACCACCTGCGGGAGACCAACCTTTTCACCGCAGATTGAAGAGTCTGCAGCTAGTCCGAAGGGAAAAGACTCTTGCCTCTGAGGAGTCCAGAAGCAAGCCCAGGTACTCCAGGCGTGGAGTCGGCACCAACCCCAACTTTTGTAGGTTCAATACTCAACCAAACTCCTGAAGAGTTTGCATGGTGATTGCCACACCCTTCCTTAATTCTGAGGCAGAAGCTGCCCTCAGAAGGAGGGCGTCCAGGTAACCCATAATTGCGATCCATCGCTGCTTTAGCAAAACCAAAGTTGGGGCTAGCACCTTGGGGAAAACCTTCGGTGCCAACGGCAGGCCAAAAGGGAGAGCTACAAATTGGTAGGGCTTGTCGCCGACCGCAAATCGCAGAAGCCTCTGATGCATATGGGGACATGCAAGTATGTGTTCTTGATGTGCAGGGATGCCAGAAAATCCCCCTGATGGAGTGCAGCGACCACTGAGTGAACCGATTCCATCCTGAACCTTTGTACTTTCACAAAGCTGTTGAGGGCCTTGAGATCCAGGACCGAATGGACCCCTTAGTTCTTTGAGACTACAAACAGATTGAAGTAGAATCCCTGAAACCTTTCCAGCGTCAGTACAGGCACTATCACCCCGCACAGCAGCAGGTCCTGTACTGCCTCGAACGGGGCTTCCCGACAAGCCGGAATAAGATGAAGGTTGGAGGGAAAAAATCTGTTTGGCGGACAAGAAAGAAACTATCTTGTAGCCTGATGAAACCAGTTCGCAGACCCACTGGTCGGAAAGGAGGATGGTGCCCGGGCTGCAAACTCCCGAAGGCGACCCCTCACCCGAGAGTCGGACGGGGGCAAACCTTCATGCGGTAACAGATTTGCTCGGCTTGCAAAACCAGGGACGCTTTTGTCCCTCAGCCGGCACCTTGTCGGACTGGGAACGCTTACCTGCCGACCTGGACTGACGAAAAATCCACTTCTATATCTATATAATCTATATTATGCAACCTGTCACCCAGTCCGGCTGTTGATTGTAGATCGCAGGAATCAAAAATGCAGAAAAAAGAAAAAATTTCCAGGACCAATGGTCCCACCAGGAGCCAGGTCCCTTCGCTTACACTAGGCAAAAAAAAAACTGAGCTGCTTTTGATGAACTGAGCTGCTGGATACAGTGTGAGGGGTTATAGCCAGTAGGATCGCCCCCTGGGTGGTACTGTGTAGTTTTGCTGTTTTTGACATGTTCTGCCTAGACCTCTCTTAAAGGGGCGATATAACCTAAGGTCAAGATGAAGATGCTGTGTCTGAGGCTTTTTGAATTGAATTACTTAAATAAATTAACTTTTTGATGATTTTCTAATATTTTGAGATGCACCTGTATATAAATGTGTGCTGGGCTGCTCAATACAGCCTCTGTTCTGTATACAACCTCTCGGTTGGTTTTAAGTATTCATATTAGCGCCCAGCTCTTTATTACTTTGTACTTAAAGTGGGGTTGCACACCAAAAAAAAAAAATCATTAAAATTTATAAAAAAAATAAAAAACATTTGCAATTTTTTTTTTAAACTCACCTCTAAATGCCTGTTGCTAGGGGTTCCCTCGTAGTCTGCCTCCTTCAGTGCATGGGCTGGTGACATCACTTCCCCTCGGCGCAGGAAGGGCTTAGCTCTGCCCCCTCCCTCCTATCACGTAACAGGTCCCAGATGACTGTGCGGCCAGCTGCAGTATTTGTAGCTGCTGACTTTAAATTTTTTTATTTTTTTTTTATATGGAAACTCCTCTTTAAGCAAAGTCATTGTAATGTTACACAAGGTTACATAAGACAATGGCCTCAAACCAGTGCAGCACAGACCAGACAGAAGGAAGGCGTGAGAGTAAAAAAATCACCCTTTGCATTTCATGCTTATGTATTTGCAATGACAGGTACTCTTTAAATAACAAAAATGTCTGACATATCTACCCAAGTAATATCAAGGTTTGCAGCCGTAAACTGTCCCAGAAAATCTTGACAAATGCAAGCAATGTGAGATGTATGACAGAGGCTTCTCAGCTGTCTTATGCTATTTCTATATACAAGGTGGATGGAAACGAGAAGAAATGTTCCTGTGAAGAGTGCAGAAAATATACCGGCTATCACACCTTCTGCACGAGATGGAGACTATTTTAGTCATCACATAAGAGTAAGACAGCCTAAAATCACAGCCTGTTGGTAATTGCAATATTAGCTGACTAAAGCTCCGGGCCTTTAAAGGGTTAGCCCCTGACTTCTCTTATGACTTGAAAAGTCCAACAGTGAGATCTATCTGCTATAATTCCCAGCTCTGATCCTGTCCCCCTGGATGTTTTGGGCGTTTGCGGTCCCCTTTACTTGTTCTTCTTATCGTGTTCTCCATAAGATAATAAAATAATATTTACGAACAGCATCTACCAAAAACTAGACCAATCATTATGGCTTAAAATCAGCACAGTAACTTGAGGGCTCTAGGTTATTCATGGCTGCCATTATTTAAAGCTACAGCAAACTAAAGCAATCTTTCTGCAGCTGCAGTAGGTCTGCATATCTTGTGGTGGCATGGGATGTCGGTAGCAAAGTCTTGCACACCATCAGACCCTAATGCTATACTGGTTTCATTGCAGGCATAGTGTAATGATGCAATTCTGAATTGATATCACTAGATAAATACAATGCAGTGTAAGTCCCCCACACACAGATGGCACGAGGATGCTCAGATTACGAAGGGGAGGGTATCCAGTTTCCCTCACACAGTAATAATGTATGGAGATCAAAGTATCTGTGATCCCAAAACAGTGCCAATATGTATAGGCTTCCAGATCCAAAGGGGATGTGTCTAATATGCCACACATAGGATCCCTTTGCGCGATGAGGGGTGCAGCACTGGTAAGCAGATTATACCCTAAACCTATAGACACAGATGTGACTTGGCTACTGCACTGCCTCTGGCTAGATAAAAGGGGATAATGGCAGAAGTCTGTTGGAGCATGGTCCCTACACACATACAACTTTTACAGCTCTCAGCCCTACCTTGCTGTGCTCAATTTTCCATGCCGGTTTCCTTTTGTTATGTTGACCCTGTGAATGCTTACATTGCTGAGACACTTCCAAAGTATGTTTTTTGTCATTTGCTTTCCAGTGCCAATGAAGGTCAAATTTGGGAAGTTAAGGGGAAAAAGTGGACCCTTGTTATACACAAACTCCAATTTCTGGAATGGTAAACTTGGCCCCAGTTTATGGCAACGATAACAGCACTATTAAACTCCAATAAAAGCAATGTTTCTTTTCTGCTAAAAGCCATAAGAAACATCTGTATCTGATGGTGACAAAAATGGCATGGGGGGAGCAAAGCAGTCTACAGACTTAGGCTGCCCATACATTAGTCATTGTAACGAATAGGATTTCTCCATCCACACATTTGTGGTGGCTGGGGGGGGGGAATCCTCCCCGCTGTGTCATTGTATTCTGACAGCGGGGAGACACTGATTAGCGCTGCAGTCTTTAGTATGCAATGCTGACCGAACATCTAAAATCCAACAGTGCGGTTGTACAAAAGTGGATTGGTAGATCAAGTTAATAAAGTAATAATAAAACCACAGTATCCATACATGGATCGAAATCCAACTGGTCCCTGCTGAACCGGACTCATTTTGATCCATGTATAGCCAGCTTTATGCAGTTTATCTTTGAGGTCCTGTACATCTGACCCTGGTCTACACTCAAGCCATGAGGGGTAGAAAGGTCAAGTCCAGGGCATGCACCTTCCATCAAAAGAAACCCATGGTATGCAACATTGCAAGTTGAAGAAACGTCAACCTAGATCTGTTCTGGCCACGCCAAGGCATGTTTCGCTCCAGGAGCGGGGCAAAAACGCATTGATGGAATGGCCAGGATGGAGTTAGGCCCCTTTCACACGGACGGATAGAATGGTGCTTTTAGCTGCAGATTTTCTAGTTTTCTACCGCAGCTAAAAGCACACAATGCTTTCCTATGGCCCCACTCACACTTTCGCGATTTCGTTACATGCGGTTCAGTGCGAATAGAAAAAATAGAATTGAATGCGTCCAGGTGCGACGTAGCGCAGCTATATGCACATAACCGCAGGTAATCGCAGTCTTTTGTGTCAACTGTGGATAGCAGCGTGAGAAGAGATTCAAGGGACCAAAAAAAATAAAAAGGGTTGCTATGGGAACGACTATATTAGATATCTGCAGCTGAAACACAACTACACAGAAACGCACATAAACACAGGGAATTGCACTGTACAAATGCGGTTGATCGCTGTGCCTGGAGTCTTGAATTTCACAGAAAAAAGATAAACATGCTAAACTGCGGCGGAACAGCCATCCTTGTGAAAAGGGCCTTAGACTGAGACTGCTTCAGCTTGCATGACCTTGGGGTCTGTTTGGAGTGTGACGATTGGGAGCATTTCTTCTTGCCTGATAACATAGCGCTGGGATAGACTCTATAGACCCGAGCCAGCACCCAAAGTGTGAGCCCACCAGTTTTTGGGCACAGGAACCGGAGTGGTAACCCTGGATTCTTTATTCATGGTATAATCCCTAAAGGAGTTGTGAAATCTTGTGGCTTTTCACCTTAATGCATTCTATGCATTAAGGTGAAAACCCTTCTGTGGCGCAGTTGTGCCCCCCCCCCACCTTTTCTCACCTAAACCCAATTGCTTCAGTGATGAGAATGAGCCTAGCACCTACAGTCATTATCTCAGGTCCTCATTGGATAGACTAATAGCAGCAGGGAGGCAAGCCCGAGTCCTGCTGTCTGTGTCAATGGACGCAGCAGCAGGACTCAGGCGTGCCCACAGGAGTGCCCCCATGGAAAGCGGCTTGAGGAGGAGCCAGGACCACCACCGGGGGACCCCAGAAAAAAAGGATCAGGGCCCTTCTGTGTAAAACCCTTGCACAGAGCAGGTAAGCATAATGTGTTTGTTATTTTAAGGGAAAAAAACCCCCCAAAAAACGAACCTTTACAATCACTTTAATCTCCCTTTAACAGCAATAAACAAACATTCCCTTTGAGATGGTAACAACAAAAGAGAACACAACACTACTGCAAGATAAGAGTGCACACTTACTATGTCAATGACCATTTTCCGTAATGATTGTCTCTGCTTTTTGGTCAAGTTCTGGAAAATGTCACAGTTCTCTTCTTGTAGCAGCTTGAAACCCACAGCTAAATGGTGGTTCTCCAGAACAGATGAGTCATTGTACATCAAGGCTAATTCTGAGTCTGGAAGAAAATCAAAGAACATTTTAGCAGACGCAACACAAGGGACTGAGAGGGGGAAAAAAAAATGTCAGAAACATGTCTGTGTTAATTATAGGATATGATTGCCTGATTGCTTCAATTGCAATGAAGCAGCATGAATCTATACAAATAAGGACAGGTCTGACGCGATAAATGATAGCTGCGGTATCATGTGGAGCACGCACTTATTAACCGACAGAAATCACTGAGTTGGATCTTTAATCATACTGGCCCAGGCATGCTGCCAGCATCAGACCATCGCACCTGTATAATGACCTGCGCCACCGTCTGAGCTGCACTGCTAGAAACACTCAGCGTGATATGAAGGACAGGAGGATCTGAAGCAGCTAAACCTCATCAAGGTCTATGTTAGAGACGCAATGCAAAATTCAAATGCTCCGATTTTAAAAGGACAGGTCGTTTGCTTATTTTTTGGCCCTGCCTCTGGTTTCCAGTACTAAATAAATGTCATGCAGTCATTTTTCTCACTATATTGGATTCAGTCCTAATGTATGCTATTTAAAGCTGATGTAAACCTTAAATTGATGTTGCTAAAGGACTGTGCATCAAACAATGGCCTTATTTTTTTCTCCAAGATGATATAGTGCTGACCTTTTCTTCTTCCTTTGTTGCATCTGAGTACAGGAAGTCTGCATGTATGAAGACTTGTTGTCTATATGCATGCATGTACGTACTCCACTGGCACCTGCTCATATTTTTGAGGTTTGTCTTTTTGTTGTTGCAGATATCTACTTAAATATAATAATATTTAAATGAATATTGGTGCAACCCAAAAGCATAAGGACTTGGTAGTGCTTACCAAGCCCATTGCCAGGAGAGGACATGAAAAGGTTAAAAATCGATGAAGAGTCTAAGTAGGAGCACAGGCCGCCCCCTCTACCACATTCTCCGCTCATTTGCAAGGCATGAGTCACCACATTGATTTTTGCACTCTGGGGTATCCCTCTGGTTACCAAGCACACAGCCGAACTCTAAGAATTATATTTAGGTGCAGGGAACACAGACCATTAAAAATTCCATAATAAACCCTGGACCTTGGGTACAGGACTACTGGGGGATCCAGAGCTGGTGTTTAACAGTAGGAAGTATAAACTGCAGCGGCTCTGAGTCTAAAAGCGTCAGGTAGACATTGAAATTGTATGCAGATCAGTCCTGGCTAGGATTACGTTACCTCTTTTGTCTTGGGTAGCCTACCAAACAATATTAGAATCATTCCCTGCACCTTTATAAATTGCCAGAAAGCACAGGGTATTACAGAAAACCGCTGCAATAATCTGTACACTCTGAGCTAACCATAAACAGATGCCCCACAAATGGGAGAGAGTGCGCTTTAATCACTTTTTACATTGGTTTTCATTGCCTAATAAATCAGGAATGAAACAGCAGCTGCAATGTGAATCATGTGACATAAATCTTTAAACAGACTGGCACTGAGAAAAGCCATTTCATTAGGCACTAATAGTGAATAACTACTTCATTTTACATTGTACTGGATGCAATACAGCCAGGAGGTGCCTGGTAGTAACAGGTGTTTGCATACCGCCGCCTGTTCAAATCTGCTGCAAAGGTGTTAGCGCACAGAGTCTTTGCATGCAACTGCTTGGTTGTGCGTTGACATGTGTACAACCACGGTCTGTCATTCGACTTATACCCAACAGTCGTATAGAAACACCCATCACTCCTGGGCACCTCCATGCCCCTTAAACAAAACCTTTCTTCACGATATATGGCCCTCTGAGTTTCATGTGAATGAGGCCTTACATATAACACAAAATAAGGGAGAACCATCTGCTAGCCAAATACCAATTTATATTCTAATACTTTGAACGGCAACAAAAGGATGGCATCAGTGTGGATGGGTTTGATGATCTGTCAGGTTTGTATTGCTTGTGAAGAAAGGGTCAGAATTCCAAACTAGAAAATACCCCAACTGAGATCATAGATGCAGAAGTCGAAAAACAGACATCAATCAATTTATCAATGTTTCAGGGAAACATAGCTCTAACTTCTCAAGGTAACAAATTACCCTTGAGAAAGGTAAAAAGGTATTTGTGTGGGATGGATTGATTATAAATTAGGTGTTTATTGCTGTCTTGGCTCTGGGAGGACATCACTCTCACTTCCTGTCCTGAACACATTGATGATGGCACCGTCTGAAAAAACCAAACCAAGTGCCAAAAGCAGAAAATATGAACTCAAAGATCATAACGATTGATTTGGAATGATTATACTAACTACTCCTCATGATGCCCCCAAATTTTATCAGTCCAGGGCACACTTCATTCAGCAATTCTAACCTCTGATGAAGGGGGAGTATTTAGGCCTCATGTACACGCTGCTGGTAAATGGACATTCAGAAGCAGTTGGCTGTTTTTTTTCAACTGCCCCTGAAGTCATTCAATGTTATCTTATGTGTACATGTACACAGGTATGTTCAATGTCGTTTTTAGGCAGTTGCGTTTATAGGCTTTTCTTTGAAGGCAAAAAATTAGTTCAGACGCCGAAGTTTCTGACGTTTCAGACGCCAAATGTGGCTAAACGCGGCAACTCATGTTTAGCCGCATTTCGTTTACAGGCGCTTTTAATTTTTGGCACTTTAAAAAAAAATATTTTCTTCAAGCGCTTTCAAATGTAAAAACGTGGCTAAACGCACCAAAATGGACGTTTTAAACGTGGGTTACCATCTGTCAAGTTTAATCGTTCAGGAGAGGTTGTAAAAACGCCCCATGTACATTAAGCTTTAAACCCCCAAAAAGAGCTGTTCATGATACGTGTAGAGCTATCCCTGAAGGAGAGGTTTGGTAAATATGGGCTCTCAATTCTGTGCCTTGACTCCAACAACCTCAGCCCCTCGGGCACATCTGGTCGAATGAAAGTCACTGCAAGCATATATAAGGACACAAGTGTAGATACTTTTAACCTGGCTGTGGGTTACTACCAAAAAATAGACAGTAGACTGCATAGTGGTAGATGAATTCCTTATATTTATACAGGTCAGAATAACTGGCGGGTTGAACATAAATGAGCACACACAGGTAAATCCCAACAAAGTCTGCTAGACAAAGTTCTAGCTACACCAAATCAGGTTCTGTACCAGACGGTGGGTACTGACACAGAACAGACAGGCAGAGAGGGGGGATGTGGAGAGGTGGACAGAGAAGGACAAAGTAGGGCTGCGGATGATGGAGGCACGTAAACTGACCATGGTGTCAGGGCTCAGCAGCCATGATAAACTGTGGTCAGTTTACAGAGGAGAGGGTACACCCAGGCAGAATCAGCCAGGTTTTTTTTACGGTATAGAAGGGCAGCACAGCACAAACACTGTGTAATTCATGCTTTAAGGGAACAGGTCAGGTTTCCACTCACGCTGGGTCACCTGGGTTGACTCTGGTCTGTAGCACAGCAGTGTCTGTCTCCTGGCAGTGGCTCGACCCTCCGCACTCAGATCACAGCTCTGTACTTACTGGTTTCCCAGATCTCAGTCTCTCTCTCTCTCTTTGGGATGGTCCAGACAGTAAAGTCCTCTCACTACCTCTGCCTGCACTGCACATACCCCTCTCAGAGACCGTTTTTGCCCAGGAAACTTCTGTCGTTTTCTCCCTTTTTAAGCAGGGCTCTGTGGTAGTTGTAGTTTGGAGCCCATAGCCTCCAGTGAGTAGTGACTACAAGTCCCAGTGTCCTTTGAGTGGCTGCTTCAACAGAGGAAGGGGAGAAGGAGGGGCTGCATTCAAGTCCTTATGCTTTTAAATGGGTCCCGCTGCTGCTGACAGGAGGAAGCGTGGGTGAGTGGGGGAATTTTATACAGGGCCTGCAGTGGCACCTTTCCCATCACAGCACAGCCACTCTGCCATGCCACCCAGCGGGTAAGGGCAAGTAAATGGAAACACACAGAGCCAGCAACTCCTGGCTATAGAAGATTCTGAATAAAATGTAAATCTTGACTTCATACATTCTGCTTTTGGTGCCTTCCTCCTTACACACCTAGTCCCTATTTAAGTAAATTCAAAGAGGCAATAACTTCCCTTTAAATGTTTGGGTACAAAACAGGTAAAGACAGCCAGCAAATGGAGGGCTATGTTGGAACCTCACCAGCTGGAGGTAAGGACTCCCCAAAACAAGCAAAAAAGAGCAACTAATGCATCTATCCCAGTTATAAATATGCACTACAAAACATTATATAATTCCCCCAAGAAATGTCTATTCTTCTGGTGACAAGCCAGGCAATGTATATTTGTGTAAACTTACTCGTGTTGATAAGAAATTGATTGGAGACGCCAGGATGATCAACATCATGTATTGCACTTGCAAAGATTGCAGCGAGAATTTCCAGGTCTGTGAAAACAGCCTAAAAATAAGAAGAGTGAAATCCCAATATGTTAATATCACAGATGTGTACTGGCAGTGGTAGTCTTTACAGTATAATGTTCCTGCATAGTTCTAATATGCATTATGCTTGACGTGCTTGTAGATAACAGCCTCAGTCTTTACTCATAGTTCCACATTCAGGCTTCATGGCCTTTTTTTTAAATTTAAAGTAAACCAGTAACCTGTCTAACGACATTTAGATATTTACAGTTAGTATAACAAAGCAGTAACGGAGCTTTAAAACAAGCCTTCACGAATGTAATGGGGGCTTGTTTTAAAGCATATTTATAGCTTGTTAAGAATATTAAAATACTTGAATATCTATAGCCTGGGCACAGGTTCACTTTAAAGTGACACTAAACTCTGGCTTAAAAAAAAAAAGAAAATCCTATTCAAGTTTGTTTTCCGAACTCAAAAAAGTGTCTTATATTGTTCTCAGCCTCCTCCACATGTCAAAATTCCTTTGTTTTGTTGTTGCCATGATCCAACTTGGTGTTAGGGGGTGGCTACATTCCTTGCCCATGGTCCCACTGTAGGCAGGAACATAATTACCCTCTCACACTCAATCCCAAGGTGAACTAGGGACTATGGGATTGTTAGGGCTGGTGAGATGAGACCGAGATCAGCGCAGTGATGATGTGCGAAGTTTCCTTTTTTTTTTTAAACAAACTTTATTGAGCTTTCACACAAACATCTCAGAAAGTTCAGGCCACAATATGCAAGGCGGTGAATTTTCTAGCACTGTACAAGGCTGAAAAAAAAAGTAATGCAGTACCTTTTTTCCAGCGTATTGTACCCGTGTATCGCTGCAATGTAGTGGTGTGAACCAGGCACATAGGAGACAAAGCATATTGCCTTGTCAATGCAGTGGGACTGCACTGGAATAGCCGCCCAACCGCATTTGGTGTGAACCAGCCCTTAGTGTGCATAGGGTAGTGCACAACTAACATGCACTGCTCCTTACTAAGGCGGAAGCGAAGTGAAAAAGTAGAGGTTAAGGAGCTTGCAGAGGACATTACAAGGAGGACGTAAGATACCATTTCATGAAAAATAGATTACAGGGCCACTAAATAGTGGATGTGTATGAATCATTTCTGAAGAATAAGGATATAGTTTAGTGCCACTTTAGGGCACTCACATGCCAGTCCTTAGAGCAACAGGGTAGGAAAGGCTTACAGTAAATTACTGTAATTTAATATTATATTTTGCTGTTTCCACCCTTCTTTGAACAATTATAAGTAAATTAAAATAACTGAGATAATCCAGGACAGGATGCCAGAGCTGCTGAGAAGAATCACAAGTCTCTCAGTAGGTGAACTAACAAGTAGCCACATCAAATTTTTCTATCAAACCACAACTTCCCTGCACCTTGGAATCAAAGAATACCTATAGTTATTTATCAAGGTTTCTGAAATAAGCGCCATGAATATTGCACAGAAAATTATTTGATTTTCCTTGATGGGTCAACAGTCTTTTCATCCCACATTGAAAATAAAATCTCACTGATAGCTGTAAAATTTAAATAGGCTGCATAGTATTCTTCTGAAGGAAGGGCGAGAGGCCACAGCTATATATAATAGAGTGGTGGGGGAAGCTCCATAACTGCCCCCTCCACTCCCCACTATCGTTTATTCATGAATCAGTGCAAAAGGTAATAATGATGTGCATATCCCAACAGAAAGCATCTTTCACTATTCAATGAAATCTGATTTGTATCTGTTAACATTAATCATAACTTGCCAAGAAATATTAGCACTCAAAATACTCCAAGCACCTCTCTACCCAGACAATAGTTTTTGATTTTAGTACAAAAACGCTACTACATCTACATTTGTAACTTTCACGTTGTAGTTATGACATAGCAGAAAGTATGAAAACTGGGCAGTTCATACCTCCAAAGCTGGCGTGGAAAGCAGCACATGGGTAGACTGAGCAACATCCGCTGCGTGTATGTTATTATGGTAAGCCACATCGGCGTGATAATGGTCTTCTAAAGTCATTAAGTATGTAACTAAAGTATCTGTCGGTATTTTAAAGGTCTTCAACAGATCCCGTTCCTGCAGAGAGAGTATATATAATGAATATACAGACAGGTAAGCAAGAAAGGGTCTGCACAAAAAACAATATAAATATATATACCTGAAATATTGTGTGCATGACGACTGTGAGAGGTCGGTTTCCAGAAAATTCAGCTACTTTAAAAATATTAAGGCCCCATTTGTTCACATCTTCAAGTTCCTGTTGGAGAATAAATGAGAAAAGTACAGAGAGCAGTTAGAAGCAATCACGTGGAGATGCCGCATGCAAAGTCTGGATTGGTGGTAAGATTGAAGGCTCTATTCCCCAGCTAGAGGCTTTGTACACGCAGTATGGAACGTTCTGTCAGTGCCATCCTAGCTGATCATACAAAGAACAAATGGTGTGTAGGAGGATGCCATGAATTAATTACCACAGTGCATGAAAAAAAACTTGTTCTGCCAAAAATATTAGAAATCTCGATAAAAATAGCATCCAGGATAGAGAGGCGAGAATATTTAAAACTCTCCCTAGATTTTTAGCAGGCTATGGTGGTCTGTATAATCTGTGATTATTTATGTGATGAACTAAGAATAAGTTAAAGATGGTTAACAATCAGTACTACTGAAAATCTGCATCAGTTCTGAATTCTTAGGTGGGGTGTATCCCCTTCCCATTTCTTTGATATCTTGAAGAATCTATTGGTGAGCTTTTCTGGGTTTTTACCCATTAAGGTTTATGTAACCCTGTGACTCTTTTTTTCAGTGAGTTTGTCATCATAAAGAAACAAAGGAAGGCTCAAATGTCAAGTTAATTACCCTTCAACATCATTTTCAATTTCTTAAAAAGCAAAAATCATACTCACAAACTTGAGAAGATCAAAAGCATATTGAGTCACATCTCCAGGATGGTGGATATCCAAGTCACTGTGGTTGGAAGGTCCACATGTTTCAGCAGACAAGCCTCCTTCCTCAGAGCTCCGAGGAAGGTGGCTTGTATCTTGAAACACATCAGCTTATGATCTTCTCATGTTTGCGAGTATGTTTTTGGCTTTTTTAAATTTTTATTTAAAATGGTGTTGGAGGTAATGCACTAGGCATCTGTGCCCTCCTTTGTTTCTTTATAGAGCTTTGGGGTTTCCCCCGCTCAAGGAGAGCAGCATCGCTTTAAACATTACCAATGTACAAGTTAGATGTGAGACAGCGTGAGCTCTGAGGCTTGATTGGTTTTTGGAATGTTTGGTATCATGCCTCACTGTATATAATTTTCCCAAAGAAAAACATTTTTGGTGAATCTGCTGCAAAATGTTCTTATTTGGGGATCCGGTCAGTAACAGAACTTAGGCACTGTTCAATTCTGCTCACGATCCCAAAATCGCAAGATATGATGTGATTCTGCCCATGATCTCAAATCAGGTGGCAATTGCAGCACAACATGATGCGTGCGTTTGGCTGCCATTATGCAGCAGGATTGTGCTTAAATCGCAGGAAACCGTGTCTTCACAAATTGTGTGAAGTTTGTTGTATAAAAAGAAGCAGAAGCTTCTTTTTGGGCAACAAACATGCATAGGGCAGCCCATTCACTTATGCAACACACAGATATGCATGAAAATTGTGATGTCAAAATCGTGTAGCCTTACTGTTGAAGGATAACACCACAAAGCAGTTGCCTTCCAATAAGCAGCAGCATTGTGATCCTGCCGCAGAAGCTCCTTTATTTAGTCATTGGGCTGCCTATCAGGTCTGTTTTTTTTCCTCCCACAGTACTGATAGGCAGCCCAGCAAATAAAGGAGCATGCACAACATGCTGCTACCCGAGAGGCAGTATCTTCACATCAGGTTTCAATAGTAAGTGCTGTTACTGGCAGGATCTCCAGGTAACAGTATTGAATTCAGATAGCCTTAAATGGAATGGAAGCCCCTGTGTATTTCTCTCACTACAGGTTTAAAATATTATTGACATTAACATTTTTAGGCAAGGGCCAAGGGTTGAAGACATTACCGTTTCATTTCCTAAGGTCTATTATACAGTATCTCACAAAAGTGAGTACACCCCTCAAATTTTTGTAAATATTTTATTATATCTTTTCATGTGACAACACTGAAGAAATTACATATGAGTGCTGCCAACATTGCTTCAGAGGTTGAAGTGGTGGGGGGTCAGCCTGTCAGTGCTCAGCCTGCAAACAGTTTGCTGAAGACAAGCAGACTAAGGACATGGATTACTGGAACCATGTCCTGTTGTCTGATGTGACCAAGATAAACTTATTTGGTTCAGATGGTGTCAAGCGTGTGTGGCGGCAACCAGGTGAGGAGTATGTGGAGTACATAAGTGTGTGTGTCTTGCCTACAGTCTCAAGCACAGAGGTGGGCGTGTCATGGTCTGGTTGTTGCACGAGTGCTGCCGGCACTGGTGAGCTACAGTTTATTGAGGGAACCATGGATGCCAACATGTACTATGATAGACTAAAGCAGAGCATGATCCCCTCCCTTCAGAGACTGGGCTGCAGGACATTATTCCAACATGATAATGACCCCAAACACAACTCCAAGAGGACCACTGCCTTGCTAAAGAAGTTGAGGGTAAAGGTGATGGACTGGCCAAGCATGTCTCCAGACTTAAACCCCATTGAGCATCTGTCGGGCATCCTCAAATGGAAGGTGGGGGGGCCTGTGTATCCAGGGCCTTACAGTGTACCCAAAGTACTAATTAAAGCCTATATTTTATGTTTTATGCCCTATTCAGATAAAATGGACTCCATCCTGCTCAGCAGGGATCTGCTCAAAAATCCCCTGCTCATCAGAGCAGATCAGGCGGATGACAGGTCAGCGCCAAATCACTTTCTGCAGAGTGGATACGGAAGGAACCCACTCTGCTATGGGTGGCCGGGTATAGGCAGACTCTGCTGTCTGTTTAGACCTAACTACCTCCGATCCAATCTGCCTACACAGAGGTGAACAAATCCCCTTCTGTTTGTCTTTAGTGGACCGAATTAGACAGGAGGTAAGTCGGTGTAAACTAACACAAGTTTACACCCACCATTAAATAGTATTGGAAGGATCGTCCAGTCAAGTCCGCCTGAAAAACTGATAGATGGACCCAATTGGAACAGTTGTGTGAAAGAGGCCTATAAAGAATATTTTGTGTGTATGTGTTTGGAAAAGACCCCAAAAATGTGCACACATTCATGAATGCATGCTATTTCCTTCCTGTCTACTTAACTAGGAATAGACAGATGACCCCCATATATGGAGCAGACGTAAATTTTTTGGGTACAAATCACTATATCTCACCTTGGCTAGAGATTCTTCACTTTCACTTTTTACTCCAAACCTGGGGATATTTGAGTTTGTGAGACTAGAGCTGTGCATTAGTTTCTTCACACCACTAATCTGAGACATGGGTCTCTTCTTCTTTTCCTTCTCCTTCTCCTTTTGGGCCTGAGTTGGCATCTCCACTTCATGCTGTTTATCTAAAGAATAAGAGGCATTTTATAAGTAAAGGTGTAGACTAGAGATGCACTGTGGTAAAGATCACAATAATATTTCAGAGATAACAAAATGCATATGTGCACAACTGAAACAAGGCTGTTCTTGAGGACTGGGCTTCCCATAAAAAAAAACAAAAAACAAACAAAAAAAAAACAAAAAAAAACAGAACCTAGCATGGAATAAAGTTGGAATATCTTTGTCTTGCTTGTTGTTTCTCTGTCGGGACCAAAGAAAGAAGCCCACCATTGCAAATCGCATACATCTAGGTGCACATGCAATATAGAGGACACAAATATTTCAAAACCCTGTGCAGGGGCAGGTTATGAACTCGTTATGAAACTTTTATTAATATGCATTAGGGCCTGTCACTACAGGCTTTGAGCTCTTTGACATAGAGATGTTTCTGAGATCACTCACAATTTCTGGGAGAGATGCATTTGACCTCCTTTGAGGGGTTTTGCATGCCCATAGCCTTGTGTGGCAATGCAGAACCTGTTTAAACGTTAAGTCTGTTTCTTTTTTTTTTCTTCATATATGTGCACATTAAAAGGGATTGTAAAAGGTAAAAAAAAAAAAAAAAGTATTAATATATATATATATATATATATATATATATATATATATATATATATATATATATATATATACACACACACATACATACACACACATACATATACACATACATATATATACATATATACACACACACACACACACACACACACACACATATATATATATATATATATATATATATATATATATATATATATTTTTAATAACAAACATGTTATATTTATCTGCTCTGTGCAAAACCACAGGGCAGCCCTGATCCTCCTCTTCTGGGGTCCCATGTTGACGCTCTTGGCTCCTCACCCCTGCTGAGTGCCCTCATAGCAGGCCATTTGCTATGGGGGTATTCATGAGGGCGCGCTCCCAAGCTGCGCTTCGTGTGTGTCCATTGACACACATAGTGCAGCTCTGCCTCGCCCCCGCACCCTCCTCACTGGTTATGATTGACAGCAGCAGGTGCCAATGGCTCCTACTGCTGCCTCTGAGCCAGTGAGAGAGAGCAGCATTTCTGCCCTCTTGCACATTGCTGAATCGAGATTGGGCTATGGCAAGTATAAGGAGAGGTTGGGAGAGGAGCTGCACATAGAAGTTTTTTGTTTTACCTTAATGCATAGAATGCATTAAAATAATGAAAAAAACCCTCCCGGCTTTAGAACCACTTTAGGTTTATTCAGATAGGAAGAGTTCAGAGCAATAAACATAGAAAGCACTGTAACTCACAGCAACCGAAAATGAAAAATTAAATTTGGCATTTTATTAAACTTTGCACATTATCTCCATCTTGCCACTTTCTGATGGAATAAACACAGCTTCCAATAATCTTCTAGCTCATTATTATCCATTAAACAGCATATTAAAGGGTAAACTGTAACATTATTATGCAAAGGCCTTAGCTCAAGTATACATGGCTTCAATAATTAGGATATATCAGTGTGAGCATGTGCAGGCTTTGATGTTTATGATTTCCGGCAGATCCACACAGTTCGGATAGATCAAGGGGGAAAGTCCTAAATGAAACTGTCATGTCAAGCCAAGCAGAAGCACAAACATGTCTGAAAGACTTCACATCTGCTGTTACACTCCATGGGATTCCCTAGTGCCCCCCCAACAAAGAAATCTCCATCCAGAAAGAAATGACCCATTATTTATGCATATGGCAGGCTCAGGATGAGAGCTGGACAGAAATCACACAAAGACCTATCATTCATAGAAACACAAAAGTGTTCAGAATCAGGAGCTTCTGAAAAGATTCTGTGGTGTGAGTTTAAGGATACCTAGAGAGAAGAACATGATAGGTCACAATGTTCTCCGCATTATCAAGTTAAGACTTACAGAAGCGGCCTCTTTATGCACTGGACCATTAGTAATAGGAATAGTGAAATTCATTGAGAAACACAGTGCAGCCTAATAGTTCTATAAGAATTTATACCATTATCATAAAGAGCGGATATACGGGGGCAGCCAATGAGGAGATGAATTTAAAAGTGCGAGTTCCAAAGTGTTAGCACTTATCTTGGTCTCACTAATTAGCAAGTTACTGACCTGGAACATGCATAGAAATAGCAAGTGTCCAGACACCTAATGTGAACATACTTGTTCCAGGTCAGTGACTATGTCAAGGATCGGGTGACAGGACAACCATGCAGCATGTATGTCCAAGAATTAGTCAACAATACGGCCTTCCTATTCATTTTAATGGCTGAGACAGAGCAACGGTAATATGCATATGTCAAGTGATAGGTCACACTCACTGGGCTTCCCGAAAAGTGTCAGACAGAGTTAATGCTAAAGTGTTTGATTGTAAACCCCAACTAGGAAAGAATGAAATAAGGAAAAGGGTAAAAGAGAAGGAACTGGGAAAAGAATAAGGGCAATATGAAGGGAGGGAGGGGAGACAGCGAGAGAGAAGAGGATCAGTGGGAGAAATGGGAGGGAGGAGTAGTAAGGGGGGTAGAAGGAAGGAAGAGAGAGAGCGAGGGCAGGAGGCTAAGGATTGAGCAGCAGGGAGGAAGGAAGGAGCGGGGAGGGAGAAAGGAAGGAGCGTGGAAGGGAGGGAAGGAAGGAGCGGGGGGAAGGGAGGGAAGGAAGGAGCGGGGGGAAGGGAGGGAAGGAAGGGAAGGAAGGAGCGGGAGGGGAGGAAGGAAGGAGCGGGAGGGAAGGAGAGGAAGGAAGGAAGGAAGGAATGGATGGAAGAAGGGCTGGTGCTACCACTAGGGGCGACCGGCCACTGGTTTCCTTCCACGTCTGCATGCTCTGCAGGCTGCAGCATGTAATTAACTCAGCCTCCGGCAGCTGCTCCGTCCAACAGGAAGTGCAATTAGAGGTGTAGCGCAGCACTGGAGCCAGGGGGAGAGGGAGAAGGAGGGGGGAGGAGGAGGGGGGAGGGAGAAAGGAAGGAGAGGAATGAGCGGGGGAAGGGAGGGGAGGAGTGAAGGTAGGGGAGGAGTGAAGAGAGCGGAGGAGTGAAGGGAGGGGAGGGGGGGAGTGAAGGGAGGGGAGGGGAGGAGTGAAGGGAAGGGAGGGGAGGAGTGAAGGGAGGGGAGGGGAGGAAGGAAGGAGCGGGGAGGGGAGGAGTGAAGGGAGGGGAGGGGAGGAAGGAAGGAGCGGGAGGGGAGGAGTGAGGGAGGAGGGAGGGCATGGATGGAAGAAGGGCTGGTGCTACCACTAGGGGCGCCCGGCCACTGGTTTCCCTCCGCGTCTGCATGCTCTGCAGGCTGCAGCATGTAACTAACTCAGTCTCCGGCAGCTGCTCCGTCCGACAGTAAGTGCAATTAGAGGTGCTGCGCAGCACTGGAGCCAGGGGGAGAGGGAGAAGGAGGGAGAGGGAGAAGGAGGGGGAGGGAGAAGGAGGGGGATGGAGAGGGGAGAGGGAGAGAGGGGAGAGGATAAGGAGGGGGGGACTTCTAGGAAAATCAGTGAGCCAATCACAAGCGGGATATGACATTTCTGGGGGGCATTCTGTGCACCATTCTGTGTACAGAACACCTCCAGGTTGCCATATTGCAGTTCACAGAAAATACAGAACTGCAGAAGGAATATGGCTTGTGCCACAATTGTATATACTATCATTTTATTTTTTTTGCAATATTTTATTCCAACAAAAGTGGAGTTTCCCCTTTAAGTGTATGGAAGCCCCATGTATTTACTAATATTATGGTGATCATTCTGAAAATAGCACCATAATATATATCAAGTTACTCTAACAATACATTTGATTTTTTTTTCTAGATATATAAATAAGTATATTCTAGGGAAGGTGTACGGTATATTAATTTAATATACTGGGAACGGTCTATTAGCTGTAAAACTGATTCATGAAACATTTTCTTCCATATAAGTGTCATCGTTTGATATATTACAGGGCAGAAAATATAAGGGAATCACATTGAAGTCTCCTTGAGGGTTTCAGTAGTCTTGGAAAGATTTCCGAGCTGACGTTGATATTGCAGGGGGATTCCAACCCTCCCCCCATCCCCTTGCGGCAGTTTGAATTCGGTATTTTCTGCGCTCAGATGTTGACAGTGTCATATTTATCAAAATACTTCCTAAGGGGAGGGGATGCCAATGCTTCATTGCATTTATACCTTGCCTACATGACATCCCAGCATGCGCTGCACACCATAAGCTAGTTGCTAGTGAAATCCTGCAAGCCCCTTATGCCGCAATTAACCCCTACAATCACGCTGCTGGGTAGTCACTTGTTTACTTCCTAATGTACCCAATAGAGCAAGCCTTTTTATCTCAATCTCCATACATTACACAGAAAGGTTCCTTTGAACCCAAATTTATAGCAGAATGAACTATTTTCACTAAAATGCGCCAGGGCAATTCCTACGTTTCTTTTCATTTCCATGCACATGTTTGAGTATTTTAAGTTAACAATCTATGCCTTCACCAAACAAAATTGTATTCATATGTAGACTACTATGCAGTGCAAAGAAACCGGTCATTTTTAGCAGCAGTAACCATAAAATACATTAGCTTGAATAACGGGTAAACTATTAATTGAATAAGCTAAAGTTGGGAATGATTGGTTAGCATGCACAGCTGCACCAGAATTTGCACTCTCCATTTTTAGCAAATCAACCCCTTTTTATTCCTCTAGTTTTAATAAATCCATTCTAATCAAGCAGGATCTTCCGATTCCACCTGTATTAAATTGTATTGTAACTGTACTGTCTGCCCTTGTTGTAAAGTGCTGTGCAAACTGTTTGCATTATATAAATCCTGTAGAATAATAATAGAAATAAAATATAGCATGTGTACTTCAGTTCAAATATTTTGCTCAGAAAGATTTCCCTGTATTGCCAGTAGTAACCAGTTCAGTGACATGTGAAGTTTTGCATTCCATCTAAAGCTGGGCATACATATATAGATTTTTCAGTATTGCCCGAGTTTCATTATACAGGACGAATAGACCAATCTCCCGCAGCAGCTATTGTATTTTAAAAACAGATGTATGGGATTTTTTTTTTACAATCGTACTTACCTAGGTGGATGCAGCATCGGTCCGATGCTGCATTTGTCCCCCCCTGCCTCCAACACTGAGAATCAAGCGAGCAAACTCTGCCAATCACTCAGTTTTCAGGGCTCCATGAGCAGAGAGCAAGCTCTGCACCCCTGAACTGTGGAGGGGGCTGGGGCAGCCAGCTCAGGCTGTCAGCGGCTCGCTGTCTGCTGAAAAATAGGCTTCACCCCACCCCCCACATTTGCTGAAAACAGGTCATAGGAGTGCAGAACAAAGTGCGATCCTGTGATCCACAGAAGTACAGACAAGCAAGCTTTGGTTGTACTTCTTTAGGAGCTGGCAAAATACCCAATCAGTGCTTGCACCTAACTGGATATGATCACTGATTGGCTGACAAGCTTCTGCCCAGCTCCTTTGATGTATCAGTCAAGGGATGTTGGACATGGCTAACATTGCTACCCACTTAGCAAATTGTGGATAGTTCATCAGGAACTGGCCGAAATGCGTTCTGTGCGGGGCCATACTACCATACTACCCATACAGATAAGGGGCATCTGTAGATAACAGTAAACTGTGCTGCTTTGACTAAAGTTGCACAACTCCCTTGCTATAGGTGTAGACCATTTATGTACTTCAGGAAGCCTGGCTAGAATACTTCCAGAGATGGCAGTATCTCGATCTGCCTTGTTGCCAGGACGTTGCTAAGACACTCCTAGCTGTTACTGTTCATTTCCACTATCACAGGAATGAGCTCTCAAATTCTGAGCTCAGAGCTACTGTATCAGGGGAGAGCAAGCGCACGTGAGGGGGTTTTGAATCAAAGAAAGAGCTCACTCCTGTGATGGTGGAGGTGAACAGTAACAGCTGGTTGGGTCTTAGCAATGGCCTAGCAACAAGACAGGACAGGGTGATGACATCAGTGGGAGTTTTCAGTCAGGCTTTGTGAGCTATGTAAATGGCCTACACACCGTTTTTACCTACAGATAGCCCCGGTGTGCATTGGCAGTTGAACTATGCTTTCCAAGGGGGTTCAAGATAATACACACCTGGCAACCCATCATAAAGCACTGAGAAAAATGCCAAATCTGGACTATCTCAGAATAAGGGGAACGGAGTTGAGGTTCTGACTTTAACACATCTACAGCGTTTCCTAGATCACACTAGCTATTCAATGACTGACTTTGCGTTTAAAATGGGGTTGCTCTTTACAAAACTGAGAGAAAGAATGCCACCGATTGCTATGGTAACAAGAAAAACGGGATCATTTTTCCTTCAAATACTTCTATGCATTAAACACAATATATTGTAAAATAAAAAAGGATTGCTATAATAAGAAAGAGGCTGAGGCACGATTCACTGTCTCCATATCCTCAACACAGCAACCCACAAACACAGCAGCACATAGAGGATCGCAGAGCGGCCAATTAGGGAGGAAACAAAGAAAGTGTATGGTGAGATTGCCTCTGCTTATGACATACAGGGCTGTCCCTCTTATGCAACAGGATCTATGAAGACAGTGATAAACAAGAAGGCTTGCTGTAATCTGCCAGCAGGGAAGGGAACATTAGCAAAATGAAATGGAGGCAGGGAGGGATGAAGAGAAGAAAGCTTGCTTACCTAAAAAGGTGTTTGAAATATATTCGGAAACTTGGTTGCCAGACCGGCTCATTTCTGATAGGTGGGTGAGCTCCCGATTGAGCATTCTTTTGAACTGTAAACAAAAGAAAAATAATCAGGCGTTAATACGTACATACATAAAGACTATATATCTTTAGAAGAAATTGGTCTTAAAAGAAACACTCAGGCTGGGTTCACACTATTGCGAATTGGATGCAGAATTCTCCACATCCAATTTTCGATAGCAGGAGATTGTGAATGGCTCTCTATGGAGCCGGTTCACATATCGCCGATGCGGCTCTGGTGCGAATTTGCACAGGAGCCCTGTGCATCTTTTAGTCTGTTTCAGTTTCAAATTCAGGCCAAAATTCAGGCTGAAATTGGACCTGAAATGGTGAACCAGGACACACAGGATCCCTGCTGGGAGCCGCTTCGGTATTAGGTGTGAACTGAGCCTAAAGCTGGCCATAGGTGGTGTCAGTTTTTTGGGTTCAACAAAGAAAAACTAACCAGATACCCCCATACACACATTGGAGGTTGATAAGGAATTCACTCTAGCTGACAGCAGGCAGATGTTACAACACACTGATCAGCGACGCCGGCTTTAGCCAGCTATGCTGATCGATCGCCATTTATCCAACAAGGCGGTTGTAGATGATGGCAATTTCCTGTAGCAGCTACCAAGGCCTCCAGGAATCACAGCAAGGTAAGCTCAGTCTCCTAAACACTGGCAAATACATACAGGAGGTGAGAAGGAATCACACAGGCCATTAAGGTGACATTACCATGCTAAAGTGTTTTGACAATGAAAAGAAAATCTGCTACGGGCAACTGAAATGTTTGCTGGACAATTTGGCGTGTTAAAGAAAATGGAATAATACTGGCTCTACTGGCAGGATCAACAGATAATAAAACAGTTACAGGTAGAGAAGAGAAAAACCAACAGTGATAGCTAATGCCATTGACAGACTGCATCACGTGGGTTATTATTTTCCAACTATAGGAATTACAGAAACACTACCATAGAGTGGATCCCCACACTGCAGGAATTATGATTGTTAAGTCTAGGTGTAGAGGAATAAGGTGTAATAACTCACTCCTGACTCCGAATGGCTTCCTCCGTCAGTGCGACCATTCCCTCGAAGCCTCTTCTCTAAGGTGCTCCAGGCCGCAGTCGCATAATGAGGTCATCA
This sequence comes from Lithobates pipiens, assembly GCF_037356315.1. Lineage (NCBI taxonomy): Eukaryota > Metazoa > Chordata > Amphibia > Anura > Ranidae > Lithobates > Lithobates pipiens. The sequence continues at coordinate 199,914,678 of NW_027507790.1, read as the reverse complement.
AGCACAAAGTATGATGCAGGCCAATGGTCTAGATTTTTTTTTCTTTAATTCCTGGAGTTGTGTTTTAGGCTTCTTTCACATTTGCCTCTTTTGATGGCCATTTTTTATGAATCCCATGACATGTGGACTGTTCATTAAGCCATTAGATCCATGTTTATGGGGCATACTTCAGGGTACATCTGTGGGAAGGGCTACGTTTGCCCGCACAGGTGTTCCGGGCATCCATGTGCAGGCTGTCCCATTCATGTCTACTGGGATGAAGTGACTTGTGTGTCATATGGGTGCGCATCCCCGAGCGTACGAGTTGGGGTACAGGCACCCACATGCATGCCAGATTGGGGCATTAGCTGTGTCCCAGCAGACATGAATCAGACTACCTGCAGGCGGATGCACAGATGTACACTCAAGTTCTTCTGTGAGAACAAGGCCTTACTTGGACTGAGCATATTGCTTACTATTATTGCATCATACAGACAACCTCTAGTCGTGGAATTGTCTTATTACTTCAAACACCCAATCATGCTACACAAAAAAAAAAAAAAAAAAAAAAAAAAAAAAAACCTCCAAAAAAGGGGAATTCTAGGAAAAATTATAGTCTACTATAAAACTTTGGCCACCTCATATCCTTTAGGTAATTAGTCTCTCTCAAACTCCTGACAGGGGACACTTATTTAAATATTTCCTTACAGACCGTATTTTATATATATTTTTTTCTTCAGGAAAAACTACTATTATGCCCTGTACACACAGTCGGAAATTCCGCCCACAAAATCTGTCGGATTTTTTCCAACGGATTTTGTCCTAAACTGGTGTTGCATACACACGGTCGGACAAAGTTGTCAGAAAATCCAATAGTTCGGAACGTGATGACGTTTGTTCGCTACGATGGGACTACGTTAAGGCTAGTAGCCAATAGCTTTGGTCTCGTAATTTGATCTGAGCAAGTGTGGCACTTTGTCCGATCGGAATTCTCTACAAACGATCAGAAAAAGTCAGATCGGATTTTTTTGTAAGAAAAATTTGAGATCCTGCACTTACATTTTTTCCATCGGAATTTCTGACGGAAAAAGTCTGATAGAGCCCACACACATTGTTCTGATAAAGCTTCTTCGGTACTAGAAAAAAACTATAATGCCTTGTACCCAAGGTCAGAAATTCTGACGAAAAAGGTCCGATCGGATTATATTGTCGGAAAATCCGATCGGACCTTTTTCGTCAGAATTTCCGACCTTGTGTACAAGGCATTATAGTTTTTTTTTAGTACCGAAGAAGCGTTATCAGAACAATGGGATGTTCTGTGCACATATGGAACCTATATCTTTCCATCCACACTATCTATTGACTTAAAGCAGCTTTGGTGAGGTTCAGTCCTTCATGCATCCATGCATTTCTATGCCCTATATTCTGATATTTTGTTTACCATCTTTAAATTAATTGCATGTTTCTTAACATATATGCCCACACTCATGTTCTTACATGTTACTGTATTAATGAAATATTAGCATGAGATACTCATTCCAATCTTGCCACACCATAATTTCCTGAGGAAGCTCTATCGAGTGAAACATGTTGAGCGTGCTTTGCCAAAATATGCCTGTATAGACTAAGCGATTTTTGACATGGATGAATTCTTGTTCTCATGTTTTTTTATCTTTATAAATAAAAATGATTGATTCTATATGTTATTAGTGAGCTTCAATTTCCGTATTAAACACCCGTAGAAATATAAACGGCTCCTAACCTAAACCTCAAACAATCACATGTAAAATAAATGGAATAAGACCAGACCAGTAAAATAATACAAAGCTAATAATCATAGCATTCTATAGTTAAATCGCAAAACACAAGATTTCACCAGCAGCCAGTATTGTAAATAAAACCTGAAATCACGGCTTCATGTCCCTGTAACACCCGAGACCTGTAGGGCAAGACGCTTGTGATGTTTCAGTGTTGGGGAGATACTAGAAGAGTTTAGTCACCTATTGGTTTTTAAATGTCTCTGTCCCTCTGCCCGACTTCTCAGGTCAGTATACCGCTCATGACAAATAAGTGGATCCCACTTAGGCTGGCCATACATGGTCGAATTTTCTTTGGAAAATCAGCAAATTTGTGCGTTTTGTGATCAGCTGGTGCCACCATTGATTTCGAAATTCGGCCAACCAAGCCTTCAATTTCACCTAATTTTGCTACAGAAAAGAATTTTTGTGGCTGAGAATCTTTTCTTTCCGGCAATGTTCTTTTCTTGCACATGTGCATTTTTATTTCCGATTACATTTCTTGCACGATTCTCCCATCATTGATTAGAAAATCTTTTGTTTTTCAAAAAGTTTCCAACATGTCTGATTACTCAAATTTGATTGCCGCACAAAAATCGGCTGTTGCTGCAGCCCACTAATGGTGCGAAATACGAACAAAAATTCTTAGATAAGATTTTCGAAAGAAAATTCTTTTGCAATTCGAACCATGTATGGCCTGCCTAAGTGTTGGCTATTAAAATGCATTTTATTTTCCAAAGAATGTAACAGATGGAAGGGAAATTAAGATGAGAAATAACAGGGCAAGAAAACATGGTGGCAATGTCTCACTACTGGAGTCCTTAATGGCCCATACACATGATATCAAATCTTATGACTTTTGTACAGTTGTCGTTCGAAAATACAATACATCACTTCTGAATTTTATTTTGTTGTACGAGAATTTGTCAGTTTAGTAACCTCTTTATTTTTGATATGAGACTACCATGCAAAAAAAAAAAAAAAAAAAAAAAAAAAAAAGGATGCTCATTTGTCCGATAATCTCATCGTAAGTACCAGGCATAAGGCAGCGCATAATGAATCTTCGAGGTGGATGAGGGAATCCTGCCCACTGTGACATTATAATCTAACAGCTGAGAGACTTCAATGCCATCAGAATTTACAGATCAGCACTGCAGGCTATAGCCAACAGTGCTGATCAAGTGGGGAAAATCTGACAGGGCAGTTGTACATCAATGAGTAGGATCCATAGACTTCTCCATGCCTTATTGTCAAGAAGGCACGGAGAAGTCTATGGATCCTACTCATTGATAATTCTATACAGTGTTTTGTATCCATTACGGATCCTACAGATCACAATTTTAGATCCACACTTCCATGTCTTTTCTATTGGGTATCTGTTGACCTTGTTAGTTTAGTAGGGTGTTCCTGTCTGTTCAATTATTTGTAATCTTTTTTTTTATTCTAAACTACTGCCTCATTTTGTGCCCACAAAGTCAGCTTTGCTTTGATAGAGTTTATTTTAACTCATTCAATCCTTTCATATAACACATTGGAAACTTTCTGATTGAAAATTATGAATAATGTTAGGACCACATTCAATCCAAGTGCAAGATTTTTCCAATTAAAATTCCCTTTCCACATCCCTAGATGGCCAATCTGCCCATTGTTCAACCAAATGGCCTCATGTGCTTCACTGGAAGTAATTAGGTAGACAGGTGTGCTACAGATTTCATGTAAGGATTTGTTCCACTTTATATTTAGTGTCTTATATAAATGTGAGCTAGAAAGGTGTTTATTAAAGTACATTGTGCAATATGCAACAAGAGTCATTCTTCAATGTTAATAGTGCTCACTGTTCTAATCGGTGAAAAAAGTATCAGTGATGAGCACAAATGGAGGCGGGAAGGTGTAGGGAAGAAATGTAAGACATAGTGCTGCTAGCAGAAATAGAGGAAAATAAAATAAACTGTGAAACACAGAATCTATCTATATAAAGGCTAGGCACTCCTGGAACATGGATATCTAGAAGTTCCTGCATGCAGCTGGCTTTGGAGCTAGGGATTGTAGTACTACAATCACTGTAAAGAGAGTGCTGGTCTGCCCGTGCCTGTACTTGTGCATGTGATGCCCACCAAATACCTACCTTTTGACATGTAATCCTAGTCATTAATGTTTGTGCGGCTACATCCCATTGGTATTCAAGCTTTTTTGTAGGGCCAGCCAACCCAATATTTATTATATAACCACAGGCTGTCAGGGTGCTTCATTCCTGGCTAATTACATTAATTAGACAAATAAAATAAAAAAACGATGTTTGGTTGGTATGGATTGTTGCACTTTAACACAGTTTTTTCCCCTTAGAAAAAGGTGCATGTGTGTTAGCCCCATTATTGTTCTGAGGCCCCTAGATGAAGGAAGCTATAAAGCTCTGTACACAGGAGCAGAATGTCGGGAGACATTTGCTGGTTCAAAAAAACAATAAAAACAAAACACAAAAAAAAAACAGCCATCATTCTGCCTGTGTGTATGTCGGTCTGTCTGACAGAAGTTGGGCGTGCATGCTAGAAAACCAGGGGCTGACCGTCTCCAGATCAGCACTCTCAGACAATGGCAGAGAGCACTGATCAGAGTGACGTCACCTTGGCAGAATACAATAGCTCAGTGGGGGGAGATCGCTGGACTAAGCTCGCATGGCTAGTACAGTGTCTCCGATCGGAGCAGTCAGGTTTTTTTTTTCGTGCAACAAGTAGATAGGCCTGTTCCAGGTCTACCTGCACCACCCGCAGATAAGAATCTGGCGCTAGATTCATACCTAGTTAACAAAGGGGGTTTCTAAATTTTCTATATTGAAAACTACCACAGATCCTCAACGGTCTACCGGTAACCAGGCAGAAAGCTTACCTGACCCACATACTATTTGGGCAAAACGTGTCTATACATAGTTGGTGAGGTTGAATTGAGACACCAGTCTATCCAGCTATATGCCTAGCTGATAAGCCCAGCAATTTCAGGGTTTTCAGACATCCTCCTCCCTCCTGCTCTCAGCTGAGCGAGTGTCAGAGGGAACTGGTGTAAGCATCTCCAGCTCTCCTGCTGTGTCTCCTGTCCCATTTGATAACTAGCAGCATGAGCTCAGTTTTCTCAGTTTAGAAGGGTGCCATACTAATCCAATAAAAACTCCATATTGATACACTGAATTCAGGCAAAAGTATACCAAAAGTATACACTGAAAATACACTGAATAGATACATTGTATGCAGCTAAGAGTATACTGTATTAATACACATTCTTTGCAGCCATGGATATATCATGGATACACCACCTTATGCAGCTAGGCACATTCTGTACAGATACATTGTATGCAGCCAGAAGTATACTGTTTTGATACATTGCATGCAGCCAAGAGTATACTAAGTGAATACAATGCATGCAGCCAGGGGTAGTCTGTATACACACACACAAAATATATGTTGTCGGGGGGTATATTGTCTAGATGCAATGTATGCACTCAGGAGTATACTGCATGGATACATCATATGTAGTCAAGGGTATAGTGCATGGATACAAGTATGCAGACAGGAGTATACTGTATATAAAATTCTATGAAGTCAGGAATATACTATATGGATACAATGTATGCCATCAGGGGTATACTATTGGATAAAAAGTATAGAGTTTACTGCGTAAATACAATGTATGCAGTCAGGGGGGTACTGTATATATACACAATGTATCCTGTATAATAATATTATGCTGTCAGGAGCATCCTGTATGTATATAATGTATCCAGTCATGAGTATATTATATTGATACAGGGGTATACTGTATGTGCATAGTGTTCAGTCAGGAATATACTGCATGAATACAAGTATGCAGACACGAGTATACTGTATATATACACATTGAATGCAGTCAGGGACATACTGTATGGATACAATGTATGCTGTCAGGAGTACACTGCGTGGATACAATTAATGCAATCAGAATGATACTGTGTACCGTATATACTCGAGTATAAGCCGAGATTTTCAGCCTCTTTTTTGAGGCTGAAAGTGCCCCCCTCGGCTTATACTCGAGTCATCGCTGTCTGTCTGCCCGATCAGCGTGTCGAGCAGACAGACAGCGGCCATTCTAGGATTCAAAGGCCGCGCCTCCGTCTCCGCCTTCGCCTGTGATAGGCGGAACACTGAATTTCCCAGCAGTCTGTGTTCCGCCTATCACGGACGTCCTCTCATCCTCGTCCGTAGTATGAGGATGAGCGGACGTCCATGATAGGCGGACCACTGACTGCTGGGAAATTGAGTGTTCCGCCTATCACGGACATCCGATAGGCGGAACACTCAATTTCCCAGCAGTCAGTGGGAAATTGAGTGTTCCGCCTATCACCGACGGAGGCGCGGCTTTTGAATCCTAGAATGGCCACCGACGAAGAGCTGCGGGACGGGCCGGGACGCAGGCCGGGACGGGACGCAGGCCGGGACGCAGGCCGGGACGGGACGCAGGCCGGGACGGGACGCAGGCCGGGACGGGACGCAGGCCGGGACGGGACGCAGGCCGGGACGGACACAGGCTGGACGGACACAGGCAGGCTGGACACAGGTAGGCTGCACGGACACACACACACACACACACACACACACACACACACACACACACACACACGGATGCATGCACACACAGGGATGGATGGATACACACGGATGCATGGACACACACACACACACACGGATGCATGCACACACACAGGGATGGATGGACACACACACACACGGATGCATGGACACACACACACACACACGGATGCATGGACACACACACACACACACACGGATGCATGGACACACACACACACGGATGCATGGACACACACAGGGATGGACGACACACAGGGATGGACAGGCATGTCTCACCCTCGGCTTATACACGAGTCAATAATTTTTTCCAGTTTTTTGGGGGTAAATTGGGGACCTCGGCTTATATTTGGGTCGGCCTATACTCGAGTATATACGGTATATACACAATTTATGCTGTAAGGAGCATCCTGTATGTATTGTATTGATACGTATTGTATTGATACGGGGGTATACTGTATGGATATACATAGTGTTCAGTCAGGAGTATACTGCATAGATACAAGTGTGCAGACAGGTACTATAATGCATATATAGATTTGATTCAGTCAGGAAAATACTGTATGGATACAATGTATGCCATCAGTGGTATACTGTTAGATACAATGTATGCAGTCAGGAGTATACTGTATATATAGATTTGATTCAGTCAGTGATACAATGTATCCAGCCATAAGCATATTGTATTGATATGCATAGTGTTCAGTCAGGAGTATACTGCATGGATACAAGTGTATACTGCATATATAGATTTGATTCAGGGCTATAATGTATGCAGTCAGGAGTATGCTGTATGGATACAACGTATACAGCCATGAGCATATTGTATTGATTCAGGGGTATACTGTATGGATATGCATAGTGTTCAGTCAGGAGTGTACTGCACAGGTAGGTGATATTCCATGAAGGTTGGCCGATTGCATGTTACAATGCAGTCAGCTGAATTCTCCCTGCATGATGCTCAGTTATGACTAAATGGCTTTGTCTGAATTCCAAAAAAGCATTAGAGCCATACTGCACGGCTGCACCTCCTTTCTGTGGGGTCCACACTAGAATTCCACCCTCCCTCTTTAATTCAGTAGCTTTTTTTTCACATTCATTATATACACAATGTGATCCAAATGCACAGAAGCATCAAGTGACTTTCCCTGGAAGAACAGTGGGAAGGATTCTCCATACTAAGGCTGTACCTGTATGTGTGCTCTGGCAGACCTGACACAATGAGGAGCACAATGGTGCTTCCCTTCACAGGGATGTTCATACAAATCCCACTCATCCCTAACACATCTGATTAATAAGAACCAGTCACCCATGCTGAGAGTCCCTTTCAAAGTGTGTGAAATGCTTGAATCTATAAAATGCCAGCAGAACTGAGTCCAATGAAGGGGAATCCCTTTCTACACCCTCAGCTGAATGTGCTGACTAAATCCAGGCTCCCACGCAGGGGCTGTGCGCAGAGATAGGATGAAAGGTGTGCACGGCGCTCTGAACACAGCACAGAATGGCTGACAAAGCCTCAACCTGAAAAATGCTGACATGGATGGAACACCGACATGTCCACACCATTTTCTTTGCAGGGAAGGAGCCAAAAACAGTATCTGGGATTATTGCAACATATTGGCTCAGTGGTTAGCATGTCTGCCTTGTAGCACTGGGGTTTTTGCAGCAAACCTTGGCCAGGACACCATATCCATACAGTATGCATGTTCTCCCTGTGCTTGGGTGGGTTTCTTCCCACACTCCAACCACATGCTGGTAGGTTAATTGGGCCTCATATGTGTATGCATGTGGGGTAGGGGGCAAAGACTGGCTCAAGATGGTTTGAAATCTGGGGGTTTTTTTTTTGTTTTTTGTTTTGTTTTTTCAAAAAAGGAATCATCTACGGCCAGCTTTAGATTGTAAGCTCCTTAATGGCACTTATGTCAATGTACCATATGTAAAGGCACTGTGTACATTTTTGGTGCTGCAAAAAAAAAAATCTGTAATAAACAAGCATCCACCAATAGCCTGTCAACAATCCCTCTATTACCTACTTATTGGGTTAATAGGTAGCCATCTTTTTTTTTTTGTTTAACTGCCTGCCATAAATTTCCAAAATGGATCCTTAAACTAGCATATGATTAACAAAAAAAAAACAGAATAGGTAAAACATCCTCTGATCAGCAGGAAAACCTGAACAGTTGTCTCTTTTCCTAACTTGGCAGATCTGATTGTCCATCCAAAGCCTCACCAGTCCTGTTTTGCAATTTTTTTAGGTGATGAAAGCCTTTATTGAAAGCCTAATGATCCCTCTGGGTTTTGCAGACCTTCAATACCTGAGCACTTATTAGCATGCTACAGCCCCAGCACAACAACCAGGCAGGTATGATACCTCTCAATAAGAGATGGACGGTGAATGCAGCATCAGGACTGAGACTAGCTGCAAGGACAGAGGTGGCACAAGCTTCTACCTTCTCATAGGAGAGCAATGCCCATTGATTATAATTTGATTGAATCCCCTGACCTCTACGAGGACTCTAAGAATAGGTGTGATCAATACTCAATGATTGTACACAATATAATTGGTTTAGATGAAGGTTTCATATTGCTCCCTAACTCCTGAGTCAATAAGCAAACTATTAGTGTAACAAATGAATGTAATCAGGGGTAGGCCACGGAACCAACTGAATCAGCAAGCCACAGATAATCAGATGTTTCGTTTACAACGCTAATTCTCCAAATTGGAGATGGGGGGGCACACGGTGACTCGTGCATTTCCTATTTTTTGAAAAACTTTAAAATAGGAGGTGCTTCCAACAAGGTGTAAACGATCCCCAGGAATCCATTGTAAACAATCTACCTTGTAAAAATCTGGCCATACAGGAATAGAAAAACAAACAAAAATTTGTACAAAAATCAAAACACACACTTTGGATTAAACATTCTATGGCCCAATCATTGCATCGGAAATTTTCCTGAAAATGTCAAAATGTTTCTGATCATTTTCTAACATTAAACATAATTTTTTCTGATTGATTACTACTACCCCTATTGCTCATGTGCATTTCACTTGCATGTTTTTCAAACAAAACACTTGAAAAATGTTAATTTGTGCATTTTTTGATCTTGATGCGCAGTAAGCACACTAACCATACAAAAATCAAACGATCGACTCCATTTTTGTTTTCCATTTGTGTATGGTCAGCTTAAGATATAAGGTTAGTGCATGAGCAGCAGCATCAACACATCCCTTCCTATGTACAGTAAACAGTCGCACTCCCCCTAATCATTATTATCTCATGTTACAGGGATACAGCAGACTCTGCTTGTGCAATCACATCAGCATCTGACAGTCCGTGCAATCATAAGGAGCAAAGATGGAATCTGGAAGTGTAGTCAGTTCTGCACAATCAAACCGTACCGCATGCTGACATCATTTACCTTGATGTAGCCCCAAGACACAGACAGCAAATAGTTGGCTTCAGGCATTTTGATTGAGAGATTGTTTACCAACACAGAAGAAAAAAAAAAAAAAAAGGGTACGATTAAAAAAAGAAAAAAAAAATGTAAGAAATCAGAATTCGGAAAGAAGTCAGCAGGAAAATTCCCTTGTGTCACTTAGTTCCCGAGTTGGCTTTAGGTACAGAGGCTGCATTGTGGCGTACAATCCCTTTGATTGAAGCTGTATGAAAGCCATTTGTACAGATCCATAGGGTGCTGGTAGTCCAGGAGGAAGAGCAGCAAGCAGGCGGTTAGGCGTGAATAGAAATCCTCCGAGCTGGGAATCAGCATGTTTCCTGTCTTCCAGGTCCTGATGAATTATGGATGCCAAGATGCTCTCCTGCTAAGAAGACTTTTTGTGCCAACAGCACAAAATAGGCACCTTCAAGGAAAGCCATACACAGTGCAGAAAGGACACACCCACAAGTCATTCAAGCAGCCAATCAGTGAACTTCTTAAGTCACTTTGTTTGTGATAAACACAGCATTCTGCACAGGGCGTTCTGATTGGTGGAAGATGCTAAATCTCCTCGGAACATTGTTATTCTCTCCTCTCCTGGAAGTGACATTTAGTAATGGAATCCTTGTAGCAGCAGCTCGTCACCCAGAAGATTAATTAGCACACTTCTTCTTTTGTGCTTTCTAATTTGCCTGATGTTTTCTGGAGAGGCGGGCACCGGTCCCGGCCGCTGTCAGACATTCCCAGGTGATTTGCAGGGATTTAGAACAAGCTGCACATAGAATATGTATGAGCATAGAACACAGCCAGGAAAGGGACCGCCTACCAACACTGAGCTGCTGGGATCAGGAATCTACATCTCCTCCGATAGGCTGATGCATATTACCTGGAAAGGACAGCCAATGGTGGGAACCTTCTAGGAGGGCACCCTAAAGGTGACCATACACCTTATCTGAATAGACACATCTCCTTCAAGGTGGCAATACACTAAAAAATCTGATTGTACCATCTCCCGCCCTTTATCTGGCCATACACTATACAATCAGATTGTACCGTCTCCTTCCCTTTATCTGGCCATACACTATGCAATCTGATTGTACCATCTCCCTCCCTTTATCTGGTTATACACTATACAATCAGATTGTACAATCTCCTTTAGCTACTTCAATACCAGACGCTTTCATCCCCTTCCTGACCAGGCTCATTTTCAAATTTTTACACTGTCACACTTGGAATGCCAATTACTCAGGCATGACGTTGGTGACAGATAGAGCTTTCACCTGGTGTTTAAAGCGGAGTTCCATCCAAAAAATTAACTTCCGCTGTCCGGATTCCCACATTCTGCACCTTTCGGGGGGGGGGGGGGGGGGGGAGCAGATACCTGTCTAATAAAGGTATTTGCTCCCAATTCCAGCGAACTACGTCATGTCTGGTGCCTCCTCTGTCCCCCCGCTGTCTTCTGGGAGACACACAGGTCCCAGGAGAAAACAGGGACCACTCAGAATGCGCAGCGCCACTCACGCATGCGCAGTAGGTAACCAGGCTGTGAAGCCGCAAGGCTTCACTTCCTGATTTCCTTACTGCAGATGCCAGCGCCTCAACCCGGGAGCCGAGGGATGGGTCGGCCTCAGGTGAGGACATCACGGGCGCCCTGGAAGGGTAAGTGTCCTTATTTTAAAAGTCAGCAGCTGCAGTATTTGTAGCTGCTGACCTTTCATTTTTTACCAAAAAAATGCATTTTCCTTCGTTTGTTCTAAAACTTTGTAAATAAATAATCTTTCTTCATAGACTTAGGCCAAAATTTATTCTACTACATCTCTGATAAAAAATAACCCAAATTAGTGTTTAAAGATGAACTACAGTCTGCTGACATAATTCGTAATAAAAACATCTTTGCCATTCTGAAGCTTCCCTCCAACCACTTTGCATATTATTTTATATATACTATGATTCTGTACTTGTCAAATATGCTTCAGAAATCTCCCTCCGCTGAGTCTGGCTGCATCCATTTTAACTGTGGGCAGCTGAAGCTGCTGCTTGATCACTTCCTGGATTTGCACAGAGGAACTCCTCCAGTTCTGCAGCTCTCATTGGCCCTCTTATGACTCATCCCCCCCCCCCCCTCCCTTCCTAGCAAACTCTCAGGAGAGTGAGAGAAAGCTGTGCATGAGTACATAAGCCAAAGCTTTTTACCAGACAAAAAACAGGAAGTGGGCTGTATAAGGTATTTACTGGCAGAAAAAAAATGTTTTACTATCTAAAGTTAAAACAACAAGGGCAGAAGATAGATGAAAAGTTTAAAAGTAAAAAAAAAAAAAAACACGACTGAAGGTCCACTTTAAAGGGGTTGAAAAGGTTGTTTTTTGTTTTTGTTTTTTAAATAAAAATAAAAAAACATTGTAAACTTACCTGGCTCTGCGGATTGATTTTGCACAAAGCAGCCCTGGTCCTCCTCTTCTGGGGTGCCCTTCTGGTTCTCCTGGCTCCTCCCCTTCAACAGGTGCCCCACAAAAAAAGGGGGCCTCCCATACGGGCGCACACCCGAGTCCTTCTGCTGTGTCCATTGAGACAGACAGTGGGATTCGGCCCAGTTCCCCCACGTCACTGGATTTGATTGATGGCAGTGGGAGCCAATGGCCAATCTGTCCAATGAGGAGAGAGACTGGGCTTGTGCACATCGCTGGAATGGATCGGGCTCAAATAAGAATGGGGGGGGGTCTGGGGGGAGATCCAGCAACAAAGGTTCTGCACCTTGGTGCATAGAATGCATAAAAACCTTGAGGCTTTACAACCACTTTAGCTCCAGGCGATTTCAGACACGTTTTGTTTACATGTAACAATCAGTACTTTTTGCTAGAAAATGTCTTAGAGACCCCAAAACATATATTGTTTTTTTAAAGTAGAGGCCCTAGAGAATTAATTGGTGGGATTTGCAACTTACCATTTTATATCCACAGCGGAGGTCTAGTACTAGAATTACTACCCATGATCTGATATTTGCGGTGATACCTCACATGTTTGGGATGAACAATGTTTGTGTGCGTGCTGACCGATGCGTGCCTTCACCTTTGCGCACGAGCACAGGGGTTGGGGACACTTTTTTTTAATTATTAATTTATTGTATTTATTTTTTAACTGTTACTTTCACTTTTGATCACTTTTATTGCTGTTACAAGGAATGTAAACATCCCTTGTGACAGGTACTCTTTATGGAGGGATCTGGGGTGGTCAAAAGAGCCCCAAATCCCTCCTCTGCACCTAAAAGCATTCAAAACACCAAGATCAGCGTTTTTGAATGCTTTTATTTTTAAATGGCGCTGGTTCATCGCTTTCAGGTAAGTGCTATGAAGACCTGATCAAAGCCTATCCTGGCTGGTTGTTCAGGTATCCCGGTGGGACGGTAGAGCCAGAGCGAGCTACGGAAGGTGGCGGGAGGGAGGGTATGGGGACGTCCTCTCCTGCTGCTTTTAACAGCAATCAAGCGTCTAGTCAGCCGCTCCGATTACTCCTACAAGCGAGCCACTGGCTTTAAAAGATGGCGTCGGCACAATGCCTGCAGCCATTATCCCAGTACAACCACTTGAAGATGTACTTTTGATAAATGATTGATTGTTCCTAAAAAAGAAAGTCAACAACCCATTTGATCAATATGACACACACCGGGAAGTGGCTTTCGATTTATATTTAGGATACGATCATAACTTACGATTGTAAGTCATCAATCACATCCCTGTTTTCATCATGTAATCTCCTACTCTGATCAAAACACAATTGTATTTATGAAAAAGGGATCTCAGTGCTGCTGATTGATGAAAAATGATTGATAAAATACCACCTTGGACAATCAACTTAGTTTCATCAATCCCTTTGAAATGGAGTCTAAATTGATCAGAAGGGAAGTTCTGGCTTTCCGGTTGTTTGCGGATTTGACCATTTTGATCAAATCACACAAAAAGCATGTGGGCATTATAAAGGAGATTGTATTTTCACTGTACAATTATATTGTATAGTGTATGGTACACTATACTATCCGATTTAAAGAAAAAACTTTGGTCTAAAAATTGATTTTAAAATCAAGATCAATTTTTGTTCCAATCAGTGAAAATCCATGCTATTCCTACTTATGCTTAAATCTGTTCCCACCCCCTTCTAATTCCTATTCTAACTAGCTTGTGAAAGAACGATCACTACACCTACCTATTCTGAGGCTGCTCTGGTGCGGTTATGTGATCGGTTTCCAGTGGAGGCTTCAGGGGAGAGCGAGGACAGCCTACAACGGGTGTCATAACCGCCCAGACATTTCAGCCATTGTCGCCAATCTCTCCTCTACACTGAAGCCAGCCGCTGGGAAGATCACGTAAGTGGACCAGAGCACTCTCTGAAAAGGTAAGTATAAGCATCTTCCTTCTACAGGGTGGTTAGCACAGGATTTAGAAAGGGAGGAGGGAGCAGGTTTAGGCATAGTTAGCATTAGCCTGCAATTCTACTTTAACAGCCTCCCGACTGCCTCACGCCGTTATACGTCGGCAGAAGAGCAAGTACAGGCAAAATCACTTACCTGTACGTTGCCCTTTAAAAGGCGGTGGGGGCGCTCATACGCCCACGGGAAGCTCCGCGAGTCTGGTCGCTGGTCCCGCGGATTTGATAGCCGCAGGGATACCCACGATCGCCTCATGGAGAGGAAGAACGGGGAGATGCCATTGTAAACAGCATCTCCCCGTTCTGCCTAGCAACAAGTGACACTGATCTCTGCTCCCTGTGTTTGAAGCAGAGATCAGTGATATGTAAAACACAACCATGCCCCTCATAGTTAGCAACACGCCCATAGGACAAAGGTCCCAAAAATGTGTCAAAAATGTCCAATGTGTCTGCCATAATGTAGCAGTCACGATAAAAATCGTTGATCGCCGCCGTTTAAAAAAAAATAATAATAGAAATGCCCTGAAACTATCCCTTATTTTGTAAACACTATAACCTTTGCGCAAACCAATCAATAATTGCTTATTGCCAATTTTCTTACCAAAAATATGTAGAAGAATATGCATCGGCCTAAACTGAGGGAAAAAAAATGTTTTTTTCTATATTTTTAGGGGGTAATTATTATAGCAATAAGTAAAAAAATAACAATTTTTACTTGTAATCAACAAATGTCAGAAAAGGTTTGGTCTTGAAATGGTTAAACTTCCTTCATTTACTCTGGAGTTCTTTCCTTTGATAAAAGAATGAAAAAAGATACTTTGTTTCTACTAATTTGTGTGTTGTGATTAAACATGGCCAGCTGCCTGGACTCCCCCCCCCCCCCCCCCCAGCTGTGAGAACTCTCTGCACTTGTTAAAAGAATTGTGATAGGCTGTTTTGAAGATTGGGAAGAGAAAAAGATTGTGATTTCGATTCTTAACGATTAATTGTGCAGCTCTACAACATATGCTAACAATGTTAAAAGTGGTACACCACTGCCCTATACACATCATACAAAACGCGAGCTAACACCGTACACCCTCCTCACCCGCTGTACTTGCCTCTATGGACACTGAGCTGTCAGTGCCCATCTAGCTGGTGAAGTGGTACGGGAATTTCAAATCCTGCCCTTCTTCCTCTTCTCTGCATAGTGCTTCCGGGATGGATCAGAGCAGTATTTCTCAACTCCAGTCCTCAACAGGTCATGTTTTCAGGATTTCCCCTCAGATGAAACTGAAATAATGGAAAGCTTGAAAACATGACCTGTTGGGCCGCCTTGAGGACTGGAGTTGAGAAACACTAGATCAGAGCAATTCTCTGTGATGGTGCTGACAGGAGAAGGAGAAGGAGAAGGAGAAGGAGAAGGAGAAGGAGAAGAAGAAGAATTTCAAATCCCCAAACCTCTGCACCGGCTGCATGGCACTGACAGCTCATCACTCGTAGAGGCAAAGCCAGGCACACATGGATAGAATTTTGACCAGGTTAGCAGGGATTTACGATCCATGTATGTGGACTGTACTAATAGGCTTCTTACAACCACCCTGTCAAATTTTCCCCACCTGACCAGCAGCGACGGCTGCAGGGGAGAGGAGGGAGCACCAACAGCCAGCACGTGGGAGCCTATGGGTGACATCACCAATTCCCAGCTGTTATTGAGCTCTCACTCCTCTCCTCTGCAGCTGCCGCTGGCTGGCACAGGGGATCACATGACTGAAGCAGAGTGGACTGAAAATAGGTAAGTATATACATCTTCTTTTACACAGGTTAGTCAGCATATGGGCTGGAAGGGGGGGCGGGAGACATTTTTAGGACTATTCCAGATTGAATTCTACGTTAAAGCTTCTAATAATGCGTTTATTGCTGTGCATGTCTTCATGCCTTGGTAAACCTCTCTATTTTTATTTTATTTTTATTACATGGGTGCAACAGGGACACAAAGCAAAAGGAAATTACCCCATAGAATAAAAAGCTGGGAATGACACGATGGCAGAAATGGTCGACTCCCACCACCCTATCCAAAACCAAAGAAAAAGGAAAAGTGAATATTTTTAGCTCGAGCTCCCAGCATGCTTTGCCAGCCATTTCTTAGACCGTTAGAGATGCTAAAGTCCAGTGCCAAAGAATTCTTATTATGTGTCTGAAGGTAAATTGGGCATACTAGGACATTATGCCATACCATTCCTGTACTAAATGGTGACTGGAGGAGTGAGACGTCCCAATTCTTTTCATCCCACTGCCATACACAAAAGCCATCAGAACGGTATTACATTCTTCTCCTAACAATTTTTTTTACCTTATAAGTAGAGAAAATACAATGCTATTGCTTCCGGAAGAGAGAACACAACAGACTGGGGTATATTATTGAAATCAGCAAAATGAAAAATTGTGCCAACGTGGTTAAAAAAAATTTACATTCAAAATTATATGAATGGAGGATCTTCTTTCTCACCACCATGACAGATATAAGGCTCCGTTCACATCATGCAGGTACAATGAAGCATGATCGTGCCCATGCATCATCGCCCGCAGGGCAGCATCTTTATTTCAATGGGTGCCCTATGAGCAAGAAATGTGCAAAAGAAGTCCCTGACCCTTTTGCAAAATCGCACCACACTGAAGTAACTTCATGGTGCTGCAGCACCCTGCATTTTGGCTCACGCTAAAAATGGGCATTAGTGGATACATGGGGTTCCATTAAGAACTAATGTCAACGCCAAGCTTCTGCTAAAGGGCAGTGGGTTTGTGTGTGCGTCAGGATAGTGCACTTTTATGGGCTGTCTTAACACACACAGACAAGTAGCCCAACTTCTTATCTAACATATGTCCCCATGGATCCTATTTATGCACTCAAAAGAAGTCTGGGGCCCTGACATGAGCTTAAAGCGGTAGTAAACCCGATTACATTTTTTTTTTTTTCACACCTGCAAGACAAAAGGCATAATGAGCTAGTATGCACCACATACATATATAATATGTATTTACCGAGTATGTAAATGCTAACAATGACTTCCCTTGTTGGTTCCCTTTGGGTCTGTTAAATACACAGCACCATTAAAAATGTGTTCTATCAGTCCAATAAGTGCAAAATATCCCCGTGGATCATGTCAAAAATTCAGTACTTTCCTGTGTCCTCTGCACACTTATCTCAATCGGAGTAATTAGTCCACCCAGCCCTCATCATTTTCTGTATTTGCAGGCACTAAAAAGTAATAAAACACAGGGAAATATGCATGCATTGCAGAGATGTGCTGCATATGTTTTTTGTTTTTTTGTTTATATATAGTTATTTTGCTCTGACTGTTTTTTTCTTAATTCATCTTAAGTTAATAGGATTCAACTTGGACAGCAAGTGAACATATTATTGAAGTTGATTTGTTGAAAGCCGAAAAAACGCGCAAGTGTCCACGACCATCACCTCATGTTGCAGCATAATGCATGGCCCCATGTTGCAAGGATCTTTAACCACTTAAGCCCCGGACCAATTTGCAGCCAAAGGACCAAGCCCCTTTTTATGATTTGGCCCGGAGTCGCTTTAACTGACAATTGCGCGGTCGTGCAACGTGGCTCCCAAACAAAATTGGCGTCCTTTTTTCCCCACAAATAGAGCTTTCTTTTGGTGGTATTTGATCACCTCTGCGGTTTTTATTTTTTGCGCTATAAACAAAAATAGAGCGACAATTTTTAAAAAAATTCAATATTTTTTACTTTTTGCTATAATAAATATCCCCAAAAAATATATAAAAAAAATGTTTTCCCTCAGTTTAGGCCGATACGTATTCTTCTACATATTTTTGGTAAAAAAAATATTTTAAAAAAATATCGCAATTAGGGATTATTGATTGGTTTGCGCAAAGTTATAGCGTTTACAAAATAGGGGATTGTTTTATAGCATTTTTATTAATATTTCTTTTTTACTAGTAATGGCGGCGATCAGTGATTTTTATTGTGACTGTGACATTATGGCGGACCCATCGGACATTTTTGGAACCATTGTCATTTATACAGCAATCAGTGCTATTTAACTGATCACTGATTCCTGAGTAAATTACACTGGCAGTGAAGGAGTTAACCACTAGGGGGCAGTGTAGGTGTTATGTATGACATGTGTGTTTTTTTATTGTAGGGGGCGTGGCCTGGCACGTGATGTCACTGATCGTCCTTCCCTATAAAAGGGAACAGACGATCGGTGACAGCCACACAGGGAAGCACGGGGAGAGGTCTGTTTACACTTACCTCTCCTCGTTCTTCAGCTCTGTGACCCAATCGCGGGGACACCAGCGGCGATCGGGTCCGCTGGTCCCACGCCCACGACTGGGTCCGAAGCGTGCCGCCGGCGACGAGCTCCCGACCCACGGCTGGGCACTTAAAAAGCAACGTACAGGTACGCGATTGTTAACAGCCGTGCCATTCTGCCGACGTACATCGACGTTAGGTGGTCTTCAAGTGGTTAAACAATTCCTGGAAGCTGAAAACATCCCAGTTCTTGCATGGCCAACATACTCACCGAACATGTCACCCATTGAGCATGTTTGGGATGCTCTGGATCGGGGTACACGACAGCGTGTTCCAGTTTCTGCCAATATCTAGAAACTTCGCACAGCCATTGAAGAGGATTGGATCAACATTCCACAGGCCACAATCAACAACCTGATCAACTCTATGCAAAGAAGATGTGCTGCACTGCATGAGGCAAATGGTGGTCACACCAGATACTGACTGGTTTTTGGACCCCCCCAAATACAGTAAAACTGCACATTTTAAAGTGGCCTTTTATTGTGGCCAGCCTAAGCCACACCTGTGCAATAATCATGCTGTCTAATCAGCTTCTTGATGTGCCACACCTGTGAGGTAGATGGATTATCTTGGCAAAGGAGAAGTGCTCACTATCACAGATTTAGACATATTTGTGAAAAATATTTGAGAGAAATAGGCCTTTTGTGTACATAGAAAAAAAGTCATAGATCTTTGAGTTCAGCTCATGATAAACAGGGGCAAACACAAAAGTGTTGCATTTATAATTTTGCTCAGTGTAGTTAGATCTGCATTTGAATATTTGAGGAAAAATTGTTCATCAGAACATTCTTTCTAGCTGTCAACTTTTTTTGTTCAAAAGCCCTTAAAAAAAAATTAGTTCAGACTTGCTATTTAAATGGAATCCCAGACATATTAAACAGGTTTAAATATAACAATTCCTCCGAACAAAAACCACATTCACAGTCAGAAATTGAGAAAATGTTTCCATCCTGCTCCTTTGAATTTTCTTGCCACTACAGTTAAAAAGAAAAACCTCAATTTGGCCCCACTAACCATTAGAAAATTCAAACAAATTTTCCGAGAGCAAAATTCTACTGGTGTATGGCAACCTTCAACTCTTCTGCATTAATCGATGGCTAACGCAGTACAATACTCTGCCCACTGATGTAAAGTCAAAGCAAACCCTAGATGGAAAGTATTCTAATCAATTTTAGAGAGGTAGCCGCTGAGCACAACAACCTATTCCCAAAAATACATTTCACAAGAAGCACGACATATTATTTCTGGGACTTGTTAGCAGAGTTAAGCCATTTTCCAGGTGATCAGGCCCAATTTGTGAACGCACAGAAGCCAGCCACAGAAGAGGCCTGTATGGCAGGATTGAAATGAGATACTTACTTCCAAATAACTCCTCATTACCCAGGTAAAAGCCTCTGCCTGCGAACATTCTATTTTTGTCCAACTCTTACAAAGGGAGCGTTAGGTTTAAAGAAAATGCAATTTTCTGCTCTTCGGGATTTTAGCTTTTTCTTTCTCCTTTTTGGGTGGCTAAATGGACCTATTGCTCTATCTGATGAAATTATGACACTACAGAGAAAATGATTCCTGTTCAAAGGCAAAAGAAGCTTCTTTTCCTATTAAGGTGCAAAAAAAAAAAAAGTAGCCTGCAGCTATGCAGAATAAATGCAATGCATGTAAAAACCACAGAGATAGAAGAGAGTACCAACCGTATTATGGGTCAGTCACCCTTGCCCTGCATGTACTCCAGATGCCCAGAGCCAGTACTGACACTTTCCATTTCAGGATGATATAAGATTATATATGGTCTGCAGAGGATGATGGCTATTTTATATGACAACAGATTACGAAATATTGCATATTTTAGGGTGCAAAAATCCTTTTAGCAATTATTAGATGAAGGGCTGAATATAGTGGGGAAAATAAATATTTGATCTCCTGCAGATTCTGTAAGAAATGAAGGGTCTATAATTTTTATCATATGTTTATGTTAAAATGATAGAGACAGAATACCAACCAAAAAATCCAGAAAACACACATGATACATACGGTATAAATTGAGTTGCATAAATAAAATAAGTATTTGATGGCCTACCAACCAACAATAATTCTGGCTCCCACACACTGCCTACAGTATGTACTCATGTGGTACACAGATTAGTCCTGACAATTTAAGGTGATCCCAATGACAACTTATTATATGTGTATAAAAGACACCTGTCCACAGAATCTCCTCCTTCTGCAAACCTCACCAACATAGGCAAGACCAAAGAGCTGTCAAAGGACATCAGGGACAAGATTGTAGACCTGCACAAGACTGGAATGGGCTACAAGACAATCAGCAAGAAGCTTGGTGAGAAGGAGACAACTGTTGGAGCGATTATTCAAAAATGGAAGAAATACAAAATAACCATCAATTGCCCTTGGCCTGGAGCTCCATGCAAGATTTCATCTCATGGGGTAAGGATGATCATGAGAAAAAAGTGAGGAATCAGCCCACAACTACACGGCAGGAGCTTTTAAATGATCTTGAGGCAGTTGGGACCACAGCCACTAAATTAACCCGTTGGTAACAATACGCCGCCATGGATTGAAATCCGGCAGCGCCCGCAAGGTCCCCCCCTGCGCTCCTCAAGAAGACACATGTACAGGCCATCTGAAGTTTTCCAATGAACATCTAAATGATTCAGAGAAGGATTGGGAGAAAGTTCTGTGGTAAGATGACACCAAAATTAAGCTCTTTGGCATGAGCTTGACTGGCCGTGTTTGGAAGAAGAAAAATGCTGACTATGGCCCTAAGAACGCCATCCCTACAGCCAAGCATCGAGGTGGAAACAATATGCTTTGATGCTCTTTCTCTGCTAAAGGTACAGGCCGACTTTGCCACATTAAGGGGCCAATGGATGGGGCCATGTATTGTAAAATCTAGGCTGAGAACCTTCTTGCCTTAGTCAGAACAATGAAGATGGGTCATGGATGGGTCTTCCAGCATGACAATGACCCAAAACATACCGCCAAGGCAACAAAGGAGTAGCTGAAGAAGCACATTAAGGTCATGGAGTGGCCTAGCCAGTCTCCAGACCTTAATCCTACAGAAAATTTAAGGAGGGAGCTGAAACTGAGTTGCCAAGCAACAGCAAAGGATTTAGAGAAGACCTGTAAAAAAAAAAAAAAAAAAAAAAAAAAAGTGGACCAACATCCCTCCTGAGATGTGTGAAAACCTGGTAACCAATTACAAGAAACGTCTTACCTCTGTGCTTGCCAAAAAAGGGTTTCTCCACCAAGTACTAAGACGTGTGTTTCTTGGGGATCAAATACTTATTTTACTCACTGAATTGCAACTCAATTTGTAACATTTTTATCATGTGTTTTTTTTTCTGGATTTTTTTGTTGATATTCTGTCTCTATCATTTAAAACACACCTATGATAAAAAAAAAAAATTATAGACCCTTAATTTCTTTGTAAGTGGGCAAACTTACAAAATCTGCAGGGGATCGAATAATTATTTTCTCTACTGTAGCCAGCTATCATGTTTGCCTTAAAGTGGTTGGAACTGTAGGTCACTGCCAGCCACTCTAAACACACAGGGTAAATATTTTTCTAAAACAAAGATTGTAAACACCGTTTTACAGCTATCTTCAGGCCGGTCACGTGACTCCCCGGCCGGTCTCCTACTCTGATCCAGTGCTACTGCAGGAGGGGCTGCGATCTCCCTCTGATGTCAGCCGGGGAAGTCACGTGGCCGCTCAGCCCCTCCCATAGTAGCCCTGGATTGGAATAGGATACCAGCCGGGAGTTGCGTGACCAGCCTGAAGATAGCTGTAAAACGGCATATAC